>NC_143525.1:27506638-28232494 GCF_031878675.1 Megascapheus bottae | reverse complement strand
ACCAGGCAGGGTCCTGGGCACTCCTGGCATTCCCATGGGTTCTGAGGCTCTGTTCCCTGGGGATTGACTTCAATCAGCTCAGACCTCCCCCTCATCTCTAAGGAGGCTCCAAGGGATCACCTTCTTGTGTCCAGGGGACTGGCCACAGCCCAGCCTTGAGCTGACAGCTTCTTGCAGTGTCTTTGAGGCCTAGTGCCTTGTGATTTCTCTTTATACAATTGCTTCTAGCATATACATACGCCTGCCTCTGCATTCTCTTCTCAGTTCTACTCTCTGTGATGGTTTTTGTTGTTGTTGTTGTTACCATGGGTCTTGAACTCAGGGCCTGGACATTGTCCCTAAGCTTTTTTTGCACGCGCGCGCGTGCACATGCGTGTGTGCACACGCACACACACAAAGACAGATTGGAATAGAGCCAGGTTAGAATTGGCCAGGAAGCAGATATAGCAGCATGGATATGGGCTCTGACTTTGGATTTGGGATGGAGATGAGAGGAGAGTAGGTCCAGAGCTATTTGGGAAGTAACTGAGAAGTGAGGATGAGGAAAGCACGTAGAAGGAATCCCAGTTCTTTGGCTTAGGAAATTGGGTAGAGGGAAGTTGGAGAGGGTCACTGAGGCAGAGCAATGGTAGACAATGTCTGGGAGGGGAAGAGATGTCCCCATGGGAAGATGGACACATCCAGTAGGCATGCACCCATCCCTGTCTGCACTCACTCTGAAATTGTCAATTACCTTTACCCCTAGAAGATGGAGGAACAAATGATGGTCTTTCCTCTTCTTGTACATGGATGTTTAAGATGTGATTTACTGTGATAAAGTGCTCATCTTCTAAGTGCTGCATTCATTGTGTTTGGATAACTGGAGTCCCTGTACAAATACCATCCCACTTAACACATAGGGATTTCTATGTCCTGCAGAGTGTTCCTTTCTGGTTTACTTATCAGACCAACTTTCATGTCTCTTTTCCCAGGTAGACAGCTCATGGCCAGTCATTCAGACCCAGGCTGCTTGTTCTTTGTCCCAGCTCCTGGTCCCAATATGTACTTTTTTTTTTTTTTTTTTGCCAGTCCTGGGCTTGAGCTCAGGGACTGAGCACTGTCCTTGGATTTTCTCAAGGTTAGTGCTCTACCACTTGAGCCTCAGCACCATTTCTGGCTTTTTTCTATGTATGTGGTACTGAGGAATCGAACCCAGGTCTTCGTGCATGCTAGGCAAGCACTCTACCACTAGGCCAAACTCCCGCCCCCCCCCCTTTTTTTTTTAATGATCTAAAGTGTGTATGCCAGAGCATAGATGAGCTCCTTGGCAGTGGTTGGGGAACTGTGGAAGTGTGAGTCTTCAGACACTGCACAGATCATGCTCTTGGCACTTAGACCTAAACTGTAAGATTGGTGGAGGAAAACCTTATTGATAACCTTAAAGTTATATAAACTTCATGGTCAGATGTTCTACTGTTGTTGCTGCTGCTGCTGTTGCTGCTGCTGGAGACTTGATATGGCTGGCCTTAAACTTGGGATTCTCCTGCCTCAGTCTCCCCAAGTGTTGAAATTACAGTTGTATGCCTGGCATAGTTAGATTATTTCTTGGGCAGAAAAGATGCTCTGCTCCTAGCCATATGTAAGAAATTTGAGTGACAGATCTTAGTTCCTCTCTTTGATGGACGAGGCAACCCCTCTTACTCTTCTGCCTGCTTTTCTTTCTCAGTAAGTATCTAGGGAGTACTTGTTCACAGCCACTTGGCAAACTGTACGGTTTTTGTGGCCTCTCTATTTTTAAGTCTGATTGTTTAGTTTTAATCAGAAAAATAAATCTTATTTTTAATTTTCTTCCTGCCTAGCTGAACTAGGTTCAATCTCCCCCCCCCCCCTTTTTTTTTAACTTTACCACATGTGAACTGCAGGAAATGCTGTCCTATTGGGGAAATGGGCCTTTTCCAAGATTTTCTCTCCAGGAAAAGTATAACTCATTAGATAACCGAGAAAGGCTCAAACAAACAACAAAGAAGTACTTTTAGGACATTTTCTCCTTTCATGTGCCCCAATCATAGCTTTATCATAAACCTCAAATGTGGTGATTAGTTCAAAGTTAATTAAATTCTTTGATTTTATACATAAGGAAAAGGAAAGACATTTCCTTCTCCTTTCCCCTCAAAGAAGGGCATGCTTAAGGGTATGTGTTAGCTTTGGAGACCCTGACCAGGGCCAGTAGTCTGATTGAAGATAAAGAACATTTTGTTTTTTAGAAGAGAATCATGGGCTGGGAGTTTGGCCTAGTGGCAGAGTGTTTGCCTTGCATTCACGAAGACCTGGGTTCGATTCCTTGGTACCACATACATAGAAAAATCTGGAAATGGCACTGTGGCTCAAGTGGTAGAACACTAGCCTTGAGGAAAGTCCAAAGAGAGTTCTCAGGCTCTGAGTTCAAGCCCCAGGACTGGCCAAAAGAGAGAGAATCATTTCTGGGGCTGGGAGTTTGGCCTAATGGTAGAATGCTTGCCAGGCATGTACGATGACCTAGGTTTGATTCCTTAATACCATATACACAGAAAAAGCTGGAAGTGGTGCTGTGGCTCAGGTGTTAGCCTTGAGAAAACCCAAGTATAATGCTCAGGCCCTGAGTTCAAGCACCAGGACAGGCAAAAAAAAAAAAAGTAAAATAAGAGAATCATTTCTTTTCTTTCTTTTTTTTTTTTGGTGGGTCATGGGGCTTGAACTCTGGCCTGGGCAGTGTCCCTGAGCTCTTCAGCTTAAGGCTACCATCCTACCCTTGAGCCAAGCCCCACTTCTCATTTTCCAGAGGTTAATTGGAGATAAGAGTCTCAGGTCCTTTTTGCCTAGGCTGGTTTTTGAACCTTGATCCTCATATCTCAGTCTTCTGAGTAGCTAGGATTACAGATGTGAGCCACTATGCCCATCAGAGAATTATTTCTTGGGGATATAGCTCAGTGTACAATGCCACATACAGATGTGCACGAGGCCCTGAGCTCCACCCATCACACTGACAAAAAAATGTACTATAATCTCACTATTTAAAGAAAATGTCTTTCAGTGAAACCTTACCCTTGAAACTGATGCTTTGTAAGATTTGCTTATAATATAAGTAGCTTCTAGCCTGGCAGCAGCGCAGTGGCTCAAGCCTATAATCCTAGCTACTTAGGAGGTTGAGATCTGAGGATCAAAGTTCAAAGCCAGTCCAGGCACAAAAGGACCTGAGACTCTTACCTCCAATTAACTTTTGGAAAACAGGAAGTGGAGCTTGGCTCAAGGGTAGGATGGTAGCCTTGAGCTGAAGAGCTCAGGGACAGCACCCAGGTGAAGTTCAAACCCCATGACCCGCCCCCCAACCTCAAAAAAAAAAAAAGTGTAGCTTCCATTCCTACCCAAATAAAACATAACTGATAGGTTCTCCCTGCAGGATCAGTGTCCTTTTGTTCGTCACTCTCTTCCTAAGCCAATGTGATGCTTCGTGGAGGCTGCGGTTAAATTCCATACCTGTGAGAGAAGTTTCCAGAGACTTTTGGCTTGAACCACACATACTTAGGCAGGTTCTTCCTTTCTGAATCATCCTTTTTTTTTTTTGCTGCCCCCTGTTGGTGACCAGAAATAGACACCCACAGAAGAGGTGGTTCCCCGCTGGCTCTTTCCAGTGGAAGGCTGAGTTCAGCTCTGGTGAGGGCTGTGGGGGAAAGGGAGGTGGGGGAGGGGGACTGTATGTGTGTCTGTCTCTGTCTGTTTCTGTCTGTCTGTCTGCTGTTCTCTGAGCTGTTTTGCTCAAGGCTACTGCTCTACCACTTGAGCCACAGCTCCATTTCTGGCATTCAGGTGGTAAATTGGATATAAGAGTCTCATTAATTTTCTTGCTGGGGATGACTTCAAATCACAATCCTCAAGTCTCAGCCTTCTGGATAATTAGGCTTATAGGGGTGAGCCACTTGTATTGGCTTCAGATCAGGTTTTTAGGTTGGACTCATCAGCTAGCCAGGGATAGCCTTACCCACTTGCACTTAGGTCTAGCCTCCTATTCTATAGATTATGTCAAAGATGTCATAATATTATTCATACAGGTTAGCCCTCCTGGATTCAGCCTCACTGTCTCCACAGTTCCAATGCCCTCCCTTGCAACTCCAAGCCTTTGTTCCTTAAATGCACTCAGATCAACCTCATGTTCCATCTTGGACACCTTCCGTTTCCCATTCCTGACCTGCCTGATCAACCCCAGTTCATTCTTCTAAAAGCAGCTCAGATGTCGCGGCTTCTTTCCTTATCATTTTCTCTGATTTGCTGTGGGATTTAATAATAAAATGGCTGGTTCTTATATGACAGGAAATATAAGCCCCAGGCATTGTTCTAAGTATTTCTCACACATTAACTTCTCTTTCTTCTAAGCCAGTATTTCTGTGCTTGTATTAACCTGTATAGTAGTTTGTGAATGTGTTCTTATGGATCAGGCTCAAGGTGGTATATAAGTAGTTCTTACATCCATAGACTTTAGCACCCAGCTTCATGTGTAGAAGGAACCCAGTAATGAGTGGTTGGTAAATTTAGCTATTTTAAAAACATAGTCACTCTGAGCATGGTGGCTCACTCCTGTAATCCTGGCTACCCAGGAGGCTGAGATCTGAGGATCTCGGTTCAAAGCCAGCTGGGCACTAAAGACCATGAGACTCTTAACCTCCAATTAATCACTAGAAAAGGGGAAGTGGGGCTGTGGCTCAAAGGGTAGGGTGGTAGCCTTGAGCTGAAGAGCTCAGGGACAGCACCCAGGCCCAGAGTTCAAGCCCTATAACCCACACACAAAAAGAAATAGTCACTGTTCATTTAGTAGTTGTTTAATATACTAAGAATATGTGTTTGTTTAATAAGAACTATTTTGATTGCATAGAATGTGCCATAGTCTGGAATTACTCCATATAAACAAAAATAAACATGACTTGGCTATGAAAGGAATAATCAATAGTGTTAACAGTGTTGTTGCTAAGGAGATGGGCTTCTGGGCTTAATAGAAAATTGTCATCTAGGGCCAGGAGCGTAGCCTGGTGGTAGAGTGCTCACCTAGTATGCATGAAGCACTGGGTTCAATTCCCCAGTACCATATACTCAGAAAAAGCTGGAAATGGCATTGTGGCTCAAGTGGCAGAGCACACTAGCCTTGAGCAAAAAGTATCCAAGGACAGTGTTCAGGCCCTGAGTTCAAGATCCAGGGCTGGAAAAATAAATGTAAGCTAAGCACTGGTAGCTCATACCTTTAATCCTAGCTGCTCAGGAGACTGAGATCTAAGATGATAGTTCTGAGCCACCCTGGGCAGAAAAGCCTGTGAGATTCTTCTCTCCAATAAAAAGTGGAGATGTGGTTCAAGTGGTAGAGTGCCATTCTTGAGTGAGAAAGCTCAGGGTCAGTGCCCAGAACCTAAGTTCAAGCCTAAGTACTGGCATGAAAGAGAGAGGAGGGGAGGTTGAGAGAGAGTTTGTTACAGATGACACAGCAGCTGAGATGTGATCAGGAACCAAATTAAAGGGCTGAGGGTATAGCTCAGCAGTAGAGAATACTTGCCTAACATTTGACAGGCCGTAGGTTCAATCCCTAGCACCTCAAGTAAACATGTGTTGCTTATATTACAATTTGCAGTGCCTTTGTCCAGTTCCACTTTTATTAGATCTGACTAGTATAAAGTTTCAATAGTTTTTTTGGGTTGTTTTTTTTTGACAATAGATGATATTCCACATGTTAGCTTTTACTTTAGGAGTCTGTTTACTTGGGCATTTGTTTCTTATCTCGAGCTCCTCCACATCCCTGTGGCTCATGTAGTGTTTCTCCTCCAGCATTTCCATTCCTTTTAACTGCTTTAGTGTTTTCATGTTTGGGGCTTGTCTATAATGTCTTCTTTTAAAAATAATCATTCACTTGAGTTCAAAAGCCACTTAAACAAAGCAATCAAACGCAAGGTTTGAGCTTCGTGGGAACTCTGATTGGTAGCCAGTTAGAAACACAGAGAAAAATGTACCTGGGTTTGTGTTTGACATCTATCAGGGGTGCAAGTGTGTGTGTGGGGGGGTCAGTTTTGAGCACTGAGCCCAGAACTGTGGGAATCGGATTTGTTTTTCTCCCTTCACCCCTCTGTCCATGCTTCTTCAATATCCTGGCTTACGTTTGTCAGCCTAGCTGAAAGACTCAGCTCAGTACTGGAACCTTCCATTGTCCTCATCCTCCACTTACAGCTGGTATCACTTCAGGCCTTCTTTGTTCTGCATTAGGACCACAGCTCTCAACTTTTTTTTTTTTTTAACGTTTTATTTATTTGCCACAGCACACATGGTATGTGAAATTCCATGCATAACATACTTTTACAACCATGTCCAAATTGTCCGTTCCTCCCCCATTCCCCACCCCCAAGTTTCCCAGGAAATCCAGCAAGCCGCACCACAGATGAAGCACGGCAAGGCATGGCATTGTTAAGAGCATTTTACAGGCTTGGGAGTGACTGCTAAGTATTGTTTGTCTGCTGTTTAGCCTAGCCAGGCTGGGATGGAGAAAGATGGACTTCCCTCTTAGCTAGCACACCATCCACTTGTCCCAGTCAAGAAGTTGGTGGAAAGCAAATACATTTGCTACAGTACATAGTTGAAGGCCAAATGATTTGCCCACTTTTCTTCCCATGGTAGGAGGAAAGGATCTCTTATTTATCTCATTGTACTAGACTGGTCCTTCATACTGGCACTGCAGATGCCTCCCCACCTAAAACCAGCCTGTGCTGAGTTATCTCCCTGTTTGTCTCATTAATCCATTACTCCATTTCTGTACTGGAAAATTGGAATTGGGAAGTAATTGGGGCCCAATAGAAACCTAAGGAATTCAGCAGGGAGTGTTTTGTGACCCTTAGCATGGTTGACACTTTGAGGCAGATCACTTTTCACTGTGGAAGAAATTCGTGAGTCTTGTAGAATGTTGTTTTTGTTTTGTTTTGTTTTGTTTTTGGCAGTACTGGGGCTTGAACTCAGGGCCTCATGTTTGGTAGGCAAGCAGGCCCTGTATCACTTGAACAATGTCCCCAGCTCTTTTTTGCTTTTAGTTACTTTCCAGGAATGATTCCACCTTTTTGCCCAGAATTTGGATCACTTGTTGTCTAGGCTCCATGTGTAGCTGGGATTACAGGCATACACTAACATGCCAGGGTTACTGATTGAGATGGAGAGGTGGCAGATTCTTGTACACTGTTGCTGGACTGGCCTCAAACTGTAGTCCATCTGATCTCTACCTCTCTGGTAGCTGAGATTGCAGATATGAGCCCCTGTGCCTGGCCTGAAAGATATTCAACAGCATCCCCAGCTTCTACAGCTGTCTCTAGTTGTGACAACCAAAACTCTCCCCAGACATTGCTATGTGTCCCCCTGCTGTGTAAAGCAAAATCACCCCACTTGAGAACTGCTGGCTAAAGCAAGCATGAAGTCCCTCTGCATTACCTCTTCCCAGGGGCATCTGTGCAAAGCTACCTTGACACTGGGGCAGCACTTTTTGTTGTTGTTGTTTTTAGGTTTTTGGTCATTTATATTTTAAATGACAAGTTTAACAAACAAGTATTCAAGAGTGGAATCTCTGTATGTAATCACTGACACTTACATTTAAGAACAACTGGGGCAGCACTTTTAACAGTTGTGCCCGCACGGAGGGAGAATTGGTCAGGTTGAGAAGTTAATTGTCCACAGAATACCAAAGACCAGAGGGGGAAAAAAAGTCAGAATGCCACCTATTTAACATATTCTATTTTCTTTTCCACTCACGTCTCCAGGAAATCCACAGAACAAGGTGCTGCTGAGAGGCATCTTTGCTTAGTGAATGGAGCTGCTTCCTGAGTGTTTGTATTGAGAACTGCATGTGCTGGTGGCTTTTAGGTCATCAGCCTCAAGTTAGAAATGTAAAAGCTGCAGAAATAGTCCTCAGAATCTAAACTATGTAGATGTGCACATGGACAGAAGCTTTGGGCAGAGCACCATGAGCAGGCACCTTGCTCAGGCATTTTAGAGCCTTACTCCCTACCCCGGTCAAATCACTGTACAGCCCTTATTGGGTGAGAGCAGAGATATATTGAGCAGCCCCATGGAACCGTAAGTCACTTACTCACTCACTGAGCTCTCTGATCACCTACCAAGGGCCAGTGCCTGAGGAATCCCTCCTTGGTCAGTGTCAGGAGCTTCAGGAGCAGCTGCTCATATCTGTCAGGTAGCCTCTGGCCTTTGATGTAACCCCTGTGCCTCCTGACTGCCCACTCTTTATAGAGGAGCAGATGTGTGCTCAGAAGCTACCAGGTAATGAAATGGAAAAGAAACCATGGGATGGATGCATTCCTCCAAGTCCAGAGGTTCTCTGTGGGGAGGCCAGATTTCATACAGGCAGGATGGGGCAACTGTACTGCCACCACTGCCGCCTTGCCTTGATGGCAACAGCCTTGGGTGGCCTTCCTACTGTGGCCTGGGAAAGCTCCAGCATTTGGGCCTCCATGTGCTGCTGCATTCATGGACCTTAAGAAAAGTGCCTTGGCCCTCCTGCCGTTTCCCTTTTCTCATTTATACCTCAGTTACTGCAACCCTGCCCATGGGTGGGAAGGCCTTGCCCATGCGTGGGGAGCTCTCCCCAGACAGCAAAGGAGGGGTTTGCTTAGTCTGCTGGCCAGTGAGAAGAGAGCAGGGATGGTTCCCAGAGATTCTCAAGTCTGGAAGGAGCAGGAGTTAGGAAACAGAGCAGGTAGAGTTGTCTCAGTGGAGGAAATTGCCTATTCAAAGGATCAAGGGAGGTGAGTGGGCTCTAGAATGGCGGTCACTCTGAGACTCTTGGGAGGCCCAGCTGGGAAGCCCTTCAGCTCTGCCCACTGAGCAGCCCAGATCCCCACTGTGTCCTCCGGAGAGAGTCTGGTTCCTAGAACTTGGCAGGTCATTCATGACCAGGCGCCACATTTACTCCTGTCTTAGCATGTTCTGAATACATTTGCCCATTCATCAGTTGCTAATACATTTCCTTAGACTTCTAAGTCTCCCCCACTGCCTTTCTTGCTCTGGGAGTCACAACATTGAGATTCACTAGAAGAGTAAACTGCTCTTCTTTTCTCCCAGGTTCAGAGAACACCCCTCCATGTCGCTTATCTGTGCAGCTGTGCTTTGGTGGCTGAATGTCACTGAGGGACTGGCAGAGATTTTTCTGAGGCAGCTGGAAGAACTTGCTGACCAAGCCTGCATTGTTTTTCCTTCCTGAAAAAGTGTTTCCACTCCCATGACTGATGGCAGCCCAAAGCATAAGGCCAGCTGAGCTGAGGGTGTTCAGCAATGCAGTGTTTCAGCATTGGCCCTGCCCTGACACACGCTCGCGTCATTTGTTTCACTAAGCAACATGAATTCTAAGATAGCAAAAGATCCAGCCTTTGAATTACTGATTCAGCACTAAGTATTCACTTGTTAGAGCCTGGGCTGAAATCGAGCCACAGGCTACAGCAGAGGCTGCCGGCTGACTCTTGAAGTAGAGACTCTCCTCTCTCTTTTATTTAATTATAAAAGCAGAACTATGGACACTTGGTTAAAATTTTAACAGCACTTGGGTGGCTGAGGCAGGAGTTTAAGACCAGCCTGGGCTATCCATCAAGCAAGACCTTGTCCAGAAAACAAAGCTATACTGAGGGAAATAACAAGTTTTAACTTTCAGATATTATGGAAAAACATACGTATCAGTAATTCCTGACCTGTTTGCAAAAATTACCTGTGTTTTCCCCCTTTTTATTTCCCTTAGTGCTAGGAATAAAACCCAGGGTCTTCGCATATGTTAGGCTCTTTTGTGCTCCCAGCCTTGATTTTTGCTCATCTTTCCCTCTCAGCCTATACTGGCTTGTTCTGCTTCAGTCTTTGTAATACCAGCATTGTATTTCATTGAATGGTTATAACATGATTTACTTAGCCAATTATCAGTGTGTTTCACTTCTTCTCTAGACTTTTGTGATTCCAAATAATGCTATAATAAACATGCTTTATATAGCCAGGCATACATACCTGTAGAATAACTTTCTAGAATTGAACATTGCTACACCAGAAGCTGAGTGTGTGTGTGTGTGTGTGTGTGTGTGTGTGTGTGTGTGTGTGTATTTAACTTGGAGAGATACTGTCAAGGTCCTTCTTATGGAGGGCAGAGTGGGATTGCTTTATAGAAAATGTAACTCTGACAGCCAGCCTAAAATGCTTTCCTTTCCCTTGCCTAGAAAACATTACTCCCTAAAGTAGACAGATACAAGCAAATACAACCCAATAGCAAGGAAGCATAGGGTGTAGAACATGGATGATATTTGGGAAGATAGGATTTCTACAATTCTCTGTTTTCTTGTCTACTCAGTAAATGTGGAAACGAGGACCTATTAATCTCATTGTGTAGTTTATTTTAACCCAGATATGATTATGATTCTAGAGCTGGGACTCAGGAGCTTAGACGTGGTAAGAAGCATGCACAGGAAATAATATGCAAGAATATCTGCTCTTAAATGTTCAGGTCCTTTATCTTTTCACCAGTATTAACTAAGGTGAGAAGGCTGTGCAGCTGGACCTTGCCTGGGCAGCACATAAACTTGCACAGTCCTTGGCCATCTACATTTTCAGGAGATTGCATGGCAGCTTGGCACACTGAGCTTATTCTTTGCTCCTTTGGGCTGCCCATTAATTAGCAGGGCCTTGGGTGAGAGATGGAGTAATTAATTAAGATTTATGTTGAAATGATCTCTAGTGGCAAGTCTGGCCAAAAGAGCCTGGTGGTTCATCTGGCTTGTTTCCTTCCATGCAGTTACACTTTGAGGTTGATGTCTGTCTTGGCAGTACTAGGAATTGAATTTGAGGCATCATGTTTGCTAGGCAGGTGCTCTACCACTTAGACCACAGCTCTACTTTGAACTTTTTTTGGTGGTTAATTGGCAGTAACTCTTACAGACTTTCCTGCCTGGGTTAGCTTCAAAAAGAGGCATATGTATCTCCTGTTGTAACTCACCAAGAATATAATAAGTCCGTGCCATTACTGATATGGAGTTGAAGCACTTGATCTCTTGGCTTTGCAACAGTAGTGTCTCCTTTGCAATTTACAAGCAATTAGTGGTTTGTTACTTTGGCTTCACAGGAATATTCTTCCCTTGTCTTGTTACCCAGTGACTGTAGCATCCCTTGGTTTGTAGATGTTTCCTGGTTTTGTTGTGGTTGTTTATTTGTTTTTACAATGATCACTGCAGAATTTTTGTTTCAAATTCTGTCTCCTACATTTGGTTAAGTGTGTTCTTCAAGGAAGAGTCTCCTTCTATCTCCATGGTCCCTTTCTGAGCCTCCTATATACTCTTTATGGTAGTACTTGCATTCATAGCTTTTATTTTATTTTGTTAAATTGAATTGCCCATTATCTTCATTATATCTTAATTCTTTAATTATCCCAAATTTGGTAAGTAGAATCTTTTCAGAGTAGCCCTTGGATCCTTTTAACTTGTTTCCAACAGTCATTAAGCATTTATTTGTTCTTCTGCACAGAATGAGATATGTAAACTCAGTTTATCTGTTCTTCAGTCTTTGGAATCAGCTTTTTCTAGCAGGGGAGCTTCCTTTGGTGAAGAAATCCTTCCTTCCTTCTAGCCTGCTTTCTGTTTTGGCCCCAGTAGGATTGAACCATGTATGCCTTGGGCTTGCTAGGTAGGTATTCTTATCACTTGAACCATACCTACAGTCTTAGAAACCATGAAGAATGAAATGCACTTTTGGCTAGGTGTATTACTGCTTCTTAACACTTTCAGTAAAATGATCTAAGACACATTTTTAAAAAGTTCATTGTGAGATGTTCCATTTGGAGGCAGCATCCATGCTGTCTTTCTTATTATCCCCATGCTATGTTCTATTCATCTTGTCCCACAGTGAGACATGTGTGTAACGCCCATACATTAACGCTGAAGTTTAACTGAAGTTAAAGCTCAGGATTTATTTTCGCTCTGTTTGCCCTTCGACTCTATCCAAGTAAAGATGGTCAGAGAACTTGAAGGACTGTATACTTTTCATCTACAGTTAGTTAGGGTTATATGTTTCTGTTCTTACTCAGCTTTCTGTTTTTGCTCCTCATAGTTTTTGATTTTTGTTCTTCTAATACATAAAGTATTTATGAAGTCCAAAAGTCAAAACTGTATTGAAAAAGAAGCTACAAGAAATCTTGCTTCTACTGCCTGAAGTTACCATTGCCATTGGTTACTTCCTTGTTGCGAAAGGAACCAATCCCTGTGATGGTGGGCCCTGTTCTGTCTATTGTGCACACCCAGGAAAACTGGGAGGTTCAGCCATAGCCAGCAGAATCCTGTCTGGAGACCAGTGGGTTCCTTATCTCTCCCCGCCTCCCACCAGCAGCAGCTGTTGTTTTGTGCTTGAGTGATTTGGGTTTCCCATGCCTTTTCAGATCTCCAGTTTTAATCCCTTCCTCCAGAAGAGTTGCAGGGAACAAACTGATTTCTTCTAAATAAACACATTGGGGAAGTTAACTTCTCACATTTGTTGTTGTTGTTCTTTACTTGACATTTAGGAGCTCTTATAAGCAATTAACTGGAAGAAAACCCAAACCAAAATTTCCCCTAAACTCCAAATGACCTCTGTAGGAATCTCTCCAGTGTTTCTGGTCTTAACTCCTTTGGCATATTTAAGGAGTGACTCTTGTTCCCACTTTCAATTGACAGCTTGCAAACATTAGTCAATGTGGATAAACACATCAAATGGGTTCCATTAAATGTAGTTTTGGGTTTAGACTTACCTTAAAACTATAGCTGGACAGGAAGCTGGATCTGCAATTATTTCCTAGAAAAACTTGGTCTCTTTCTTTTTCTTTTTGGTGCTAGTCCTCAGGCTGTGTGTGTGTGTGTGTGTGTGTGTGTGTGTGTGTGTGTGTGTGTGTGTGTGTGTGTGTTTAGTTGGAGATCAGGGTCTTGGGGACTTTTCTGCCCGGGCTGGCTTCAAACCATGACCCTCAGATCTCAGTCTTCTGAGATTACCAAGGATAATACGCATGAGCCACTGGTGCCTGGCTAAGCTGGCCAATCCTTTCCATGAGTGGCAGATTTCTCAGTAAAGAAATTTTTCCCATGCCCTTGAAGGAGACTGGAAGACCCCAGTCCCCTTTTCCCCTTCCTGTTTTGCTTCCCAGTCAGGAAATGCGTGCTTTTGCTCTGCTACGTGCACCAAGTTCTACACAGTATGACATGGTTTCAGAATGAACAAAATATAGAGTGTATCAATCTTATTAGTTATGTTGGCCAAGAAAACCCTCAATAATACTGCCTAGCTCCTGAGGAACTCTCCAAGATAAGTTATTTATTATCATCACCAAGTAGCTTATCATATACAATTGTTACTTGATTTACAAAATTAAGTGACCCAAACCAACTAAAAGCTGGGCAGGCTTCTATGCATACTGGTAACCTTGGCTTTAGAGTAGTTAGTATTGAGCCCCTGTGGCCACAGTTAACTAGCTAGATCAGTGAGAGAGGATAGACTTCCTGCACTTGTAGTAAATGCAGGCCTCTCTATCATTGCTGTGTGGCATGTACACAGCTCATCCAAAAGCCATGCCAGCTACTGGATCATTAAGAACAAAGTTCAAAGGAAAGCAGAATGGAAGCCTGCTTGACCCTGAATTTGCTCCCCCAGGATAATACTTTTGATTGAGACTTTTATAGAACCATTAACACAGGTTGTGAACATGCATCAGTAGCTTGAGTTGAGTTCATGCCTTTGGTTTAGGACCTTTTCCCACCTGAAAGAGCAAAAGTCCACATTATGGGTTGTTTCTGGTGGGCTTCTCCTGCATGGTAACAAGATCACAAGAGCGGGAGGTGGCCTGCCACCATATAAAACCTGCATGTGTTAAGCAAAGTAACTAATTGGTACTCTGTGTATCTTTGGCCAAAGAGGGGCCCTTGTCAATTGTGAAGTGTTGCTGTTCTGTGGATAACATGGCTATGCTTTATAGATTAACTAGCTCGTGAACTTGGCCATCTGGGTTCAGGGCAGGCATGGGACTTTTAGTGGAAGGACATGTATTACACAAGCCCAATGGAGCCATACTTTAAGACTTGGTAGGTTCTCATCTTACAGTCTGCCCTGCAGTGGTGAGGTTCTTTTCCCAGTGAGCATCCCAGAGATATGGCCTAAGGGTGTGGTATAAGCAGTAGAGTACCAGCCTAAAGCTCAAGGTCCTGAGTGCTCTTACCTCCCCCCACCCCACTCAGGTAAATGGCTCCAGGAGAAAACTTTCCTGAGGGCCTCCTGTTTGTTTTGTGCTTGTAAGGCCATGACTATAGGATGTTCATCTCCTCTTATCTGAAATTTCAGACCTTTTCTTTCCTCAGCCATCATGGAAGATTTTGGCAGAGGCAAGGTGAGATTGGAGCTGCTGTGAAACGGTCTGTCTCCGTGACAGGATCACTTTCTCGGGTTTTGATTGAGCTCTCTGGCATGCTGCGGAGGATTTGTTGTAACATACACATTCCCTCTGCCAAAGTACACACAGTCTTTAGACGCAGAGGCTTGTTTTATGATTTTCCCCCCTAAACTTAATTTATTCTACATATCCCATGGCAGAGCTGAACATTTGTGGGCATTTCAGCTGCCAGAACCGATGGTGGTAGATGAAATGGGACCACGTCTGTACTTGTTGGAGAGAAAGGGAGGGAGGGAGAGAGAGATACTAAATCAAACAAAACTTTTGAACTATTATATTTACCAGTGGAATGTGAGGGATCCGGGGAAAATTTCTGCCCACATTTCAACACTGGGATAGAAGACAAGTTTTTACTAGTCTTGGCAGAAGGTATCCGGGTTTGCGTAGAGAGTGTTCACTTCCCCTCTGCCAGAGATCCTAAGCATTGATGTCCTGAAGCCCTTAAGGCATGATCAAGCCTGAGAGAACCAAAGGCTGCCACCTTTTTATTCGGTTAGTATAGTAAGTACACACTTAAAACTCTTAGGGCGGGGAGTTTGGCTTAGTGGTAGAGTGTTTACCTAGCATGCACCAAAACCTGAGTTTGATTCCTCAGTACCACATACATAGTAAAAAAATAAGCCAGAAGTGGTGCTGTGGATCAATTGGTAGAGCCTTGAGAAAGCCCAAGGACAGTGCTTAGGCCCTGAGTTCAAGCCCCAGGACTGGCAAAAACCAAAAAACCAACTTTACTCTTATGAATAGCAGGATTACTTAGAATCTCTGTAACTCAAAACTACCTCAGTGGCAGATCCCTCTTACTAGAATTGGCCACAGGACTTTGAAACACCTAAAAAGCCTTCATGAAAATACTGGAGTATGGTGAGAAATGAGAATTAGATGTCAGTTCAGATTTTTCTCTTTATCTTTTTTTTTGGGGGGGGGGAGATACTGGAGTTTGAACTCAGGACTTGCTAGGCAGGCACTCTACCACTTGAGCTATTAATTTGATAGCTAATTCCCCAAATTCCTCCCCCCCCCCACCTCAGTCCTAGGGTTTGAACTCAGAGCCTGGGCACTGTCCCTGAGCTTCTTTTTGCTCCAGGATAGCACTCTACCACTTGAGCCACAGTGCCACTTCTGGCTTATTTCTTTCCCTGTGTATGTGATACTGAGGAATTGAACCCAGGGTTTCATACATGCTAAGCAAGCACTCTGCCACTAAGCCACATTTCCAGCCCCTCCCAAACTCCTTTGTACTTTGTTTTTCAGATAAAGTCTCACGCTTTAGCCAGAGTTAGCCTCAGTCCATGGCAGGTAGCCTTTTCTCCTGTGGTATAGTAGGTAAAAAGCTGAATAATATTGCACATTTTCTTAGTTCCAGCAACTATGCCAAAAGCCAGAGTACCTGGGCAAACCAAGATTCCCACAGCTCTCAGGGAGCTCTGTAGTCTGCACATTAGCAGTGTGATGAAAACTGATAAGTACAGAGGAAGAAAAAGAACAGGATATGTAATGAGGGGACCTGGAAAGGATTTGGGAGAGTAAGTAACCCTTGAAGAAGGGTTGAGGAAAGGCTACCTAACCTGAGATGAATAGGATACATGAGATTTTAACAGGTACAGAGAGAGCAGTGCCAGCAAAGGGACAGCGTGCACAGAGCAGGTGTGACTCAAAAAATGAATGGGCCTGAGAGGCACCTGAGAACTCTTAAAATTTACATGGTTGTAGCCAGGTGCAGAGGGTCTATAATCCTAGCTCCTCAGGAGGCTGAGATGGGAGGATCAAGGTTCAAAGCCAGCTCAGGCACAAAAGGACCTGAGACTGTTACTTCTAATTAACCTCTAGAAAACAGGAAGTAGGGTTTGGCTCAAGGGTAGGGCCATAGCCTTGAGCTGAAGAGCTCAGGGACAGCACCCAGGCCGAGTTCAAGCCCCATACCCACTAAAAACAAAAATTACATGGTTGAGATTTTCCTGCCAGAAAATTAGATACATAGTGGGCCAAAGTCTAGAAATCTGTACCTCACAGGGGGTACAGGTAGTCCTGAGGAATGTTGCAGGAAACATTGCCATGACACTTTCCTTGTACTTTGCAGTTCCAGTAGAGGCCTCCTCCTCCACCAAGGGGAAGCTGTGCTGTGTTTGGCAGAGCAAAACTCAAACTGTTCAGGGAGGCCCT
Source organism: Megascapheus bottae (assembly GCF_031878675.1). Classification (NCBI taxonomy): domain Eukaryota; kingdom Metazoa; phylum Chordata; class Mammalia; order Rodentia; family Geomyidae; genus Megascapheus; species Megascapheus bottae. Next base: position 28,215,864 of record NC_143525.1, on the reverse strand, counting down.
GTGTCCAGCGCTGCCTGAAGGAACAGCCTATGTGGTCCTTGCCTCTCTCCCTTCCCTCTCTTCTTCCTTTTCAACTACCTACCAAACACACTTTTTGTTGCCACTTACTTCCAGAGGCAAAAATGTGATAGAAACTCTAGCTCTGGGAGCCAGGTGAAGAAGGAAGGGAAGTGGGATTTTGCCCCTTAAACTCCCTGGGTACTTATTCCCTCCTGGCTTTTCCTGGAAGGTGAAGGGAGGAGATGAATGGGTGGGGGGCGGGCCTAAAAAACACCGTGGACAGGAAGGAGCCTGGGTAGGTGTAGCCTGCGTCCTGGTCAGTGGGGAGTTCATGAGATCCCTCGATGGTGATATCTCTGGACACGGCTGGGGTGGATTCTTGGTGACAGAGCATGGGATGAGGTATTATAATGCCTGGGAAAGCAGAAGAAACCATCTGAACCTGCTGTATGCCCTCCTTTACAAAGAAAGAGCCTTCTCAAGGCAGGGGAGCCTTCTGCACACCAGCCACAAGGTTCTCCGTCCCTTTTCTGGCTACTGCCTCCATTGGCACTGGGCCTCAGGCATTTAAGGTGGCAGGTTGTTGCCAGGATTGGCACCCCTGACTGAACTGCATCATACTTTTTCCATTCTCTAATTCCAAGTCTCTCATTCTATCAGCAGAAAAGTCTAGATATGGAGCTCCATCCTCAAACCTCTGCATAACTCACCCAGCTCCTTTCCTTACAGAAAACCAACCCCAGAGCCTTCTGCAGGCAACAGGGGATGAATCACATTCAATCATTTTTATTTTCTCTGTTTTTATTTGAATATTTACTCCCTGTTTAGGTTAGGCAGCATTTTTTTTCTTCCAGAATAGATCTTTTAAGGATCTATTTAAAGCAAAATAAGTAAATGAGAGCAAGAGTTGGGTACAAATAAGAACGGACACATTTGAATGACGAAGCTGAGTAAGTGGGTGATGGAAGAAGCATCTGGATTTCACATCTGGGTTAATCTCTTGGCAAGCTTGTGTGTCAGGGATGATGATTTTCCCAGTTTTAAGGGAAATGAATGACATCACAGCCTGGCCAGCTTCACACAGTCTCTTCTAGTCTGTCCTTCATGGAGATGGTACGCAAGGCGGTACTCATTTCTTCCATACTCCCAGCCTCCCTTCTCCTCCCTCCCCTCCTCCCCTCCCCCCTGGCTTTCTGGACATTGTCCCTAAGGCCTGACACTGACCAAGGAGGGCAAGCAGGGGATGCCTCCATTCAGCCCAGCCTGGGATATGTTGGTGCTCCTTGTTGCTGAGCCAAGAATGGAGCTCAAAGGTGCCGAGACCCGGCTTCTCCCTGCTGTTGGACACAAGATTCTTCAATGGGTGGTCTAGAGTCCAGTTTAAAACGTGTTGACATTTAACAGTTCGGTTCTGCAGATAGTTGACAGGATTATTGTGCTCTTTAAAATGGCCAGTGTGTCCCAGAAAACCCGAGCTCCTCATGGAGAACTCATTTGTGTGTGGTTTCTGCTCAGAAGGCCGCAGCCGCTTAAGTTTCTTAAGCAAGTGATTAGTGGCATTTCCAAGGTCTGATTCATTGGGATGTTTCTGTTCTGGAAGAGAAAAGGAGGCCCATCGCAACTTCAGAAACTTTATACTCTGCCATTTTTGTCCAGTGGCACCCGTGGCTTCTAGAACCAGCTCAGAGGAAGGTTCTGCCACACCTGGCCTGGAGTGCCTGTGAGCCATATTTGGTAGTAATAAAGGGATACTTGCTGTGTCTTCTGAGATGCCATGCACAGGATGCTTGTCTAGAATGTGCAGGGCCCAAGGTTGAGCTCCTGCATTGTAAAAATAATAAAACCCAAACAAACAAACCACTACCACCACCAAAAAAAAAAAAAAAACAAACCCTCTGGGGCTAGATACATATTTTTGAAGCATCTATTCATCTTGTCTGTAGAAGAACCTTAGACTTTCTTCTCTCCTGACTCAGCTTAAGGTGGGACCTCCTGGCGACAGCACAGAAAATTCTGGAGGGGCAGCCACAGGCGGGGAAACTCAAAGGTGAGGATGGGAGTTTATTCACACCATCTTTCCTTGGATCCATGAGTCAGAGAAGCAGACTGAATTTTTTCTTGTATCTGCACACATGTGTGATGTCCAATGTATTTGAAGCTTACACTTAACAAGTACTGAGAAGTGGTGCTGTGGCTTAAGTGGTAAAGAGCTAATGAGCACAAATAGGCTCAGGGACAGTCCCAGGATGGGCAAGAAAAAAAAAATCAAGTTGTAGGCTGGGATGTAGCTCAATAGCAAAGCACTTGCCTAGAAAGTTCAGTGTTCTGCATTTGATCCCCAGTATCAAAAAAGAAAAGACAAAAATATAAAACAAGGGCTGGGAATGTGGCTTACTGGATAGAGAGTACTTGGCTAGCATGCATGAAGCCCTGGGTTCAACTCCTCAGTAACATAAACAGAAAAAGCCAGATGTGGGATTGTGGCTCAAGCGGTAGAGGACTAGCCTTGACTAAAACAAGCTCAGGGGCAGTGCCTAGGCCCTGAGTTCATGCCCCAGGACTGGCAAAACCAAACCAAAACAAAATCCACGTACTGTCTTTCTAGAACTGGAGGCTGGCAGGCAGTGAAGAACCTTGTGTTCTGTCATTTTAGGCAAGTCATCTTGCTCCCATCTGTACATCCCTAGCTCACAAAGGGTTTACTTCTTGGGGTCATGTACTGTCACCTTCTATACTCTCTGTTATCTATGATTGAAAATATTATGTGGAAAGTTCCCAAAATAGGCATTTCATAGGTTTTATAGCACATGCATGCTATTCTGAGTAGCATGATGAAATCATGTCTCACCCCATCCCTCCTGGAATATGAGTCATTTCTTTGTTTCTCATATCCACATTGTATACACTTCCATCCCATTAATCTCTTGGTAACCATCTTTGTTACCAGATAGTGTTGGCAGTATATCAGTACTTATGTTCTACTAATTATTCTTTTTCTCAGTAATGGCCCTAAAGCACTAGAGTAGTGATACTGACAATTCAAAGATACCAATGAGAAGGAGGCATAAAATGCTTTTTTTTTTAAGGTGAAAAGATTTTGACCTAATAAAAAAGAAAAACAATAATATGCTAAGGTTGCTAAGATCTATCATCAGAATGAATCTTCTATCTGTGGAAATTGTGAAGAAGGAAAAAGAAGCTGAGCTACTTTGGCTTTTGCAACTCAAAATACAAAAATTACAGAGAAATCATGTAAGAATTTAGTTAAGATGGAAAAGGCATGAAATTTGTTTATAGAAAACGTACTCTGCAGGATTTGTGACTATCTTGGTTTCAGGCAAGATATAGTCCATGGGGGTGGGGGTCTTTGGACATGTCTCCTACTGATGTGAGAGGGGAATTTGAAAGGGTTCTGAGAGTTGGCTAGTTCTTCTCTCCCTCCCTTCCCCTTGCCCTCCCCACCCCTCCTCCTTCATGGACTCTTCGTATGCACACATACCCACACATCTGTCTTAGTTACAAGCTGTTTACAAGGAACAGAAATTCACTCATACTGGCATAAGTAGATTGGGTTGGACTCTTAGACCATCATTGTTAATCCCATGAGCATCCAAATTCAGGAAATGGAGAGCAGCTGGGAGACCGAGGGCCCAGACAGGATTGCAGAACAGATCTTCTTGCCCTTCTTAGAGATATAATTTCTGCCATTTGATTCTCTCTGTTCTCTGCCACTCTTCTATCACTCTCACCCTGTTTGCCAACTCTTCTTCTCTGTTTGCCCCTAGTCCAGCCAGGCTACAAAGCGCCTGGTTCCTACCACCACCCTCAGCTTTCCTCTACCTGTTCTTATATCTGCCACACTTAGCAGAATCACTGTATGTGGGGATAAATGAGCAAAGCATCTGGGTACTAGAGACCAAGAACTCGGAGGGAGAGGGGCTTCCATGAAAAGGGTCAATATGATCCTTTCCAGTAGCCAGCTTGCACCTTTGATCTTGCTGAACGTATCTTTATATCTAGTTCTATATTCCCAGGAAAGAATATATTTTGTCTTGGAGCAAGTGTTTCTATCTGCTTCCAATACCCGTGGCTATAGGGGTGTGGGCAGGACTGCAGAGGGAGCAAGTTTGCTTACTTACTAAGCTCCTTTCATCTCTAGAAGGCAGAGTGCCCTGACTTAATCTCTGCCCCTATACCATGTGACATGAATATTTAGCTAAGGGGTAGATGTTCACTAAGTGCCTGTTGATGACAACAGACCAGCTATGTGCATGGTGTGGATCTGTTGTATTGAACAGTGTCCTGAAGGTGACGTTTGACTTGTCCCAGAAAACTCAGTGATGTCTGTCTTTTGTCGTCCTCTGTGCTATGTCGTTGGACCCTGCCTCACCCTCTCTCTAGCACATCCTGGCCTCTTAGGGACATTCCTGCTGTTCTTCTTACTTGTCTCCTTCTAAAGTCTCAGATGGAAAGAAGTGAACCAGTGAAGCAGGCCACCTACGTTCTTCCTCCGTAATGAGGCATGGAACCAATTGTGTGGTGGCCCCTTTGAGTTTGCTGTTTAGAAGTAAAACAACATACACTGACATTGCATTGTTTTGTTTTGTCTTTTTTAAAGTGTCTCTTCCGGCCAGAGTCTTGGACTTGTGTTTCGATGGAAACACCCATGTGAATTTCCTGCTTTATTTATTTATTTTTTAATGGCCAGGCATGAACCTGACAAATGCTACTATTGGTGAAATTTTGCTGATACGCAGCGGCAGCGGCCTCCTTTGGCGATAAGAAACCAACATTCAGCAACGGGGCATAAATTGTTGGTGGTTGGCATCCTGTCGAGCATGACGGGAAACCTTGGGGGACTTCTGCTTAATTCCAGTGTTTCATCTTGGAACCATCACACACCTTGTTTTGTAATAACTTTATTTAGCAGAAAGAGACCTGTGAATCCATGTTTCTTTGTAAGACCAGGCAGGAAAGAAAAGTGTGCCATTTCATTCTGTGTTTACTCTTGTATTTATTTCTACATTGAATATGTAGCTCTTTCCTCCACTTATTCTACATGAATCACTTGAATGCATAAATTCAAGGACATATGTTTGTGACTCTGACACATCTGTCTTGAATTTCATCTTTTCACCCTGTCTTCTACTTTCCAAACAATCTACTTCCCTCTCCCTTCCTCCCCGCTGTTACTTATTTCATTGTGCTGTGGAATCCTTTCATTTCAAGTGCTGGTGAAGGGGACAATGCAAGCCCCAATCCCTTTCTGTAGAAAGGCATCTTGGTATGTGGTAATCACAGCTTCTTAGTGGAAGATTCCATTCCTTTTACTCTGGACACAGCTGCCCCACAGCAGGGGTGGTGGGTGCCATTTCCAGAGCCAAAGAGGCGCCTGGCTTTCTGGGCTGCCAGTGAGGTGATATTACTGTCTTGGACCACTCTAGTCCAATTTATGGAAGGCCTTCATGTGCCAGGCTGTGTGTAAACCAATCCTTTATGACTGTCTCCTTTGATCTCCCCCTCCCCACCAGAATGGGAATTTCTCACATCATTGTAAATGTTTCCTTTCCTCTCCTTGTCATTTGGCTGGAACACAGTGGGGACTTCCTGAAGCAGGAAAGTGGGCACTCAGAAAAGTTCTGCCAAGAAACAGAGCAGGGTGCAGAAACCCTGATGAAATAACAATCAAGTAGGAAATTGGAAAGAGTGCTGTGCTGAGTGCTAATGGCTCCACGGTGGAGCAGGTACGGGTGGTGCTGAGATGATAAACATTGCCGCCGTTCTCACAAACCACACTTCCTGCTCTTATTTTCATTTTGGAGCGTGGACATGGAAAAGCTCAGCCCGCTGACTTGTAATTTATAGCATTTGGTTTAGGAGGCGTTATGCAATCACATTCCTGATCTACTGGAAGCTGCACAGCATTTTGAGACTATTTGCCTGATTTCTTTTTTGGATGTCAACTTAGCGAGTAGCTGCTTAGGAACCGTGATGAATATATGTGTGAAAACACACGAGCGGCTCACTGGCTTCTCATGCTTTGTCTGTGGAGTCACATCTGAGAAGCAGCTAGCACATTCTCAGTCTGCAGGCATTGCCATGGGCATTACTGAGTGCCTACTTTGCAAGGCACTGAGGATGCAAAGCAGCGTAAGGTTTGGTCCTCATCCTGTGAGGGGGACTGTGATAGGCTTTTGCTAAAACAATGGCCGTAAGATTCTGGAAGGATAAAATTCCTTCTTGATATTGATGTGGTGGATCACATCTAAAAACTCCTTATTAAGCTGGGCGCCAATGGCTCAAACCTGAGATCCTAACTGTGCAAGAGGCTGAGATCTGAGAATCATGGTTCGAAGCCAGCCCAGGCAGGAAAGTCCATGAGACTCTTGTCTCCCATTAACCAGCAAAAAGCCAGAAGTAAAGCTGTGACTCAAGTGGTAGAGCACCAGCTTTGAGCAAAAAAGCTTAAACAGCATCCAGATCCTGAGTTCAAGCCCTCGTACATAGATACACAGACAGACAGACAGACAGACACACACACACACACACACACACACACACACACACACACGTACGCACACACTTTGGGCGATGCCCCTGCCCCTCTCTCCTTGGCCCTGTTTCACTGTAGCACCTGGCACTCATGTGCAAGGTGTCCATGCTAGGTGTGGCCTCCATGAGCTATGTTTGCATTTGTAGAAAACCAGAGCCTGTTGTTGTATCAGCCCAGCTAGATCTGAGGCTGCTGGGGCCCCATTGTCCTGTCCCTAGGGGTCAGTACTGATAACTCTTTCCTGGGGAGCTTATAGGAAACTTCGTATAATTAATTTTTTTCTTTTTATAGTTGTTCTGTGTTTTGAACTCTGGGCCTTGTACGTGCTAGGCAGGAGCTCTGCCTCTTGAGCCATGCCCCCAGGCCTTTTGACTTTAGTTTCAGTTAATGTTTCTGCCCAGGGTCAGTCTTAGGCAGAAATTCTCGTATGTCTGCCTCTTGAGTAGCTGGCATTGTAGGTGTTATACTTAGTTTGTCTTTTTTTTTTTTTTTCTTTTCTTAGCTTGTCTTTTTTTTTTTTTCCTTTTTCATTTTCTTTCTTTTTTTATTTTTCTTTTTTGTTGGTTGTGGGGCTTGAACTCTGGGCCTGGGCATTGTCCCTGATCTCTTCAGCTCAAGGCTACTGCCCTACACGTTGAGCCACAGAACCACTTCCAGTTTTCTGGTGATTAATTGGAGGTAAGAGTCTCAGACTTTTTAGTGTCTGGTCTGGCTTTGAACTACGACCCTCAGATCTCAGCCTCCTGAGTAGCTAGGATTACAGGCGTGAGCCTCCCCACCCCCCCCCACACCTTTTTTTAATTAGCAGAGAAGACAGATATAGATACATTGCTTTTCATCAGCTGTGGTCAGACTCCCAGATCCAGCCACCTTAAATTTAATACTGAGGCCCCAGGTTGGGGCAGGTTAGCAACATCTACCACCACCTTTCCGCTAAGCAGAAACAGCTGAAGGTAACGCTGTCTGGACAAGCACTGCACTCCTCCTCCCTCTCATGGTCTTTATATTCCTACACTTCCTCTTTGCCTTTCTGCATTGTTTTAACCTCATGGACCTGTAAAGATCTGGTGTGAAAACAAACAGATTTTTTTTTTCCCCCCGCCAGTCTGGGGCTTGAGCTCAGGGTTTGAGCACTGTCCTTGGACTTTCTCAAGGCTAGAGCTCTGCCACTTGAGCTTCAGCACCACTTCTAGCTTTTTTTTTCCCCCTATGTATGTGGTACCAGGGAATTGAACCTGGGTCTTTGTTCATGCTAGGCAAGCACTCTACCACTAGGCCAAACTTCCGGCCAAGAAACAGAATTTGTTGCTCATCAGTATGACCTTAATTTTCTGGGTTGGCTGGTGACATGTCTCTCAAAGAGGGTTGTAGATCAGGGTCCCTAGTGTTCAATTAGAAAAGGCACTGTTTACAGAGAACATGAACACACTTGAACTCATTTCCAATCCAGTCCTGTCTGTGGAAGGATGCACAGTGACAGGAGCCACAAAAATCCTGTCTCCCCACTGGACACGTCTCTCACCTTCCAGCCCCACTCTAGCTCTAGTTTTCCTCTCATAGGAAAACTTCCAGCCATTTCTTTGGTTCTTCCTTATTTGTAGCCTGTTATTACAAGGCACTCCTCTGTTCCAAACCACTCTGCCCAGGGGAGGTTTGGGGAGCAGATGGGCTATAGAAAATCCCTCTGTCAGCTTGTGAGAATTGCAGCATGGGGAAACCCAGCCGCCGTCCCCCTGTCTCTGGTTCTGGCTGGTTAGAATGTGGTGGCCATATGCTGCTTCTGCTTTGTACTTCCAGCAAACTGCTCATCTCCTGGCTCCTGGAGTCCTTAGGACAGGAAGTTGCATGGCTTAGTAAATGAATCTCTTTAATGGGTGTTACAAATGATACCAACTTCTAAGTGTTAGGGAGCCAGGCTTTGCAAGCCATCTGTGGAAGGGAAAAATGCAGAGATGCTTTGCACTGTAGCACTTTTGAAAGGGTGAGAAGAAAACATGTACACATTTGCCTTTGTATTTGTGGCCACAGCCCCACCCCCTTAATCTTTTTGATTTATAATTGTTGCTGATATTGGAAACTGATGTGCAGATGAGGCTTTCTGAAAGGAGCTTAGTGGCTGAGTTACTTTCCATGTGTTTGTAAAAGGAGGAGTGGCCAGGAGAAATCTCCGAATGTGCTTCCTTTAGTTTTCTCTGCTTCCAACACTGACTACACTTGGGATACAACCTCTTCCTCAAGTTCATGGTCCATCCTCACCAGTGTTCTATTGTAGCCTTCATCACCTGGTGACATAGCCACTCTCCTGCCAGTGCCAGTGGCCAGACACAGGCCTCTGAGCCACAAGCAGCATTGCTTCAGGTTTGTCTTACTTTAAATTGTCTTTAGTTGTGCAGAGGAACTGCCATTCATTGAAGATATTTATGAGTACAATGCATTTTGATCAATTTCATCCCTTTTATCATTCTCCCCTAGTTTTTCTTTTGTTGTTGTTGGTTTTGTTTGTTTATTTGTAGTTCTAGGGGTTTGAACCCATGTTGTTGCACAGCCACTATATCATTTGAACCATATACCCAGTCATTTTGCTTTTAGTTTATTTTTCAAATAGGGTCTCATATTTTTTGCCTGGCCAGTGTCATATTATAATCTTCCTGCCTCTGCCTCCGAGTAGCTAAAATTATAACCATGTGTCACCATACCTGGCTTCACTTTAGTTGGTCTTTTTTTTTTTTAACCTTCTTGTGCTTATTTGTGTGAAATGTTGAGTGCTAGCATTGAGCAAAAAAGCTCAGGGACATCACCCAGGCCCTGAGTTCAAGTTCCAGGAATAGTGTGCATGTGCGCACGCGCGTGTGCGCACACATGCGCGTGTACACACATGCGCGCACACACACACACACACACACACACACACACACACACACACACACAAAATTCCAGGTCAAGTAATCATGGTGCTATACTCCTGTAATCCCAGCACTGAGGAGGCTGAAGCAGGAGGATTGGAAGTTAAAGGCTAACTTGAACTATATTAGTGAGATCTTGTTTTTAAAAGTGTAAATCCACTGGGAGGAACTTGAATTCTCAGGAACTAGTGATGATTGCAGCCATCCTGGCCTACTCCAGTGCATCAACTCCTTGCTCTCACAGGCTGCTTTCTCCTGTGTTTGCTCCAAGCAGAGGGATGGTGTAGAGTCCAGAGGTTAGGGCCACTGTTAGATAACAAGAGAGGAGCCCTGATTTCACTGGCACTTATGTATAACTCCAAATAAGAAATGCAATTTAAAGAACATTCTGATCCCCCAAGGATCCAGAAAAGGAGTTGAAGAAGCCATTTAAATAGGCAAGCATCTAGGCAGTGTAGGATAATGTACCCTCCCTCCCTTCTTCCTTCCCTTCTTCTGTCCCTTTTTTCCCCATGCATTAATTTGCCCATCATTCATTGATTGAACACATAGTGATCTAAGTCATTTGTCTGGTCATCCAACTCCACCAGTCTGTAAAAATATCGATTGCCTGTCAAATCACTTGCTGGGAATCAAGTTACAGGAGTCTGGAAATCAAAATGTTGGCCTGACATCTGAGGGTGAAAGGATCAAGTCCTAAGGACAATTTGGAAGAGGGTTCTGGCATGTCAACTACAATTATCTGAACAATAGCACAACACATACATATTATATCGCAACAGCCCAATGCGAGGCGGTTCTGCTATCCCACTTTTGCAAATGAAGAAGCAGAGAGAAGTTCAGTAGCTTGCTTGAGATGACCAACTATGAAGTGGAGAGAGTTGACTTAGACTCACGCAGTCTGGCTGCAGAACCTGGGCCAGGTAGCATCTAGGTATCCATTGCCTTGATGACAGAGGTGAAGGACATTCCTCTGGTATGTCTGTGATGAGCTTCTGCCACGTTTGCTTAGGGAACGTGGGAATGCTTAAGACTCTGTTTTTCAATGCTGCTCACCAAAAGGGGGGTTTTGACTGCTGGTGGAAGGGCAAGGGTAGTTTTCCTGAGAAGGCTCCAGCTGACCTGGCCAAGAAGTCTGCTGCTTAACCCTCCATCTGTGTTAGCTTTGGCTTCACCACACAGATCTGCAGCAGCCGTTGAGAAATCAAAGCTAAGCTCCTCCGTCAAGTGCAAGCCCCACTCCTCAGCCTGAGAGAGCGGCAGAGATCCTGTGTCACCCTCAGGAGCAGGGCCTTCTCAGAAATCACCAGTCTGTTTCCCTGTGGCATCTGTGGGTGCTGACTAATCCTCCCCGGGCTGCATGACGGCTCAGCTTTCTCCTCTGCTCCCAAATCCCATCCATTGTGATACTTGCTTCATTGTTTCACGGCCACTATAAAAGGCTGCTCTGGCCAGCATCCCAAGGATGAGTGTTCCAACCACAACCTTGGAATCTTAAGAAACTGCGTGGCCCATTTTGTCATCCTTTCTGATTTCTGCCAAGTTGAGCTAATATTGTCTTCACTTTGTTTCTCTTCTGTGTCGTCTTTGTTGCCTTGCTTTGAAGTTTGACTTAGTAATCATCCACACTTAGATTTCTAGGTCAGCGTTTTCCTAGGATATATCTGTTGGAGTCACCTGATCTTTGGGTAACTTGGAAGAAGGAGACACAATGAATCAAAAAACTCATCAAAATGAACCTTAAGTGGGCCTTTTTATGCAGAGATAAAGCAGATGTGAGCTATGTAAGTCACTTGGGCTTTCCCAACCTTGGTGTCGTCCTTTTAAGGTGCTTAGGTTGCCCTGGGCCTTTTTTTTTTTTTGAAAACTCTCCCCTGTCCAGTAGAATGTGAGCTCTTGCCCTCGATTCCGATTCCGCCCAAGTTCAGCTTCAAAGGCAGTAGGGATGGGAAGAACCTGACTCAGCTCCTTCCCCTCCCACGCCTGTCCTGCTGCACTAGACTATGTTGCATTTCACGGTTTAGTCATTGAGCCAGAAGTGAGGAAACCAAAAAGAAATCCCTTCCAGAGTCACATGCTATATGAGGATTCTCTTAGACAGAGTGAAAAGCAAAATCCCAAGAGGCAATTTAAAAAAAAAAATCCGGGGCCGGGAGTTTGGCCTAGTGATAGAGTGCTTGCCTAGCGTGCAGGAAGACCTGGGTTCGATTCCTTAGCACCACATATATAGAAAACAAGCCGGAAGTGATGCTGCATCTCAGTGGTAGAGCTGTAGCCTTGAGAAAGTCCAAGGACAGTGCTCAGGCCCTGCGCTCAAGCCCAGGACTGGCAAAGAAAAAAAAAAAATCCAGTCAACCCAGGCAATGGCAGCTGTATGACGTCCCAGCTACTCAGGTCGGTGAGGCAGGAGGGTCACTTGAAGTACTGAGTTCAGTAGCCTGCCAAGTTCAACAAAGCAAGACCTTGTCTTCAAAGATTTAGTTTTTTTTATTTACATGTTCCTTTAAAATCTGGGAATCTACAAAAGAGAGCAGGGAATAGATCTCATAAAACAAGTATCTATATGCTATGGAAAAACACCATTTGCTCAGAAGGAAATACCCATTTCCCGAGTCGTTTCATTTACAGCCTATTAACTGCACAGTTGATTGATTTGCTGTAAAATATTGTGGCCAGAGAAATGGTTTTCGAGGAGGACACTGACAGGGCAAGGGGAAATACGCATAGATTTCAGTGTGAGTGATTTGTCCCATGTGTGCAGTGCTTTTAGGAGTTTAGTGCCTCCATTCACTGTCGCCTCCTCTCACTCTCACGCTCATCTTGCCATGTGAGTATGATTGAACTAGTGGGGGAGAGAGTGGAGGATGAAAGCTGGTTCCTCTTTCCTCACTGATAATCTAACAAGGGGCAAGCCAGCATGGTAGCCCAGTCCCTTGAAGCCTGTTTCCTTCAAGATGGTAAAGAAGCATGAGCAGTTAAGTGCTCTGATGGGGTTGTTGAGGGAGGCAGCTAGCTCACTGGGTGAGGCCTGGCCAAGCTCTCATGTTATACCAAGGAAGAACATAAACTTGTCTTGGGGGGATGCTTTAAAGACAAGTGTAGTTTAGCTCTCAGCCCTGGGTGCTTTCATGTTACCAACCCACAGGCAAAGAAAGGGTGGATTGAACCCTACTGACACCTGTCCACTCCAGGAAGCAGATCAGCAGCGGTAGGGTGGTGGAAGAATTTTACAGCTCACTCTTCGCTCTGCCAGTATTTTAGATTTCAGACACAAGCTGATTGTATGGGAGGAGACTTTAATTGCAGGAGTAAAGATAGAACAGGATAATAGCTCTTGCCGGTCAAGGTCAAAGTCAAGAACCACACTGAAATGAACTCTTAAGACAAGAGGGGCTTTATTGAGGCTCACAGACATCCTTCAGTCAGGCAGGTTCCACCGACAGGCTTCAGGGGAAATTACACACAGACTCTGTGTGTGTGTGTGTGTGTGTGTGTGTGTGTACACATGGGTACACTTTTTCCTCTAGTGAAAAATATCCAGAAACTATATCTTCAAAAGTGACCCCCAAATGGTTGTAAAACCACTGTTTTTGAGGCTTTTTTTTTTTTTTTTGAGAAGCACAGAGGTGATTCTTTTTTTTTTTTTCTTCTTGCCAGTCCTGGAGCTTGAACTCAGGGCCTGAGCATTATTCTTGGGCTTTCTCAAGGTTAATGCTCTACCACTTGAGCCACAGCGCCATGTATGTGATACCAAGGAATTGAAACTGGGTCTTTGTGCATGCTAGGCTAGCATTCTACCACTAAGCCAAACTCCCGGCACCAGAGGTGATTCATTCTTTAAGCTCAAGATTTTCCCATGTGCAGTCAGAATAAGCAAATCCTTGGCACAGATAGATCTCCATGACTTCTCCAACCTAAGAGGCACCTTTTGACAGGCACTGAAACCCGCAGAGCCCAGGCCACAGTGATCATTCCTGTGCCATCCACTCTGCTTTATAACCAAGTACCTTGATACTGCAGCCCAAGAAAGTCCATGTCACTCATGGACATGGCTCACTGATGAATAAGTTCCTAAATAAATCACAGTCATATAAAATTACCATGTGATGGGTTAGTCTATAAAAAGATCCACACTTCAGTGCCAGTTTTGAGTCCAAATGCAAATTTTCCACTAAATCAGTGGGTCTCCACCAGGAAACAAAGATTTGACAATGAATGGATAAGACACATGCCAAGACCCACTCACTGTCTTCCTAGACCCCGTGAGAAAGAAAAACTCCATCTAGGGAGGAGGGTACTTATGGGTTGAACAAGTTAGTTTCTTAGTTCACCAAGGAAAGTGCTGAGAGAAAAGATGGATCTTGTCTGGCTGGGAGTATGGCCCTTCTGCAAGCCAAAGGCCCTGAGTTCAAACCCTAGTCATGTAAATACATTTCACATGTAATCTGGGTGCCTACATTTGAACCATTCTATTGTGGTAATCATGTTGTATACGCTACCTTTCTATTTAAGGCTCACAGACTGCAGTTTGCTTTAGGAAACATTTAGTTATTCAAAAAGAATTCTGTTCAAAGTGTTCTTTTCATTTGTGTGGACCCCAGGGAGGATGCGATCCTAATAATCCTTGAATAGACAGGACCAAGGAAGATTTCTTCTCTAAAAAAAAAAAAGCAAAGATCATTTAACCTTAGAGCAACAAATACGCTCCCAGTCCTTTCTATTTCAGTTTGTCGTCCAAACTGCCTTAGGACTACCATCCTCTTACCTCTGCCTCATGAGTGGCTGCCATTAGGGTGAGTGCCACTACCCTCAGGTTATCTGTTGAGATAGGGTTCTGGTAACTTCTCCTTGGCTGATCTCAGTCCCCAATCCTGCTGACCTCTCTTTGGGCACATGCTGGATAGAACTATGCCCATTCCTTCTGGGCCATTGACTTCCCCTTAACCCCATGGATTTGTGCAGCAGCATCTAACACTGTTGCCTCCCCTCTTCTCGCTACATTCCATGCCTTTCTAGCATTCCCCAGCCCTCTGTGTCTGCAGTCACTGACTGCCCTGTAATCTCTTCCTCAGCCATGTCCCCGCCTGAGACATCTGGCCACTAATGATCCTTGATTTCTGTCTCAAGACCTTCCTCTCTCCAGAGTCCAGATTCATTAGTCTAGGTACCTACTTGAAATCACTTGTTCATCCAATAGATACCTCATGGCCAGCCCACTCAGGCCAGCCCAAGCAGAAAAGTCTGGAGGACCCTGCCAAAACAGAAGTTGAGTATGACAGTATATGCCTGTTTTGCCAGCTATGGTAAGAGGCTTAAAATAGGCAGATCTCAGTCCAGGCACCTCAGCCAGAAAGCAAGACCTTATCTCAAAAATAACTAATGCTGGGTTGGGAGTTTGGCCTAGTGGTAGAGTGCTTGCCTAGCATGCACGAAGCCCCAGGTTTGATTCCTCGGTACCACATACATAGAAAAAAGCTGAAAATGGTGCCGAGATCAACTGGTAGAGCTCTAGCTTTGAGAAATCCCAAGGACAGTGCTCAGGCCCTGAGCTCAAGCCCAGGACTAGGGGAAAAAAAAAAAAAACCCAAAAAACAAAAAACAGTGCAAGCCAGGTGTCAGTAGCTCACTCCTGTGTATTCCTGGCTGCTAGGGGGGCTGAGATGTAAGGATCTCAGTTAGAAGTCACCCTAGAAAGTCCTTGAAACTCTCATCAAATTAATCACCAAAAAGCCAGAAATAGAGCTGTAGCTTAGGTAGTATAGAGTGTTAGACTTGAGCAAAAATCTCAGGGACAGCACATAGGCCCTGGGTTCAAGCCCTAGGACACACACACGCAAACACACACACACACAACACACACACAAATAAAATGACTGATGGAAATAGACAGAGTCTAAGCCAATGATTTAGCACCTACCTAGCAAGCACAGGGACTTGAGTTCAAAACCCAGGACTACCAAAAATGGTCTAAGCTTTCCCTAAGTGGTGAATCATGGACGGATGACTTTTTTACTTGAATGTTTGTGGGTTACTGTAATTATTAATTTTTTCCAATGATAACGTCTCTCCCCTCAAAATTATTTTGAAACTAAAAAAGTTAAGTCATCTTAATCTTCCTTCCTTTCATCCTTTCATTCCTCCTTCCTTTCCTCCTTCCCTTTCTTCTTTTTTGCACAACAAATTACTGCCTCTCATATCAGTGGCAGGACAATCTTGCTTACTGTTGAATCTTTCTCTTGAGAATATTTTGTCTGAATCCTGAACCAGACCTCTCTGGGATGAGTGACAGTACTGGTTATTGCAAATTGTCTGCTAGGGCCCATCTAGTTTGAGATCGGCCTCCTTTCCTGCCAACAAACAGATCTCTACAGGCAGGGAAGCCTACTGTTTCTTTCTTTTTTTTTTTTTTGCCAGTCCTGGGCTTGAGCTCAGGGCCTGAGCACTGTCCTTGGACTTTCTCAAGGCTAGAGCTCTACCACTTGAGCCTCAGCACCACGTCCGGCTTTTTTCTATGTATGTGGTACCGAGGAATCGAACCTGGGTCTTCATGCATGCTAGGCAAGCACTTTAACCACTAGGCCAAACTCCTGGCCCCAAGCCTACTGTTTCTTAACAGATGCCCTGCCCCCTCCCTTCACGCACCTCCCCTGTGCCCCCCCCACTTCAGGCATCCTGCCTCCTGAGGCCTGTTGCCCTAGGACACCCCCTTCTTCCTGTGTCCAGGAATGGCCACATTGCTATGGTTTTCAGAGAGCATGCCCCTGAGGGAGACAGGGAAGGAGCCTGATCCCCTAACACCTCTGTCATCGCCTGAGCTTGGGTGGGACTTGCACTCTACAGACCACAGGGACCATGTGGGATTGGAGTTAATTTGTTCTTTTGCCCAGCAGCCCTGCTTTGGGCCAGTTATTTTATTTACACTCTACTGCTTTCCCATTCATCTCTTCTTAGGGCCCACGGAACTTGAAAAGGCTCCATAAGGGATCTGATTGGGCTTTACTTAGATTCTTTACCTTTTCTTTTTACAGCTGAAACTTTGGAACAAATACCGAATTTCCAACATTCCATCACTGATATTCCTAGATGCCACCACTGGAAAGGTTGTGTGCAGGAATGGCCTCCTGGTGATCCGAGATGACCCCGAAGGTAAAGAACTGCTGTGTTTTTCTGTGCTCCAATCACCAGACACCCCTGCTTCCCTTCCTGACCTCCTCTGGTTGGTGGAGAGCGTACTAGTGAGATAGATATATGTAAGTGGTCGAGTTGGCCAGCTAGAGTATGCTCTTGATGAAATGATGGTGTTCTCCTGGTCATGGTTAAGATTTTTAAAGGGATCCGAATGTCCCTCCTGGGGCCTTTAAGTCATGGGCCGAAGCAGATGGAGTCTGGAAAAGGAAGTTCAGCATGGAAGGCTGAGGAGACTGTTGAAAAGCAGTGAGAACCCACACACTGACCTCTTGTGCCGTTTCAGCAGTGGCTGACACCTTGGCAGCTATAGGCAGGCAAAGAGGAGGGTTTGTTTTTCCTCTTTAAATATAGATATCCCTTACCTGAAATGCTAGAAGGGAGGAACAGTTCATATTTTGAAGTTATTCAGACTTGAAGTATTTGCAGAGACTATCAGTTGAACATCCTTTGTCTGGAATCTGTAATATAAAACTTCTTGAACACTAGTATAAATATAACAATCTGGAATCTGTAATATAAAACTTCTTGAGCACTAGTTTGGCTTTCAGAGTTTTAGATTTCAAGTGGGGTACCCGTAGCTCACATTGGTAATCCTGCCTTTTCAGGAGGCTGAGATCTCAGATTCCTAAGTTGCAAAGCCAGCCCAGGAAGACAAATCAGAGACTCATATTGAAATAGCCAAAAGCCAGAAATGGAAATGTGGCTCAAGTGGTAGAGTACAAATTGTGAGCTGATTGAGAGCCAGTGGCCCTGAATGTAAGCTCTAGTGCTGGCATAACACACATTTTAAAAAGGGCTTTTGACTTCAGGTTTAGGGATTAAAGGTGTTCCATCTATCTCATCACAGTCGAGTCACAGTCCCTTCGTGGCTCTCTTGCTTTGTGCCAAATGCACCTTATTTCTTGGTGCTGCCTAAATCCTGCAGGCTATGCTGATGCCACACACTGGAGAGGCTGCTCTCGCCTCTGCTCTTCTCCACGTGCACTGGAGTGACAAGAGATCTTCCTTTTCTCACCAATCCAGTTAGAACTTAAGGCCTGGTCAGTCATTTCCCCAGTAAAAAGGATTCCCATGTTGAACAGTTTACCCTATCCATATACCAGGGCACGATGAACCAAGTCCTTCTCAGACTTAAGTGCCGATCCCTTAACAGTCATGTACTGTTCCCTCCCCTCTGACAGTTCTAATAATCTAGATGTTCTGGCCTCCCCCTCCTCCAGAGAGGTTTGTATCCTTTTGTTTCATGGTAGGCTTGGTCACCTGCATTTTTAACTGGTCCCTGCTTCTCATTTCCTTCTTCCAGACACTCCTTTGGTTGTTTTGAAACAGTGGGCCATGGACCACTCGGTGAGAAGATATGGCTGTGTTGTGCTGGGAACCTCTTATTTACTCTCTGCCTGGAGCTTACATGTCATCAGGATATGTCTAACATAGGGGTTAGGAAGATTTTACTCTTTAAGGTTCATGAAACGTAAAGTCACACTTGGTTTCCTGGGCCCTAGTCCAAATCAGTTGCATGAGAATCTCTGGGAATTGAGTCTAAATGCCTCATCCTATTTTGAAGTTTCCCCAGAGAATTCAAATGTGGAGTCAGAGTTAGCCACTAAGATGCCAGGGCTGGGATTGACTCACCTCCTCTGAGTTACCTGTGGAGTCTGTTCTGTTTATTTCACTGACTCTCTGAAGCCTTGCTTCTACATCCCGAGATGGCCCTTAGAAGGTAGGTCTTGTGTGCCAAGCGTAGCAGGGCTTGGCCGTAGTTGAGTCTCATTGTGGTTCCCTTGTTAACTGAGGTCCTGTGACTGTCTTTATAAATGCCATCTGACCATGGAGTTGCACCTGCAACCAGGGGACTTTCTGGGTCTCGAACTACCACAAAGAGCCTTGACATTCTTCCCCCTGTCGCCTTGTTTCAGGTCTAGAATTCCCTTGGGGACCTAAGCCCTTCAGTGAAGTCATTTCCGGGCCCTTGCTCAAAAATAACGAGCAGTCGCTGGAGAGCAGCAGTCTGGAGGGGTCTCACGTGGGAGTCTATTTCTCTGCACACTGGGTGAGTGTTTGGTCCCTCCCTACTCCAGGCAGAAGCACCCACCAAGCCTTCCTATGGTTGGCTTCTGGAGATGTGAATATTTGGCAAGCATTCTCTGGCCTCCTTGCCCTCCCCCTGCACATTGTTGGCAGGCAATAAGTGCTTTACACTATGAACAGTGACAGCAGCAAGACAATGGCTTCCCCTCCAATCCATTCTGATGAGCTTCCCTAATGTCCCTAAGGAGCTACACTAACTGCTGCCTCCGGACGTACAGTATGGGCTGGGCAGAGCCTGGGCTGGATGCTCCCCAAGTAGAGAGACAAGCTTATTTTCATCTCTTATGAACTAAGTTTACTTGGATCTTACTTATCTGACCCCTGATAGCATATTTTGGGTCCTACTCTTGTCTTTCAGTGCCCACCCTGCCGAAGCC
Organism: Megascapheus bottae; assembly: GCF_031878675.1. NCBI lineage: Eukaryota > Metazoa > Chordata > Mammalia > Rodentia > Geomyidae > Megascapheus > Megascapheus bottae. Next base: position 28,196,755 of record NC_143525.1, on the reverse strand, counting down.
TTACCCGAGTGTTGGTGGAATCCTACCGGAAGATCAAGGAGGCAGGCCAGAAATTTGAGATCATCTTTGTTAGTGCAGACAGGTAATGTGTGCCAGTGACTCCTCCGTATGTGGCTGGCACTCCTATCTGTTACCTCACATTACTTCCTTTCTTGTTGTGGAGCATGGAGATGGGATTATTGGCAGAGGACCAAGACACTTCACGTCAGAACACGTCATTTAATTGTCTGAACAGAGTCTGGAAAAACCTCTTCTTGCTGCAAACACTGACTACATCCCAGTCCAGGCCTAGATCATTTGAGATTAGGATGTGCTTTCTGGTTTATTCCATTTCAAAATCAGGAGGAAAATATAGAAAGGGACATGGAAGAGAACCACACACTAATGCACGGTGGCACCTGTCTTGGATGGGATATGCAGTCATTTTCCTAGCTCTGGCCATATACTCTGGCTAGAACTATTTGGACCTGAGTGGATAAATAATCACATACAAAAAAAAGGGTGGAGAGTGGGGAGTGTTCTTCCCTGAGGAAGTCAGGCCCTTTTGGTCTTAGTTTTGCCCACTTTTCCCCTTTTGTCCTGCTTTACTCGCCAGTGAGCATCCTTTAGCTCAGAGCTCTAGCCCTAATCCAGACTTAGTTGCCAGGTGCTTCTGCCTCCTAAGGCTCTGTTCACAGGAGGATCTCTGAGATGCCAGCACACCAGAGGTCTTTTGCCACCTGTTGCTGTGACCTGTTGAACTTCCTGTGCTGTTAATTACCCTATGGTCCTGGAAAGGTCGGGGGAGGGGGTGGGAAGAAGCAAGCCTGATGGCATACTACCTGGCACATAGATTTTTGGAAAGTTTTAAATAGCTTTCCTGCTTAAATCGCCTTTATTGAAATCAAATTTCAACACAATAAAATGTGTACATTTTAACTAACCTCTTCGGTAAGTTTTGTCTAATGTGCCTGCCCATGTAATCATCATCATAGTTGAGATGCAGAACATTTCCATCACCAAAGGTTCCTTCAACTCCCTTCCTGGCCATTCCCCACCCTCAAGCCAGCCCCAGGGAGGCTCTGCCCGGCTAGCACTTGAGTAGATTGTCTCCCCTAGAGTGTTTGTTGTTGTTTTTTTGCCAGTCCTGGGCTTGAGCTCAGGGCCTGAGCACTGTCCTTGGACTTTCTCAAGGTTAGAACTCTACCACTTGGGCCTCAGCACCATTTCTGGCTTTTTTCTATGTATGTGGTACCGAGGAATCGAACCTCGGTCTTCGTGCATGCTAGGCAAGCACTCTACCACTAGGCCAAACTCCCAGCCCCTCCCCTAGAGTTTTAAATGTATGATCCTGGGGCTGGAAGTTTGGCCTAGTGGTAAAGTGCTTGCAAACATGAAGACCCAGGTTTGATTCCTCGATTCCACATGCTTAGAAAAAGCCAGGAGTGATGCATTGGCTTAAGTGGCAGAGCCCTAGCCTTGAGAAAGCTCCAGGACTGGCAAAAAAATAAAATTAAAAAATATATAAATGTATAATTTATATCACAGCTCCATATGTAAATTAGAAATCTACAAGTTAGAAATCATGTAGCATAGCCAGGCACAGTGGCTCACACTTGTAATCCTAGCTATTCAGAAGGCTGAGATCTGAGGCAGTTCAAAGCCAGCCTGGGCACTAAAAAGTTCGGGAGACTCTTACCTCCAATTAACCACTAGAAAACCAGAAGTGGCACAGTGGTTCAAGGGGTAGGGCAGTAGGCTTGAGCTAAAGAACTGAGGGACAACCCCCAGGCCCATGGGTAGGGCAATATCCTTGAGCTGAAGAGCTAAAGGACAGTGCACAGGCCCAGAGTTCAAGCCCCATGACCTACCAAAAAAAAAAAATTGGGCTGGGAGTTTGGCCTAGTGGTAGAGTGCTTGCCTAGCTAGCATGCACAAAAAAAGCCAGAAATAGTGCTGTGGTTCAAGTAGTAGAGCTCTAGCCTTGAGAAAGCCCAAGGACAGTGCCCAGGCCCTGAGTTCAAGGCCCAGGACTGGCAAAAAAAAAAAAAAATTTAAATCATGTAGCATAGTTCTAAGTTCTAAGCTCCCTGTAAAAGATGGCCTGTCCATGTTGAGAATGGTTGGCAGGATACAGGTGAGACCTTTTCTTTGGCTCCACCTGCAGTGTGGATGCCTTTGCTTCTTGATGAATACCAGGACAGATAGGATACCACCACCCACGGTCTGACAGCGGAGGAAGCACCAGAGTTAGGAATCCTTGCCTCATCGCAACCTAGGGGACTGGTGAGAGGACCAGCTGGTGGTTGCACACAGGATAATAGTGCCTTATCTTCTGTCTGTCTCCCTGTAGGTCAGAGGAATCTTTCAAACAGTACTTCAGTGAGATGCCTTGGCTTGCTGTCCCCTACACTGATGAAGCCCGACGGTCACGCCTCAACCGGCTTTATGGAATCCAAGGTAGGCATCCCAGGTCCTTCCCCCCCTGGGCTTTGTGGAGGGCAGCCTGGGCTCATCACACCTTTGGTTCCTTTTTTGCAGAAGAACACTTGTATTTCCACAGGTGTTCACATTCCTTCCCACCTTAAAGATTACTTGGGCATGTAGCTTATACCTCATTCTGACTGTTTGCTTTCTTTTTGTTGTTTTTAAGTACTCCTCCTGGTTAGAGAGCTTCTTTTCACCCTGGGCAGAGTGGGGTCTGCTAAGGGTGGTCTTGAACCATTTTCTGCAGAATGACTTGGCCAAATTCTGTTGCAGCAGTCTTCTATACCAAGAGTGGTCTTTGATCCCCTCACTTAGTTTGGTTTTCTCCTCTGAAAAGTGGGGATGATGAACTTCTGACATAAAGAATTGCTAGGGGCATTAATAAAGGACACATATGCATACTTTTCCTGTCCCCAAAGCATCATGATTGGGGCTGAGTTTTAAAAGAAATCACCTTTTTATGGGAGAAAAGTTCCTGAATTTAAGAACTAGGACTTGGAGTAGTGATCATGGTTCCAAAATAATGATTGCCGGAGAAACAGACTAGATTCCTTTCCAATCTTCTTGGTGAAGTACTTAATTGCCAGTATAAGTGAAATTTGGAATGTAGGCAGTGGGGTGGGAATAGTTTAGTAGTAGAATGTTTGCCACCATTTCATCCCACACCACTCTTGCTTTGTCATTTCTCCTTCATTCACTTCTTCACCCCCAAAATGACTCTGGAATAATGTAGACGTGAGTGGCTTCGTAACTGTTCAGTGGGAAATGGAGTTCCATCCAGCCCAACCTGCCAGGCTATGTCACAGGCTCCATTGCTGGCTTATGGCTGGGTAGGCCCCAGGTCTTTCCTAAGTGTTAACATGACTCGGCTGCCCTTGGATGCCATAGTTAGGGGCAGCTGTGTCCTGCCTCATCTAATGACCTTGGATTTTTACCTTCTCTGTATAGCAGTACTATGACAGCCTGGCTTTTTTTTTTTTTTTTTTTTCTCCCAAAAATCATACACACCAACAAGGTAAGGTCTTTCATGGGTGACCTCTTCTGACTCTCCTAACAGGCTCCTGGGCCATGGTGGGGTAGACTCTTCCCCATGTGAGTGGCGTGTGCAGAATGTACATAGACAGACTCTAGTGCAGTTGAGCCTTGGAACACTGAAGAGGTGTCTCAGAGGTGCAGAACAAGGTTGTGCAGCGTGTCCAGTGTCCTACCTCTGTCAGGCTTGATCCTCCCGGATCTTTGCCTGGGATGTTGTTTTTTCTCATTTCTTTCTACACTCACTGATGCCACCACCCTAATGTGGGCATCCCAGCGTTGGCCCTGCCCTGCTACGTGGCCTTGAGCAAATTACTTAAGCTTGCTTTAAGTTGGAACATTTCAACATGGGGCACAAAGAAAGAACATTATAGATATTTGTTGACTATCTCAGAGGGAGGGAAAAAAAAAGGAAAAATCTGATTTCATACCTTTGGGTAGCAAAAAGTATAAACAAAGCAACCAATAATAGTAGTAAGATGTATGGTGAAGAATCAGTGTCCTTTAAGAAAGAGCTTTTTTTCCAGATAGGATTTTAGAAAGAGACCTAATTTATATAAATATATGAAGGCAATCTATCCAATACATATTACCAGTATGGCTATGAAAAATACTCAGCATAAATAATTTCATGATTTCAGATGAAATTACTGAATTTGTATCTGTTGTATTTGCTTAAAATGATCATCTCATTTCCATTAAGAGTGTGAATCAGAACAACTGTTAAGAGAAATTTGGCAAATATACCTCAGCAGCCGTAAAAATCTTCAAAATCCTTAATTTAGAAATTCCATTTAAAGAAAATTGTCATTGGTAAATTAACCTACAGTATCCAGTAAAATGCAAGCTTCTCTTGAGCAGGTATTTTGTTTACTTACTTTTGGGGTGGGGGAACAGTACTGAAAATCAAATTTGGATGGTACAGGATTTGAACTCAGGGCCTCCTGCTTTCTAGACAGGCACTATACCACTTGAGCCAGCTCTTTTTTGCTCTACTTTTTTTTTTTTTTTCCTTTTCAGATAGGGCCTCTTGTTTTTGCCTGGAGCCAGCTTGGACATTGATCCTCCTAACTCTGCCTCTCTAGTATCTGGGACCACAGGCATATGCTACCAATGCTCAACTTGTTTATTGAGATGGCATATTGCTAACTTACTGTCTGAGTTGGCCTTAGAACTGCTATGCCTGATGACCTCTGCCTCCTAAATAACTGTGGCCTATTTTTTTTTTAATGTTTATACTTTATTTTTGGTGCTAAGGATCAGATCCAGGGCTTCATGCATGCCAAGCACGTGCTCCACACTGAGTTATACCCAGCACTGGGTTGATTTTTTTTTTTAAATCTTTTGTATACTTTGAATTTCATTGTAGGCCACAGTTCTTTGCTTTTAGCCCCTAGAAAAGTCATCTGAATTTGCAAGCACCTTTAGCAATTTTACAAAGCTTACCATTTCTGTGCATGACCTTGACCCTAGCTTTGTTCCTTTCCTTCTGCTTTCCCCTAAGGGCAATGTTTTCATCTATTTTTATTGGATTATATCATGCATTTTTTAAGCTTCCTGAACTTTTTTTTTTTGAGGAGTAGAGATAGCAGTATAAAAGATTATTTAAATGCAAGGATTCTATCATATGATAGAACTGACCGCTGGTCTTTGCACTGAGCTACATGGGAAACATGGAAGAGGCAGTGCCACCCTCTCAGGCCAGATCTTGAAGTCAGATACTCCAAGTGGGCATGTATTTCTGGATGCCTCCAAAACATGAATGCCATGCGTGTGATTTCTATTTCTAAATGAAATTCTGGATCTTCCCTGGTTTGAAAGATGCCTGCTTTTTAAGAGTATAATGGCACCATTTTGGAAGTATCTTCTCCACACATCCAGGTTGGGGGGGGCTAGTTGTGCTGTGTCCTTGTCTTTACATGAAATGTATCTTGTCACCTTCAGAACCTTCTCACTCCCATCTACCCCTGCTTCAAGTGCTATCATTTCTGCACTTTGTGGGATCTTGGAAGCTAGAAGCTCTGCCCCAGGCTGCACCCTTCCTTTGTTAGATCTTGCATTTTCTTGCCTCTGCAGATCATTGCCTGTCTATAGTCTAGCTCAAACTACCTTTGAACTGAAGGGACTGTAAATTCTTTCATATTCTTCATAGCATTATAAAATAAGTATTGAATATTCTGAATATTTCTGAGCTTTTCTGTGATTCGATGATTAAAAGAGAGAGGGGCTGGGTGTTTGGCCTAGTGGTAAGAGTGCTTGCCTAGCATGCACGAAGACCAGGGTTCGATTCTTCAGCACTCCTCATATATAGAAAAAAACCAGAAGTGGTGCTGTGGCTCAAGTGGTAGAGTGCTAGCCTTGAGAAAGCCCAAGGACAATGCTCAGGCCCTGAGCTCAAGCCACAGGACTGGCAAAAAAAAAAAGTAAAAGAAAGAGAGGGAGGGGCCGGGAGTGTGGCCTAGTGGTAGAGTGCTTGCTTAGCACGCACAAAGACCTGGGTTTGATTCCTTGGTACCACATACAGAGAAAAAGCCAAAAATGGTGCTGTGGCTCAAGTGGTAGAGCTCTAGCCTTGAGAAAGCTAAATGACAGTGTCTTGGCCTGAGTTCAAGTGCCAGGATTGGCCAAAAAAAAAATTCAGTTAGCCAGATACTGGTGGCTTACACCTGTAATCCCAGCTACTCCAGAGGCTGAGATCTGATGATCACAGTTCAAAGCCAGCCTGGCAAGAAAGTTCATGAGACTCCGATTAATCACCAAAGATCTAGAAGTGGAGCTGCAGCCCACTTCTGGTAGTGTGCCAGCCAAACTTGAGCAAAAACAAAAACTAAGGACATTTGAGCATTGGGGACTCACACCTATAATCCTAGCTACTCTGGAGGCTGAGATCTGAGGACTTCGGTTCAAAGCCAACACAGGCTCTTCTTTCCAGTTGACGATTAAGAGCCAGAAATGGAACTGTGACCCAAATGGTAAACCACTAGCTTTGAGCACAAAAGCTCCAGACAATGCCCAAGTCCAGAGTTCAAGCCCCAGTACTACACAAAGAAAAAGAAAAAAAATTTCCAGACACATTCAATTGACATGTATGCACACGCGCGCGCGCGCACACACACACACACACACACACACACACACACACACACACACACACACACACACACACACAGAGTCTGAGTGAGTGTGTGGTCTTCAGCAGATCCTTATAGGCCTGAGTCTTCTGGCCACGTGACTGCATGCATTGGGCTCTGCCTCCACTTTTGCCTCTAGCATCCATTTTGATGAAGTTGTTTTGTAGAGCAGTACCAGGGCGCTCTGTAGCCCGCACCCAAGCTTAGATGCCTCCACTCGGCCTGTTTGTACCTCCCAGCGTGGACGGCTTTGACCTGACACTTACTCATTGCTTCCTGTTGTATTCTAGCAGACTTGGGTGAAAATACATAATGCGAAGGGAGCCTGCCCTCTTCTGAGCCTGCTGGGAGCAGGGCTTAGAGTGTCCTTGGATTGGAGTCTCACTTCACAACATGGCTTCCCAAATGCTGACAGCATGTTGAGGCCCTTTTGACTGCGCCCCTCAGTCACTTTTTCTTTTCTTTTTTTTTTTTTACAGAGTGGCAGCAGCTGCTGCAGGCTTGGGGGATGAGTTCGCCTTAGGCCGGGGGACTGAAAGAGCAGTTCTCACAGAGGAGTGGGAGGGGGGCAACACACCCCCAGGTCCTGACATTTGACTTCCATCCATCCCCTTACACCCCCCACACCCCTGGGGTGAAGTTGGCTTACCCCAGGCATAGCCTTTCTCCTCCCAGTGTTGTGTGCACGCTGGGGAATTTACAGCCCTATAAGCTGGTTAAAAATGCCTTTCTAAGGAGACCACTTAGACACACTTTGCAAAATAATCCCATCAGCAGTTGTCTAAGCCATCTTGGCTGTTCTTTGCAGGGAGGCCTTAGAGCCCCTTCTCTTGAGGTAGGAGCCCCTGGAGGTTTTGTTCTCTTTTCCCGTGCCCTAGTCTTTGGGAGGCAGAGGCTTTAGCCTGATGGCTGGGAGGCCACCAGGGGCTTTACTGCCAGCATCTGCTCTGTTTCCTGTTTCGTCCTTCTCCTTCCGCTCTTTCCTGTTCCCTTCCCTTTTCCCGTTCTTCTCTTCCTTTCTTTGCCCTCTTCCTTGACTCTTTGAAAAAATGGATATGATGCAGAATCAGTAGAAAATCTGTGAAAATGACACATCTGGAGCTTACAATTTTCCATCAGTACAGAGCAGTGACGGGATTCTGGCTGTTTCTGTGACCAAGTCTCAGCATTTGTAGTCATGGCATGGGCTGGGTGGGGCTGGCCCTGCCGGGCGTCGAGGACAGGCTTGGGCAGCCTCAGAATCTATTGAGCAACCTTGGGGTTTTATTTTGCGTGTGTGTTTGTGAAAATGTGAAAGAAAAAAACAAGAAGGAGTAAAATAATAAAATGAACATTCTTGCAACTTCCCGCCTAGAATTTACATTTTTGCTCAAATATTTAAAACATAAATAGCTAGGTGCTGGTGGTTCACACCTGTAATCCTAGCAAGTTAGAAGGCCTAGATCTGAGGATCATGGTTCAAAGCCAGCCCAGGAAGGAAAGTCTGTGAGACTCCACCAAGAAGCAAAAGTGAAGAGTGGTAGTCTTGAATGAAAAAGCTACCCTTAGCTGATACCTGATACCTGAATTCAAGCCCCAGTCCCCACACCCATACCCACACCCATACTATATATATATATATATATATATATTATCAAATGGGTAGTAGGTCTTATGTTCAACCCCCAGAACCAATACCGCCCACACACAAAATAAACAAAGAAACGTAAGTGTATGGCAGCATGGCAGACAGAGATGAGAGCCATTTCCTCACCTGCCTTCCTCGTTCCTTTTCCCTGGGGACACTACCATACATTTAATATGTAACTTCATAACCTGTTTCCACATTTCCCTGCATGTATATGAATCTGAATAATATATAGTTTTGTTCAGGGTGTCTTTTAGAAGCATTCTTAAAATGCTATCACACTGTAATGAATACCATTTTGCAACTTGTTTTTTTCACGGTTATGTTTTTTAGGTTTATCCCTGTTGACATTTATTTCTACCTCATTTCTTCTCAGAGGTGGAAAATGTTTCATTATATGACTACCAGCTGCCTTCACTGTTTCACTGATGATAGACAGTGATTGTTTTTGAATTTATAAGAATGTGGCACAGGCACCTCCCTGAGCAGCTTTAGGTTTGCTGGCTGGCTCAGAGGTCAGACCTATCCTTCTAACTTCTCTTGAGTTTTACCACCCAAACCAGACAGAAGGTAGAAGAGGAAGAGGGGGAGGAGGAAACTGATGAATGGCTGAAGCCTGGCTTTGTTTTTGGTTATTTGTCATCTGTACTCCAGATCTACTGCTCTGCACTTCTGCATTTTATGTTAATCCATGTGTAGGACAATACTTAGGAACATCTGGCTGAGCATAGTGGTCCACATCTGTCATCCAGGTGTGCAGGAGGACTTGAAGTAACTTCATGGCCTATAGTTGAAATGGGTTGAAATAAAAGGAGCAGGTTGGCCTGGACGAAAATACAAGACTCTATCTGAAAAATAACAGAAGTGAACATGGCTGGGAGTGGGGCTTAAGTGATAAGTGCTTGTCCACTAAGTTGAAGCCCTGAATTCAAGTTCCAGATTTGAAAAAAAAAAAAAGAAAAAAAAAAAAAAAGAAATCCAAGCCGGATGAGGTGGCTCACACCTGTAATCCTAGCTACTCAGGAGGCTGAGATCTAAGGATGGTGGTTCAAAGCCAGCCCTGGCACTAAAGATCAGGAGACTCTTATCACCAAATAAAAACAATAGAAAATCGAAGTGGCGCTTGGCTCAAGGTGTAGGTTTGAGTTGAAGAGCTCAGGGACAGCACCCAGGCCCCGAGTCCGAGCCCTATGACCAAAAAAAAAAAAAAAAAAAAATCAAATATATTTGTATTTTGCCTTATCAACATTCCTTGCCTTACCTGTACCACTGCTTCCACTCTCTGAGTTCCTTTTGTTTCTGTCCACATGCACACATGCTCACACAGTTGTAATGTGTGTATTGCATTGCACTTTCACCATTTCCTTAATAATGTTCTACACCCTGCTGAGTTAAAAGACAAAAAAAAGTGTGAGGGAGGCAGGTTTGGCCTAGTGTTAGAGTGCTTGCCTAGCATGCACGAAGACGTGAGTTCAGTACCTCGGTACCACATACATAGAAAAAAGCTGGAAGTGGTGCTATGGCTCAAGTGGTAGAGCTCTAGCCTTGAGAAAACCCAAGGACAGTGCTCAGGCCCTGAGTTCAAGCCCCAGGACTGGCAAAAAAAAAAAAAAAAAAAAAAAAAAGTGTACTGAAGCCCCTTTGCATGTGGCCATAGTTTTTCATTATCATTTTCATGATCACACAATATTCTGTCCTGCACTTCTTTTTTTTTTTTTTTTTTTTGCCAGTCCTGAGCTTGAGCTCAGGGCCTGAGCACTGTCCTTGGATTTTTCTCAAAGCTAGAGCTCTACCACTTGAGCCTTCGCTCCACTTCCGGCTTTTTCTAAGTATATGGTACCGAGGAATCGAACCCGGGTCTTCGTGCGTGCTAGGCAAGCACTCTACCCCTACGCCAAACTCCCGGCCCTGTCCTGCACTTCTTATTACAGGTTCTACTTTTCCTGCATTTTTCCTTCCAGCTCCCAGCAATCTTTGAGAAATACAGAAAAATCTGGTTACCACTCCACCTGGATCTTTCCTCTTCTCCCTGAGATCCCGAACAACTTCAGCTTCTTTGCTGCAGCCACCTCACCTCCACCTCACATCCCTACAAAAATATTTTCCTAGCATTAGCGAAACAACCACACTAAACTAGACGATGTCCCAGAACATGTGACACCAGCCCAGTGCTGCTGTGGTGCGTGCACATCTGAAACCCCCGCTACTCAGGAAGCAGAGACAGGAGGATCTCAGAGGAGAGCCTAGGCGAAGCTGGTAGACTTTCCTGCCCGGGCTGGCTTTGAACCACGATCCTCAGATGTTAGGCTTCTGAGTAGCTAGGATTACTGGTGTGAGCCACTGGCACCTTGCTCTACAGATGACTTAAAAAAAATATCCAGGCACTGTGTCTCCCACCTATAATCCTGTCTACTTGAGAGGCTGAAATCAGGAGACCAGTGATTCAAGGACAGCACAGGCAGAAAAGTTCCCAAGACCCCTCTCTCAATTAATTGCTACAGACAGTAGTAGGAACCTGCCCTCTCAGGAAACATAAAATAGTGAATCATGGACCAGGCATGTTCCTGCGAGGAAGCAAGCAAGACCCAATTGCAAAAGTAAACAGTGCAAAAATAGGGTTAGAGGCCTGGCTCAGTGATAGGACACCTGCCTAGCAAGTATGAGGCCCTAAGTTCAAACCCCAGTACAGCCAGAAAAAATGGATTTATAATAATAGCTAATATTTATGGAGCATGTACTGTATACCAAGTACTCTGTTAAACCATCTGGGGCAGGGTTTGGTGGCTCGTGCCTATCAAATCCTAGCTACTCCGAAGACTGAGATCTAGAGGACAGATTTGAAGCTAGCCCAGGCAGGAAATTCTAAAAGACTCCATAACCAGAATGATGAGCAATATACATGTATATCTATCTATCTATATAGATGTAGATATATGAGGCTGAAGGTATGGCTCAAGTGGTAGAGTGCTAGCCACAAAAAAGCAGGACCCTGAGTTCAAATCATCCCATTGAGAACCTAGGAATTGGGCCCACAGAAGCTAAGAGACCTGCCTGGATCTTCCTTAGAATCCCATCTGTCTCCTCTGCCCCGCCCCCACCCCATCTGCCCAAGCTGGGAGCCCATAAATCCAGTGATGAGCATTTTTCCATTCCCCCCTCCCCCCGCCAGGCAGTACAGGGGTGCTGGCTAGCTCAGCTGGAGTCAGTCCCTTGCATTCCCTGTTGAAGCCCTTCACAGGTGAGGAGGATATTTTGTATACTGGCATTGACTTCAAATTTGTGGCTCCCTTTAAGATTCCTCCTGAGGCTTTGCTTAAAAGCAATCCATCTCCACTGTGAAGAAGCTGCTTCAGGGGCTGCATGACTGGGCAGGAGAGGAAAGAGGTGATGGCTTGCTCGGCCTCCTTCCTTGTTGCCTTGGGGAAAATGCGGGGGTGGGGCCAACAGAGCTGTTGCTACTGGGACCCTCCTTGGTTTTAGAGATGTTAGGAAAGTGGAGGAGAAAAGAAGGAAATGGGGACCAAGACATGTGAAAGGGTATCAATGTATGGGAATTAATGCACCATCTATCTGGCAAATATCATGTAACCCTTCTATTAATTACAATAAAAAATATATGAAAAAAAAAAAGAAGGAAACAGGCCAGACTCGATTCTCCACCTGTGAAGACTGTTTATTGAGACATAACAGGCCAGGGGCAGCAACATTCCCATGGGACCTGAGGTTGTGGGAGGGGCTAGATTTGGGGTGGGGCTTATGTGGGGTCCTAGCCAGAAGGCAGAGGTTAGTGAAAAAGCCATTAGGTCTAGAAAAGGGGTGGGCTTTCCCATTGGGCCCACAATAGAATGTTTACTGCCAGGCTTAGGTGGATTGCCCTGCCTACACATCACATACCTGCTGGGCATCTGTATGCATCTGGGATAATAGGTGGGGCTCAATCCTTTGAGAGACTCCCCCAACCAGGTGCCCTTAGGAGGATCCTCAGCAGACAGGCCTAGGTGCACAGCTTGTGTGACCCCCAGCTGGCTAGGCAATTCATCCTAAGGCTAAGATAATGATGCTTCCTACTGCCACCTGTTCAGACAGCTGGGGTGAGGGGTGAGGTGGCATTTGAGTGATGCCTATGTAGATACCCTACAGAGGAAAGAGCCCTAACTCAAGGTCAGCTGAAGGATGGGGTGGAGAGGGGGATGGGCGGTGGCTAAGAGCAGTGAGCATTGACTCCTGGCTGGCCACTTCCACATGCCAAGCACCAGGACTTCTCTGGGGGCTTTTATGGAGTTGGTTCTGGTCTCACATGCCTGACTTACACTGCCCTTGAGGCAGGATTGCCTTAGATCCTTAGACACAGGTTTTGGTGCTCAAAGCACCAAAAAGGGGGGGGTCAGGAGTATGGCCTAGTGGTAGAGTGATTGCCTAGCATGCAAGAAATCCTGGGTTCAATTCCTTGGTATCACATACACAGAAAAAGCTGGAAGTAGTGCCATGCCCCAAATAGTAGAGTGCTAGCCTCGAGAAAGCCCAAGGACAGTGCCCAGGCCCTGAGTTCAAGCCCCAGGACTGGCAAAAAAAAAAAACCAAAAAAAAAAAAAAACGCACCAGAAACAGGAAGGGACATTACTTTTCGTTACTTTTGCATTGCTTTCGGGAGGAAATAACCACCTAGGCCAAGAGGAAATGTTCCTCCGCGGGATCCCCTGGAGAGCCCTGGGCAGCGAGCCGAGGGCTGGGTGTACTTGCTTTACTATCCTAATCCCCACAGACTTAGACTCAGGCTGCACGTGTTCCCACACAGAAGTCCTCAGGTGACTTGTTCATTGCCACCCACATCTTTAAAGCCCCCAGGTGTGCAGGCAGTGTGTGTGTGATGTGGCGGGAATGGCAGCCCTCAGGAGCCCATTTCCCTCAACCTGTTCCTCACACGTCCAGCCACTTCCTCTAATAGCTGTGAACATAATGGATTCGCTTATTCCTTTTGAAGACAGGCCCACCACCACATGCCTGCTGGGCTGGCTGCCTCGGCAGGTCACAAAGCTCCAGGGCCATATTTCTGGTAGCTTGGTGTCCCCCCCATGGAGAAGTAAAATGTCAGTGGAGCAAATTACTGATCGAATGCTTTGGAACCTATAAATATTAAATTGCCTTGGCTTTCATATAAAATTCAGGCTCTGGTGTGTCCTAGAGGAGAGGTACCTGGATAGTTCTAAGAGGGCTAGGGAAAGTGGGGCCCCGGCTGCCAAAGGGCTGGGCTCAGGCTGACTCTGCTCCCTAGAGGGCAGCCCTGGCAGGAGGAGGAGCAACAGGGAATGGGATGCGGAGCTGGCAAACTCAGATGCACCTGAACCCAAGGTGGAGTTCTTGTCAGGTTGCTCATTGGAGGCGCATATGGTTTGTAGGCAAGCTTTGTGTTATATTTCTTGGACCCCTGTCTACTGCTCCTTCTGAGGACTTGTTCCGTGTGTGGGGGGGGGGGGTCTCTCTAGGCAGTGTGGTCAGACAGTGGACAGCAACAGCACAGGGCTTGCCCACTGCTCTCTGGCAGCCAGCTGGCCTCCTCCCCTGCCCTCCCACTGGCCCTGCCCCGGGCTGTCTTGCTCTTGACGGTGCTCTTGTGTCTCTGTGAGGTCCATCTAGAATCTGTTGCTGGTGAGGCAGCAAGTACCCTGTGGGAACATGTGTGGGTTACAGCACCCTGGGTGGGGGAGCGGGAGGGATGGAGCTTAGGGCTCTGTGCCTGCTAAGCAAGCCCTCTACCACTGAGCAGGTATGGGCACAAATCACAGCACCTCAGGACACTACCAGAGCAGCTCACACTGCGCCTCAGGACACTACCACAGCACTTTCACAGCTCACCACTCGAGCCACACAGGTCCACCTGCTCTTCCATCTGTGGCTCAGCGTGGAGCCAGCCTGGGACTTTCAGGCTGTGTCCCTTCTAGCCTCTCACCTAACCAGGTCAGCGGCCAAGCAAACTCACTCTGTCTCTCTGTCTGTCTGTCTGTCTGTCTGTCTTGCAGGCATCCCCACGCTCATCGTGCTGGACCCGCAGGGGGAGGTGATCACGCGGCAGGGGCGGGTGGAGGTGCTCAACGATGAGGACTGCAGGGAGTTCCCGTGGCACCCCAAGCCCGTGCTAGAGCTCTCCGACTCCAACGCCGTGCAGCTCAACGAGGGCCCCTGCCTCGTCCTTTTTGTAGGTATGGAGCCCAACAGGGAGCCCCCTGAAGGGGACAGCAGGGTGGACCCCACCGCCAGGCCCATCCCTGCAGCCTCCCTCAGCCATGCACAAAGCTGAGCCTGGGCCTTTGTCTCCTCTGCAGCCTTGTGTTTGACCCCAATGATTTATTCATGGATCTCCCCCTGTGGGAGGTGGTCTGGGCGCTGCTCTGCCCTGCTTTCCTTCCTTGCTGCTCCTGACTGCCAGCTGGGCAGAATAGGTCAGGGCTGGAGGATGCTCCCAGCCCCCACGGTCCGAGCCATTGTTGAAAAGGAGTGGGCCTGCTCACCCTGCAGCGGCTGCATGCCGGACCCCTCTGCCCAGTGCTCCCCTTCCCTATGCTCACCCAAACTGCCTCAGGGGCTGCCGTGCTGGCTTAGGCCACATGCCTGGCTGTTCCATCCTCAGTGGCCAAGTTGGGTGGATATGCTCAGCCTAGAGTCTGCAGCCCACGGCCTGGCCAAGCGCCACCGTGCCCTTTGCCCTGGGACTTCTCCCCTCCAGCTGAATGGCTGTACTCAGATCATGAATAAGACTCACCATGCCAGCTTCAGAGAGGGCTAAGTGCAGCTTACCAGCCCATTCTCTGAGGTCTGATTTGGAAGATCCCTAGGCTCTAGGCAGGGTTGCCAATACACCGGCTCAAGGGAATTCCCCCCACCACTATGTTAATGCCATGGCTTTAACTCAGGGCTTTGTGCTCTTGCTTGGCTTTTCTATTCACTACTGGCACTTTACCACCTGACCATGTCTTCAGCCTAGTTTTACTGGCTATTTTGGAGATGGAGCCTAGTGAGCTTGGCTTATCCTCTGATCTCTCTCCAGTGTAACTAGGATTACAGACATGAGCCACCAATGCCCTGAAGATTCTGGAGTATGTCCCACTGTCTGTGTATACCACAGGCCTCTTGGAGTCTGCTCTCCCCTCCCTTGCTTTTGTTCCTTGGGTGCAGGTCTAGGCCACAGGTCTCAGCAGTGTGAGCCTGGTACCTGGGAGTGGCCGCTTCTGTCTGGGGAGACTGAGCCAGGTCTATGTTCTCTGCAGTCCACCTTCCCCGACCCACGTGGTTTGGCTGCCTTCTGGGAAGGTGGCATTTGAACATCTGTGGTTCTCCCATCATCACCATTATTACTGACCAAACCAGTCCTCACCTTCCTTCTCTGCCAGTACTTCTGCCACTCCCACTGGAAACCAGAGAACCCAGGTCATGACTTCTTATTCTGTGATGGACAGAAAAGCTGCCAGGGACCTCAGTGTCCCGGATGGACTTGTGAGATTGCACTGGTAAAGGCTGTCTGCTGGGGACACATTGGGCTACTCAGCGGGTGAGCATGCCAGCCAGGCCCGCGTGCTTCACTGCTAGCTCACGCAGGAAGACACCGTGCCTGAGGAAGTTCCTTCCTTTCTGGTGCTGCTCAGACAGCCATTTCAGCAGCAGCTCAGGATTAGTTGGGTAGGTCGGGTCCCACCTTTCACAGCTCCGTTTCTTTTCTCTTCCATCACAGATTCTGAGGATGATGGCGAGTCTGAGGCAGCCAAGCAGCTGATTCAGCCAATAGCTGAGAAAATCATCGCCAAGTACAAAGCCAAAGAGGAAGAGGCCCCCCTTTTGTTCTTTGTGGCTGGGGAGGTGAGTGTGGAGGAAGGATTTGGCCCGGCAGGTCAGTAGTACTGGGCCGCAGGAGGTTTGAAGGGACCTCTGGGTCTGAGTTGATTGAGCTACAGACAACTGAGGAAGGAAAGGTGTGTCGTTCAGCCATGGAAAACCATCTCCTCCCCCCGCTACTTCCTCTTCTCTTCCTTCTCACTCGGCAGCAGTGGAACAGGAGGAAGGCCTCCCAGGGCTGTCGCCTACCCCAGTTGCAGCCATGGACATCCCCAGTCCACCCTTATAAGCTCACATGGGATTGGTTAGAACTCTATGCAGAGTACAGAGCTGGCTAGTCCCCCTGCACCAGCCTGAAAAGAAGGCTTGGCTGTTACAAGGGTCCTGGTTTGAGTCATCACCGGGGCCTGCATTCATCCAGGAATGTGGATGAAGATGGAGATTGCAGCCATTCTCAATCTCTTACATATAAGATCTCGGACTCTCTCTCTCTCTCTCTCTCTCTCTCTCTCTCTCTCTCTCTCTCTCTCTCTCTCTCTCACACACACACACACACACACACCCCTTCCCAAGCTAGACCAAGCAGGAGATAGCTCCCAGAGTGAAAAAAGGCAGGGCCAGAAGTGGGGATCCCTGCTTAGGCCCCTGGGCACCCTGAGGCATGATAACCTGTGTCGTGCAGGCACCTGCATTCTGCAAGATGGCCATGTTCAGTGGCGCAGGCGCTCTTCTCACTCCTCTGTGAAAGACCCTCCTGTGCATGCTTGTCGGCAGTGATGAATACGGAGGCCATCCCTGCCCTTGGCCCTTTGCCCTGTGCCTCTAGTTAGTTGGTGGGACCTGTGCTCCTTGCATGCTGTTTAAAGCCCAGGAGAGGTGCTGAAATATGGGCAGGGGCCAGACACCCTGAGCCACCCATTCATCACCTCCTGAATAGCCGCCCTTGGAGACCCTACTGGGCCCCTTGGAGACAGCCCCAGCGACCCTGCCCAGCCCTGGGGTAGAGGGGAACAAAGGGTTCACAGGCCCTGTCTGGGGCTCACCAGCCGCTGCTACACAAAGTGTAGTGAGGCTGTTCTGCATTTATTAAACTCTAACCCTTGGAGAATGGTGCTGAAGAAAAGATGGGTACAGAACAGAAAGGCTGAGCTCAGGGTAGGGCGGGGCGTTGGAAGCCTGGCTGAAAAGAAGCATTTGCAGGTTTTCTGTATCCCAGGCACTCAGCCAAGTGCTTCACCTGCTCTTCTCCTTTGTATCTCACTTCTCATTGTCCTGCTTCACTGCGAGCAAAGTGAGGGGCCCTCCCTGGCAGAGCTAAGCGTGCTGGCCCATGGCTCACCTCCGCAGCGTCCCCACGTGCTAGGAGCTGTCGACAAAGGATGGACCTGGGCTCGGAGAAGTGCCTGGCTTAGGTCACACAGGAGCAAAGAGCGAGCGGGGCTGATGGCAGGCCACTGTGACTCTGGGAGCATAGAGGGAAGAGAAGAGGAAGGGACAGAAAGCTAGACAGGCCCCTCTGTGCTTCACTGCTCCAGTCCCTGCCTGCGGTTCTTCAGGTACATTTCACCACTGCACTGGGCCTTGGGGGCTTTCTCGATCCAGTTCTCTGACCAAGTGGGTAGAGACACAGGGGCTGGAACATGGCATTGACTGAGCCCAGGACTCCAGCTCAAGGTAAAGGATCCCTTCTGTCCCCAGGCAAGCAGAAGGTTCCCCAACTGCCATCTTAATGGACATTAGAGCCATCTTCCTGCAGTCTGTACAGTGGAGCCCAGGGGGAAAGGCAGGGGGAGTGTCTGGCTTGGTCTAGGCCTCCTGGAAGGAGCAACATGTACAGCACTTGCTCAGGTGTCTTTCTTATATATCATGGAGTGCTTGAGTTAAGCAATGAGTGCCGGAGATGTTGACAGCCAGCGATGCTGGGAAGTGCATGCTGTGTGTGTCTGGAGGGGGTGGGTGGTATGACACGGGGAGACTATCACCAACAGTCTTCCGAGGTTTTTGTAAAAGTCACTGTTTTGTCTCAGAGCTGTTAGCATCCTGCTCAGTTCCATTTACAACCAGGAATAACCTGGCTTTTGTTTGTTTTTTTTTCTTCATGATGCCTGAAGGGGTTTTTTTTGTTTGTTTGTTTTTTGTTTTTAACTTGGTTTAAATATTGTGCATTTAAACTAGATGAGTAATATTTGTGTTATCAAGTGAATGTCAGGTAACATGAAAAGGAACCTCAAATCATTACTCTTTGACAAAAGCTTTTTGTCTTTCTTGGGTTTGTATTTGCTTCTATATGTGTATAAGGTAGTTTCTAATATGAAGGCATGCATGAGAAAGTGCCAGCTTCCATTGCAGACAAATGCAGGGAACAGATGTAAAACATTTCATGCATCCTTGTCTTCCATGGATCTGGGATGTGGGAGGCAGTTAGTGGTTTCTGGGGTTTGTTTGGCCAGTCCTGGGGCTGGAACTCAGGGCCTGGAGACTGTCCTTAGACACATTTTGCTTAAGGCTAGCACTCTACCACTTGAGCCACAGTGCCACTTCCAGCTTTTTCTATATATGTGGTACCAAGGAATGGAACCCAGGGCTTTGTGCATGCTAGGCAAGCACTCAACCTACCACTAGGCCCAGTTGTTTCTGTTTTAAACATTCCAGGTGTCCAAATTATTCTTGTAATCCACAATAGAGCTGCAAATAATAGAGTTGATGGCAAAAAAAAGTAGTCAAAGGATTCTATATGTAAGTGTGTGTGTGCACACACTTGTGCTTGAACTGGGGCTTGAACTCAGGGCCTGGGTGCTGTCCCTAAATATTTTTACTCAAGCGGGGCATGGCTGTTCATGCCTGTAATCCTAGCTACTCAGGAGGCTGAGATCTGAAAATTGAGGTTCAAAACCAGCCTGATCACTAAAGACCCAGAGACTCTTCAATTAACCACTAGAAAACCAGAAGTGGCACTATAGCTCAAGGGGTAGGGTGGTAGCCTTGAGCTGAAGAGCTCAGGGACAGCGCCCAGGCCAAGTTCAAGCCCCAGAGCTCTATTACTTATGCCACAGCTCCACTTCTTATTTTTTTTTTTTTGGTGGCTAGCGATAAGTCTCATGCCCAGGCTGGCTTTGAACCATGATCCTCAGATGTCAGCCTTCTGAGTAGGATTACAGCTGTGGCGCTCAGCTTGATATCACTGTTTTAAAAGCAGAGGGTCTGCTTAAGTTACTTTCATGCTAATAAAGATGGCTTGCTTTGTTGAGGGGGATGGGGCTGCCCAGGGACTTGTATGGACCCTGTCCTGGAGCTGGGAATTTGGTAGAGTGCTTGCCTAGCACATACAAAGCTCTGGGTTCGATTCCTCAGTACCACATACATAGAAAAGCCGGAAGTGATGCTGTGGCTCAAGGGATAGAGTGCTGGCATTGAGAAAGCCCAAGGACAGTGCTCAGGCCCTGAGTTCGAGACCCAGGACTAGCACCAAAAGTTTTTTAAAAATAGGACCCTGTCCTGCTTGTTCCACCTCCAGGGGAACAAGCTCCCCACACCAACAGCTTCTCTGTCCTTCGTGCTGTTAGTGCTGTTCCTCTGCCCTGCTGTCTGCCAGGCTGGGTCTCTCCTTTTTAAACCTTACTGGTTTTCTCTCCCTTGTGGCTTTTAGGATGACATGACTGACTCCCTTCGAGATTACACCAATCTGCCCGAAGCTGCTCCCTTGCTCACCATTCTGGACATGTCAGCCCGGGCCAAGTACGTGATGGATGTGGAGGAGATCACCCCTGACGTTGTGGAGGCCTTTGTGAATGACTTCCTAGCAGAAAAACTCAAACCAGAGCCCATCTAGTGAGACTCTGGCCTCTGGAGATGTTATTTAAGACAGTCTTCTCCTCCTCCCCTTCCTTTCCTCCACCCTTGGATTTTTTCCAGCATATCCTTAATCAAACAACCCGTGTCCAACCTCTCTGTGGTGCCTTGTTTCTGCATTCACTCCTCAGCCAGCACCCGAGGGTGCCAGTCCTCACAGCAGCAGCCGCAGCACCTGTCCTGTCTGGAGACTGCTTGGGACTCGTGGGGATGGCATGATCGCCACAACTGGGACTGCCGCACTCTCTCCAGTCGCTAGCTCCCCGTGAAAGATCATAGGCAGACGAGGACAGCCAGTCGGGGCGATGGCTCTGACTCTGGGGCCAGCATGTACACCCAGAGACTGAGGCCACAGAAGGGAACTGCTCAGTGACACTTCCAGATGCCCCGGAGCGGAGGAAGTGCCGGGGCCTCAGCAGGCCTCACCTGAGAGCATCCTTTTGCAAGGAACAGTTTTTCTTGTTTGGATGGAAGTACAGCAGCTTGTTAGTGAGTTCTTGGTCAGGGGACCCTCCTCCCAATCTAAAAGGAAGCATGTACGGTGTTATGGGGAGAAAAGTAGCTAAGAAAATGATTCATATAGTAATTGCTTACTTTTATTGGGTTCCTGTCATGGGGTTAGTTTCTCTTTCCTTCTTCCTTCATTTCCTAAGTTTCTGCCTCTCCTACAAGCAGCTCCCACTATCAGGAAATTTGTCCCTGAGCTCCTGGAGGAGCACAGCTCTGCCTGCACAGACCCGTCTCATCCAGCACTGGGCCCGAGGTCACTAATCTCCATTAATGTCCCCCTCCCCGTTCCATCAGCTGTCATTCTTCCTTTTCCCAAAACAGGAAAAGGAAAAAAAAGTGACAAGGACTTACCAGAAGCCTAGCTTTTCCTTAGATACAGGAGTGCTGTTCTTAGTTGCTGGGGCTAGAATGAGAGGACAGAGGTATGGCAAGCACTAGAGTCGTTGGGTCCCCTGGGTTAGTTCCAGGGAGCTCAGCCTCTTATTTGAGCTAAACTGACCACAAAGAGAAACACCTTAGGATTCAAGGTGTTGGGCGTTGGCCTAAGGATTCCCAGGGTGTGTAGTCTGTCTCTGTCAGGGGTTAGGACTTAAAATAATCCCAGGCCTTGCCTTCAGCTCTATTCAGCGCTCTGCCAACACAAACCATTTATTTGGAAACATCACCTCCTCCAATAAGCTGTGGACACTGTTGCCCCTTGCTGAACTGGATTGTTGATTTGTAGCTCAGAGGTGAAAACTTAGTTGGTAATTAGAGTATTTGATGTTGTCAGCCTGAAAGGCAGTCACCTAGAAAGAAATAAAGCAGGCATCTCTGGATGTTATCCACTTGGCTTTTCCTGTCCTTGATAACAGCAATCTTTTTTACCTGATTCTTGCTTATGGTGTGGACAGTGCTGGGGGTGTGGAAAACCTGAGAGTTGTGTTTTAACCATCCCAAGAACTGGGGCTGGGGACAAAGTCAGCTAGCTAAGTAGTGGAGCACTTATCTAGGCATGTATGCACAAGGCCCTGGGTTCCAAACCTTGAATTCCTGAAGCCAAGAACTTGTTTGAATTGTTAAGGAATTCCTTCACGGAGCTCAGACTACAGTTCTCCTAGCTTCACTTGGCGCTTGATGCAGGGTGAATTCTCAGCTTTGTGGACATTTGTGCGCTTCCTCTTGTTTCAGGGGAGCTCAGTGTTCAGGACCCTGAGAAGCTGCTAGGGGGAACACAAGAAATCGCACATACATCTCCCAGTGAATGGGGCAAGAGCTGGGGGTGCCCACACCTGAACATACCCTAGAAGGGGCTTCTCTGCCCATGCCCCTATGGGGTAACGTGGGTAGGGGCATAAGGTTGAAGTTCCCCGTCCCCCGCCCCACCTTGGAAGATGTGCAAATTCCTATTTTGATTGTCTTGAAAGAAAGGAAGTCTGTTTTAGTTCCTTATCTTTGGAGGTAGAACATTCAATGAGGAGTTGCTTGCTTAGGTCAGTGTAATGGGGAAATTAGCTCCATTTTGGTGGTCTATCCAGGGCTGACTCTTCAGTACTAGCTGCTCTTGTCCACTGGCTCCCCAAAGTGGGTTACAATCCGCTAGGAAGATTTACTAAGCAGGATTAGCTCTGCAGGTAGATGCTGTGTTGAAAGGAAATGCTAGGAAGAGCAGCCTCTGTTATCTAGCCTCCCATCTCCACGTAGCCTGGAAATCAGTGGCTGTGACTTAGGTCAGCACACACAGGGAGCCACCACTGCTCTCTTTTCTTTTTCTTTCTTTTTTTTTTTTTTTTTTTTGGCATCAACGTGTTTCAAGTGGTAATTTTCAGTCAAGACTTTTTTTTTTCCTGTTGTCTAATTAAAGTCACTAAAAAGCTGTTTTCCATCTTGCTGCCATGCTCTAGGTAGCAAATCCAGCAATAAAACAGACAGCAGAAGATGGCTCTATATGGTGTTGAGTTGGTGAGTATAAGGCAAAAGTCATGCGTGTGTACACACACGTAGAAATATGCAGATAGAGTTATCTCACTGGGGGAGCCTGAGTGAGCGTCTGTCCCATCATGCAGGGGGCAGACAGAGTGCCATTTCTTTGGCCAATTTGGAAGGTGCCCAGTGTTGATGCAGTGCCACTGTGGTTACAGATACTGAGGTGACAATGTCCAGGGAATGCTGAAGTTCCAGGGTGCTCCTGAGACCTTAGGAGTCAGGATTAACCTAAGGGCTCTGAGCCAATATTTTTCAAGTTGGCCCCTAAGTTCTATTGAAGTAAGCACTTCTCCTACATCTCCCATTGCCAGTGCCAACAGGGACAAGAAAGAGCTTGCCCTTTTCTCCAAGTAGACTGCTGAAGGAAAAACCCTTAAACCACTGACTGTGAGCTTCATTGTTCATGTCTATTGCCTGTGAGTATGTGTGGTGGTTGAAAGGTTTTCCAGGAAAAAAAAGGCTGGGCTGGGATTTCTCTTACATATAAAAGGATGAAGGTAAACATGCTTCATTTTTCAAGGCACTAGTGTGGCCCACTCCCTCAGTGTTTTGGGATACTTCCCAAGCCAGAAATATGTAAATAGATGTGAGGGAAACTCATTCCAAGGAACACTTTGATTCCTATTAAACACACTGCTAATTTGTAAAAGCCATTGTCTGCCCAATGTATTGCCCAAAGCAGCAGTGGCCTTGGGTCACGGTTCCTGGGTGCTCATAACTCTCACATTGGAAGTAGGATTCAGGAGATATGACCTTAGAACCCACGGCCAAAAATTTTATGTCCTGTGGATATCAGAGGAAGCCCTGCTCATATAGGCCTGCATTCAATGTCTGCTTCCCTTCCTATCCCCGTGGAGTAACCGTCATTACTCCCATCTGTTTCCTTGCTTTTTTTTTTTTTCCAGGGGTGGGGAGTAGGTGCCAGTTCTGGGGCTTGAATTCAGGACCCTGGGCCCTATCCCCAAGTTTCTTTTGCTCACTACAATTCCACTTGATTTTTTAAAGTGAATTAGAGGTAGGAGTCTCACAGACTTTCATGCTCAGTCTGGCTTTGATCCAGGTTCCTCAGATTTCCGTCTCCTGAGAGCTAGGATTACAGGCACAAGCCACTGGTGCCCAGACCCCTCCTTGTACTTTGAGGAAGCAGCACCCGAGCACCGGCAATGGGGTCCCAATTAGGAAGCTGCTCTTCCCTCAGACATTGGGAATTCCCAGTTTGAGAGGAGGAACAGATCCTCATACTTGCTGTTGAGCATCGGCAGGTCCTGATGAGGCTTCCAGTAAGGGCTTTCTTCACATCAGTGGGCTCAACTGCCCGACTGCTGATGTGACACTGGTCTACTTTGCAGTTGATCACATTGTACATTCACTGAGGAAAAATGTGGAGGTGAGAGCCTTCTTGAAAATACAAGAGCCTAAGTGGAGGCTATTCTATGAGCAGCTGGGAGGCGGCTGGGCCGACAGAGGCCCCAGGCCATGCAGTGCAGCTAGTCATCTTCCGGCCTAGCTGGGCACCCTCAGGTCGTGCTGTTTTGGGAGCCTTTGTATGGGGGATTACAGGAGCTCAGTGCTGTCTAGCTTGGATGACAGTGGCATCTGGAGCATCTGGGATCCCTGGGGCAAGTGTGAAAGGTCTCCAGAGATGTTTCCCCTTGGGTCAAAATGAATGAGATTCTCCCCAGGAGCTAGCAGCAGGTGTGGCCTCCACTGGGACATTGGACCTGAATGCCCACCCAGGGCTGCAATCCAGATATACAGGAAAGAGCCATGCCAGTTTTATTCCTTCCCATTTCTGTCCCCTTTCTCTTTTTTAGTTCAGTTTCACTTCAGCTTCTTATTTCTGCCAATATTATATGAGACAATCCAAGCTTGAAAAATGCTGTTTGATGGAGACACAATTGACTCTTTTCCTCTTTACAACAACAAAGCCCAGGAAAAGTCCCGAACAGCTCTTAAACTTTGTGAGTGGATTCTAAGGCTCAGCCTGCCACCTTGTGGCCATGTGGACTGCTACAAGCCATGCAAAGACGAAAAGCTAGACCAGCACTCCTGATTTTTGTCATGTATTCCATTTGTATTTACTGAGGAAATGGTGACAGAGCAAACACTTACCTCAAAACTGGTCGTTCATGATAGGGATTTTCTAACCTCAGAAAATTAAAAATCAGCTACCACTGGTCTTTTATAATCACTCAAAGGGAAGGATAATTTGCCTCTGGTGCTTCTGCCCTAGGTTAAATTTATACTCATGCATTGCACAACCTTCTCTTTCCTTTATCCCCATGGTAAAATGGGCTTAAGAGTTACTTTTCAATGTTTCACACTGCTTTTTTTCTTTCTTTGCCAGTCCTGGCCCTGAATTCAGGGCTTGAGCACTGTCCATGGGCTTTCTCAAAGCTAGAGCGCTACCACTTGAGCTACAGCATTTCTAGCTGTTTTTCTAAATATATGGTACTGAGGAATCGAACCTGGGTTTTCACGCATGCTAGGCAAGCACTCTGCCACTAGGCCAAACTCCCAGTCCCTCATACTGCTGTTTTTCTCAAGGATACCATACGGGTGGGTTTTTGTTGTTGTTAATGGATGTGGGACTTGAACTCGGCTTGGGCTTGTTGTTCCTGAGCCTTTCAGCTCAAGGTTACTGCCTACCCCTTGAAGCACAGTGCTACTTCCCATTTTTGGTGATTAACTGGAGATGAGTCTCACAGACTATTTTTTAGTGCCGGACTGGCTTTGAACCTTGGTCCTCAGATCTCAGCCTCCTGAGTAGCAAAGATTACAGACGTGAGCCACCATACCCGGCTCTAGTGTTTTTTCTGTTTTGGGGTTTTTGTGGGGTTTTTTTTTTTTTTTTATTTTGTAAGCCAGTGGCAACACATTGCAGGAAACTGGCTTCATGTAGAAAGATGTGACCTTTCTTTTACTGACTTGTTTCCTTAGCATCTTACTAAGCTGTTGAGGGGAAAACATAACTGTTGGCAAACAGCTATGTGATTCTCTGGGCTGCCCTCCAGAGCCAGCCAGCTTGAGTCACTCAATGCAGTCCTCTTCAGCCACTGCCTGGAGATTGTGCCTGAACCTTGGTGAGCAACAGTAACATAAAGGGCTTTGGATTCCTCTGCTTTCTAACAAACTGGCTGGGAGGAGTCTCGAGAATGTGTGGGTCACCTGCATTGAACACCTGTGCAAAACCCTAGGCAAACACTCCCACGTGTTTGCACTAGGGACACAGCATGGTTGTCCACATAGTTCTCTTAAGATGAGGTTTTACTTGGAAGCCAAGGGGAGTGGAAAGGTGGGTGGTCCAAGGCTCTTGGGCGTGTTGGCAATTCAGTCCCCCTGGAATGCACAGCTGCCTGCTTCCCACAAAATCCAAACCACTGAAGCCACTGTAAGGGAGTTGTACAACCATACTCAGCCTCAGCTCCAGCCCTATTCTCTGGGGTTGGAAAAGCAGTTCTTGGACCCCTGTGCATTTGTCCTTACCTCCCTGGCTGTCTCCTGCCTGGCACTTGGCAGACAAAGAGCAGCTTTCCCTGGTCCCTGGCTCTTCAGACACTCTAATTTCAGAGGGGTCCTCTTGAGACAGCATCCTACCACTGGGGAATGAACTCAAGTCCTTGAACGAACTAGACAGGGACTCTGCTACTTGACTCACACTTCCAGCCCTTTTCTGCATTGGCTATTTCCACATATTTTATGCCCAGGCTGTAGTCCTATTACTGTGTTTCCTCATGCTGTTGAGAATGACGGGTACATACGCCATGTACCCAGTCAGTATCTCATTAACTTAACCAGGTGCTACAAAACTAAGGCTAACAGATAAAATGGGTAACACATTCCTACAGATTGCAGGATAAAGTTCAGTTTCTTCCTTTTTTGCTCAGTTCTCAAAAAGTTACTTCTAACTTGGTGAATTAACTATTTCTTCTATCCCCCAGCAAAGGAAGGGGGAAAGGACAGACAGACAAACAAGACATACAGACAGTGCTGTTGAAATCAAGACAAAAACACAACCAAGCCCCAAGAATATTTGCCTCCACATGCACAACCTGTACTTCCTGGATTATTATCACTAAGCTCAAGATGAAAAGATACTAAGATTCACAGACCACACTTAAATGAAACATTTTTAAATTTTTAATTTATTATTACTATTTATTTTTGGGTGGGTCATGGGACTTGAACTAGGCCTAGGCACTGTCCCTGAGCTCTTCAACTCAAGGCTACCACCCTATCCTTGAGCCAAGCCCCACTTCCTATTTTTTAGAGGTTAATTGGAGATAAGTATCTCAGGTTCTTTTGTGCCCAGGCTGGCTTTGAACCTTGATCCTCACTTCTCAGCCTCCTGAGTAGCTAGGATGACAAGCGTGAGTCACTGTGCCTGGCTTTAAATGAAATGTTTTTAATATAGTCTTCTGGTTCCATCTTCCCAGGAGTTTATTTGCTATTGATCAATAGTCAGACATGTGACTCAAGCTAACCTAGACCTAGTACCTAGTCATACAAAACACTTATGAGCTGGTCCAAAATGGACCATCACTCTAACCCCCAAATTGGAGAAAATGAAGATCTTAAGAATTTTGCTAGGCACTGGAAAAATAGGTGGCATATGACACCCATTATAATCCTAGCTATTCAGAAGGCTAAGATCTAAGGATGGAGGTCCAAAGCCAGTTCGGGTCCATCAGACTCTTTTCCATTGGCAAAAAGACAGAAATAGAGCTATGTTACACATAGTAGAGCACAAACCTTGGTCAAGGAAGCCAAGCCAAAGCAGGCAAAAGCCCTGATTTCAAGCCCCAGTACCAGCACAAAAGAAAACAAAAACAAAAACCATTTAATCTTGTTTATGAGGAAAGGCAGAAACTAATAAAAGTGTTTATTTTCCTACTAAGCATATAATTGCAGCAATGCCTCTATCCTGCCCCCTACATGTCCCAGGGGAAGCAGGAGGAGGCGGCATCCTTTACCTGAGAGCTTCCAATCCCCTCTCAGTGGAAACTCCTGTTCCTTCTAACCTTACCCGCAGCTGCCTTCTCCCCTCGAAAAGCAGGATGCTCGCGGCCATGGCTGAGTTCAAGCTATCCACACCAGGTACCACAGGAATCAGCAGCCTCTTGCCCCCAGTGCTCTCAGCCAACTGAAGAGACTCCAGGCTCACTCCTTGGGTCTCCCCACCTATCACCACAGCTGCTGGAGCCTCTGTCCAGTCCAAGTCATAATTCTGGACCTCCAGTTCAGGGAGCCAGTCAGTTCCAATGTCTACATCCTTTTCTTCATTCTTGTGAAACTTGAGGAATCGCCGATCAGCCCCTTTGGTGTGGCCACCAGCTTTATTAGCTACTTGGGCCTGGGCATACAGCCCACAGTTGTCTGCCACATAGACTCGAGTATCTGGAGGCAAGTAATTGGGCACTGTTTCCCATTCGAGATTGTTGATAATGGGAACCTGAAAATGGGCCCCCATTCCTGCCCGCAGCACTTTGGGCTCCCAGACATCCACACAGCCTAAAACAAGGACACAATCAACATTTAACAAACCTTCCCAAAATAAAGGCCTGTGGAGTAAATGAGATAAATTCTGGATCAAGAGATACAACACAAGTATTTCTACTAGAGCATTCTTAAACTAGAGACTGTAGGATTCCTCAATAGCACAGAAAGTAGACTTCGTTCATCCAGATGACACTATAATACTACGAGAAATTAAACCACCCTCAGGCCTTTTCAGGGTATAGTGGATGATAAGACAATGGTTCATTGGGTGACATGAACAGGCTAACAGAAATCCTGTGTAAAGTGAAGCTTTCAGGAAAAACCCTGAACATCCATCTAAGAGACCACAGGACAGTGAGCTAGTTTTTTTTTTTTTAATAGGGGGACACTTTTTTCATTGGTATTTTCCAGACAGGGTCTAGCTTCATGCTCAGGTCAGGACAGACTATACTCCTATTTGTGCTTCCCTATATCACAGTATGAGTATGACAGGTACATGCTGCTGGCCTAGCCACTGTGCTTCTCCTGTAGCTAGGTAACAGGCATGTGCTACCTTGCCCACCTCCAATCTCTTAACTCCCAAGTAGCTAGTAGTACAGGCTTGAGTCACTGTGTCCAGCTGCTAAATGAGTCCTTAAAGAACTTTTTTTTTGTCAGTCGTGGAGCTTGAACTCAGGGCCTGGGTGCTATCCCTGAGCTCTTTTGCTAGGCTAGCGCTCTACCACTTTGAACTACAGTGTCACTTCTGGTTTTCTAGTAGTTAAGAGTTTCAGGGGGGCCAGGAGTTTGGCCTAGTGGTAGAGTGCTTTCCTAGCATGCACACAGACTGAGGTTCTATTCTTTGGTGCCACATCTATAGAAAAGGTGGGAAGTGGTGCTGTGGCTCAAGTGGTAAAGTGCTAGCCTTGAGAAAGTCCAAGGACAGTGCTCAAACCCTGAGTTCAAGTCCCGGGACTGGGGGGAAAAAAGGTCTCAGAGACTTTCTGCCTGGGCTGGCTTTGAACCGTGATCCTCTGATATCAGTCTCCTGAGAAGGTAGGATTATTGGGGTGATCCACCAGTACCTGGCCAAGAGAATCTTGTTGGAGAAAGATACAGGCAGAAGGCAATTCAGAGAAAGAGGAGAGCCTCAGTCTAAGAGCAGCAAGCAGGTAAGTAGGCCAGCTGGAAAAGGAGATGGGAAGCAGACAGTGGCCAATTTTAAAGGCTGAATATGCTAAACTGAGACATTTCGGATTTTTCAGAAGACTATATAACACTGAAAGATTTTTGAGCAAAACTGAATCTGATTCATTATTTAGATAACCCCCCCCCCCTTGGCTTTAATGTTCAATCTAGATTGGAGCACATCAGGTAGCAGGGAAACCAAGGGGAAGTCAGAGCCTGAACCCAGCAGTAGCCCTGTCCCTCCTGCATCTCTTTTTTTCTCATGTAGCAGTGAATATAGTCTCACATACAGTCAGGTCTAACACCCGCTGCATAGCAGACACCTGACCTTTCCCAGCATCTACTATGGATGAGATGGCATAAACATGGAACTGCATCAGCACTATGTCATGTACCTAACTCCCTAGTTTAAATCTCCCTGTAACAAGTTATCTTAAAAGGTAACCAAGTGCAGGAGAAAATAAAACTAGGTAGACCAGACTTATAAAGAAGAATAAAACATGGAAAAGCCAGGCGCAATGGCTCACGCCTGTAATCCTAGCTACTCAGGAGGCTGAGATCTGAGGATTACGGTTCCAAGCCAGCCCAGGCACTAAAGTCTATGAGACTCATTTCCAGTTAACCATCAGAAGTGGCACTATGGCTCAAGGAGTAGGGCAGTAGCCTTGAGCTGATGAGCTCAGGGACAGGGCCCAGACCCAGAAGTCTAAGCCCCATAAGACCCCCCCCCCCAAAAAAAAAAGTGGAGAAAAGTTGAATACAGGGGGCTCATACCTGTAACACTATCTACAAAGGAGGCTGAAATATGAGGACTGTGGTTCAAAGCCAGACTGGGCAGAAAAGTCCGTAAGACTCTTATCTATAATAAACTACTCAGAAAAAGCTGGAAGTGGTGCTGTGGCCAAAAACTGATAGAGTGCTAGCCTTGAACAAAAAGCTCAGGGATAACACTCATGCCCTGAGTTTAAGTTCCAGGACCCAGGGGGAGATAGCTCATATTTGTAAGCTGTCTAGTCTGGCCCTTCACTTAATGAGTAGGGAGTAAAGTGAAACTTCCTTCCTCCTTCTGTCCTTAACACGGCCCACACAAGTACTTCCTACTCTTTCACTTCAGCCAACAGTACCACTGAGAAAAACAGGGCTTGCAGTACATCCCTACTATCAGTGGAGTGGGAGGGGTACTGATTCAGCCTGGCAGGGAACTGTACTCCAAGAGGGCATTTCCAGAAAGAGTTGAAAGGAGCAATTTAGGCAAGTCTCAGCAATAGCTGCCACTATTAATTTGTATTTAATGGTAGCTTGGGTGTTACTAATGAGTGAAATGCTCCCTTCTCTACTCCCAGGATGTAACATGCATCTTAGGCGTGTCCCAACTACTTGGCAAGCCTGAGTAACCAAGCCTATTAATCCCTGCTTCAGGCAAGAAGAAAAAAGGAGACCAATTTGTCCATGACTTGGGTGACTATATTTCCCTGAGGCTAAGGGAAATGCATCACAACAGCATAATCACTTTGATACCAGCCTTCCTCTCTTCAAGGGTTAGGAAGAGCCCACACACTCTACAACAGAACTCAAGATCAGTAAATTAAGGACATGGAAACAAGTGTTAAAGCTGGCAGCCCTACAATAAAAAAGTCGCAGGCACTGGTGACACATGCTTGTAATCCTTACTACGCAACAGGCTAAGACTTGAAGGATCTTGGGTTTGAACCCATCCTAGACAGAAAAATCAGTAATCTATCTCTAACAAGCAAAAAGCTGAAAGTAGAAAGAGTAGTTCAAGTGGGAAACTGCCATTTATAAGCAAACAAGCCAAGTGAGCTTGAGGTCAGAGTTCCCATCCCAGTACCAGGGAGGGAAATTGATTTCTTTACTCTTAACTGATTTTAAAATTCTTTTTTTTTTTCTTTGTGCCAATTCTTGGGCTTGAACTCAGGACCTGGCCACTGTCCCTGAGCTTTTGAGCTCAAGGCTAGTGCTCTACCACTTGAGCCACAGCTCCACTTCTAGCTTTTTGGCAGTTAGTTGGAGTTAAGAGTCTAACAAACTTTCCTGCCAACTGGCTTCAAATTGCAAGCCTCAGATCTCAGCTTCCTGCATAGCTATGGTAACGTGTGAGATACTGGTACCCAGGTAGATTTTAAATTCTCTCCTTAATAAATTAGCAGGTTTCAAAGTAAATTTTAAAAAGTCAACCCAATATGGCCAGGAGCGTGGCCTAGTGGATAAGAGAGCTCAGCATGCACAAAGTCCTGGGTTCAATTCCGCAGAACCACATACACAGAAAAAGCCGGAAGTGGTCCTGTGGCTCAAGTGGCAAAGTGCTAGCCTTGAGCAAAAATGTGTCCAAGGACAGTACCCAGGCCCTGAGGTCAAGCCCCAGGATGGACAAAAAAAAAAAAAAAAAAAAAAATCACAGGAGGCTGAGATCAGAGGATCAAGGTTCAAAGCCAGCCCAGGCACAAAAGGACCTGAGACTCTTTTTTTTTTTTTTTTTTTCCAGTCCTGGGCTGGAGCTCACGGCCTGAGCACTGTCCTTGGACTTTCTCAAGGCTAGAGCTGTACCACTTGAGCCTCAGCACCACCTCCGGCTTTTTTTTTTTTCTATATGTGGTACCAAGGAATCGAACCCAGGTCTTCATGCATGCTAGGCAAGCACTTTAACCACTAGGCCAAACTCCCGGCCCCAGACCTGAGACTCTTATCTCCAATTAACCTCTAGAAAGGGGGAAGTGGGGCTTGAATCAAGGGTAGGGTGGTAGCCTTGAGCTGAAGAGCTCAAGATAGCACCCAGGCCAAGCCCCAAGACCCACCAAAAAAAAAAATCCTGAAGTATTCATTGTGCCAGGCAAAAAATAGTCCTCAAAAATGGGGGCCAGGAGTTTGGCCTAGTGGTAAAATGCTTGCTTTAGCATGCACGAAGACCCAGGTTCGATTCCTTGGTACCACATATATAGCAAAAAGCTGGCAGTGGTGTCGTGGCTCAAGTGGTAGAGCTCTAGCCTTGAGAAAAGTTCAAGGACAGTGCTCAGGCCCTGAGTGCAAACCCCATGACTGGCAAAAAAAATGAACATATGGGCCAGGAGTTTGGCCTAGTGGTAGAATGCTGCTTGCCTAGTATGCACTAAGACCTGGGTTCGATTCCTTGGTACCACATACATGGAAAAAGCTGGAAGTGGTGCTATGGCTCAAGTGGTAGAGTGCTAGCCTTGAGAAAGCCCAAGGACAGTGCTCAGGCCCTGAGTTCAAGCCCCAGGCCTGGCCAAAAAAAAGGAAAAAAAAGACATATGGAGAAGATTCTATTATTCCAGCCATACAGATGAAGGAACTGACATTTGTCAACACTACATAAAACTACTAAAGGGCTGGGTGCCAGTGGCTCACACCTGTAATCCTAACTACTCAGGAGGCTGATATCTAAGGGCTAAAGGTTCAAAGCCAGCCCAGGCAGAAAAGTCCCTAGAGACTCTTGTCTCTAATTAACCACTCAAAAACTGGATATGGCATTGTGGCTCAAGTGATAGAATACTAGCCTTTAGCACAAAGAAGTTCAGAGACAGCACCTAGACCCCAAGTTCAAAGCCCACAACTGACCAAAAAACTACAAAGGGCCATGTCTAATATTCAGAACA
The DNA here is from genome assembly GCF_031878675.1 of Megascapheus bottae. Lineage (NCBI taxonomy): Eukaryota > Metazoa > Chordata > Mammalia > Rodentia > Geomyidae > Megascapheus > Megascapheus bottae. The sequence goes on along the minus strand of NC_143525.1, from coordinate 28,164,053 downwards.
CGTCTGCTCACAGCTCTCACTTACATGAAAGTGGTGGGCCAGTCTACCTGGTCATGGGTGCTCTTACCTTTTGTAAGCAATACTTTGCTGCAGCCTGCTCCTGCTGCAGATCTTAGAATTGTCCCCAGGTTCCCAGGGTCACGGAGATTGTCACAAATCAACAACAATGGCACGGAGTGGTGAAGCTCTGGATATGTCATCTTAACATGGTCGGGTTTGGCAAAAATCCCTGAGGAAACAACACAGAAAATTAATCTGATGTGGGCACTGGGAATAGTCTTTTCATTTACTATTAGGTTTTTTTTGCTCAGTCGTGAGGTTTGAACTCTGGACCTGGGCACTAGCCCTCAGCTCTTCAGCTCAAGGCTAGTGCTCTACCACTTGAGTCACAGCGCCATTTCTGGTTTTCTGGTAATTAATTGAAGATGAGAGCCTCTGAACTTGGGGCTAGGAGTTTGGCCTAGTGGTAGAGTGCTTACCTAGCATACAGGAAGACCTGAGTTCAATTCCTCAGTACCACATACTTAGAAAAGCTGGAAGTAGCACTGTGGCTCAAGGGTAGGGCCATAGACTTGAGCCAGAGAGCTCAGGGACAGCACCCAGGCCGAGAGTTGAAGTCCGGTTTTAAAAAAAAAAAAAAAAAAAAAGTCTCTCGGACTTTTGTGCCCAGCCTGGCTTTGAACTGTGATTCTTAGATTTCAGCTTCCTGAGAAGCTAGGATTACAAGTGTGAGTCACCAGCCCATCTTACCATTATTTACACAATTGTATATTATGCACATACATTCTGACAAAACATTCAAACAACAATCAGGCCAGGTGATGGTGGTGGGAGGAGCTGAGTAATATGAATCTCATGCTGAAGGTCTACAAGCTGGGGAAGGCCTTTCAAAGGGCTTAGGATACCTAGGTGGCTGTCTTTTTTTTTTTCCTAGTCCTGGCTTGAACTCAGGGCCCAAGCACTCTTCTTGGGCTTTCTCAAGGCTAGAGGTCTACCACTTGAGCGACAGCACCACTTCCAGCTTATTTTTTGTTTGTGGTACAGAGGAATCGAACCCGGGTATTCATGCATGGTAGGCAAGCACTCTGCCATTAAGCAAAACTCCCAACCCCTAAGTGGCCTTCTTAATGAAAGTTCTCACCTCAATCATCACTTTACTGTACCCTCTAGCTTACAAAGCCAAAGAATTTAGCAGGAAAGGGAGAAACTGAGAAAAGGCTAATACTAAAGTAACAGTGGTCTCTGAGTATATGAAATTCCGATGGGTTAGCCACATAGTCACAGCAAATTCCTTTATTAATCCTAGTACTAGAGAGGTGATAATAGCATATAACATTTTTTTTTGGCCAGATACTATTTTAAGAACTTAATATCAAACAAGGATTCAACTCCCTTTGTGAACTTGCTCTTAAGGACTGATCTTTTTAATTTTATAAGCATATTACTTCATATCATCACTCTAGTAAACAAGTTACAAGTTAGCAAAGGAACAAAGTATTATACTGAAACAATAGTGAAAAACAGGATTCTTTCCAGAGCCAACACAAGCAATGAAGGCTCCGTCATGGCATTAGGCATAAATGTCATGTGTACTATAAAAATCTTGCACTTCAGAGTCACAATGACAGGAGATCTTAGGCCTTTAACTTTTACTTGGACATCTGTGTGATTAGAACCCATTTCTTCTCAAGGCTCGTTAGTGGGTTTTAGAGAGAACTTGAAGTTTGACAAGTACAGCTAGTTTCTATGTTTCCCTTTACCCTCTCAGATCTAAAATAGAGCATCATATGGGTAAGCTGAATAATATGCAGTTTTCTTATCACACAAAATGGGCTAGGAGTTTAACCTGGTGGTAGAGTGCTTGCCTAGTATGCACTAAGACCCAGGTTCAATTCCTAGGTAATACATATACAGAAAAAGCTGGTAGTGGTGATAGAGCTCTAGCCTTGAGAAAAGCCCAAGGACAATGCTCAGACCCAGAGTTTAGTCCCCAGGACTGGCAAGAAGAAGGAAGAAGGAGGAAGAAGAAAGAAGAAGGAGAAATCAGTCATCATTTAGTACAATGGAAGCTACCTAAGATGGCTGACCATGCCCAAAGTAACACACACAGTAAGAGTGAGTGATAGTTGAAGAACAGAGTAGGAATTAAATAGATATAATAAATCAGAGTATGGCTATATAGCTAAGCAACTCTTGAGTACTTTAGTAATGCACCTTGGGACTAAAGGTTCCACATGGAAGGGCACAAATCTCTGACTTATGAGACAAGAGAAAAAATGGTCCCCTAAAACCTTTTCTCTCTGTAAATGGCTGCATAGTTCAGGGATGGAATTACACAATGAACCCAAATAGGGAATACACATTGTACAACTGGTAGGACTTAAAACCTTGAAAGTAAATCTCCAACATCGGAAACCTCTGCTTATTGCCATTTGGTTCTCATGTCTTAAATATTTAATGCAATTTCAAACAAGGTGTAAAAAGGTGTCATGGTGACCCACACCTGTAATCAGGGGGCAGAGGAAGGAGGAGGCCAGCCTGGGATACATAGCAGGACAATCTCAAAAATCACCTTGAAGGATGCTCACATGCTGGGCAGTAGAGCTGCTGCCTAGCATGTGAGAGATCATGGGCTCCATTCCTTAAAGAGAGAGGGAGAAAGAGAGAGAATGAGGAGATACAAAGAATTATGTTCCCATGGGGCCGGGAGTTGGCCTAGTGGTAGAGTGCTTGCCTAGCATGCACGAAGACTGGAGTTCAATTCCTGGGTACTACATATGTAGAAAAAAGCTGGAAGTGGTGCTGTGACTCAAGTGGTAGAGCTGTAGCCTAACACTGCCCAAGGACAGTGCTCAGGTCCTGAGTTCAAGCCCCAGGACTTGCCGGAAAAAAAAAACAAAAAACCCTTAAGTTATATTCAACCAAATAAAAAAAAAGACTCCTGGATCGGGAGCCTGGGCTAGTGGCACAGTGCTTGCCTAGCATTCATGAAGCTCTAGGTTCAATTCCTCAGTACCACATACACAGAAAAAGCTGTAAGTGGTGCTGTGACTCAAGTGACAGTGATAACCTTGAGTAAAAGTGCTCAAGGACAGTACCCTGGCTGCGTTTAAGCCCCAGGACTGGCAAAAAAAAGAAGAAAGAAGAAGAATAAACAGTTATCAGTTATGTTAAATGGTGTCAGGGAGGGTCAGTTATTACCATACTGGCACACATTTTGTGGAAATAAAGAGCTAAGCTTTTCAAAATGCACTTTCTCAATTTTTGGTCTGACATTAAAAGCTGGAATAAATTCCCTAAAAATACAAAGTTTGAGGAAGAGTGGCTCTTCCTAGAGACTACAGAGAGGCACATTATAGATGGGAAGAAATTGGCTTCACTCTCCACTGAAAGTACCCTGAAATGCAAAGCCTTTCTTAATGTCTTAAGAGATTAGGAGGGCCCGGTGGCTCATGCCTATAATCCTAGCTACTCATGAGGCTGAAATCTGAGGATCGAAGTTCAAAGCCAGCCTAGGTACAAAAGGACCTGAAACTCTTATCTCCAATTAACCTCCGGAAGTGAGGCTTGGCTCTAGGGTAAGGTGGTAGCCTTAAGCTGAAGACCTCAGGGACAACTCCCAGGTCCAAGGGTAGGGCAGTAGCCTTGAGCTGAAGAGCTCAGGGGCAGCACCTAGGCCCAAAGTTAAAGTCCCACCACTGACAAAAAGAAAAGAGGGCTGGGAGTTTGGCCTAGTGGTTAAAGTGCTTGCCTAGCATGCAGGAAGACCCGGGTTCGATTCCTTGGTACCACATACATAGAAAAAAACCGGAAGTGGTGCTGAGGCTCAAGTGGTAGAGCTCTAGCCTTGAGAAAGTCCGAAGACAGTGCTCAGGCCCTGAGCTCAAGCCCAGGACTGGCAAAAAAATAAATAAAAGGAAAGAGAGAGAGAGAGAGAGAGAGAGAGAGAGAGAGAGAGAGAGAGAGAGAGAGAGAGAGAGAAAGAGAGAAAGAAATTAGGCTAGGCAGTAATATTATGAATTGGGAGTAAGACTGTCTTAAATATGAACAGCAAATTCTAGATTTCTACACCTATGGAGACATTATATAACCACTGACCCATTATTCCTTGTGGTGCTACTACGTCGGACCAAGCCTTGATATCCTCAAACTTCACCTTAATGAGGCTGACATCCTTCAGCTTATCCACTGGTAACTCCTTGATGTATTCCAGACGGCTAAAAAAGAAAGTTCTGGGCACTGCTCCAGCCTTGAGAGCATCGGCAATCAGCCTATGACCTTCCAGCAGGATCTTCCCATGCTTTTCGCGAAATGGTCTGGACTTAACTATTGTCATCACATTACTGTGAACGAAAAACAAAAGAAAAGATGAGTGATTACCTTATTATTGTGACACAACTAGTTCAGACTTAGCCGAGACAGAAATTCCAAAGGAGATTCTTATTATGCATAATACAAATAATAAAGACAAAACAAAAATATCAAGAGGCTGCGGGGTGGCTGCTGGAAGGATTCCATCAGGGAGAGGTTTACGGGCCCGCAGTGAAGGTGGGGGGAAAAAACTGGAAGTAAGGCCAGGAGTTTGGCCAAGTGGTAGAGTGCCTGCCTAGCATGCATGAGGACCCAGATTCCATTCCTCGGTGCCACATACATAGAAAGAGCCGGAAGTGGTGCTGTGGCTCAAGGGGTAGAGCTGTAGCCTTGAGAAAATCCAAAGACAGCCCTCAGGCCCTGAGTTCAAGCCCAGGACTGGCAAAATAAATAAATTAAAGGACATAGTCGACAAGCCTCAGGAGCATCACCTCAGCCTCTTGTCGCCGGGGTAGGCCTTATCGTAGCGCAGCCCTGCCTCGTCCCAGGCGCAAGGTGTCTGGGACGAGGACATCTGAGGCGGTGGTTGAGGGTTCTGCCCCTGCAGACTGGCCCTAGGCGCCATCTCATGGGGCTGCTTCTTAGGAGGACGCTTCCGCTCCACCACCTCTCCGGATGGGAACATTACTTTCAGGGGAGTCCGCCGAAGCGCCCGGACCCAGCGCCGCGCGTCGAGGTCCCACATCTGGATCACAGGCAGCAAGGGTCTGAGCACACATGTCTTAGCCCTCGCCACCACCGCCATCTTCCCTGAGTCTAGAAAGCGCGCCGTCGCGGACTGGTGACGTAAGGGCCCGCCGCGCCCTCCGCGCCCTCCGTGGGCGGGGCTGCGCCGCGCGCGTGACGTCGCTTTGGCGGTGGCAGTCATGGCTGCTCGCCGAGCTCTGCACTTCGTATTCAAAGTGGGGAATCGTTCCCAGACGGCACGTTTCTTTCGGGATGTCCTGGGGATGAAGGTGCAGATCTGGGCCGGCAGGGGCTGGCGCGGGAGGCCGGGAAGGGCACAGATGGAGGGTGTCGGATGCAGGCTGAGCACTCTGCGATGGCGCTGAGGTGCTCCCAGCTTGAAGGGACGTTGTGGTTACGGATTCAGAGGCCTCTGAGCGAGGACCTGCGTGCCAGCGACGTGCACGCGTGCCTGTCACTCTGCGCTCTTCCGCTCAAGCCTGCCGCCCTACCCCTGGACCACAGCCTCACTCCCGGTTTTCTGGTGGTTAATTGGAGAGAAGCGGCTCACAGACTTGAGTGCCCGGGCTGGCTTTGAACCTCGATCCTCAGGATTACAGGCCTGAGCCACCGCTCCCGGATCCTTTTACAAACGTTTGTTCTGCTTCTGCCCGTGGGGAGCTTACAGTCGGTGGGGAAGGACATGTAAAAAAGTTACATAAGACTCACTGCTGAATAACGCAGCCTCTTCAAGGTTTGGAGCCTTTCCGTTAAGATAATCAGCATTTTTGAGGTGCATCTGTTGCTGGGAACTGTTGGCTCACGCCTGTCAATCAGGGGGCTGAGATCTTGGGAACTGAGGTTCAAATCCAGCTCAGGGAAATCCAAAAGATTTACTCCCAACTAACAAAAAGCAAAAAGCCAGAAGTGGAGGTTTGGCTCCAGTGGTTGAGTACCAGCTTTGAGTGGAAACGTCTAAGCAAGAGTTTGAGCTTTCCACCCTGCGTTCAAACCTGAGTACTAGAACAAAAAACAAACAGAAACCCCCAAAACAAAACCACAAGAGAAAGAGAGGAAGTACATTTATCAAGAAGTGTGTACAAACTCTCATACTTTACTTCCTGTAATTCATATCTAAGTAAAAGGTCAAAATCCATTCTCCCTAGTACTCTTGGGCCTGCTTCCAAGCCCGTGGTGCTGCAGATGTCATTTAGATGGAAGTTATTGGGGAACTCTACATCAATGAGGAAGGCCCTTCCAGGAGGAATTCCATTTATTAGGGATGGTATATTATAGAGACAGTGCAGGAGATGGGGAGTTTAAAGGGAGTTACATGGACTCAACAGTGATTGTAAATAAATATCTATGTTTGAGATTCCTATTTTGGGTGATGGCCACAAAGATGCAAATTTCCTTGTTACTTGTCCTAAAAGCTTATGGGCTGGGATCATACAAGAATTTAAATGGGGAGCAGGTTATTTATTTTCACAGTGATATTAGGAAACAAGATTCAGAGATTATTCAGGGATATACACTACTACATGTCAGCCAGAGTTGCAAATCACACTTCTCTAGTGCTGAGTCTGACACTTTTTTAAAATCTATACTGCACTGCTTCCTAACCTAACCTAAAGAGATATCACAGCTTGTTTGATAGCCTGACTTTTAGTGTCAACCTGTTCTGTATGTATGTATATATGTATGTATGAATGTATGATGCTGGTACACAGTCTTGTACTCAGGGGCTAGAGCTAGTGCTTTACCACTTGAGCCACAGCACCACTTCCGGTTTTCTGGTAGTTAACTGGAGATAAGAATCTCTTGGAGGGCCCGGGAGTTTGGCCTAGCGGTTAAAGTGCTTGCCTAGCATGCACAAGAACCCGGGTTCGATTCCTCGGTATCCCACATGCACAACCAAGCCGGAAGTGGCAGAGACGAGACACAACCAAGCCGGAAGTGGCAGAGACGAGACTGCAACAAGCGACAGAGAGCGAAAGCAAGCAAGCGGAGCCCAACCGAGTGGTGGCCGGTGCGAGCGGGGCCGGAGCGAGCGGGGCCAGAAAGAGAGAGAGAAGGGGGCAAAAAAAAAAAAAAAAGAATCTCTTGGACTTTCCTACCCCAACTGGCTTTGAACTGTGATCCTCAGAGCTCAGACTCCTGAGTACCTAGGATTACAGGCATGAGCCACTGGCGCCTGGCTCTTTTTTTTTTTTTTTTTTTGCCAGTCCTCAGGGCCTGAGCACTGTTCTTGGGCTTTCTCAAGGTTAGAGTTCTACCACTTGAGCCACAGCACCACTTTCAGCTTTTTTCTATGTATATGATACCAAGGAATCAAACCCGTGTCTTCATGCATGCTAGCCAAGCACTCTACCACTAGGCCAAACTCCCACCGCCCCCCTTTTTTTTTTTTTTGCTGGGTGGTGGGACTAGAGCTTTGGGCTTGGTGTTGTTCCTGAGCTCTACAGCTCAAGGCTCCTGCCCTAACCCCTGGAGCCACAGCACCACTTTCCATTTTCTAGTAATTAATTGGAGATAAGAGTCTCAGTTCTTTAGAGCCTGGGCTGGCTTTGAACCACAATCCTCAGATCTCAGCCTCCTGAGTAACTAGGATTACAGGATTGAGCCACCAGGCCTGGCATCTTTTGTTTATTTATTTATTTTCTTAAATCATGAGTATTTATTTTTCAGATGACAACTTTATTCAACTTTTTTTATTTAAAGAATTTATTAACATGAAAGGGTATCAATGTATGTGAATTAATGCACCTTCTATCTGGCAAATATCATGTAACCCTTTTACTAATTACAATAAAAAAATAATAAAAAATTAAAAAAAATAATAAAAAAAGAATTTATTAACATTGATTTTTACATCATATTTCAAATGATGTGTTTAACAAACAAGTATTCAAGAAGGGAATCTCTATATACAACTTTTGTTTATTTTAAATAAAGGTTATACAATATAATATCAATACTTCCAAAACTTTTAGTTGTGTGGTATTTGCAATACAGTAAAACTTTGCAATTTCTTTATTTCCTTACCAGGTTCTTCGGCATGAAGAATTTGAAGAAGGCTGCAAAGCTACCTGTAATGGGTATGAGACCTTGTATCTTAAAATCTCCTTTAGTCTCTGAAAAAAATTATCCCCAGAAAAGAAAGTAGTTTGTCAGAGTGAGTATAAGGCAGTGAGGTAAATTAAGGAGACAGTAAATTATGGACGGAATTTGGAAAATACTTCTCTAAACTTTCACATGTCACCCTTGATACACTAAGCAATTTTTCACCTTTGAATGCTAGCCAGGTGATGGATTTTATTCACTTCTTTATCTACTTGGAGTTACTGTCAGATACCACAAATTAGGGGCCTAGTCCCATAAGACTGTCCCTACTTCAGATGCCAATCATAAATTCAGGTGCTTCTGACTGGACAGGTATAACTCTTGGATTCCTACAACTCCTTCCTCATGTTTTATTTGCTAGAACGGCTCACAGAATTCAGGGCAACACTGTTTATACATCCTGGCTTACTATGACTGATACAAGTCAGGAAGAGCCAAAGAGAAGAGCTGCATGGAGCAAAGTATGGGAGAGAAGACCCTCAGACAGAGCTGTCATACTACTCCTGAGGACGCCACTTTGTCATTATCTCCATGTATTTGGCAGCACAGAGGTTCATTAGATTTCATTTTTTTAGTAGCTTTTACATAAATTACTAGAGTTTAATCTTCAGCATTTTCCTTTCCCAAAGGTGAGTGGGGTTAGAAGTTCTAATCCTGTAACCACTAGGCCTTTCTGGCAACCACCCCACCCTAAGGCTATCTAGGGGCCTCACTCTCAGTTCTTTATAAACTTTGGGAAGGAATCATTATGAACCACAAGAGATAACCTATCAGCAAATTCCAAGGGTTTTAGGACTCTGGGAAGAGAAAAAACAAAGAACAAATACATTTTTATATCATAGACAAATGTATGCTCTGGATAAAACAATAGTTTGCAAAACTTAGGATTCATAACAAGTGAAAAATTCCAAAGCCTGTTGAGATTTTCGTTCTTATTGATTGATACACCAAGAAATAAAGTCAGATTGGAAATTTGCCTTTAGGATTCCTTTCCCTGCTTTAAGGAAAAATCTATCCCCCGGGTAAACAAATGCAAATAGATGAGGTAAGGCTTCCAGCTGGGCCCATGTACACTACTGGGTGCAGCATCTGAGGTCATCTCACCCTGTGAGAATCTCTGTACCAGCAGGGACTGCCCACCTCTCTGCCCAGTAGTTCTTTGAGAGAAGTCTGAGCAGATTTTGCCTGTGGTCATTGCATTCGTTTACTTTCCTTTGTCTAGGCCTTATGATGGGAAATGGAGTAAGACGATGGTGGGATTTGGGCCTGAGGATGATCATTTTGTTGCAGAACTAACATACAATTATGGCATTGGAGACTACAAGCTTGGCAATGACTTCATGGTAAATATCATTGTCCCAGCAAATTTTTGATTGGCAGATGGCTTCTTGTAATTTGAAGTAGGATATTGATGGTGTGTGTCAGTGAAGGAGCTAACATTGGAGCAAAATCTCAAAGTAAGAAAGGAAGTTTGCCTGCGCAGTGGTTCATGCCTGTAAGCCTAGCTACTCAGAAGGCTGTGATCTGAGGATCAAAGTTCAAAGCTAGCCTGGGCACAAAAGACCTTGAGACTCTTATCTCTAATTAATCACTAGAAAATGGATGTGGGGCTGTATCTCCAGGGGTAGGGTGGTAGTCTAGCTGAAAAGCTCAGGGACAGCGCCCAGGCCCAGAGGTCAAGCCCCATGACCCCCCCACACACAAAAAGAAAGTCATGTGTGTGTGTTGGAAGAGAGAGAATGTGCAAGGGCTCTCAAACAGAACCTTGCAGGAATGTCTGTGTGGCTAGAATAGAGAGCACAAAGTAATGTCCCAAGAGAAGTGTCAGGGAGCTAAAGTATGTTAATACATGCCTATAATTCCAGTGCTGGAAGATTTTGAGTTTGAGGTCAAGCTGGTCTGCCTAGAACTAGTTTTGTTTTGTTTTGTTTTAAATGGCATGGGGTCAGATTATACTGGGTATTTTAGACCATTATAAACCATCCACGTAAAATGAAGAGCCATCAAGGGTTTTTTGAACAGAGGCTAAATAAAGTGTGACAGTCTTGAAAACAGGTTGTGAGTTGTAGTTTGATGTTGACTTTGGCTGCACAGTGGATTATAGATGAGCAGGACTGGAATAGAGAGGACTATAATAATTCAGGCTAGAAATAAGTTTGTCTTATTCATTATTCATTATTAGATACTTTGATCGAATTTAGTGCTTCATATTGACAAAATTTTTTGTTTAAAATATAAACATCTGGGGATATAGCTCAATGACATCTTACTTAGATAGCAAACATGGGCTCTAAGTTTAATCCCTGGCAACACACAGACACACACACACACACACACGCACACGCGCGCACACACACACACACACACACACACACACACACACACACCCAAAAATAAAAACAAATCATTTCCAGTAGTTGCAGGCAGCTGACAGGTCAAGGTAAGATGAAAACTTCTCTGGCTATATCTTGAAAATTTGTAGACATTATTCTTGCATCAAATTGATTGAACTTCACTGACATTTGAACTTCTGTCCTATCATCTCAAAAGGTCTTTATCGTGTAAGAAGAAAACTTCCAAAACCTCCCTTGAAAAATTACTTGATAAGAGGTTCTGAATGTCAGTTAAATCTTAGATGATTTGACCTGAAAGTAGTGAGATTTTGACTCCTTATTATGTAAAAGATTTCTTGGTATTATATGGGTGTTTTGTTGTCCATTACAGGGAATCACGATTGCTTCTAGCCAGGCTGTCAGCAATGCCAGGAAGCTACAGTGGCCACTCAATGAAGTTGAAGAAGGAGTTTTTGAAACTAAGGCCCCAGGAGGATATAAGTTCTATTTACAGAATCGCAATCTCCCTCAGTCAGGTAATTTCCCCAGGCCTAGCAAAAATCTATATAAAGGCATCTTGGAGAGGAGGGGAGAGAAGGAGCTGGAGGGGTTTTTTTGTTTTGTTTTGTTTTATAGACTTTTCTATGTTAACAGGGCATATCCTTCACAAACTGATGCTATCCTTCTCTGAGAAATTTGACTTTCATGTCAGTATATTAATGTGTAACTACAGGGAATGTAGACTGGTTGTGCCCTAGAGATAATGTATCTATTTAGGATTCTTTCAGTTCCAAACAACAGAAAACCTAACTCAATCTAGAACCAGATTTTTAGCTAGCCCAGCAGGTATTTACAGATAGGAAAGATTTAGGGTCCATTGATTCAGCAGGTCAGCCATGGTATCAAGAACCCAATCTTTCTTGATTTTCTCTGTATTTGGTATATTCGTTAAACCTGGTCTATCATGAATGTAGGATATCTGCCAGTAAAAGTTGAGTTTTTTTGCTCATGGCTAGTGCTCTACCACTTGAGCCACTGTGCTATTTCCAGTCTTTCTGGTGCTTACTTGGAGATGAGAGTCTCATAGACTTTCCTGCCTGAGCTGGCTTCAAACTGTGATCCTCAGATCTCAGCTCCCTGACTAGCTAGGATTACAGATAGGAGCTACCAGATGTTATTGCTTTTTTCTCAAGGCTAGAGCGCTACCACTTGAGCCTCAGCACCACTTCCAGCTTTTTGGTATGTATGGGTACCGAGGAATAGAACCTGGGTCTTCATGCATGCTAGGCAAGCACTCTACCACTAGGCCAAACTCCCGGCCCGTTATTGCCCTTTTTTAAAAAACAAGAAGGGCCAGGAACGTAGCCTAGGGTGGAGTGCTTGCCTAGCATATCTGAAGACCTGGGTTTGATTCCTTGGTACCACATACATAGAAAAAGCCAGAAGTGGTGCTATGCCTCAAGTGGCAGAGCATTAGTCTTGAACAAAAATGTCCAATGACAATGCACAGGCCTTGAGTTCGAGTCCCAGGAGCCCTGATTTCAAACCCCAAGACTGGTGCTCCCCCACCCAAAAAAAAAAAAAGCAGCCAGGAGTTTGGCCTAGTGGTAAAATGCTTGCTTAGTATGCATGAAGACCAGGTTTGATTGCTCGGTACCACATACATAGAAAAAGTCAGAAGTAGTTCAGTAGCTCAAGTGGTAGAGCTCCAGCCTTGAGAAAGCCCAAGGACAGGGCTCAGGCCCTGAGTTCAAGCCCTAGGACTGGCAAAAAAAAAAAAAAAAAAAAAAAAACCAACAGAGGAAAAACTTTCATGAATTCTTCCAGCTGATTTAAACCAATCATTGGCAAGAGAACTAGGATTGTCCCCACCCAGCTAACCATATCTTAAATTCCATTGCTGGTCCTCAGTATTGGCAGATGCAAGTGAAATCAGTGTACCACAGTGGCTGCTTCTCAGAGCAGGAGGGAAACCTAGAGATGGTTTTATCATGGTTATTTAATTCCTGTTATTTCAGCAGCCTCTGTAGTAAAATAATGAATGAATGAATGACTAAAGACAGAAATGCTGGTGAAGAGGAAGGGCAACTTTGACTACTAGTTCACGCAATGAGTGCTTCCTTGTAAGACCTGAGATGAGAGCCAGTCAAATCAAATTCTTCACTCCACGACTCTACTGAGTCTGCTTACAGTGTTCAACGCTACTTGATTTTCTTCTGGTAATCAGCAAAAACAAAACAAAACACCCCAAAACAAAAAACAATCCATTCTAATGTGGGAGGTTAGACTTGCTGCGTGGGGCTTATTGAGAGAGGTTGTTTCTGTACTTCACTAGTGACTTTAGGAAGTTTTAGTTATTTTTGTTGGTAAACAATTGTTTTGTATACTGACTGTAAACCTTACCTGATTTAATCAGGTCTATAGTACAGAGCACATATCTCTATTCCAAAAATTTTAGATGTTCCAAAATCTAAAATACTATGCTTAGAGTACCATGTTCCTAGCCAAAAAGTTTCAGATTTGATTTTTGGATTAGGGATGGCCAATGGAGAGTTCTGTATAGATTTTCCAATGTCCGAAACATCTTTGTTCCCCTGAATTTCAGATAAAGGATTCTCAGTTTGAACTTAACTAATATATAGCTTCAAAATCCTAAAATATTTTTGTCCCCTGGAATGGTAGCACTCTGGAAGACTAAGTTCCTCTTTCTAACACAACAAGTTCTGTGGTCTCTGGCATTTGTTCATCACTCACTTCTGGTTGCTGTGGCCTGTTTGTTTTATTTGCATCCCTGCATCTTTGAAGGCTCTATATCAACTATAACTTATTGATCTTGAAATCAGTGGACAAAACGGAAATTGGTTGTACAGGAAGAGACAGAGAGCACTGTGGTCTCCATATGTCATTGCCCTTCTTTACAATATGCTCACTTTACAATATGACATGTTTTCTCTAATGTTAGGTCATAAGCTTGAAAATCTTCTTCTGTAAGCTAGAAACATCAGACATTCCCCAGGGGCTGGGGTGGTATGCAAAATCCATGCTTCCTCCTCCTAATTTTATTTATTTACTTATTTGTTGAACTAGAGTTTGAACTCAGGACTTTGTACTTGCTAATAAGCAGGCCCTTTATCACTTGAGCCACACCTCCAGCACTTTTTACACTGGTTATTTTTGGAGAGAGTCTCATTTTCCCATTTTCATCCTGGACTATAGTCCTCTATTTATAGTTCCCCATGCCATTGTGCCCAGTTATTGGTTTAGGCAGAAACTCACAGAGATCTTTCTTTCTTTCTTTCTTTCTTTCTTTCTTTCTTTCTTTCTTTCTTTCTTTCTTTCTTTCTTGCCAGTCCAGGGCCTGAGCACTGTCCTTGGGCTTTCTCAAGGCTAGAGCTCTATCACTTGAGCCACAACAGCATTTCTGGCTTTTTTCTATGTATGTGGTATGGAGGAATCGAACCCGGGTCTTCATGTATGCTAGGCAAGCACTCAACCACTAGACTAAACTCCTAGCCTGCCTTCCTTTTTTTCTTTCTTTCTTCACCTCCCAAGTGACTAGAATTACAAGCTTGAACCACTGTACCTGGTCAGGTATTCTATTTTCTGAGGATTTTTTTTTTTTCAGCTAGATATTGAGCCCTTGGCCTCAAGCATGCCAAGCATGCTTATGATTGAACTCCATCCCAGTACTAGTGCTAAGTGTTAGAATGTAACATTTTTTTCTCTTTTTGCAAAAAATATTTTTTTTCTTGCGCACTCATGAAAAGAAAATAGTACCCACATGCTCAGAAATTACTACTGTGAACATTTCAGAGTGTATCTTTCTAATCTTTTATTAAAATAATGATCTATCTCTTTCTGTAAGCCATAGCAGGAATCCCATTGCTGTAGAAAATTAAACAATTCTGTATTGTTGGATGTTTATGTTGTTCCTAGTGTTTCATTGTTCTAGTCAACACTGTAGGAATGTCTTCCTGCTGAAAGCCCTCCACACATTTACATTTAATTTTTGAATTGCTGAAAATGGACTTGCTAGTTCAACATTGTACATTTTTAAAGCTTCTGATACATTCTACTAACAACGTGTGTGTGTATATATACATATATATAAAATATAAAATTATAAAACGTTTCTCTTACTTTGTTATTTAATCCTTCATTTTCATTGCAATTTTATTTATTTATTATTTTTGCAGTGCTGGAAATGAAACCCAAGGCCTGCACATGGTAGGCAAGTGCTCTACATTGAACTACATGTAATTTTCTTTTACACTCTCTTTTTTTTTTTTTTGCCAGTCCTGGGACTTGAACTTGGGGCCTGAGCAAAATTCTTGGGTTTTCTCAAGGCTAGTGTTCTACCACTTGAGTCACAGCACCATTTTCAGCTTTTTCTATGTATGTGGTACTGAGGAATCAAACCCAGGTCTTCATGCATAGTAGGCAAGCACTCTACCACTAGGCTAAACTTCTAGTCCCCATGTAATTCTTTTCTGTTCTTTTCCTATTCATGAGTTTTCCATTTTGTGTAATTAAGCCAACACAATTTTGTTCTTCATGGTTTTCAAATCTTTGAAGTCAAATTTAAAGACAACTCCACCAAAGGCCAGTGGCTTACCCCTGTAATCCTGGCTACTCAAGAGGCTGAGATCTGAGTATCATGGTTTGAAGTCAAATCCAGACAAGGAAGTTTTTGAGACTTAACTACAATTAATCCCCAAAACGCCAGAAGTGAAAGTATGGTTCTAGTGGTAGAGTACTAGCTTTGAGCAAAAAGAGCTCATGGACAAGTGCCTAGCTCTAAGTTCAAGCCTAGTACTACCACCAAAAAGAAAAAATTCCTTCAACATAAACTTGTATAATTCATCACTTGATCACCTGTATTTCGTATTTCCCTCATTTCATTTTAAAATTGAATCATTTGACCCATGAAGAATACATTTTTCTATTTAATTTACACATATACCTTTTTTTTTCACCAAGTGATTTTCTTACTGCCATTATTGAATGAATTGTTTTCTATTTATTTTTGTTTTTATTTTTACCTGTCATGGGGCTTAAAATCAGGGCCTGGGTGCTGTCCCTGAGCTCTTTTGCCCAAGGCTAACAGGCTTTTCTGTATTATCTAGCTTTGAACTGTGATTCTCAGATCTCAGCCTCCTGAGTAACTAAGATTATAGGCATGATACACCAGCCCTTGGCTGTTTTTGTCTTATTTTTGTGCTGGTCCTAGAGCTTGAACTCAGGACCTGAGCAATGTCCCTGAGCTTTTATGCTCAAAACGAGTGCTCCACTTCTAGCATTTTGGTAATAGAGATCCAAGTCTTATGGACTTGGCAGACAATGCTAGCTTTGAACTGTGATCCTCAGATGTCAGGCTCCTGAGTAGCTAGATTTCCTGAGCCACCTGTACCCGTTGAATGTATTCTGGAAATCAAACCTACATTATGCATTTTGGGCATACAATCCAGCTCCAGATTACATCCTAGCCCTATAAAATTAAGATAATTAAGATAATTGAAACTATTTTGGCCTTTTTGAAATCTGTTCCACTGAACTAACAAATTTCTGCCTTTTTTATTATTATTCTATAGATCCAGTATTAAAAGTAACTCTAGCAGTGTCTGACTTTCAGAAGTCCTTGAACTACTGGTCTAATTTACTGGGAATGAAAATTTATGAACAAGATGAGGAGAAGCAAAGGGCTTTGCTGGGCTATGCTGATAATCAGGTGAGTGATCTTGAAAAAAGATGACATCTTTTATTTTCAATTTAGCTTGTAGATAACATTAACATGAAAGTTGTTCCCAAAACTTGCTTACAGTGATTCAGTATTTATTCAGATAAACAAGAAAGAAGAAAGTAAAAATTGTAATAACCTTACCACTTAGAAACAACCTTTGCCTCTACATGGAGATTCAGTCTTTTAGAAGGGGAAAGGGCTAGGGTCTGGCTAAATGCTAATAAGCTTGAGGACCTTAATCCTCAGCACTGCAAGGGAGGGGTGGGAAAGAAAGGGAAGGGGCAGGGTAAGGAGGGTAAATGGTAGAGCACATGGGCCTAGCAAGCATAAAACCTGAGAAACTAGAATTGCTTGGTCAGCAGAGATATAAGATTTATACATGATCTTTTTCCATACATACTTTAGTAACTTGCATTTAAGCCTGAATTAGTCCTTGCACTTTTTCCAGAAATTCCATTCTTTGCCATTTTGTGGATTATACTCATCATATTTATGCATTAGTATATACTTAATTTCATTTTGATAGTAGCTTAAGTATCATTTTACCACTATATAAGTTAATTGTTTATTGATTACAATAGCAAAAGATAAAAACCTCTATTTCTAGATTAGAGGAATGTTTCTGTTTTTTATTCACTCACAGGATGGATTACTATACAGCTATCAAAAAGACTGAGGCAGGGGGCCAGGAGTTTGGCCTAGTGGTAGAGTGCTTGCCTAGCATGCATGAAGACCCAGGTTCAATTCCTCGGTACTACATACATAGAAAAAGCTGGAAATGGTGCTGAGGCTCAAGTGGCAGAGCTCTAGCCTTGAGAAAGTCCAAGAACAGTGCTCAGGCCCTGAGCTCAAGCCCAGGACTGGCAAAAAAAAAAAAAAAAAAAAAAAAAAAACAAGACTGAGGCAAGTCTTTACTTGTGTGGTACCATTAAGAAAAGAAGAATGGGAATGAAATTATGTGTAAATGATGCAGACATTTGAATTTATGTAGAAGAAATGCATGCACTATTCTAGCAAGATGCATAGAAAATAATGGTTGTCTCTGTGATAAAAGGAGGAGAGAGACTTACTTTTTGCTATATTCCTTTAGCATTGATTTTTAATTTTTTTTTTTGTCACTCGTGGGGCTTGAACTCAGGGCCTGGGTGCTATCCCTGAGCTTTTTCATTCAAGGTTAGTGAGCTACCACTTTGAGCCATAGTGCCTCTTCTAATTTTCTGGTGGTTGATTGCAGATAAGAGTCTCATGGACTTTTCCTGCCTGGGCTCACTTCAAACTGATCTTTAGATCTTGGCCTCCTGAATAGCTAGTATTACAGGTATGAGCCATTGGCGCCTGGCTTTAGTATTGTGAGATTTTTTTTGTTTGTTTGTGTGCTAGTTATGGAGTTTGAACTCGGAGCCCTACATTCTGAGTTTTTTCACTGTCAGTGGTTCTGTACTATTTGAGCTACGCTTCCAATCAGTTTTCCCCCTCCCCTCCTTCCCTCCCCTCCTCCCCCAGGTTAATTGACGATAGAGGCTCTTGGACAATTTTTGCTTGGCCTGGGTTTGAATTCCATTCTCAGATCTCAGCTCCTGAGTAGCTTAAGTTATAGGCATAAGCTGGTAGCCCCTGGTTTGAGGGTTTTTTTGGGGTTTGGTTTTGGTTTTATGCTCCTCCTGGGGTCTGAACTCAGGACCTGGGTGCTGTCCCTGCGTTTTTTCTGCTCAGGGCTAATAATGCACTACCACTTGAGCCACAGCCCCACTTCTGGCTTTTAGGTGGTTAATTGGAAATAAGAGTCTGATGGACTTTTCTGCCCAGATGGATTGACTTTGTTTGAACCATGATCCTCAAATCTCATCCTCCTGAGTAGCTATGATTACAGGCATGAGCCATTAACACCAGCCTTTGAGAGGTTTTGATATTTTTGTTTGTTTGTTTTTTCTCCATATATTTTTTATTGTAATTAATAGAAGGGTTACATTATATTCACCAATTTTGGTTTGGTTTTTTTTTTTTTTTTTTTTTGAGACACACACTCACTACATGTCTCAAGTTGGGCGAAAACATGCTATCCTCTTGCCTTGGCTTCCCAAGTGCTGAGCACATAGCCTTGTAATTGTTTTTTTTTTTTTAATTTTACTGTATGCATAAACTACTTGTCTGGAAGCTCAAACACATGTTCTTATTTCTTTTCAGTGTAAGCTGGAGCTTCAGGGCATCAAGGGAGCAGTGGATCACGCAGCAGCCTTTGGAAGAATTGCCTTTTCTTGTCCCCAGAAAGAGGTAATGTGTTAACCTGTCCTCTGTGAAGGCTCTGCCACTTTGTTAGCTCAGCCCAGGTGAGAAACTTGCCCTTCTTTCCTAGGTCCATTCTGATTGTGCCGTTAGTATTAGGTTTTAAGAATATTGAGATCATAGAAATCAAATAAGAGGCATCTTGGTTCTTTCTGACCAGAAATGAGGACCATCCCATAAACCTCATCCATGGCCCTTGCTCACCTTGCCTCTTGCTTTCCTCAAGCTGCCAGACTTGGAGGACTTGATGAAAAGGGAGAAGCAAAAGATCCTAACTCCCCTAGTGAGTCTGGACACACCAGGCAAGGCAACGGTACACGTGGTCATTCTGGCTGACCCTGTGAGTATCACTTAACAAGGGGACAGGCTGTTCAGGGCTTTTTTTCAGAGATGTTTTTTTGCCAAATTACTTTTCTCTTTACTGATAAAGGATGGTCATGAAATCTGCTTTGTTGGTGATGAAGCTTTTCGAGAACTTTCTAAGATGGATCCAGAAGGAAACAAATTACTGGATGATGTGAGTCTCACTTGTACATTTCTGTCATTATTGGCCCAATGGGGGTGGCATGGATGTGTTTGATCAGGGGCCAGAGCTCCAGTGTCTAGGTTCTCACTATCAGAACCACAAGCCTTCGTACTGTAACTTTGTGATCCGACTGATATGTTCATTGCCATCTCTGTGATCCTGTGAGGATCCAGATCTGCTCCTTCTCCAGGCTTTGGGCTGCCTTCATAATCCCTGCCGCTGTGGACACCATTATTCTGCTTAGTGAATGAGATCCCTGGATCCCAGACCTCTTGGTGTCTTATCCTTAGTCATCTTTTCCCCACTTGACAGCATCAGCCTCTTCCTCCCAAGTGAATTGTTCCCACTGGCACAAAAACAAGCTCCAATAACTTTCAGTTTTTAAAAATCTTTTATTAATTCTGTATCATTTCTCTAGGTTTCCTAACGGTTGTTTTGTTTTTTTCTGTTCTCTCGTGGGGTTTTTGTTTTGCTTTTGTTTTGGCCAGTCCTGGGGCTTGCATTCTGGGCCTAGACACTAGTCCCTGAGCTTCTTTTGTTTAAGGCTTGCACTCTACCACTTGAGTAGTTTATTGGAGAAAAGCATCTCACAGAATTTCCTGCCTAGGCTGGCTTTGAACAACAATCCTCAAATCTCAGCCTCCTGAGTAGCTAAGATTATAGATTATAGATGTGAGCCACTGGTCCCTGGCTTTGTTTTTAATACAGGGTCTCAATATGTAGTCTAGAGTAGCCTGACACTCACTATGTAATACTGGCTGGCCTTGAATTTGTGATTATTTTGCCTCAAGTTTCCCAAATGTCTGCATTATAGGCATTTACCACCAGATCCCTTGCTTCTTTCCTTCCTTGCTTCTTTCCTTCCTTCCTTCTTTCCTTCCTTCCTCCCATCCTTCCTTCCTCCCTCTCTCTCTCCCATCCTTCCTTCCTTCTTCCCTTCCTTCCTTCTTCCTCCCTCCTTCTCCCCCTCCCCACCCCCCTCTCTCTCCTTTCCTACCTACCAGTACTGGGCTTGGAATGTAGTAGGGCCTAGGCACTCTGCCTTAGCTTTTCCGCTCAAGGCTAGTGCTCTACCACTAGAGCCACAGCTACATTTCCTGTTTTGGGGTGGTTAATTAGAGATAAAGGGTCTCACTGGCTTTCCTGCCCAAGTTGGTTTCAAATCTTTATCCTCAGATCTCAGCCTCCTGAGTTGCTCGGATGAGCTGCCAGCACTCAGTCCCCAGAGTTCTTTAATTTTCCACCTTAAAAGTTTGTCTACACAAAACTTCCATTAGTATGTACTCTATGCTTTCATTTTTTAATCTGTAACTGATTGTAACTGATGTGGATGATTGAAGTGTTGTTATCCCTGCTGGAAATGTTCTTCACCTTTTAAGAAAATGTGGGCATGAATAATATATGCTTAGTGGCTTGCCTAGCATGCATGAAACACTGAATTTGGTTCCTCAGTAACACATAAACAAAAAAGCCAGAAGTGGCACTATAGCTCAAGTGGTAGAGTGCTCCACATTGAGCAAAAGAAGCCCAAGGACAATGCCCAGGTCCTGAGTTCAAGCCCAAGACTGGAAAAAAAAAAAAAAGAAAAAGTTTGTCTACCAGTCTGAGTGCCCATGGCTCACACCTGTAATCCTAGCTATTCAGGAGGCTATGATCTGAAGATCGCAATTGGATGTCAGTCCAGGTAGGAAAGTATATGAGACTCATCTTCATTTAACCACCAGAAAACTGGAAGTGGCCCTGTGGCTCAAAGTGGTAGAGTGCTGGCCTTGAGCAAAAGAACTTAGGAATAGTACCCATAACCTCAGTTTAAACTCCATGACCAACAAAAATAATAATAATAAAAAGTTTGCCTACAGATTATCTGCCTAGCAAGTGTGAACCTTGGGCTCAATCTCTAGAATCAAAATAAATAAATAATAAACATTGTCTACAGTATCTACTTCTCATCGCCCATTTAGAATTTTCTCATTAAGTGCTTGCATTATTGTAACTTCTAGTCTTACCATATGATTTTTCAAAGGTTTTCAAAGCAGTTTCTTATTGTATCCCAGCTTCTAGCATATACTTGGTATGAAATAGACATTTCTTGAATACATTTTTCTTTGTATTCTTTTTTTTTCTTTGCAGTTCTGGAATTTGAATTCATGCTTGCAAGGCAGATAGCACTTGAGCCATTCCTCTACTCCCTCCTCCCTCCCTTTTTTCTTTTCCCCTCTTTCCTTGATTTAAACTCAGGGTCTCATGTTTCTTAGGCTGGCTTTGATCTCCTGGGGCTCAAGCAGTCCTGCCTCATCCTCTTAAGAAGCTTGGATTAAGGCATGAGCCACTGTATGTCACTTGCTCTAAAGACTTTATTGAATCGTTCTATCCCAGTCCTATCATTTAATGCCTATGTAACTGACCTTAAGCAATTTATTACAAGTCTCTGGGGAAAACAATTTTTTTGTAGGTCCTAGAGCTTGAACTCAGGGCCTGGGTTCTGTCCCTGAGCTTTTTCACTCAACGGCAGCACTCTACTTTGAACCACAGCACCACTTCTATTTTTCTGGTGATTAACCTAAGAGTCCTTTACTGCCCCTTCTGGCTTTGAACATGATCCTCAGATCTCAGCCTCCTGAGTAGCTAGGATCTCAGGCATGAGTTACCAGCACACAGCCTCTGAAGTTTTGTCTAAAGAATGTATCTGATAATGTGAGAAAATAAGAATATCTACTTGATGGAATTGTGTAGCTTAAAAAGCCTGGAAAATTGTCAACATAACAACAGAGGCTCAATTAATGTGATTTAATGCAGGAAGCATAGAAAATTGGGCCCTTTCCCTTCAAGGGAAAGTAGACTCAAGAACTTCTCAGTTGGCAAATTTGCTTGACTTTTCCCTTCCCACTTTCATGCCACTGGCAAGCCTGCTCTCCCTCAAGTGCCTCTCCTGTAGTGTTAGAAGTCCCTCCTTAAGTCTTTCTGATATCTTCTCCCAGAGGCAGCTGCTGTTCTGATTTCTGGCACCATAAATCAATTTTGTTTTTGGACTTCATACAAATGGTCTCATTTAGCAAGTATTCTTTTGTGCTTGGCTTGTTTCTCTGAACAAAACATTTTTGAGGATCCCCCATGTAATAGTATAGATTGTATTTTTTTCTTGCTGAGTGTTACTCCCTTTTATTGAATAAAAAATGTGTTTTTTATGATGGTGACCATTTGGTTTCCAGATTTTTTTATCCATTCTAAATCTTCTTGTAGTTCATGTTTCGTGCCTCTTGGGTAAATACCCATTTGAATTGCTTTCACTCTGTGTGAATGTGCCAAACAGCTGTCCAAAGTAATTACACGGTCGTAGTCCCTAACTGCAATTTCTCTTTCTATGGTTCAGTTAACCTGCAATCAACCCCATCCCAAGACACTGAAATTGAAATTCTGGAAATAAATTATTTATGTGCATCCTAAGTTCTGTTCTGAGCAGCATGATGACATCTCTTGCTGTCCTCCTCTGCCCCACCTGGGACATGAGTCATTTTTTTTTTGTCCAAGGTATCCATGCTCTATGCTCCTCTTCCCCAGTTAGTCAGTTTATGGCATCTTAATAGATTTAACTCTCCCAGTATGTCCGTGCTTGAAGTCAAGTAACCCTTATTCTACTTAATAGTCCCCAAACATGAAAGTTTGAATATGCTAAAGAGAAGCTGTGTAGTGCTTCTACTGGGTTACAGGGTGAGAGTTCTTGACTTAGTAAAGAAATTTTAAATTGCCACACAATGATATTGCTCGTGTCAAAGATAAGAACAAACCTATCCGTGAAACTCTGATGGCGTAAAAGGAATCTGTGCTAGCCTGGCTGATGCATATGATAAGTACTTAGTAGGACAAAAGCAGGGGTTTAGGGTAGCTCAGTGGCACATTTTGGCCTAGCAAGCCCTTATTTCCATCTCAGCCCCACAAAAAAGGATGAAAAAGCATTAAATTACAGATAGTATTTATGTATCCTCTAGGGAGTGTTTGAGCATGTTCCCTAAGAGTACAGGGAACTAAGGGTGACACTTGCTGTGCATTTTTTTTAAGATTTTCTTAGTTGTTACATGCTGTGGCTCATACCTATAATCCTAGCTACTCAGGAGGCTGAGATCTGAGGATTGCAGTTCAAAACCAGCCCAGGAAGGGAAATCTGTGAGACTCTTATCTCTTGTTGACCACAAAAAGTCAGAAGTGGAGCTGTATCTCAAATGGTAGAGCACTAGCCTTGAGCAAAAAAGCTCAAGGACAGCAGCTAAGTTCTAAGTTCAAGATCCAGGACACACACACACACACACACACACACACACACACACACACACACACACAATGATTCTTGTTCTACCAGAGACCCATGGCCTGACATACACAATTCCTGCTTTCCTAGAAGTAACCACCCACATTTCCCAACTGCACACTTGTAGTCTCTTTTCTGTGCATGTAGAGGATCACCAAGCAATGATTCCGTGTTCATAGCATCTCCTGTCATGTTGAACAGGTGCACTGAACTACATGGTGTGAATTTGTTTCACTGTGGCCAGTGAAGTGTGTTATAGATTGTGTCCTTTGTTCCTCAGATCTGAAACTGCATATCCCATTTGTGTTTGTACAGGCCATGGCAGCAGATAAAAGTGATGAGTGGTTTGCTACCAGAAAGCAACCAAAAGCTTCAGGTTAATGGAAGACCTCATGTGGAGCAAGCATTAATGATTCTTGTTCTGCATCGGTGAGAGCCAGTGTGCCCATTTGCAATAAATGCTCTTACAACTCTGCTGTGTCCTGTGTAAGCAACCTTTGAAAAATCTGGTATGTTTTAGAAATTAAATTGGATTATCATCATTCTAGGTAAAGAAGAATTTTTATTGTAAGCTGCAGTTTCTGTTTGGCACATCTCTGTATGTAACTGTATTAGATTTGTCCAGAATTGGGATAGTTCTAAGGGATATTAACCTTGGTTGGGTATGGGGAAATTTTAATGAGCTGTGAATCATTTAGATCTTATCACAGCAATTGTTCAAATAAATTCAGATCTATTGCTTATAATGGTCATGTTCTCAGCACTTGATAATATGTTGTTCTAATATCTTACAATAAGTATTCCTGAATGGTTTTGAACTAGAGAGCCTCCTGCCTTAGTCTATGGAGTGATCTCAATATTAGGCTTGATTTTTTTTTTTTTTTTGTCAGTTGTAGGTTCCTGAGGTCTTAGGCTCAAAGCTAGTGCTCTACTACTTTGAGCCATAGTGCTACTTCTGGTTTTGGGGTTAATTGGAGATGAGAGTCTCATGAAGTTCCATGCCCAGGCTGGCTTTGAACCATGATCCTCAGATCTCACCCAACTAAATAGCTAGGATTATAGGCGTGAGCCAAAGCGCCCAGCTCATTATTATTTTTTTATAAGAAATTTTATTCCCTGGATACCTCCATCCTATCTTAACTTGCTTTTCATATTCTGAGTAGCCAGAAAAAAAATGCCTGCTTCTGTGATAATTATATAAATTTTTTTAAATCCTTGCAAAAAGGAATATGTTGTTAGATACTTTTCAAATGGATCAAATGATTAAATGACTTCTTCAGCCTGGGGAAGAAATAAACCTATATGTTTTCTGTTTGAGTCTAAACAAAAAGTTTTTTCTTATCACTGGAAACTATTATATCATGCATATTACTAATTTTGTGTGTTGTTTACAGGTACTAGAAATTGAACTCAGGGCCTTGTACTTATGATCAGCTTTTTTGCTTATTGCTAGCGCTCTACTATTTGAATCCATACCTCCTGTTCTGGATTTTACTGATTAATTGGTGATAACAGTGTCACATTGTCTGCTCAGGCTGGCTTCTAACCTCAGTCCTCAGGTCTCAGCCTCCTGAGACCTCCCCCTTTTTTGTTTACTGTATGCTATTTGAAATCAAGCTGTCTCATTATTTAAAGAGTGGCCAGCTGGTCACAGGATTATAGGTGGCTCAGGAGGCTGAGATCTGAAGATGGTAGTTCAAAGCCAGTCTGGGCAAAGAAATCTTTTTGAGACTCTTACCTCCAATTAACCACCTCAAAAACTGGAAGTGACACTGTGACCCAAAGAGGTAAATCACTAGCCTTGAGCAAGGGAGCTTAGGGACAGCATCTAGGCCTGAGTTCCAGCCCCACAACTGACGAAAATAGAGGGGCCGAATTCAAATTTTAGAGAACAAACTGAGAAAATGGGAAAAGATTGACTTACAGGATATCAGTTTCAGAATTATACTATTAAATGTTCTGATGAATCATAACTTCTGTTCTCCTTGAATGGCAGAGTAAGGAATGGAATTTCTGGGTGAGTTTCAGTTTACCTTCTTATAGGCACAGTCTTACCTTTACAGGGAGAAAAAAAATTCTTTGCCTGGTTCCACAATAGTTTCATTCAGCTTGAATTCCCTTTTGTAAAACAACCAAGTAACATATTCCTCCTGTAGGTAATTGATTTCTTTTTCTCTTTATAAACTTCTGTACCTAAAGCTTTGTGAGTTCTCAGATTTTCTATTAGATAAAGCAGTTCTTGTTATCTATCTCTAGTAATAATGTTCTCATGAAAAGCAACTACTATTCCCAGTATATTAAGTTGCTATGCAGGGAACCTCTCCCTTAAATGTACAACCACACATCATAGATAATACCTTGCATGATAGAAATGTTTATTAACCTGGGACATTGTGGATTTTATTTCATTGTCTTAGTTTCCTTTTTTGCAGTCTCTAATATTTATGAATCCAAAAATCATTTAGGGTACAACTTTATTGTTTTATTTTTTTTATTTTTATTTATTTATTTATTGGTGGGTCATGGGGCTTGAACTCGGCCTGGGCGCTGTCCCTGAGCTGTTCAGCTCAAGGCTACTACCCTACCCTTGAGCCACGCCTCACTTCCCGTTTTCTAGAGGTTAACTGGAGATGAGAGTCTCAGGTCCTTGTGTGCCCAGGCTGGCTTTGAACCTTGATCCTCAAATCTCAGCCTCCAGAGTAGCTAAGATTACAGGCGTGAACCACCGCTCCCAATGATAACTATCAGAAAACTGGAAGTGGCACTGTAACTCAAAGTGTTAGACAGCTAGCCTTGTGCAAAAAAGCTCATGGTCAGTACTCAGGCCCTGAGTTCAAGCCCCATGACTGACCAAAAAAAAAAAAAAAAAAAATTCTGCCTCACTGGGCACCACCAAAAGGCCAAAAGTAGAGCTGTAGCTCAAGTGGTAGAGTGCTTGCCTTTAGCACCTACGCAGGAAGGAAGGGAGGAAGGAAGCAAGCAAGCAAGCAAACTTATTATTGTAACCATTAAAAATATGTTGAATATATGGGTGAGGATTTTTCATTTGCATATTGGATTGATGCATGCCTCCCCAAAGCTCTCCTAGGGAAAAATATGAGGTAATTAGAAAGATGATTTTGTCCAAGCTGATGTTTTAAGCAGTTAAACAGCTCTTCCTTTTCCCTAGAGTTATGTTTTCTGACAAGTAATTTTTTAATTGGGTGTTGTAAACTCATAATTTGCATACTAATTGTAAGTCAATGTGTCTGGGGTTTAAATAAGAGATTTAGAATAGCCATGCTGTGGGTTGGAGAGTTACCTCTACGTACTTTTGTTTTTTCTTTTTTTTTTTTTTTTGGTAGTGGGGCTTAAACTCTGGGCCTGGACACTGTCCCTGAGCTCTTCAGTTCAAGGCTAGTGCTCTACAACATTGAGCATCAGTACCACTAACGGTTTTCTGGTGGTTAATCAGAGATAAGATTCTTAGGGACTTTTGTGCCCAGGCCGGCTTTGAACCTTGATCCTCAGATCTCAGCCTCCTGAGTAGCTAGGATTACAGGCCCGAACCACCAATGCCCAACCTCCATGCACTTTTTGTCCATCATGGGGCTTGGACTCAGCCATCGTACTGTCCCTGAACTCTTCAGCTCAAGGCTACCACCCAACCCCTTAAGCCATAGCGCCACTTCCAGTTTTCTAGTGGTTAAAAGTCTCATAGTCTTTAGTGCCCTGGCTGGCTTTGAACCTTGATCCTCAGATCTCAGCCTCCTGAGTAGCTAGGATTACAGGCGTGAGCCACCAGGCCTGGTGCTCTAGACACTTGAGTCTGCTGCTGTCTGCTAGAATTACCAAAGAAATGGTCAGTCAGGGTTCTTAGTGGAATGTCCTGTCACATGGATCCACTTTGCTTTAGAAGCCAGGGTTTTCAGGAGGCCTCCAACATAAAAATGAGAGCTAAGATTTCTTACCCTTAAGCTATGAGAAATCCATAGGAAATGATGAACTCTGGCTTTAATAATAAGTGCACCTGCCTCAGATCTCCTTAAGGTTTCATGGTTCAACAATCAAAATAGGAATATAAAAAATAATCTCATCATTCTTTTCAGTTTCATTCCCCCATCTCCTGCAGGTAACCACTTACTGAGGGAATATATTATTTTCTCTCTTTTACCCACAAATGTTATCATATTATACATTAATAGTACTTTTTTCTTAAAAAATAGTTATGTATTACTTTTTGCAATCCTGCTTATGGTGTGAGATTCTGAGTTCAAGCCCTAGTACTGGCACACAGTATACACATACATATAAACACACAGGAAAAATGCCTTGGGTTTGATTCCTCCATACCACATACTCATTTAAAAAAAAAAAAAACACATCTGGATATGGTGCTGTGGCTCAGGTGATAGAAAGAACAATACCCAGGCCCTGAGTTCAAGCCCCAAGACTGGCAAAAACAAAAGTCCATTATCTCAGTCGCCAGAGACCAGTGGTTATGGATTAATGCCTCTGTGGTCTGTGGCAATTGGTAAGGAAGACTTCAACCTTTGCATAGGTCAAGAATGTTGTACTTCTACTGAAACAAAAACAAACAACAAAAATAACCAAAACCACATAGATGTACCGGCACCTAATGTCCCACCACAGGTCCCGAGCAGAAGCCAAGGTTAGGTACATAGTTCCGGAAACATTTTGGTTGCCAGCCCTTACATGAGTCTTTCAGCAGCTGGGATTTGGGAAACATCTGCTCCACTGCTTCTCAGCTTCTATGCTGACTTCTCACTGTGTCTGGCCCCCACTGTGTTTGGCCTCTCTGAAAAAAATTAACATCATTGAGTCTGTGCACCAGTAAAGGTTTTGGATTTGACTTTTGCTTTCTGGAAAAGAGTCCCTTTGTTGGATTATTGCTGAGTTAGTCCTTGAAGATTCTGATCCAAAGTCTCAGCCTCCCAGAGGATGCTGACCTCCAATTGTTTTGTCCAGAGGGCCAGATATCCTTATCTTGGGGTCTCAGAACAATGCATGATTCACTATCACTCCACCTTGCCCTCTTTTCTACACCACTTAATTTAACATTGTTGGGGTCCTTCTTGAACGTCTAGGAGGAGGGTAAGATGGCGGTGGAGCCCACGAATAATCCCGGGAACACAGACTCTGGAGACCAGACTCTTGGTGCAGATCTAACTTTATTTTACAAAATGTGCTCGCTAAATACAGATCGAGTGGTGGCTGCCACATCATCAAATAGGGACGTCCCTGAATGCAATCGTCAGCCAATGGTGTCCTGAGACACACCCCACTTGCTCCAGGCAGGTGGGGCCAGGCACCCTCTGGCTCCTGACTGCTTGGGTCACTGAGTGTGTATGTGCTGAAGCACAGGTGGTAAGCAGCAGGGTTCCTAGAGCTACCCCACAAACACAGCATTAGATCAAAATTTACTCCACTTTTGCAGATACCTCACTCAGCTCCCAACCCTGCCTCCAACTGTGACCTTATTTTCCACTGTTGATTCTCCCCACCCCCACCCCCATTACTTACTTTCAAACCATCTAGATAATTGAAGCATTCCTTTCAACTCTGGGCTCGAAGCATTGTCCTTGAGCTTTCTCAAGGCTAGCACTCTGCTACTTGAGCCACAGCATCACTTCCAGCTTTCTCTATGTATGTGGTACCGAGGATTGAACCCGGTCTTTCATGCTAGGCAAGCACTCTTACCACTAGGCCAAACTCCTGGTCTCTGAAGCATTCTTTTAGACCACCACAAATAGTTCAGATTATATGGAAAGAGTGAGCTTCTAGTTTTTGCTCCCTAATCCCCTCCCTAATCCCTTTGCAGTTTTTTTCTAATAAATCTGGGCTGGTGTTGAGCCATCTATCTATTCTTCCACTTTTCCCCTTGTTTTTGAACCTAACACCAACCTTGGGCATTTTCCTACATGATTCACCTCCCTACCCCACATTCCAACTACTGCCAAATATGTATACATAGTGTGGAAATGGAAAGCTGAGGATCCCATTCAAAACACATAGCCACTTGATGAGGTTTTACCTGGCAGAGATGTTTAAAGTAAATTAGGACACCTCACCAGGATTTTCCAGTCACCAAAGCTTCTCTTTGTTTTTTGTTTGTTTGGTTTTTGCTAGTCCCGGCACTTGAACTCAGAGCCTAAGCACTGTCCTTTGGCTTTCTCAAGGCTAGTGCTCTTACCACTTGAGCCACAGCACCACTTCTGGCTTTTTTTTTTTTCTCCCATGTATGTGATACTGAGGAATCAAATCCCGGTCTTGGTGTGTGCTAGGCAAGCACTCTTACCACTGGATCAAACCCCTGGCCCACCAAAGATTCTCTTTTTCGACAGCAGCCAGCCACTGGCACGCAGTTTAAGCGATTTTTATTGATGCTTCAGCTAACCCTGCTACCCCTTCAGGACATTTCTTCTAAGAAGCCCATTCCCTACCAGACAAGTCATGTTACTTCTGTCCACCAAAGTGCCCTAGCCAGTTTCTTTTTTCTTCAACTCTTCCACTTTAGTAATGTATATTCTCATGGCATCCATCTTGGACATCCCTTTATTCACGTTCCATGCCTCCCACTTGGCTGTGGCTTTCAGATCCGTGGCTGGGGGGGCAGGGATGTTGCAGTCGCCTTGGGTGGCCTGTTTGTAAAAGCTGTACACCAGCAGCTTCTCCTGATCACTCACGGGTCCCTTCAGCTGCTTAATCGCAGCACACGCCAGCTCAAATTCCACTTGGCACATTTACGGTGCCCGAGGCTGGTGAAGCTTGGTGCTAGAAACTGTAGGATGGAGAGACACAAGTACATAATAAGGCTGCTATCAGATGTTGGGGGAAAGGGAAGCTGCGCGAAGAGCGCAGCGTGGGTGTTTCCTAACAGAAGTTAGATGGCCATCGCTTGAGGTCCACGGTTTGGATCTGTCCCCACTGCGTTTTCTGAGCAGGATTACCCACCAAAGCCTCGAAGGTGCCCGCGACCCTGGCAAGTTAAGCGTCGCTGCTGTCCAGAGGAGGCAGTTCGGCCTAAATGTTGAGGACCAATAGTGTGCACATCTGGGGGCCGGGTGGGAGGCGTGAGACCCGCCGACCCGCTGCAGGGAGAAGACCCCGGTGGTGGCACGGGCCGGCCGGGAAAGGGCTCTCGGTGTGGGTGAAGCGGTGGAGCTCACCCGGGGTTCCCCGAGGCGGAGTGGGTGAGGGAACAGTACCTGCCGGTGCGCTGGAGGGAAGCTGGGCGCCGGGAGGGGACGCTGTGGACCTGGCGGCCTCGGCGCCGCGAGCTCGCTGGTGGAGAGCGCGCGTGCGCGAGGAGCGGCGGGCAGTGGGCTGCTGAGTGGAGAGGAGGCTCTGGGAGGGGCCTGAAGCGCGTTCCCAGGCTCCACCCTCGTCCCCGCCCATTGTGCCGTGGCGCGTGCGCAGCGCTCGCGGCCTCGGAGTGGGCGGGGCGCCCCCACGCCACCGCCAGCGCCGCCGCCATGGACCTAGGTGGGTGCCGCGTTTCCTCTTCCGCGCCTAGCAACGCCACCTCCAAGATTGGGCGCGGTGTTCCCGCTGCGCAGGCTGCTAGCGTGGGTTTGGGCTAAAGAGAGCCCCGGGGTTAGGGAGCGGTTCGGGGAGCCGGGGTGAGGGAGGGATCCTCGGAGACCGAGACCGGGAGTCGGGAGGCCGAGCCGTGGCCGCAGCCCCGCCGCTCCGCGAAAACCCCGGGACGGCCGTGCAGTTGCAAGCCCGGGAAGCGGACGGGGCTTGAACACGTGCTTTGAGGAGCGCCGTGCGCGCAGGACGCCCGATGCCCGCCCTGAACGTGGACCAAGTTTTCAACAAGTTTCTGACCCTTCCCAAGTCTCGGCCGGGAGGTGCCAAGGCGCGGTGCTGCCCCTGCCTCCCCGCAGAGTTCGGGGGAGCCTTCCTAAGTGGGGGACGGTGCCCGGCTCGCGGCGCGGCTCCTCCAGCCCTCCTCGGCTGCGGCGCGGTGGCTTGCGGCCGCGGAGATACTTGGTGGAGCGTTCTAGGCGAGGTCTGGAAAAGAGGGGAGTCGATAGAATCGGCGGCTCTTTGCCAGGCCGCCTCGCCCTGCCCGCCGGGTGTGCGGGGTGTGCGGGAGGGAGGCCGCCGAGAGGAGCCGTCCTGAGCGACCCCAGGCATCCGTGCCAGTTTGTCTCAGCATGACCACCTCGTGGGTTGAGGCGCCCGAGGGCATCGTGTCATTTGAAGATTAAAAGCTGCCCGCCAACACCGGCTCATCGTTAGTGATCAGACACTGGAGTTTCCCCAGGTCCTGTGTGCTGTCCCAGAGATTTTTTTGTCCAAGGCTAGAACTCTTGATCTCTTGAGCCTTAGCTCCACTTCCAGCTATGGGTGATTAATTGGAGATGAGGGTCTCACAGACTTTCCTCCACCGGGTTGATTTCAAGCTATAATCTTCAGGTCTCAGCCTCCTGGGTAGTTAGGATACAGGCATGAGCCACCCGCACCAGTGGGTCTGCATCTTTTTTTTTGTAAGTCCTGGGGCCTGCGCGATGTTCCTTGAGCTTTTCAGCTCAAGGCTACCACCCTACCCTTGAGCCGAACCCCACTTCCCGTTTTCTACAGGTTAATTGGAAATAAGAGTCTCAAGTGCTTTTGTGCCCGGGCTGGCTTTGAACAATGATCCTCACATCTCAGCCTCCTGAGTAGCTAGGATTACAGGCGTGAGCATATGTTTGGGGAGGGCCACATATCTATCTGCTCAGTTGAACTTCTAATGCAATAAAATTGAATTTGTAGTCATGAGGGAACATTCTGGGCTCCTGGTAAGCAGCCTGAGCCAGAGAGAAAGGCCCTAACTCTCAGAGAGATGTCCTCAGCATCCTGACCCTGGGTAACCACTCAGCTGCCAGGGAACAGAAGGGATTAGGTCCTTTCACAAGTGGATTGCCCAGGAGTGTCTCTCCTTGGCCTTTTGTGGTTGTATTTTTAGTTGTATTTTTATTTTGGTTGCATTCTTAGTTTCTTGGGATCAATTTTTCTCTACTGATTCTTGACCTATGAAAATGAGGAAGAAAAATGATGTAGATAGAAAATAATGATGAGTGCCTTTGATGAATCTGCCACTAAACACCTTAGTTTCAAAACACTTGAAGAAGGTAAAGTTCTGATAGCTACTAAAGTAGGACTGTTTGGGGGCAAAGATGGGAAGATAAGGTCTCCTCTGTAGCATAAGCATCTTGAGCAGTGTTTGTGCTGTGATTTTAGTTTCTAAACCAAAGGAGATACACTTCGGTGTTTTTGAGCTAAGGGAGGCAAGCAAGATTCGAGTCCTGCCAACAATGGAAAAGTTTCAAAATTCAACATTTATTGAGCATTTAGGCTATTAGTAGCTTTATTTTACTTAACCTGTACCTTCTCCCATCCTTGTAAGGAGGGATCAGAAGATTCCAGCACCAGGCTAGTTCCAATGGTATGACTAACATGTTGTTTATAATCTTAAGGTTATGCCACAGTCTGTATTCTAGTCATTTATGGAAAAGGGAGACTCTGAGAAATAATCTCTCCATGATTGTGTCACTTTTGAATGGCAGAGCTAGGACTTAAATCCGTGTCTGATTTAAACTCCGGAGATGCCTTCCTTAGTTTCACAGCTCACTGAAGGAACAACTTTGTTTTTTTTTTTCTTTTATCTACTCATTAGTTCCTGCTGTAAAAACAGCCTCTGGAAGAAGCTGTAGGCACAAGAGTATATGAAACGTGTTAGTAAGGCTAGGAGGAAAAAAAGGGCAGGCAGGGCTTGTATGGTTTTGTTGCTGGCTGTGGGGCAGTTCTTCCTTAGTCTATCAACACTGAGAAGCTCAATTGTCATATCCTGTACTCCATACTTGGTGTCCCCTATAGTTTGGCATTTCAACCTTTTTCCCAAAACTTTATTTGTGGGCAGGTCTGGCCTAGGCAGACCTTTCACGTACTCTTCCGTCGCATACCTCCCAAGGCATTCATTTACCTCCTTGGTTCCGATGAGCTCCTCTTGGCAGCTACCTCCCTGACTTTCCTTCTGAGTTTTAACCCTGCTTTCCCATTGCTGGAAGACATCCCTTAATGTTCTCCTTGACTCCGTACTCCAAGTAATCCAAACTGACCTTGTCTTCCCTTTCAACTGTTCGACGTCCTGTTGCTAATGGCCTGTTATCTTCCCAGGCCCCAGCCTTGAGAACTTGGAAGTCCTTGTTTATTCCTCGCACAAGTCCTAAAGACTCTGCAGTGGTTCTGTCTCTTCTCTTTAACTGTGATAATAACAGCTAGCCTATCAGCTGCTTCTTCCCTCTTCACCTCCTTCCGTCTGAAAGACCTTTTACAACACTGTATTTGACTTCTCTCTGTACAGGACCCTTGAATATCTGTGAAGAAATGACAATTCTGCATGGGGGCTTCTTGCTGGCTGAGCAGCTGTTCCGCCCCAAAGCACTGGCACAGTTGACCAAGTCCGACTGGGAACATGTGGGGCAGCCCATCGTGGAGGCCCTGAGGGAGATTTCCTCAGCAACCGCACATTCCCAGCCGTTTGCCTGGAAGAAGAAAGCTCTGATCATCATCTGGGCCAAGGTCCTTCAGCCCTACCCCGTTAGCCCCTCTGACACTGAAACCCGGTGGC
This sequence comes from Megascapheus bottae, assembly GCF_031878675.1. Lineage (NCBI taxonomy): Eukaryota > Metazoa > Chordata > Mammalia > Rodentia > Geomyidae > Megascapheus > Megascapheus bottae. The sequence continues at coordinate 28,130,084 of NC_143525.1, read as the reverse complement.
AGGAGGATGTGTTCTTTTCAGTGGGCAACATGATCCCAAACATCAACCACACAGTCCTTTTTGAGCTGCTCAAGTCTCTGGAAGCTTCCAGCCTCTTTATCCAGCTCCTCATGGCTCTGCCCACCACCATCTGCCGCACGGAACTGGAGCACTTCTTGGAGCACATGACTGTTGACACGTCCTCCAAGGATGTGGCCTTCTTCCTGGATGTCTGGTGGGAAATGATGAAACATAAGGGCAATCAGCAGGACCCCCTGCTCTCGCAGTTCACCATCATGGCTCACAAGTACTTGCCCTCTTCCGATGAGTTCTCCCATCCTCCAAAGAGGTTTAAGTCAGACCCAGACGTGTGTCCCACTATGCCTCTACTGGCCATGCTGCTTAATGGACTGAAGAAAATCCAGAAGAGAATCCTGTGTCTGGGGATGAAGTGCTGTGCGCTAGCCAACTTGGCTGACATGCTGACGGTATTTGCCCTGATGGAGGATGACCCCCAGGAAGTGTCTGCAGCCACGTACCTAGACAAACTGGCCACCGTGATCTCCGTGTGGAACTCAGATGCCCAGAACCCGTACCATCAACAGGCACTGGCGGAGAAGGTCAAGGAAGCAGAGCGGGATGTCAGCTTGACCTCACTGGCCAAACTCCCCAGTGAAACCATTTTTGTTGGGTTTGAGTTCATGCACAGTCTGCTGCGGGAGTGGGGGGAGGAGCTACAGGTCATGCTCAACAGCAGTCAGGGCACCAACTATGATAGCTATCGGTTGTGTGACAGCCTGACTTCCTTCAGCCAGAACTTGAAGCTCTACCTGGATACCACCAGCCTGTCCAAGGAGGAGCGGCAGGTGGTCTCGGAGCTGGCTGAGTGTGTGAAAGACTTCCTGCAGAAAACCAGCAAGGTGCTGAAGAACAAGAGCGGGGAGGACATCACTGCCTCCATCACCATGGCCATCATTGAGCAGAAGATGGACCGGCACATGGAAATGTGCTACATTTTTGCTTCCGAGAAGAAGTGGGCCTTCTCCGACGAGTGGGTGGCCTGCCTTGTGAGTAACAGGGCTCTCTTCCGAGAGTCAGACTTGGTTCTGAGGCTGCTGGAAACAGTGATGGAAGTCACCATGACAGACAGAGCCATCCCCCAGTCTCAGATCAAACAGGTGATTGGCTTGATCCTAGAATGCTACGCAGATCTCTCACTGCCGGACAAAAATAAAGTCCTCTCGGGTGTTCTGCACTGCTGGGGACGAAAGGGCCTCTCTGAAAGGTTGCTGGATTACTTGGAGGGTTTTCAGGAAGACCTCAATACTACATTTAACCAGCTCACGCAGAGCGCCTCGGAACAGGGCTTGGCTAAAGCTGTGGCCTCTGTGGCTCGCCTGGTAATACTCCACCCTGAAGTCACCGTGAAGAAGATGTGCAGCATGGCGATCATCAACCTCGGCACCCACAGGTTCCTGGCTCAGATTCTCACCGCCTTCCCAGCCCTTAGGTTCACAGAAGATCAAGGGCCAGATTCATCCACTACTTTCGTGGTGTCATGCCTCAAAGAAACCGTTTGGACAAAGTTCTCTACACCCAAGGAAGAAAAGCAATTTTTAGAACTCCTGAGCTGCCTGATGAGTCCTGTGAAACCCCAGGGGATTCCAGTCGCCGCTCTTCTGGAACCTGACGAGGTGCTGAGGGAATTTGTCCTGCCTTTCTTGATGCTAGATGTTGAAGTGGTAGACCTCAGTCTGAAGATCTTCATCCAGACCCTCGAAGCCGATGCAGGCTTAGAAGAGTACTGGCTCCAGACCTGTTCCCCGTTCCCTATCCTCTTCAGTTTGTGCCAGCTCTTAGACAGCTTCACCAAGTACTGGCAGCTCCCTCAGGAGAAGCGGAGCCTCCCTCTAGATGGAAAGGATCTAGTGATCCGAATCCTGGAGCTCCTCTGTGCGATCGTGTTAGGCAATGCAGAGACCTTCTCCCCTGACACCTGGATCAAGTCCCTGTCCTGGCTCCACCGGAAGTTGGAGCAACTAGACTGGACTGTGGGCCTGAGACTGAAGAACTTCTTTGAGGGCCACTTCAAGTGTGAGGTGCCAGCCACACTTTTTGAGATCTGTAAGCTTTCTGAGGCTGAGTGGACCTCCCAGGCCCACCCTGGCTACGGGCCTGGCACGGGACTGCTTGCGTGGATGGAGTGCTGCTACATTTCCAGCAGCATCTCTGAGCAGATGCTCTCAGTCCTGGTGGTGGATGTGAGCAATCCTGAGGAAGTCAGATTGTTCAGCAAGGGCTTTCTGGTGGCCCTGGTACAAGTCATGCCCTGGTGCAGTCCCCAAGAATGGCAGTGCCTTCACCAGCTGACCAGGAAACTGTTAGAGAAACAGCTCCTCCATGTCCCTTACACCCTGGAATACATCCAGTTTGTTCCACTGCTCAACCTGAAGCCCTTTGCTCAGGAGCTCCAGCTCTCCATCCTCTTCCTGAGAGCTTTTCAGTTTCTCTGCAGCCAGAGTTGTCGTAACTGGCTTCCCATGGAAGGCTGGAGCCATGTGGTCAAACTCCTTTGTGGCAGTCTGACCAACCTCCTGGACTCAGTTAGGTTGATACAGACGGGGGGTCCCTGGGCCCAAGGGCAAGACCAGGACCTAACCCAGGAAGCCCTATTCGTTTATACCCAGATGTTCTGTCATGTTCTACACATCATGGCCATGCTCCCACAAGAGGTCTGTGAACCACTGTACGTGTTAGCCTTGGAAATCCTCACCTGCTATGAAACCCTAAGCAAGACCAACCCTTCTATTAGCTCCTTGCTCCAGAAGGTAAATGAACAGCGCTTCTTAAAGTCTATTGCCGAAAACATTAGCCCTGAGGAATGGCGCCAAACCCTGTTGCAGAAGATCAGCAACTTTTGATCTTTGTGGGGCAGAAAATCACTTAGCTGTGGTGGTTCTGTGGGCGCTGGAGTTGAGAAGCACAAACTCTTATGTGAGATTGTACACAAGTTAGAAGGTGTATGGCAATAGCAGTATAAAGAAAGTAGTTTCTTAGGTATTTATTACAGACTGTAATAAAATTCTTTGAGTTTTATCTTGTCTCTTTTTAGTCTTTCTCAACAATAACTTGGTATTAAATACCCTCTCAAATTAGTTTGTTTTTAAAACCAAGTCAAGCTAGGCATCATAGTTCATGCCTAGAATCTAGCATTTGGGAGTATGAGGCAGGAGGATGTGAGTTTGAAACTAGCCTGGGTTACATAGAACTGTCAAAAATAAATGGAAAATAAGCAAACTGGAGTGAGCCAACAGTGACTAATGCCTGTGATGTCGACTCTGAAATCCAGAGGATAGTTTCAATCCAGCCATGGAAGAAAATTCCATAGATTCTATTTCCAAAGTCAAGCTGGGCAGAACATGTTCATAAAGGAAATTCTCTACCTTGGATCTTGACAAATGAGCCTGAGAGAAACTATACAAAGCAGGAAAAAAGTAAAGGATGTGCATTCTTTTACAGTGAAACTTTTTCATGAGTCCTTTTGGTATTAAACGTTTTTTTTTTTTTTTTTTTGGACCAGGAGTTTGGCCTAGTGGTTAAAGTGCTTGCCTAGCATGCATAAAGACCCGGGTTCGATTCCTTGCTACCACATACATAGAAAAAAAAAAGCCGGAAGTGGTGCTTAGGCTCAAGTGGTAGAGCTCTAGCCTTGAGAAAGTCCAAGGACAGTGCTCAGGCCCTGAGCTCAAGCCCAGGACTAGCAAAAAAGAAAAAAAAAAATAAATGTTTTTGTTTTTTTTTTCCAAGGAATCTCAAAAAAGGCAACAATTCAGAAAATAGCTTTTGGCCCAGGTTCTGCTGATTGGCCTTGTGACTTGTATGCTGGATAAGTGGATACCTTTGTAGGACAGAAGGATAGAACCAAAAAACAGGTTATTGTAACCCTCCCTACACCCTGCCCCAACCCTTGTTTTGAGGGGAGAACTGCCAGGTAGCCCTAGCGTCACTCAGCACACGTAGGACTAACCCCAGGGCTGGTGAACAATGGACGTGTGCTTAGAGAGTGGGTGTAATTACATTCTGCCTGGGGCTGGATAGGATCTGCATGGGCTGTGCAAAAGCAAAATGAGAGTTATTACAGGACTGTAAGAACTGGTTGGGGAGGTGGCATTTTGAGAGGGCAAAGATGTACCAATTTCCACACCCTCATTCAAAATGGGGTGCTACTCTGGTTCCCTCCCCCACCTAAGGTACACTTGGCTCTGTGACTCAGGATCTGGCCTCATCCCTGCCAGTGACTTAACTGGGACTCACCTGTGAGAAGGCCTAAGATGACATGTGCTCACTGAGCTTGAACTTAGCACCGTAAGTAAATTCTTGGGACCTAGTTAACTTAAGGTAGGCTGAAAGCATTAGCACATTGCCATTCTATGCGAATAAACAGACCAGACAACAGTATAGGACAGCCAGCGACACTAGATGGCTTTTTGTTTAGTTTTTGCCAGTCATGGGGCTTGAATTCAGGGCCTGGGCACTGTCTCTGAGCTTCTTTTGCTCAAGGCCAGCACTCTAACACTTGAGCCTCAGCACCACTTCTGGGCCTTTTCTGTTTATGTTGTACTGAGGAATTGAACCTAGAGCTTCATGCACGCTAGGCAAGCATTCTACCACTAAACCACATTCTCAGCCAACATAGAATGGTTCTTGTAGGAAGTCAGTGCTGATATTTCACCAGTTGGAAGCTAGTGCACATTAATTATATAGATAACTTACAAAGATACATTGACAGTAAACAGTAAAAAACAAAAAGCATTTTATATTTTTTTAAATGGCACCTATTAAAGACAGTCAAAATTTGAGACATGATTGCATAATCCTTTAAAAGTTCACGAATAATGAGTTTTAAGGCACTTTAAAAATTCTTTGTTTTTTTTTTAACTACCACTTGTAAAAGTGTCTCAAAGCCTTCCCACAGAGGAAAGGAATGATTAGTGTTGGCACCAGAGAATCCTACTTGCAAACATATAGGAAGGTATCGTTTCAGGGGACATGCTTTGGCGAGCCAGCTGCCTTCTTGCTTTCCAGCCTTTTGTGGCTAAATGTCAGTACAGTCAACACAGGATGGGCCTGGCTTAGGAGGTTCTGGAAAAAGTGCTTTGTATCCTGGATGAGACATCTCACAGCTGGGAGGGCAGAAGTCCATTCCCACTTGGCTTGTAAAGGACAGTAGCAGCCGTGGGGTTACTCAGTGAACAGCTACTTGCCCTACTGCAGTTCTGCAAAAGCATCCTATGATACAGAAATAGGGGAAGCTGGATATGAGGTCATGCTAAAAACGGAGTAGTGTTTGTGACTGTGACAAGCTCACAGAATTGATATCTGGTCTTTTTCTTTAGCAAGTCAGCCAGCCATAAAGGTGTTGGCCTCTGTTGGCCTCCTGACCTATTCAAGTGCTTCAAGTTCCTAGCTCTGCCTTTTGCTCAGAAGTCAGTACATGGGAGAGTTCATTGTTGACATAGATGAGACGACAAGGCCAGGAGCCATTACCAGGCTATCTCGTAAACAAAAACTATATATCCACAATGATTTTCTCAGGCCAACATGGCAAGATGGTATTGCAAGAACCAAGTCATCACTCGCTTCTGCTGGCCTGGTACTGTGGATAGTGCCCTGAGTGTTGGAAAGGTGGGTAGCCTCCGAAGCTGGGTGAGACACGCTTTGCCCTGGTCCACTAGCCTCCACATTCCATGCTTTTACTTCAGTGCTCTTGAGATAAGGCCTAAGAACCACCCTGTTGCCAGGGGAAGTCTGGCATGGTCTAATAACTGTTACCAAGAATAAAAAGTGCTTTTGCAAGAGGGACCGGTTAGAAGAGGGAGGTATTAGGATTTTTTTTTTTTTTTAAACTCAAATCCATCTGCCATCCAGGGCACAATTTGGTCCGTGGGATACTGAGAGGAGGCTCCCTGCCTCCCGGAAGCAATTAACCATTCTTTTTGGCTTGGGCAGTGTCAAAGAGCCGAGCTGCCTTCTTACACAGTAGAGAGAACCAGTAGAGCTGGGGAGCGAGGAGGAAGATGTTGGCCACATTGCAGTGGAAAGGGATATTGAATGGTACTTGAAACAAGCTTAGTCCTATTTGTTGGCCATAGGACCAGTACATGAAAGGGAAAAGAAGGATCCGACAGACAAGGAAAGTGACCAGTGTGAGGACTCCGTTGACCTTGTAGAGAAGGGTATGCTGCTGCTTGTGCTATAAGAAGAGGAGAATGCAAGGTCATTAGAAGGATGGGGCATCAGGGAACAATTATCTCAAAGTGTCACAATGGTAAAGTCTATGTATGAATCACACTCACATGTGACACTGGCTGTCACATTTCTTGACACCTAGATATGCACCTACTTTTCTGGTACCTCCATAAGTGATTACAAGGCATTGTTGGATTTCTACACACATGTGGTCTCAGTTTTTCCAACAGTGATGTAGAATTTGGCCTACGCCAACTACCCGCTGGAACAACAGATTACAGAAGCTCTGGGACTAGAAGAAAAAACACACAAAACCTGGGTTTCCTCCCCACTGACTTAAATGGCCAACTGACCTTTAAATCCACATAAGGGTTTTCGTTTTTTGTTGTTATTGTTGTTGGTCGTAGGACTTGAACTCTGGGCCTGGGTGTTGTCCCTGAGCTCTGACCTCCTCAGTTCAAGGCTACCACCCTACCCCTTGAGCCACAACACCACTTCCAGTTTTCTGGTAGTTAACCAAAGTTAACTACCAGAGTCTCACAGACTTTAGTGCCCAGGCTTGCTTTGAACCACCATCCTCGGAACTCAGCCTCCTCAGTAGCTAGGATTACAGATGTGAGCTACCGCGCCTGGCTCATGGAAGGGCTTTCTATTCTCATTCTAGAATTAGAGAATTCTTCCAAACCCCATAATCTCTAAGGGAAAAATCTAGTCTATTCCCTCCTTCCCCCTTTTGCCACTTCATGGATACATGCCTGAATCAGAATTCTGCCCAGTGATACAAATGGAGTGCTCAGTTCTGCTGTGAAGATGCAGCCGACAAAGAAGTCCCCAAGGTCCCCCCGGAGCTTCTGCAGATGAGAAGATGGAAAACAACAAAAGAAGAGAAAAAGTTAATTTACTATAGCTTTCTTCTGTGCTGGTACTGGGGCATGAACTCAGGGCTGCTGCTCTATGACTTGAACAGTATCTCTACTTTTTGTTGGTTAATTTGAGATAAAAGTCTCCCAAATGTGTCTATCCAGGCTGGCTTCAAACTGAGATCCTCAAATCTCAGCTTTCTGAGCAATTAGGATTACAGGCATGAGCCACTGGCATCCAGCTAGAAAAAAGGTAAAGAAGACTGAATGAGGCCGGGAGTTTGGCCTAGTAGTTAAAGTGCTTGCCTAGCATGCATGAAGACCCGGGTTCGATTCCTCAGTACCACATATATAGAAAAAAGCCGGAAGTGGTGCTGAGGCTCAAGTGGTAGAGCTCTAACCTTGAGAAAGTCCAAGGACAGTGCTCAGGCCCTGAGCTCAAGCCCATGACTGGCAAAAAAAAAAAAAAAACTAATAGAAAACATTTGATAAAAAAAAAAAAAAAGAAGACTGAATGAGGTCTACCTCTCCTTTTTTCTTTTCAAGAAAGCAATCTGGATAATAGAACACCTTTTCTGTCACTCAGTACTACTGAGTGAGGTAAGCCAAGAGTCCTGATTTCTTCGACACCACAGGGCTTTGAACCATGATCCTCAGATCTCAGTCTCCTGAGTAGCTAGGATTACAGGCGTGAGCCACTATGCCCGGCGGGAGAGTTGCTCTTCACTTGTAAGGAAAGGCCAAGATATCCAGATCAACAGAAGAAAATGAGTGACCAAGACTGCTAACTTATGAGGCCATACCTGTGCAACTGGCACCAAGATTAACAGAATTACTACATGGTGAGTGATCATGAGGCGGTTTTGACTCAGGAAGTTTCGAAAAATGAGGGTGTATCTGAGGTTCTGGTCGCTGGTTCGGCACCACTCACAAAAGTACATGGCCCAAATGTCATAAACCATGTATGGAATCACAAACCAGACATATTCTCGGGCAAGCCAGTGCCTGAAAGAAAGCATAGGAATGATCTATGAAATAATTACAGACATGACTTATAAATGTTCAAAGCCAATCCCTTCTCAAACATGTTCCCTCAAATGTTGTAGTTAATCAGTTTGTGTCCCCAAATATTTTCCCAATGAAGACACTGAGAATGATAAGCAAAGTGGACAACTTTATCTAAATTACAAGGCTAATTCATGTGTGTCAAAGGCAGAAAGCAGGAAGTCACTGTTCCTGTATGTTTAAGTAGTTGCTGTGACAATTTTACCTTAACACATTTTTAGCATTTTGTAATATAAAATGACTTAGATGGAGATAAGTTTATAAACCAACTGCCCCTCCAAGAAGTTCATTAGGTGTTCCAATACAAATCCAATCATTCCAGTTTAGCTCTCCAATTGCTCAACATTTGGGAGTTTACTAACTAAACTCCTGAATGGATGTGTTTTCTTTTTCTGCATCTGCACACAACCCCACTCCAGGTAGTTTCTGAGAAGCAGGCCTGGCCACTTTCTTCACATATTGCAGCTAATCTCAATTCCTTTTGTTAAGAAAGGTATTTCTGTAAATGAACTTGAAGTTCAAGGATCACATTATAGCAATTAGATATAAGGAGATTGCCTAGGACAAGAGTTGGCAATTGCCAATGCAATGGAATCAATATTTGCTGAATCAAAATGATCAATTATTGATTGACCTAGACTATCTTAGAAAATCTATGAGGATAACACAACATCCTTCCCAACCATAAACAGCTTTTGTAAACAAACAGCTAAATTGGTGGGTGAGATGACTCATGCCTATAATCCTAGCTACTCAGAAGGCTGAGATCTGAGGATTGAGGTTCGAAGCCAGCCCGGGCACAAAAGGAACTGATTCTTACCTCCAATTAACCTCTAGAAAACGGAAGGTGGGGCTTGGCTCAAGGGTAGGGTGGTAGCCTTGAGCTGGAGCTCAGGGACAGCGCCCAGGCCGAGTTCAAGCTCCATAACCCACAAAAAAAAAAGAAACAGCCAAATTGAAATTATATACTATGCTGGGAAGCTTTAGATTCCCTATGTAAACCTACAGTGCTTGTGAAGGGTCCACTTCTCCGGACCCTTTGATGCCGTGGGCATCAAATCTGCACTTTTGGCCTTACGCAGGCAATCTACAAAGGCAGGCCACACTGGAGTATAGTCGGTATCCTGAATGACTCCACCCTCACCATGGCACAACTACATAATAAACAATGAAGAGAGGCAAACAAGTAGCAATGGTTATGAATTAGCCTCATCCCATCTGGGTAAAAAGACACCATACTCATTCTACTGCCCCGTTATGGTCTCAGTTGCTCTCTTAAAGTAAATACAAGTAAACTAACAGCAAAGAGCTATTAAAAGATTGGCTGAAATATACTGGCCTTTCCTCTAGAGTGGAACCTAGGGTTTTACTTTTCTGTATCCAGTACCAATAAAACCTAAAATTAGTTACTCTTGGGTAGAATTTTCCAAAGATTTATTAGTAAGAGATCTAGATTACAGTGTAAACTAGGAATAGTCTGTGACTTAACTTTTTTTTTTCTTTTTTTGCCAGTCCTGGGGCTTGAACTCAGAGTCTGGGCTTCGTTTACTTAAGGTTAGCACTCTACCACTTGAGCCACAGCTCTACTTCTGGCTTTTTTTGTTTATGCAGTGGTACTAAGGAATCGAGCCCAGGGTTCTGCGTGCTAGGCAAGCACTCTATTATTAAGCCATATTCCTAGGACTTAATTTAACTTTCTTGAAGATACTAATCCTTATCGTACTCTCCTGAGAGAGTCATTGTTTGAGTTATAAAAATGATACTAGGGCCGGGAATTTGTCCTAGTGGTAAGAGTGCTTGCCTAGCATGCACAAACACTGGGTTTGATTCCTTGTTACCACACATAGAAAAAAGCTGGAAGTGCTACTATGACTCAAGTGGTAATGTTCTAGCCTTGAGAAAGCCCAAGAACAGTGCTCAAGCCCTGAGTTCAGTCCCCACAACTGGCAAGAAAAAAAAAAAGATATTAAAAGGCTGGAGATATGGCTCAGTGGTAGAGCATTTGCTAAACAAATGTAAAGCCCTGAATTCAAATACCCATACTGCAGAAAAACGGGAAGACTGGGTACTAGCTGGCGGCTCGAGCTTGTAAACATCCTACCTACTCAGGAAGCTAAGATCTCAGGACAGTAGTTTGAAGCCAGCACAGACAGAAAAGTCCGTAAGACACATCTTCAATTAACCAATAAAAAGCCGTAAGTAAGCTGGGTGCTGGTGGCTCACACTTGTAATTCTAGCTACCCAGGAGGCTGAGATCTGAAGATTATGTTTCACAGCCAACTAGGCCAGGAAGGTCTAATCTCCAACAAATACTCAGAAAAAAAAACTGTGTAAATTTTAAGCAAAAACAGTTCAGGGACAGTGCCCAGTCCCAGAGTTCAAGCTCTAGTACTGAAGAAAAAAAGCCAGAACCGGAGGTGTGATTCAAGTGGTAGATTGAAAGCCTTGGGTAGAAAAAGCCAGGCAAGAGCTTGAGGCCCTGGGCCAGTACTGGCACAAACAAAAATCCCTAAAAGTCCTTTTAAATCCTAAAAAGTACTATCAATTAAATATAAATGCTTCAATTGAGAAAACTGCCTAAACTGATGGCTTAAGTGTCTGGAGCCCCAGAAGAAACTGATGAAATCCTTGGCCTTCTACCATGTTCAGCCTAAAATCTGGGGAAATTTATGCACCACACTCTCCCCTGCCATGTAGACATTCTATGTGAAGTATAAAATAAGAAGCACGTAATAGCAAAGCATTCGGTGTGCCATCCCTAGGTGCACTTTGTGCATCTTTGTAGACTCATTCATAAGCAAAGAGAACAGAAATGTGATGCCTATCACTACTTTACAACCACATGATATCAGATATGAAGATACATGTAGGAAAGAATCTGAAGGTCAAAGTCAGGTTTGCTATGCCACCCCCCCACCCCCGCCAACACACATACACACATATCTCAAGCCACAAAAACACCTAGATTCTGAGGACAAAAACCACCAGGACGTTATGACCTGTAAGTTAGCTGTATCTGAACATCTTGTCCTGAAATTCTGTGCGGAATTCTGTCACTATTTATCTTCATTTGTCTTAGCAGAGGCTGGTCCCAAGTTTGATCTTACATACTGCATAGTGAGAGAGCTCATGGCAGCATCAGAAAGTGCTCAGTTAAAATAAAACTCATGAAAAAAATAATAAAAAATAAATAAAACTCATGGGGGGCACTGGTGACTTGTCCCTATAATCCCAGCTACTCGGGAGGCTGAGATTTGAGGATCTTGGTTCAAAGCCAGCATGGGTAAGAAAGTCAATGACATTTTTTTTTTCTTTTGCCCAGTCCTGGGCTTGAGCTCAGGGCCTGAGCACTGTCCTTGGACTTTCTCAAGGCTACAGCTCTACCACTTGAGCCTCAGCACTACTCCGGCTTCTTTGTATGTATGTGGTACCGAGGAATTGAACCCTGGCCCTTGTGCATGCTAGGCAAGCACTCTATCACTAGGCCAAACTCCCAGCCCATCAATGACATTCTTATCTCCAATTAACCACCAAAAATCCAGAAGTGGAGCTGTGGTTCAAGTGGTAGAGCACTAGCTCTGAGCAGAAAAGCTCAGGGACAGTACTCAGTCCCTGAGTTCAAGCCCCGGGACAGGCACATGTATGTGCGCACATGCACACACACACAAACACACACAATACTTGGGACTGAGAAGTGGCTCACATTATGGAGCACGGGGCCCAGTGATCAGTCCCTAATACTGCATGAATAAATAAATAAATGAAAATTGAGCCCAGCCATGTAAATACTGTTGGCCTTTGGTTTATGCAATCAGGGTCACTTAGCCTATTTTCTCTTGAGCCTCATAGTTATAAGACAGATTTACAAAGACATAAGCATGTAGATGGAGACAGGCACCCTACTCAGGCTCTCCTCGTTCCTATCATAACTGGCGAGAAACGGGACATGGCAGAAACGGCATCAGAGAAGAAGAGTTCAGAAAGGCTGCTCAACTTTTTCTGCCGTCTACTTGCTTTCCACTTAACTGGGAGGTAAGAGTAGTTCAAGTAGGATCAGGGAAAGGGGGATAAAGTGGTTCCTATGAAAGCAGGCTGGGCTCCTGCTATAATTACACTATATCTCTGCTAATGAATATTCAACTGATAACATTACAAGAAGCAAAACCCCTACTCCTTCTAGTAAATAAAATTTCACACTTATAAAGAACCTGGAGTCATGTGCCAGTGGTTCACTAAAGTAACTAGCGACTCAGGAGGCTGAGTGAGATGTGAGGCTAGAGCCAGCCCAGGCAGGAAAATCCATGAGCCTCTTATCTATAACTATCAAAAAGCTGAAAGTGGAGCTGTGGTTCAAGTGGTAGAACACAAACCACAATTTAAAAAAAAAAAAAAAGCTAAAACCCAAGTGTCCCTCTTCCTACCTCTCTGCACTACCACCCTAAGGCAGACCCACAGGCCTGCTCTCCAACACCTCTTCACTATCTCCTGATCTGGCGGTGCTGAAAGCAACAAGAGACAAAGGAAACCCCTGCTGAGGATGCCTAAGTTTTTCCCCGTGGATCAGCCATCTACCTAACAACTCGAAGGACCTAGAACCAGTGCGCCACTGACATGCGAACCCTTCCCAAAAGCCCTGTTATCAGTACTTCTTTCACCAGAGATGGGATGTTACCTGTCTGAGATCACGTTGCTGCAGGAGCGGATGATAAGGATCCCTGACCCGGTGGCCAGCACAGCCTGCACTGAGGAAACCACCCTAATGTGGGCAAAGAAAGGAAAGAGGGCGCTCAGTCCACTCCTGCGGGCAGCACAAAGCCCAACATAACCTGACTCCATCCCGGACCGAGGAAAAGTGAGTGGGGAGGCTGCCCCGCCCCGACCCCAGAGCAGCCGGCACAAGCTGGGTGCTGGCTCGGGAAGATGCACACGCCCTTTCCTCCCCAACCTGCCTCTCCCGCCCTCCTCCCCCCACCCCGCCCCGTCCCTCCACGCAGAGGGTCTCTGGGAAGCTCTGGCCAGCGCGGCCGAGAGGGGCTGGGAGGCCAGGGAGGCCCTCGCTTCCTGCCGCCCCCCTTTTCCGCCCTCAGCCCAGCGCAGGCCCGGGCGCTGGGCGGTCGCGCGCGCGCAGGGCCGGGCGGAGACGGCGGCGCTTGGCCCCGGGCGGGAGCGCAGCCGCGCGCGGTACCTGGTACCGATCATCACGCAGTCGGAGAAGGTCCATTCGGGCCGCGAGCGGCGCAGCGCCCAGGTGCTGAGCGCGAAGAGCCCCGGGAAGAGGAGCGAGCCCGAGGCCAGCGTCAGCAGCATGGGTGCTCGGGGTCCGGGCGCCTCGCTCGGCGCCGCTCGGCGTGGCTCAGGTCTGCTCCGCACCGCGCGGCGACGGGCGACGGGCGCGGCCCGCCCGTCCTTATTTCTAACCTCCGCCCCGCCCCGGCCCGGCTCGCAGCGACTCCGGCACCGCCGGGCCCTGGCCGCCCGCCCGCGGCTCCCCCGCGTGACCAGGCGCGCCCGCCGCGATAGGCGCGGGCTGGCCGGTCGGGGCGGGGTCTCGCCACCGCCGCCCCTGGCTCCGAGGGCTCCCCGGCTTCCCCGGCCGGGTCCGCCCGGGTCGGTGGGTGCTGCGCGTAGGCCGCCGGTGGCGCTGGGTCGAAGCTGAAGCGGGAGGGCCGGGGGCTCCCGAGACTTCTGTTCCGTCACCGCGGACGCCTCCCCTCTGCCACGCCCCGGACGAAGGGGGCTGCTGGCCGGGGCCGGGGCTCGAGAAAGCCCGGGGCGCTCGGTCCGGAGCCCTACCGCTTAGGTGGGGCGCTCAGGGCGGACCGGCGTCTCGCGGGGCATCTGGTCGTGGGCAGGGAGGGAGGGGACAGGTGGGCTTGTGCTGGCCGCCCTTCTGGCCCTGTCTGCCCATCGTATTGCTTCCTCAGGGAGTCCTCAGGAAGTGGCCTTTCTGCCTATCCAAGATGCCTCCTCCACGCCCACCAACTGCTGCAGTCTCTCCAGAAAGCGCGAGCTCTGCCCAGATTCCAGCAGTGCTCCCTCCGTACTGTGAGCTCCTTACCAGAAACCACCAAGCGTCTCAGTAACGGCCTTGTTGACAGGTTCTCAGGCCAGATTCCCTAAACTTGAACGAATTGGAATCTACTTCATTTCCACTTAGCACCGATCACATGGGCCAGTACAGTCATTTCAGTCTGCCTGATTTCTCTCTTGGTTAGTATCTTCCTCACCTAAAGAAAGTGGAGACAAAATGTGAGTCATGTATACCCACTACCACCAAAAGGTACTGTTCTCTTCCCATCACCAGCACGCAAAAAGCTGCCCCAAGTCTCACTTTGAAGGCTTTGTTTGGAGCAGCTGGACTCAGCTTCTGCAGGCCTGTATTCCCTCATTTGTGAATTGAGAAGGAGGCTGGATGACAAACTCTTTGAGGCTCTTCCACCTTTAAATTGTACCGTTCTACAAATAAAATAGCACATGATTTCATTTGATGCCAGTATAGAACTGGTACCATGACAGCTACTGGTATAAGAGATAGAGTGAACATAGCTTTTGTTTCAATTTGTATTTAATTATTTCTGAGAATGTTTCTGAAGTTCAAAAGATAATTTTCCTTTATTATCGTAATTATTATTAATTAGGCTGTGATCTTTTGGGGGGGGTGAAGACAGCTTTTCAACATCTTCCTACATGTTAACATAGGGACTTAGCCAACATTAATGTAGCAGAAAGCCAAAGAAAGTCTGAAATTTCATCTATCTGGGGCAACATTTCTAACTCTCCACTTCAAGCTAACATACCTGATGAAATGAGAGGCATGCCCCTTTGGACTAGATAGGAGACTTGCTGTGTTTTCACATTTGCAGTGGACAAACGATTGCTACCCATAGTAGACTTGCCAGTCTCCTGGAAAAGCAAATTTTCCTGCATTCCTCTCCCTATTCCCTACCCAGGGATCCTGGTCACCCCAGTCTTGGGCTTTTCCAGTGTGACAAATGGTTACAAGTCCTCCCTCACTTCCAAAGCACGGAGATCAGCAGCACACAACACAATAATTTCAAGTGGTGGGAAACCAACCAATCTTCTCCACTAGAATACAGCTCTTAAGATGTCTTTTATGAAATGAAAACAATGGAATATATTTCATGTATAGAAATAGCAAGTACGATCAATTCCCAACATGATAATCAATGAAGTCACCAGATTATTTAGGTTGACTCACCATAAAGTCGACAAGTATAAATCTGAATCTTGGCTTTTCAAGTAATCAAATCCCTGTGGGCAAATGATAAAGTCAAAGCACTAAACCCTAAGGGGGCAGAGTAGTACCACACATTAAAATTGTTTCTACATATCCCTCAAAAGTATTTCCCCCGTACTGGATATCTAGTCTGAATATATTAGGTACCCTCTTCACGACTGAGTTATTACCCCCAACCCCTTTAAAGCCGGAAATCAAATGTTTCTTCCTCTAAGAAGGTTGCTATGTCTCTTCAGTGTAGATTTATAAATTCATGTCCTAATCTGTCTTTGCATTTGAGTAGTGAGCATGTTGGGTTTTATTCATATATGTTTCCCCACCAAACTTAGCTTTATTTGTTGGCGTTTCCCCCACATACCCCTCCCCCCAAGTCAGAGTGTTGTTATGTAGCCCAGGCCAGCCTGGAACTTCTGCCTCAGTCTCCCAGGTACTGGGATTTACACAGGTGTGCACCACCATACCTGACAAATGAGTCCTTTGAAACAAAAAGTGTGTCTTTGCATTCATATCCCAATTAGATCGGACAATATTTCAATCTAAGAATTTTCTTTTGTTTTGTTTCATTGGTCATGGGGCTTGAATGCTGGGCCTGGACGCTGTCCCTGAGCTGTTCAGTTCAAGGCTACCCTACCACATAGAGCCACATTGCTATTTCCAGTTTTCTGGTGGTTAATTGGAGGAAAGAGTCTCCTGGACTTCCATGCCTAGGCTGGCTTTGAACTGTGATCCTCATATCTCAGCCTCCTGAGTAACTAGGATTATAGGCATGAGCCAACAGCACCTGGTTCGATTAGTATTTTTTTTTTCCAGTTCTGGGCCTTGAGCTCAGGGCCTGCGCACTGTCCTTGAACTTTCTCAAGGCTAGACCTCTACCACTAAGCCACAACACCACTTCCGGCTTTTTTTCTGTGTACATGGTACTGAGGAATCGAACCTGGGTCTTTGTGCATGCTAGGCAAGCACTCTACCACTAGGCCAAACTCCTGGCCCCAAAGATATTTTTTGTCCGTTGTGGGACTTGAACTCTGGGCCTGGGCACTGTCCCTGAGCTCTTCAGCCACACCCCTTGAGCCACAGAGCCACTTCCTCAATAAATATTTTTAATGTAATGTTTCTTGAGAACCTACCATATACTAGACACTATTATCACTTTACATGTATCCTCACAAATTTGTTATCCTCTGTGTGTGTGTGTGTGAAAGAGAGAGAGACAGACAGACAGACAGACAGATAGACAGACAGAAAGTGTGCAGGAGAGCATGAAATGAGATCCATATCAGAAAAACTAAAATATTGCCTAAGTTGGTGGTGGCAGAGTGGAATTTGAACTCAATAGTACTTGGATATGCTTAATGATTATATTGTCCTCACACTCAATAAGCAGAACAAGAATCTTTCAGAATGTAGTTTCAGATTAATTAACTAGCTGTTTATTGCAAGTATAAATGTGTGGGTTGGAGGGTATATTCTCTGATGCTATTATTAACACCACTGTAACTGTACATTGTTTCAGAGCATTTCAGTGATCTTGGTTTTCAAATAATGGTAAGGTAGACTGCACTTCAGTTTGCAGATGAAGAAACCTTAGTGCAGAGGGCAGCCACTTGCCAACAGTAGCTGATCAGGTTCAAGTTAGAACTGGGGTCTCTTGAGTCACTTTGCAGGGTGATTTCACTGCAGCCACAAATTGGAATTTAAGGAGTTTAAATGTGTTGCTTATGTGCTTAGACCATGAGTCCAAGCCTCAGGATTGGCAAAAAAAAAAAAAAAGAAAAAAAAAGCTGGGTGTTATGGCTCACACCTATAATCCTAGCTACTCAGGAGGCTAAGATCTAAGGATCAAGGTTTGAAGCCAGCTCAGGCACAAAAGGACCTGAGACTTATCTCCAAGTAGGGCTTGGCTCAGGGGTTGGGTGGTAGCCTTGAGCTGAAGAGCTCAGGGACATTGCCCAGGCCGAGTTCAAGCACCATGACCCCCCCACACATACACACACAAAGTCCTAAAAATGAAAATGAAGCCAGGTACCTCTCACATCTGTAATCCTAGATACTCAGGAGGCTGAGATCTGAGGATCAAGGTTCAAAGCCAGCCTGGGCACTAAAGAATGTGAGACTTTTATCTCCAATTAACGACCAGAAAACCGAAAGTGGTGCTGTGGCTCCAGGGGTAGGGCAGTAGCCTTGAGCTTAAGAGTTCAGGAACAATGCCCAGGTCCAGAGTTAAGCCCCATGATTGACAGACAGTTAAAAGAGACAAAGTGGGAAAGATGATAAACAAGAAACACGGAGAGAAAAATGTAACATAGGAAGATGTTCCATTACAAGAGAACTAGATGTAGTCCATGGAAAAGAAAAGACCAAGACCCACCATGAGTCACAATAGAGATAGAGATTCAGATCAGAGATTGGTATTCGTGACAGATGAACAAGAGGAACAGGCTGGCAGGAGAAGGAAAAATGAGTTGAGGCATATAAATCAGATACTGAGAATGAAAGCCATTCATGGAACACCATTCCATTTAGGCTGGCACCAACAAAAGCCACTGCATTTGAAGAAACATGGCACAAATAAGGAAGTAACTTGCCTCTGAGGCTAAGGTGTGGCCAGGAAGTTAATCTTCCTCTTAATTTCTCCTTCATTTAGCACTCATTATAAGCACTTGATCAGTCCTGTGCTGATAGGTATGTGTGTGTCTCCTCACATGGTAAGGATTGTTTGGGAGTCATGGCAGACAGCATTGAGATAGGAATCAAAGATGCTAAGTTCACCTCAGAGAACCTGAGTTCCTGTCCTGGCTTTACTACCCATAAGCTGTGTAACATAGAGAGGCCAAGTGGGATTCCACCATAAAATGGGGGTTTCTCCACCTGCCCTCACAGAGTTGGTGGAAGAGTTAAGCAATATAATATTTTCAACAATCCGTTACATTGTACAAGCAAAAGATTATCATTATCTTGGGCACCTGCAATAGGTATTTGCTGTTAAGATTCGTCAGTAATTGTTATGATTTGGATATGATATGTCCCTAAAAACCTCATGCATTAAAATGGCAAGAGGCAAGGACTCTGGGGAGGCAATTCGATCTTGAGGGTCTGTCCTTAATGGACTAAAGGGAAGTGGTGGAAACTTTAGGAGGTGGGGCCTAGTTGCAAATAGGTCACTGGAGGACTATCTTAGAAGTGTACTTTGTTTTGTTTTCTTTTGTTTTTAGGGTGCTGGTCATGAGGCTTGAACTCAGAGCCTGGATGCTGTCCCTGATTTGCACTTCTGGCTTTCTTTATTTTCTTTTTGGTAGTTAATTGGAGATAAGAGTCTTACAGACTTTTCTACCTGGGATGGCTTTGAACTGTGATCCTTAGATCTCAGCCTCCTGAGTAGCTAGAATTGCAGGCATGGGCCACTGGTATTCAGCTCGAGATATATGTTTTATCCCTGGCCCCTGACTCTCTCCCTCTCTTCTCTTTCCTGGCTGCCATGAGGTGAACAGTTTTTCTAACTAGTGCTTCCTGACATGACATCGTACCTCACCAAAGGCCTAAAGGCAATGATAGCAAATGACCACAATCTGAAACCATGAACCAAAACACCTGATTTTCTAGGTATTGTATCACAACAAAGGAAAGCAGACTACTACAAAAGCATGTATTGGACTAAGTAAAAAACTGGCTGCCATTAACCATCTCCAGGCTATAGATTACCCAACTTCCTACTGGACTATCAGTAAAAGCAAACTGTGAGTCTAGATGCATGGCCCCACCCCAACCACATGGTTTCTGCAAACAGTGACCACCAGCTGCACACTACGGGAAAGTCTTTGCTCTTGTACACAATGAAAATAATTCTGTCAATAAAAATCATAACTTACATAAAGGATTGATTATATAGAGCTTGCCTTTGTGTGCTGCTTTATACTTTTCAAAGCACTTTCATGCACACATTTCTTCTATGATAAATGCAAAATTAGCTTATTTACAGATAATCATGTATCTAAAAGCAAGCATTTCTAAATCCAGGTTTAGAAAATATCCAAGGACAGTAAGCCCTTAGGGAAACTACGTTTATAATGTGCTAGAGGAACCAGGAAATTCCAATGAATAAACTCAGCTGCCTTTCTTATCAGATCAGTAATTGTTGGTTTTCATGTCCCATAGGTAATTTCATAAACAATTTACTTATTCAAGTCAGAGAACTTTTTTTTTTGCTTGAACTCAGGGCCTGGGCACTGTCTCTAAACTTTTTTGCTCAAGACTAGTGCTCTACTACTTGAGCCACAGCTCCAGATCTGGCTTTGTGGTAGTTAATTGAAGGTTAGAGTCTCATGGAGTTTCCTGCCATGACTGGTGAACCTTTAAACCTTGATCCTCAGATCTCAGCCTCCTGAGTAGCTAGGATTACAGATGTGAGCTACAAACACCCAGCTTGGTATTTCATTTCTAAATATTTTCAATTTAGTTAAAATTTCACAAATTTCACTTTTAATAAATCATAAGTAGTCTGACACTTGAATGATTATACTTTATCTTTCAATGAGGAAAGATATTCCCATTAATTACAAAATTTGTGTGTGTATGTGTGTGTGTCCATGCTTTCAGCCTCCTGAATAGCTACAATTACAAGCTTGAGCCACAAGCACTCAGCTTTTATGATTATATGTGTGTACACATCCTTGGGCTTCAACACTTTTGGGGTTTTGTTGTTGTTGTTGTTTTGCCAGTCCTGGGCTTGAGCTCAGGGCCTGAGCACTGTCCCTGGATTTTCTCAAGGCTAGAGCTCTACCACTTGAGCCTCAGCACCACTTCCGGCTTTTTTGTATGTATGTGGTACCAAGGAATCGAACCTGGGTCTTCGTGCATGCTAGGCAAGCACTTTAACCACTAGGTCAAACTCCTGGCCAACACTTTTTGTTTTAAAGGCTCAGTTTGTCAGCCCTCTACCTCTTGAGCCACAGCTCCAATTCTGGCCTTTTGGTGATTAACTGGAGGTGAGTTTCACATGGGCTTTTCTGCCCAAGCTGACTTTGAACTACAATCCTCAGATCTCAGCCTCTTGAGTAGTTAGGATTACAGGCATGAGTCACTAGCACTTGGCTAGTTGGGTTTTTTTTTTTGGGGGGGGGGTCTTTTGAGACAAGGTTCCACCTTGTAGTCCAGGCTGGCCTCAAGTTCTCCACCCTGTGCTGCCTCAGATTCTTCAGTTTTGGGATTACAGATATATGACACCACACCTGCCTGGTTTCTATATTTGTTCATAAACCAATATAGACAAAGCCTCCTTCTCTTCTGCTAACTCTAACCTTGAAAATAGAGTTCTGTCCCTACTAGCACTGTTTCTTACTATCTATAGAAACCCAGCTATTTAAATATTTTTTCTTTGTACAGGTTGTACCCCATTAATTTGTTTAGTAAATAGTATATTTATTTAGGCACTTGGTATTTATTTCAGAAATGAAAAAAAGACATTCTTTGTAAAACTTAAGTCTATAATGGTTTTAACTAAGCACAGCTAATTTAAACTCTTCAGAGTTATTTCTCAATGAGTGGTAAGTAAAACCCAAATGGAGAGGAAGGAAAATCAATACAACAAAAGCTGATTCTTTATAAAAAGACTTAAAAGTCTTATTTGGGGAGGAATTTTCATTATAAATAATAATATAAAAAATAATATAGACCTCAGCCCCAAGCTCACAATTATGTGTCAGCTAAATATCACTACCTATTTCTTTTCTTTTGCCAGTCCTGGGGCTTGAATTCAAGGCCTGGGCACTCTTCTTGGACACTTTTTGCTCAAGGCTATTGCTCTGCCACTTGAGCCACAGGGCTACTTCCAGATTTTTCTGTGTACGTGTTAACCAAGGAATCGAACCTAGGGCTTTGTGCATGCTAGGCAATCACTCTGCTACTAGGCCACGATCCCAGCCCCCACCACCTATTTCTAATGGACCTCATAAACTCTCAATTGTCAGCCTAAAGACTGGAAAACTGGTCAGTTGTGAGCCAGGCTGAAATTCTTTTATTTATTTTTTTCTTTTGGCCAATCCTAGAGCTTGAACTCAGGGACTAGGCACTGTCCCTGAGTCTCTGTGTGCTCAAGGCTAGTGTTCTCACTTGAGTCACGGTACCATTTCTGGCTTTTCTTTTTATCTGGTACTAAGGAATCAATCCCAGGGCTCCATGCATGCTAGGCAAGCAGTGTAACACTAAGCCACATTCCCAGCCCCACGGCTGAAATTCTTATACCCTAAAGAGGTTGAGGAAAGTTCCATATTCCCAGACAACATGCAGGAACTGCCTGCTGGAGGTCTTAGAAGAACTTGGAAGGCTTTAAGTAATACTGATGTTAGGTGAAGGACAGGCACATTCCATAATGATATGTTGTCTTCATTTATGTTAAGTTCACTGTTTCATTGTGCAGAATTACTTGCTTGGTTGGCTTATGTTTTATGTTACTTTTCTCTATTTAGTTTTGTGCTTGTTCAGTATGCTGCTACTAACACTCTAATATTGTGTCCTGACCAATATAACAGCACATACATAAACTCTGATAAGAAGTGTCAACATTGGAAGGAAAGAGAAAGAGCTATCTTTATTTCCCACCAATAAATCAAAAGTTGAAAAAAATCTACTGAAGCTGGGCTAGGGGGTTCACGCCTGTAATCCTAGCTACTCAGGAGGCTGAAATCTGAGGATCAAGGCTCAAAGCCAATCCGGGCACTAAAGACTGTGGGACTCTTCTCTCCAATTAACCACTAGAAAGTGGGGCTGTGGTTCCAGGGGTAGCGTGGTAGCCTTAAGCTGAAGAGCTCAGGGACAGCACCCAGGCTCAGGACCACCCCTCAAAAAAAAGACAAGTAAACAAAAAAAGTAAATACTTGTAGCATATGGTAAAGCAAGGGTTAATATCTAGAATACAAAGAGATCCTACAAATGATTAAGAAACACAAATGACTCAAGATAATTATTCAAATTATAAAACTGGAAAAACAGAATAAATGTAAAAAGACCAATAAAGCTTTATAACATTTCATTAACTGATAATATCCAATGTATTTAACAATAAAAGACATAAGCACTTTTTATAGGGCTAGGAGAGGATAGTGTCATTAAAAAGTTATAGTATTGGGCCGGGAGTTTGGCCTAGTGGTAGAGTCCTTGCCTAGCATGCACGAAGACCCAGGTTCGATTCCGCGGCACCACATACGTAGAAAAAAAAAAAAGCCAGAAGTGGTGCTGAAGCTCAAGTGGTAGAGCTCTAGCCTTGAGAAAGTCCAAGGACATCCTCAGGCCCTGAGCTTAAGCTCAGGACTGGCAAAAGAATGAAAAACCCAAACAACGACAACAACAAAAGTTATAGTATTTATTGTTTATGACAGCAAAAAATTAGCACCAAGTATCCAGTGATACAGTAATAAAACATTTTGCCATATGTTTAGACTCTGGAACCTTGTATAGATAATTAAAAAAAAACTAGGGCTACGGTGGTGCTTAATGGTAGAGGATAGCAGGCAGTCTAGAACCCTTGGTTCTAGCCCTGGCAGTAAGGGAAAAACAAAAACAAAAACAAAAAACCAACTCCACCAAACTGCTCTCATTGTTGCCTTACGATATTCATGCAGGTGCTTGTCTTGGTGCATAAATAAATGAAGGGAATGGTGACCTGTATTCCCCTCCTCATATGTTCTATGAGTTTTTGCAATAAAAATGATTCATTATTTATTACGTAAGTAGGAGGGGAACATAATAAGAAAGCAAATGGTGCTGATTGTTAAGTCCATGGAATGCTGTGAAACATTACTCAATACTGTGTGTATTGTATGTGTGTAGAACTGCGACTTGAACTTGGGCTTGGAGCTCTTATCATACAGCTGGTGGCTATACTTTCAGATAGGCATTTCACTAGTTAATTGGAAATGGAATCTTGTAGACTTTTTTAGCCTGGGTTGGCTCAAAACCACCATCACCCAGGTCTCATCCTCTTGAGTAATTAGGATTACAGGCATGAGGCACCAGCATCTGCCTGAGTATTTCAAAACACAGTTAAAGGAAAATTTAGGTGACGAAAGGTGTGACATTGAGATTCATTGTACTTACAAACTAATTTATTGAATGGTTATCCTTTTTTTCCCCCCTGGTACTAGTCCTGGAGCATGAATTGAAGCCCTGAGTAGTGTCTCTGAGATTTTGTGTTCAAGGCTACTGCTCTACCACCTAAGCCACAGCTCCACGTCTGGCCTTTTGGTGTTTAATTAGAGAGAAGAGTCTCATGGAGTTTTCTACCTGGGCTGATTTCAAACTGTGATCCTCAGATTTCAGTCTCCTGATAGCCAGGATTACAGTGAGCTACTAGTACTTGGCTTGAGAGCTAATATCTTTAAAAGCAGAACATATAAGTAACATACTTAGTGACATATTGTTTGGAATGTTAAGAGTATCCTTAAGGATTCACTTGGGAAGTAATTGCTTTGATTTGTCCAAGCAATACTGTAACAAGATGTTAGAGATGAAAGAGCAAAGACATTGTCCTTCCCCTTTAGAGAAGTCTGAAAAATAACCTAACATAGAAATATTTAGCTATGAATAGGTACTATGTAAATCCACTGTCGAGTGTTTGTCCATCAAATCATTCACTATCATGTGGTGCAGTAGGTTACTGCATCCACCCTCTAAATGCCGAACTCTTACAAGAACATGTTAAGTGTGCTCAGGCAATAGCAGGAGAAAGAGGAACTGAATAAGCAAAGAGAAGAGGAGTGGAAAATGTGTAACTGGCCCTCAGGAGAAAAGTCCAAGATTTGGGATATAGAAGGTCTGGAAACTAATGATGGTTGAGAAAATGGTCTCTTTCAGCAGTGAATCTCAAGAAGGTATGGACTAGGATAGGAGAAGCTATCACAATTGTGAGTAATGCTGCATTTAGGAATTAAATACATTTTACTTGTTTTCTGGTTTGCCTAAGCTGAAGAAAAAAAATTACCTAGGCAAAAAACTAAAAAACTCCTGGCAGAGAGAGAGAGAGAGAGAGAGAGAGAGAGAGAGAGAGAGAGAGAGAGAGAGAGAGAGAGAGAGAGAGGGAGGGAGGGAGGGAGGGAGGGAGGGAGGGAGGGAGGGAGGGAGGGAGGGAGGGAGGGAGGGAGAAGGAAATTTGCTTATCAGAGATTATATAATTAGAGGATGAGAATCATACTTCTTATCAGAATACTGGGTGTGAGAGGGCTGGTTGTTCATTAGACTATATTTAGCACAAGGTAAAAAAGTTCAGAAACAGTCAAGAAAATAATATCTATTAAATCTCGTGCAATTGGCTTGCAACAGTGTACTTTTCTTGGAGGGATAGAATGTATACAGAATTGTTCAGCTCCTTCAAGGAGTTCAGGCTCAAAATGAACAAAGAAAAAAGAAAAAAAAAGTAAGGACTACTGTGCTAGATCAGAAGTGTGGCAGCTAAGGATCCAGCTCAGGGTAGGTATCAAACCAGCAGGCAGAAACAGAGCCAAAGAACCAGAAGAAGAGGGTTGGAAGTAGCCATATGACTATTAAGAGACTGTAATGGATATGCTAACCAATATCAACTTTATGAAACATCTTTTTATAGTTGTTGTCATATGTAAGAACTGCACAAAAGGGCCTACCCTTTTGGCACATATAATTATCACTTGGTTGAGTAAAAGGATTAGGGAATATGATGAACCAATGTCGCAAACAGGAAGGCTTTTTAACCAGGGAGTCCGCACCTATCTTGACTGTGCGCCTCAGCAGTGACCGTGGGAACAGCGGAGCTGCTGAAGCTACTTGGAGATTAGGATCTGCTTTGCAAGAATGAGCATGTACACAGAGGGGACCAATCAAAACAAAAGTGATGCCTAAGATACACATACATTCAGAGCCATCCAAATGTCAGTCAGTGCAAATGCCAGTGTCCAAAGTGGCAGTCATCCTGAAAAGCCATAAACTAAGAAGAGTCTATAAAATAGCACCGGAAGCAAAACGTTCCTACACAAATAAAGATCTTGTGTGTTCTGCTGTAAGATGCTTTGGGAGCTTTGTCATATAGTGACAACAGTACCTACATAGTATTGTACCAGAGACTTTTAGGAGGTATTTAGAAAACTTAGGGACATCTATTGGTATTTACTGAGAATACAAGCCAGTCCTGTTTTATTGTTGTTCTTTTTTTTTTATTTTTTATTTTTTACTTTGCGGTCTGGTTATGGATCCCAGGGCCTCATGCTTCATCACTGAACTACACCCCCAAGCCTCTTGTAATATTTTAGTAAGAAATTTGTAAAGTAAATGAATAATATAACATTTCCCCAAAGGTATTCCCCTTGATTATGGTCAATCTAGTCTGTTACAGCTTATCCTAATGTGGTTTTTGAAACCTATAATCCAGCTATTCCTCTCCTCTTTAACTTCCTATACTTTTTATACTGCTTAACACTCTTAGGCTCATTAGTATTAGTATAGCTGAAAAGAGAGAAGGAGCGAGGGCTGCGGTGGTTCATTCTATAATACTTGCTACTCAGGAGGCTGAGATCTGAGGATCATGGTTCAAAGCTAGCCCAGGAACGAAAAGTCATGACACTGTTATCCAATTATCCACTAGAAAACTGGAAGTGGAGTTGTGTTAGTAGGCTAGCTGTGGTATGAAGGGACAGTGCCCAGGCCCAGAGTTCAAGCCCCATGACCGCAGAGAGAGAGAGAACGAGAGAGAGTGAGAGTGAGAGAGAGACAGAGACACAGACACAGAGACACAGACAGAGACAGACAGAGAGAGACAGAGACAGAGGAGAGAGGGAGATAGTGGTGTTAGGAGCTTGCTTGCTTCAAAGAAAAAGGTTTTGGAGTTAGGGGAAATGCAGTTACCTCTAAATAATAGATGCAAAAAAAGACAATCACTGATAAATCACACAGCACAATTTGTACTGGACATGGTTAGTCTGATTACAGGATCTCTATACTATATACCTAGCTAAGAAGCAATGAAAGACAGAAGGAAGTGGGGCTGGTAACATGCATGGTCAACTTAGTCATATCACTTTTTTGCTTACAAGGCTTTTTGCTTCAAAGGCTTTCCTTCCCCTACATGCAGTGCTAAAGTTTTACACACACTAGATAATTGCTGCTAACTGAGCCATTAAGCGCTTTGTTATATTTGTTATATGCCTGTTTTCTGAGTGTGTGTGTGTATACCAGTCCAAGGCCTTGAACTCAGGGTTCGGACACTGTCCCTTAGCTTTTTCACTCAAGGCTGGTACTCTGCCACTTGGGCCACAGCTCCACTTCTGGCTTTTGGTGGTTAATCGGAGAGTCTTTTTTTTTTTTGTTTCCTGGAGTAGCTTCAAAGCAAAATCCTCCTATCTCAGCCTCTGTGTAGCTAGGATTACAGGTGAGCCACCAGTGTTCAACAAGGCTTTCCTTTTTTTTTTTTTTTTTTGCCAGTCCTGGACTTCAGCTCAGGGTTTGAGCACTGTCCTTGGACTTTCTCAAGGCTAGAGCTCTACCACTTGAGCCTCAGCACCACTTCCAACTTTTTTCTATGTATGTGGTACTGAGGAATCGAACCCGGGTCTTCATGCATGCTAGGCAAGCACTCTACCACTAGGCCAAACTCCCAGCCCAAAGCTTTCCATTTCTTAATCTCTACAAGACCATCTGCTCTAATTCTCCAGCCTCCTCCTGTATCATTCTCTCCTTGGTTTTCAAAGCCCTATCACTCTGACCAACCTTTTTCATTCTTGTAAATTTTGCATGCACAGTTCCATTGATATGTCATTCTTTATCTTCTATTCTCATCCATTGCTTCAGCTTAAAGACCACTTCCTCAGAGAAGCCTTCCCTAGTTCCCAAACACCAATACTCAATATAAGCTTTTATTTTCTTTCACTGAGACCTACCACAATTACATGTTTATTTGAATGTATAAATAAGAAATGACTTTAAGAAATTTAGAAATGGACAAAATAGATCCAAGTACCTGCCTCCACAAAGTTTTGAATGAGTGAATGAATGACAGAGGTAGCTGTATGACCTTGGAAAAGTCTGTCAATATAGATTTCTTCATCTGTTAAACTGGGATAATGATAACTACCAATCTCACAATCACCATGTGGATTAAGGATAAAGTGCGGAATATGCTTAGCATTGACATGTAAGGTCTCAGAAATGTTATCATAATTAAAAATAAATCAGGAAAGTGTGTATGATGACACACATCTGCAATCCTAGCACTAGGGAGTAAAAAACAGAAGAATCTTGAGTTTGAGACTAGTGTGAGCTACATAGTTGAGTTCCAGGTCAGCCTGAGATATACAGTAGGACCCCATCATATTTTCTCTACACCCCCCCCCGCCAAAAAAAAGATCAGTGGCTCATGCCTGCGATCTAGGAGGGTAACATTCAGATGATCACGATTTGTGGCTAGTTGGGCAGAAAAGTTCAAAGGACTCTATCTCCAAAATAACCAGTAGAAAAAGGAGAGTCAGCTGAGCACCAGTGGCTCGTACCTGTAATCCTAGCTATCTTAGACATAAAGATCTGAGGATTGTCATTCTGAACCAGCCTGGATAAATCCAAAGGACACTTATCTCCAGTTAACTAATAAACAGCTCAGATTGGAGGCATGGCTCAAGTTGTATAGCACAAGTCATAAGTGAAAAAGCCTTCAGTATTGACATTAGGGAAGAAAAAGCGGTGTTGGGGATGTGATTCAACTGGTAGAGCTCCATCCAAGTAAGTAAGCCCAGCAAGTGTGAGACACTGAATTCAAACCCCCCAGTACTGGTAAAGCAACTTTATAAGTAATCAAAACTCATACCTTGCTGGTAGGAATGTGAAAAATACAACCCTTTGGAAAACAGTTTGCCATTTCTAAATAAAGTAAAAAGTAAGACATACACAAACTTTGCAATGCCACTTTTGGTACATACTAAGTGAAATGAAAACTTATTTACACATATAAAATCTATATATGAATGTTTATAGCAGCTTTATTCAAATTAACAAGTGGAAACAAGAGGCCAGATGTTTTAAAACCCGGTAATGGATTAAACAAACTGTGTTATCAGTAGACTATCATTCAGCCAGAAGAAATAAACTACTGATATAGATAACTGCATGGATGAACTACAAACTGCATTATGCTAAGTGAAAGAAGGGATTAGAAAGGTAACATATAGTATGGTTGCATTTATGTGGAATTTATATGTCATTCTAGAAAAGTCAAAACTGAGGATGAAAATCAAGTTAGTGGTTGCTAGAGGTGCAATAGGGCATATTAGCACTGTGTGGGGGTAGAGGTAAGGGGTCTGGAGGGGGTCTGGAGGCTGGAGGGATGGGATGATGTGATAGAAATATACTAGGTTGGTTGCTACACAGCTATGTATATTTATTAAAATTCATGGCACGGGCCAGGGGGAGTGTAGCCTAGTGGTAGATGCTCACCTAGCATGCATGCATAAAGTATCACATATGCAGGAAAAGCCAGAAGTGCCACTGTGGCTCAAGTGGCAGAGCGTTAGCCTTGAACAAAGAGTCCAAGGATATTGGCCAGCCCCTGAATTCAAGCCCCAGGACTAGCAAAAACAACTCATGGCCCAGTAGACTTAAAAGGGTGAACTTGCTAGGCGTGGTGGCTCACTCCTGTAATCTTAGCTACTCAGGAGGCTGAGATCTGAGGGCCAAGGTTCAAAGCCAGCCCAGGCACAGAAGGACCTGAGACTCTTATCAAAATTAACTCTAGAAAATGGGGAAATAGGGCTTGGCGCAAGGGTAGGGTGGTAGCCTTGAGCTGAAGAGCTTAGGGACAGCACCCAGGCCCAGTTCAAGCCCCATGACCCACAAAAAAAAAAAAAAAGTGAACTTTATGTAAATTATACCTTATTTTAAAAAACAGGTACATGAAATTGCCTTTTTCTTTAAAAAATAACATTTATATATTTCGATTAATAAAAGTCCTACATGTTCATTGTAGATATTTGGGAACATACAGGAAAATATTTTCTTATAATTTTTACAGCCTCAAACACACACACACTTATCCTCCAATGTGGATGCAGCTATACATATTTTGCCTTTTGAATTACATTGTGCAGTTTTTCTATGCCATTAAATAATTTTCGGTACATATATACATGGATACACACAATTTTTTTTTCCTCTTCTGGGAACTGAACCCAGGATATCAGGCATGCTAGGCAAGTGCTGTGCCACTGAGTTATACCACTAGTCCAGTGATTTAATATGTGTGTGTGTGTGTGTGTGTGTGTGTGTGTGCCAAGTCCTAGGGCTTGGACTCATGGCTGAGAACTGTCCTTGGGTTTTCCTCAGGACTACTGCTCTAGCATTTACGCTTTGTGGTACCAAGGAATCAAATTCAGGCATGCTAGGCAAGCACTCTACCATGAGGCCACACTCACAGCCCCTGACTTAATTTTTTAAAGCATTCCTTTGGTGTTGGGAATTACATTTTTTTTTTTTTTTGCCAGTCCTGGGCTTGAGCTCAGGGCCTGAGCACTGTCCTTGGACTTTCTCAAGGCTAGAGCTCTACCACTTGAGCCTCAGCACCACTTCCAGCTTTTTTCTATATGTGGTACTGAGGAATTGAACCCGGGTCTTCATGCATGCTAGGCAAGCACTTTAACCACTAGGCCAAACTCCCGGCCTGGGAATTACATTTTTTATACAGTCATTTTTTGTCAAATTAAAAACAGGAAAGTCCAATCTCCATAACCTAATCACAAAAGATAATTTAAAAAATCAATGGGGCTGGGAGTTTGGCCTAGTGGTTAAAGTGCTTGCCTAGCATGCATGAAGACCCGGGTTCGATTCCTCGGTACCACATACATAGAAAAAAGCCGGAAGTGGTGCTGAGGCTCAAGTGGTAGAGCTCTAGCCTTGAGAAAGTCCAAGGACAGTGTTCAGGCCCTGAGCCCAAGCCCAGGACTGGCAAAAAAAAAAAAAAAATCAAATTATATTATTTCAATTCTTTTGCTCATTACAAACAATTGCTTAAATAAAAATATAATTTATTGGGCCAGGAGTTCGGCCTAGTGGTTAAAGTGCTTGCCTAGCATGCATGAAAGCCCAGGTTTGATTCCTCGGTACCACATACATAGAAAAAAGCCGGAAATGGTGCTGAGGCTCAAGTGGTAGAGCTCTAGCCTTGAAAAAGTCCAAGGACAGTGCTCAGGCCCTGAGCCCAAGCCCAGGACTGGCAAAAAAAAAAAAAAAAATAATATATATATATATATAATTTATTATTAAGGTGTTGTACAGAGGAGTTACCATTGCATAAGTCAGTTAATGAGTACCTTTTTTTGGGGGGGAAGGAATAATGTCATCCCTTCACAATTTTGACAAATTATAAAACAGCAACAAAACCCCTCATAGTCCTGGGACTGTTCCATACTGGGGGTTCCCAATGTAGAACTGGAGAAGCAAGCCTTCTCTTAGTTTCAACTCCCTATTGTCTAGGTGTCTACAGGCAAAGTGGTTCCACAGGGTGATCTGGCTTCCTTCTCCCTCTGTGGTGTCTACTAGACAACCTAATATTTCCTGTATTACGAGCTTCGATTGGCTGTATTCAGTGCCAAGTAAGCAGGGCAGATGAGTGATCTGTTCAACATCACACAGGGCTTACCAGGAATTGTAGACAGGCGTTTAGACCCTGGATGGTACTCAGTCTCAGAAAGTGCACATTGTGTAATCTTTTTTGTGTGTGTTTTGTTTTACCCTCTTCAACAGGAAGCTTGTCACCTTCTCCCCCTCCCTTCCCCCCCAAAAAAATTGTAAAAAGAAAAACCTTGAAGTCAGGAGTGTGGCCTAGTGATAGTGCTTGCCTAGCATGCATGAAGCCCTGGGTTCCATTCCTTAGTAACCACATACACAGGAAAAAGCCGGAAGTGGTGCTGTGGCTCACGTGGCAGAGTGCTAGCCTTGAGAAAGCCCAAGGACAGTGCCCAGGCCCTGAGCTCAAGCCCCAGGACTGGCCAAAGAAAAGAAAAATCCTCATTCTAGTGACTTAGCACTTAGGGGACGCTTTGATCTCTACCAAGTGTCCTAGGCAATGCTGCCACTCACCAGCTGGGGTCATTTCACCCTTGATGGCAAGGTGACACTATTTCTACTAACCCAGGGGGGCCCGCGATGCGCCCGGAGGAGCGGAGAGCTCCAGCTTAAAGTCCCAGGGTCGTCGCCTTGGTGGGGCTGCCAGTGACGGAGGAGTCCCAGCTAGGAGGCCGCGGCTCTCCCGTGACGGCGCCCGTCCGTCAGTGGGCGGATCGAAGTGAAGAGGGGTCCCTCACATTCCCAGGACGGACGGAGGGCCAGGACCAGCCGCGAGCCCAGAGGGAGGCCGGTCTTCCGCCATCCCACAATGCTCCGCTTCCCGGAAGCGCCGGGTTCCCCGGAAGTGCCCGGCTGGCTTGACAGCGCGAGTTTGAGGGATCCTCTGCCGCTGGAGGGTAGCAATTTGGGGTCCGGAGTGACGTTCGGAGGCTCTAGGCGCGTTGGGACGGGGCCATTTGGGGACCCAGTGGCGGGATGATGGAGGAGGAGGAGCTGGAGTTCGTGGAGGAGCTAGAGGCGGTGCTGCAGCTCACGCCTGAGGTGCAGCTGGCCATCGAGCAGGTGAGCGTCCCGCCCCCTCGAGGGCCTGAGGAGGCCGCTGCGGGCCGCGGGCCTGGGTGCGAGCTGGGTGAGAGGGAAAGCGGGCGCGGCGGGAAGCGGGGTGGGAAAGAGGGCTCAGCCGAGCCACGGGAGGCGTCCTTTCAGGCCTCGATTGCCTTTGGAAGCTGGTGCGTCGTGGGGTGTGTTCCCTGAGGGTGACCCTGGAAGAAGGCACCCCGGGAGTGGCCAGCTCAGCGTCTAGGGGGTGGTAGGGCTTCGTGCATTTCCCAGGCCGATTGCTCCCGTTTCTCTTGTGAGTCGCCCGGAATTAGCCATTGCTGAAGCGAGGGAATAGCAGGCCCGGGGACGTGTGGGAAATCATCCCCTTGGCTTTTTTTTTTTTCTTCTTTTTTTTTTGCTAGTCCTGGGGCTTGAACTCAGGGCCTGAGCACTGTCCATGGGCTTGCTCACGGCTTGCGCTCTACCACTTGAGCCACAGAACTACTTCTGGCTTTTTCTGCGTATGCGGTACCAAGGAATCGGAGCCCAGGACTTCATGCCTGTTAGGCAAGCACTCTACCACTAGGCCATATTTAACAGTTGAAAAATCCCCTGCAGTTTGGGCTATGTTGGAGAGTATTCCCAAGAGTCCCCTCTTCTCTGCAGCTCTGCAGGATATACATATATACATATATATATATATACACATATATATATATATATAATTTTTTTTTGCCAGTCCTGGGATTTGAATTCAGGGCCTGAACACTGTGCTTGGGCTTTCTCAAGGCTAGCACTCTACCACTTGAGCCATAACACTACTTCCAGCTTTTCCTGTGTATGTAGTACCAAGTAATCGATCCCGCGACTTCCACAACCCACTTCTTTTTGCAACAACAACAAAAAGGCATACATTTCAGTTAAGTTTTGGGCGTAAGTGGGCTCTAATGGAAAAAGCAGTTCAGTCAGTTATTTGGCTGGCTCGAATTTCAGAAATGTCAGGTTTTTTTTTTTTTAAAGAATATGAGTTCTAGAGATTTATCTAGTAAGTAGACATTTTGATGTCATGATAAATTTAGAACTTTTTCATACTTTAGTGGTCTGATTGAATAAAGTTCTGTGAACAATTACATAATAGCAAACTTGTAAAGATTAGTGATCTGTAAGGAGTTAGGAAGTGTTGATATAATGGAACCACATTTTATCCAGAGATAAGCTTCAAAGCCACAGCATAAACTGAAAAACCCTACAACATGTTACTCTTAAGTTGCTTATAAAATACAATGTATTACCATCTCTTTCTTTTTCCTCTCCTTTAAAAAACTTGTTTTCTGGGCTGGAGGAGTTTGGCCTAGTGGTAGAGTGCTTGGGGTTCAATTCCTTGGTACCACATACACAGAAAAAAAGCCAGAAATGGTGCTGAGGCTCAAGTGGTAGAGCTCTAGCTTGAGAAAGCCCAAGGACAGTACTTAGGCCTTGAGTTCAAGCCCCAGGACTGGCCAAAACCCCCCCAAAACCAAAACAACTTGTTTTCTTTACAGTGATGGAGATCAAATCCAGGACATTGCCCATGATAATCTAGGCCTCTCCCTCTGAGCTATATTCCATAAGTGTTTCTTTAATAAGTCTAGTATTGTCAGTTTTTTCCTTCAGCATTAGAGCCAATCAGTGGATAAAGTAGTTGGCTTCATTTAAGGGCTTTTTATATGAAAGCATATTAAAACTTAGGATGAACACTTATGGGCAGTAAGAAGATGCTCTAGCACCATTTTTTTCATATACAGTTGCAATGGATTTTGAAATTGTTTTTTCCTCCATCTTTCTTTTTTCTTTCTTCTCTTTCCATGAATACAAATGTTTTTTAGGTCTATCTTCCACATATGAGTGAAAACCAGCTGAAGGAAATGAGCTATTGTGCAAAACGTAACTCATATGTCTTGTATCATGTTTATACTGAGACGTAAACTCATGGCAGTCATGGTTCTCATCACTCCCTCTGTGGAGAGCATATAGTTGAGAATATGTAAATTATATTTACATAGGATGCATTTCTGCCATATGTATATGTTATTGAAACTGAAATGCTAAGCATTTAAAAAAGATAACACTTTGTTTTCTTCTTACCTTCCTCTTCCTTTACCTCTCCTTGACATGAGGGAAGACCTAAACATTTCTAAAAACTATTTTTTACCTCTCTGAAAGGTCATTTTTTGGTACTATATTTCATATAGTGAAATAGGGAAGGCATCTTCTATGAAGAAGTTGCTTCCTAGAATTCTAATTATTTCTCTGTGTGTGTGTGTGTGTGTGTGTGTGTGTGTGTCTGTGTGTGTGTGATGTGGTTTGATCTTGGCCTGGGTGCTGTTCCTGAGCTCTTCAGCTCTTCAGCTCAAGGCTACCACTCTACCCCCGGGCCTGGGCATTGTCCCTTAGCTCTTCCTCTCTAGGCTACCACCTTACCCTTGAGCCAAACCCTACTTCCTATTTTCTAGAGGTTAATTGGAGATAAGAGTCTCAGGTCCTTTTGTGCCCAGGCTGGCTTTGAACCTTGATCCTTAGATCTCAGCCTCCTGAAAACTTAGGATCACAAGTGTGAGTTACTGTGCCTGTCTTAATGCTAATTATCTTGAACTGGTAAAAACTAAGGATGCAGAGCTTCATTTAACAGCTTTTATAATCTATCTTTTTACAAGTTGTGACTTTTGAAGGTGATTGGCTGGTTAGCTGTATCTCTCAGAAGGTGATTTGCTTTCTTAATCTGAATGCCAACAGTCCATTTCTTTTAATTTTTTCTTTTCCATATTGTTTTACCTAGATCTCCTTTTTTTTTTTTTGCCAGTCCTGGCTTGAGCTCAGGGCCTGAGTACTGTCCTTGGGCTTTCTCAAGGCTAGAGCGCTATAACTTGAGCCACAGAACCACTTCTGTTTTTTTTCTGTGTACATGGTACCGAGGAATTGAACCTGCGTCTTTGTGCATGCTAGGCAAGCACTCTACCATTAGGCTAAACTCCTGGCCCCTAGATCTCCTTTTTTTTTTCTTTCTTTTTTTTTTGTGACATTGTCTTAAGCATAAAATTTGCTTCAAAGCAGGCTGAAGATGTAGCATAGTGGTAGAACACTTGTGTGGGATGCACAAGACTGCCACCATTTTTCCCCATACAAAGATCAGTGTATTTTCAAATTATTCATTCTCTTTCTTTTTTCTTCTGTTTTCTCTCTCCTCTCCATGAATGTCGTCTTGTTCTAGTTACCACATATAAGCAAAACTATATATTTGACTAGCACCATTAAAAAACAACAACTGGTGGCTCATGCCTGTAATTGTACTCTGAAGGTGGATGATTCAAATCCAGGCCCTGCAGAAAGTTCCTCAAGAACTTTCAACCCTCATTTCAATCAATAAAGCTAGTCATGGTTGGCCTGGGCTATTGTCCCTAAGCTATTCAGGAAGCATAATTAAGAGGAATGCAGTCCAGGCAGGTATGGATATAAATGAGAGACCCTATTTGAAATATAGCTAAGGCAAAAAAGGTTAAGGGCTTGGAACGAGTGACAGAATGCCTGTAATTGCAAACAAAGCCTTGAGTTCAAACTCCATTATTGCATAACCAAAAATAACCATAACAGAAAAGACACCTGTATGGTAGAAAAGTTTATTATCATGGCTTTCTTTTTTTTTTAATTGAATTCATGTTTAATAATTACAGGCATCATGCCCCCCTTCCCCCTGCCCAGGCAGCAGCAGGGGTGGTGCAGGGGCTGGGGCATTTGCCCCCAGCAGCGAGGACGGCAGTCCCAAGAGTGATTTTCAGAAAATAAAAAAGGACCCCCAGGGGCAGGTGGTGGTGCCCCCCCCAAGACACACCAAATTTCAAGAGCTTTCTTTCTTTTTTTTTAATCCATCCTGGTGTATTTATTTCCTAGTTGTTGGGAGCCAGAGTGGAATCAAACTGTACCTTGACTTGCATCAGACGATGGCTTTATTGTCTTATTGTTTTCTGGCCCTATTCTATGTAAATGACCTGAGAATTACCATATGAATGTAACACCTGGAGGTTCCCTGGGTCTGGAGGAGGGAAGAAGCGGGAGTGAAAAATAAACGCGGCAGTCTTTACCTGGACTGCGGACATCCCGGACCCGGTGTGTCTGTCTCTCTTCTATTTCTTCCTAGTCCTTGCCCCCGATTTCAGGAACCCCAATCTGCGAACCCTGGTTTGCTGCCGGTTGGCCCTGGCATCTAGTTACTTATTTTCATATATTTTTATTGCAATTAATAGAAGAGTTACATTGTATTCACCAGATAGACGGTGTATTACTTCACATATCTTGGTCCCCATTTCCCTCCCTCCGCCTCAGCCCGTCATCTTGTTTTCCTCCCTTCCCTATTCGACTTCAAATAATCAAATACGCATAGATACAATATATCAGATAACCAGGAGGAGTACTGTAACAATATGAGATAACCAAGGGACAGCAAAAGTGATGAGAGATAACATAGTACATTAAGGACAACAATCATTCCTTATATGGCTTTTGTTTCTATATCCTGGAGGTCCTTTCATTTAGTGTCATTTTATATGGCCTTATGAATCTACATTTTACCATGGCTTTCTTAATACAAGATATTATCAGTTTGTTTAGTGTCCTAATAGACATACCTGCTGCCATGTCCTTGTCTCTGAGATTTTATTGGTATCTGTGGAACTTTCCACATTTGCCTTATTCAGTGGGCTAAAATGTGAACCCTATGCAGATATTAAAAATTTGGGCCAGGTGCAGTGGTTCATGCCTGTAATCCTAGCTACTCAGGAGGCTGAGATCTGAGGATCTCAGTTCAAAGCCAGCCTGGGCACTAAAGTCGATGAGAATCTTATCTCCAATTAATGACTAGAAAACCAGAAATGGTGCTGTGGCTCCAGGGGTAAGGCAGTAGCCTTGAGCTGAAAAGCTCAAGGACTGCACACAGGCCCAGAGTTCAAGCCCCTTGACACCCCCCCTCAAAAAAAAAATATGTGTGTGTGTGTGTGTGTATTTGCCTTAGTAGATATTTATGGAATATCTATTATGTATGAAGCATTATAAAGTGAAAAAATGGTTTTCAGGGCATTTACTATATAACAGGAATGGAAGATTATATAAAACAAGGTAAAAAAAATTGTTACTGTTTTTGTTTTGTTTTTGTGCTGGTCCTGGGCCTTGAACTCAGGACCTGGGCACTGTCACTAAACATTTTTGTTCGAGGCTAGTATGTTATATCCAGCAAACCAGTAGTTGAGCCACTGTACAACTTCCAGCTTTTTCTGAATAGTTTGTTGGAGATAAGAGTCTCATAGCCATGGGGCCAAGAGTTTGACATAGTGGTAGAGTGCTTGCCTAGCATGCATAAAGACCTGGGTTCGATTCCTCTGTACCACATATATAGAAAAGCTGGAGGTGGTGCTGTGGCTCAAGTGGTAGAGTATTAACCTTAAGGAAAGCCTAAGGACAGTGCTCAGGCCCTGAGTTCAGTCCCCAGGACTGGCATAAAAAAAATCAAAGAAAGAAACAAAAAATTCTCAGCCTTTCTTGCCTGGGTTGGCTTCAAACTGCAATCTCAGATCTCACCCACCTGAGTAGCTAGAATTATAGACATGAGCCACTAGTGCCCAGCAAAAAATTGTTCTTTTAATCACAAAAATTATTGGCATTAATGCTGTTCAACATGATTTTTGCCATGTTTTTATGTAGGTATTTCCAAGCCAGGATCCTCTAGATCGAGCAGACTTCAATGCTGTTGAGTACATCAATACCTTGTTCCCAACAGAGCAAGTAAGTATTGAGTTGTAGGTTTCTTTCTTTTTAGTGGCTTCTGGCTCATCCTTGGGGTATAGTTGTTATATTGTACTACATAATCTAAAGGCGATTGATAAACAAAGGAGAATGAGTTCAGATCAAATCAAGCTAACTGTTAAAGTGGAACTCTTTGGTTAGTAAGCATATTATTAGAAACCAGGTGGTAAGAATCTCCTTCTACTCCCTTACACCAAAATTTATGAGTCAGGCAGAATAAGCACTGAGTCATGAAACAACTTTCATTCCTATTTCAAAAAATAAATTTTTATCCTTTCTGTTTTGTATTGTTTTGTTGGGTGCTTTGCCTAAATAGATTTTTTTTTTTAAAAAAAACAGGAGACCAGAATTAGAAGAAGCAGCTGAGTTAGGAGAAGGGCAGCTAGTGTTTTTAGTTTTTCATTTGTCCATTTAGCAAATATGCAGTGGGCACCTTTTATATTGTCATTCACTACCACTACCTTGGGTTCTGAGGTTACAAAGATGCATGAAACTCTATTCTTGCCCTAGCCATACATGATCTTCCATGCTGTGGGAGAGGTATGGGACAATACAGTGAGGGACAAAAGAATAATTCTTCCTATGAAAACCCAAACCTCATGTAATCCTCTGGCAGATCTTTATGGATTTACTTACTTATTCAGTCAGACAGTCAAACTCAGCAGTTATTTGACATGTCTACTGAGTACAGGCACCGTTTTAAAAATGGGAAAGAAATAAAAATGGTGTCCATAATAGGGTAGTTCTTAGTGTCAGGGAACTTAGTGTGGAGAGGAAGACAAGAAATAAGCCAGCAAATACTGAGTGTTCATGGCTCACATCTGTAATCCTAGCTACTCAGGCGGCTGGGGTTTGGAGGATTGTGGTTTGAAGCCATAAAAGTTTCAAGACTCCATCTCCATTCAACCAGAGAAAAGCTGGCTAAAGGTGTGAGTCAAGTGGTAAAGCACCAGCCATGAACAAGAAAGCTAAGCCTGGAATGGGGCGGGGGAGAAAGAAAGAAAAAAAAGCCTAAAGGGAGGATCTCTGCAGCTGTTCCGGTTAAGCTGAGACCTCATATCTATGAAGGAGGCAGGCCTGTGGCAATCTGGTGGAACATTATTCTAGGTGGATCATCAGTTAGGTTCATCTTCCTAGAATGTTAGGAGAGAGGGCCATTGTGATCAGAGAAGGCAGGAAGCCCAGTTAGGAGGCTAATGCAGTAGTTCACTGCATTAGATAAAACTCATCCAATTTGGTACTGTAGGATGAAGGTACACGTTCATCTAGAATATAAACTTTATTTACTTACTCAGTTTAGAAAAAAAAAAAAGGTCTACTCTGCCTATACTTAGAAATATGTGGGACTGGGAATGCTGTCAGTGATAGAGTACCTACTTTGCTTGCTGGAAGCCCTAAATTCAGTCCCTTGCAGGAAAGAGAATGGAGAGAGGGAGAGGGATGAGGGAAGGAGAGGGGAGAAGAGGGAAAAGGGAGAAAATAAAGACAAAAAAATTCTGGGATAAGGGAGTAAACAAGCAGATGTGGTTCCTGCCAACATAGAATTCGTGGTCTAAATTTTTGCTCCTTTACCATAACTATCACAATAGTTAACATATTTGGAGTGTTTACTGTGCATCATCCCATCTGTGATTCCCTTGCCACCCTTGTTTCCAGTGAGAATAATGAAGTATACAGAGATGAGGAACACTCAGCTGAGGTGCAATAGAGTTGTCAGGAAGGAAATATATCAGTCCTACTGAGAGCAGCCTGGAGAATACAAAGAGACTTTGCTGGGGAAATGGCAGTGTAGCGGGTATGACAGGTCCAGTTAGAAATTTTGAACCTTAATTTCTAGCCTGCGTAGAAATTTCCAGACTATGTAGGTGTTGTTGACACCTTCATCCACTTTTGACAGTAAGGGGAAAAGCAAGTCTCAGTGGGAGGTAGAGTTAGAGGAAGGTAGAAGCACATCCTGGTTGAAATATGTGGTTGAAAATTCATATGTGTAGCTTATCATTGTTAGTATCTTGATATATATCCTTTCAAACTTTTCTTTTTTTGAATTAAAAATCTTTTTTTTTTTTGCCTGTTTTTTATTTGTTTTGTTTTGCCTTTAATTGAACTAGATTCCTAGCCCTTGTTTGAACTCATGGCTTCATGCTTGCAGACACTTTGCCAGTAGAGTTATATCCCCAGACCGTAGAATTTTTTTTTTCCGGTTGTGGGTCTTCAACTCTGGGTCTGGGCACTGTCCTTGAGCTCCTCAGCTCTAACACTCTACCACTTGAGCCACAGTGCCACTTCTAGTTTTCTGATGGTTAATTGGAGATAAATGTCTCATGGACTTTCGTGCCCTGGCTGGCTTTGAACTACGATCCTCAGATCTCAGCCTCCTGAGTAGCTAGGATTAGAGGCATGAGTCACTGGCACCTGGCATAGAGTTGGTTTTTTTTTGTTGTTGTTGTGTTTTTTTGTTTTTTTGCCAGTCCTGGGTCTTGGACTCAGGGCCTAAGCACTGTTCTTGGACTTTCCCCAAGGCTAGCACTCTACCACTTGAGCCACAGTGCCACTTCTAGTTTTCTGGTAGTTAATTGGAGATAAATGTCTCATGGACTTTCATGCCCCGGCTTGCTTTAAACTGCAATCCTCAGATCTCAGCCTGCTGAGTAGCTAGGATTAGAGGCATGAGTCACTGGCACCTGGCATAGAGTTTTTTTTTTTTTTTTTTGCCAGTCCTGGATCTTGGACTCAGTGCCTAAGCACTGTTCTTGGCCTTTCCCCAAGGCTAGCGCTCTACCACTTGAGCCACAGCACCACTTCCAGCTTTTTCTGTGTATGTGGTACCAAGGAATTGAATCCAGGTCTTCATGCATGCTAGGTAAGAATTCTGAGCCTGGGTGCTGTCCCTGAGCTCTTCAGCTCAAGGTACTGCCCTACGCCTTAGCCACAGCGCCACTTCTGGTATTCTGTCGATTAATTGGGGATAAGAGTCTCATGGACTTTTTAGTGCCTGGGCTGTCTTTGAACAGTGATCCTCAGATCTTTGCCTCCTGAGCAGCTAGGATTACAGGTGTGAGCCATCATACCTGGCCCCAATTTTTTTTTGCTAGGCGCTAGTGGCTCATACCACTACATATATGTGCATATGTGTTTGTATATATATAAATATATATACAAACACATATATATGTATTACATATATATATATGTAATTGTTGCTAACAATAGTTAACCTTCTGTGCTATACAAGATACAATAGAAGATATTCCTGCTATCAAGCTGTATCCCCTTCCAAACTTTTCTAATGAACATATTAATTTTTAAATAAAACTTTACAAATGATATATGGTGTGATTGTCTTTTTGGAGATTTCATAAGCAGCCTTCATAGCTCAACATTTTCAGTAATGGGAACTTTAGGAATTACTAGATACAGACACTGGTAACAACTTGCATAAGGAAAGACAGCAAGTATGACATGTCAATGTCTAACTTATCACCTTGTCAAGGACTCTGATTCAACTAAACAAAAAAGAAGTGTTAGATTGGAAACTCCATCGGAAACTACCTTCTACTCACCTGTTTCTGAAGAGGTGTGTGTCTAATTGGTTTTTAAATTGCTGAAGGAAGCTCAAAACTTTTGTTGTTCCAAAGATTCTAGTATATAGCTTGCCTATTGCCTTCACAGTCCTGATTGTGTATAGTGTAGTTTCTTAGATTATCACCAAAAAGTTTATGACACAGAGTAGCCTCTTGTTTCCCTCACTCGAGTTACAATTTACATATAGTTCATCTGCCAACCTAGATTTCCATAGAACTTCATGAAAAAGTAATAGGAAGTAGTGTCCTAACATACTGTTTCTTTTAATGATTGCTAAATATTGGTCACAGCCTATTATATATCCCATAGATTGCCAATAAATGAGGGAAAGTAAGTTGTAAAAGATGTCCACATGTCAAGAATGTGTGGTTTATTGTCACTCTAAGAAGAATGTGGAGGTACTTCTGTTGAGTGGTAGGTGTGTGTGTCTGTAGCTGCCAGAGGCTGGAATGGGGGGCCCTGAACACATTCTTGGATGTCTCTCTTTTACCAGATTCAGGTAAGGGGTGACAGTGGGGCTCTGAGGGAAAATGAGTTTAACCTTCTGTGTTTATCTGAACTCCCCACAGGGTGTTAAAGAGTAGTCAGGTTTGAGGACAGTGATCTAGAAATTTGTTTTAGTCTCTTAGGCATAAATTGAATGTCATCGTTGTTTATGTTTTTTATTGGAAATTCTATTAAAAGAAACTAAATGAAACTTCGTGAAAATATAGTATAACCCTCGCACTCAGAAGGCAAATATGCAGAATGATTATTTGAGCCAATGGTCAATGAGTTGTGAGGAGCCTAGGCAACAAAGAGAAACTCTGGTATGTGAGAAGTGGGGGGTGGGAGAGGGAATATAGTATAATTAAGAATTTTGAAACACAGTAGGTTAGAGGTATGGCTTAGTTGGTAGACCTCTAGCCAATGAACAAAGTGTCATATACCAAGATTGAGTACTTCTCTTGCAACCAAAGAAAAGAAAAAAAAATATTGAAACACATCTAGAGGGATTTTTTTGTTTTTTGTATTTGTGTGTGTGTGTGTGTGTGTGTGTGTGTGTGTGTGCGCGCGCCTATATGCACGCCTGCTGGTACCAGGACTTGAACTCAAAGCCTCTTGTTCTCAGTTCATTCATGGTTGGCACTCTACCACTTGAGCCATGCCTCTAGCCCAGTTTCAAGCTTCAGTTCTCAGATCTCAGCCTCTTGAGTAGTTAGGATTCTTAGGATGAGCCATCAGCACCTGGTGATATATAGAACACTTTAATATAATTTTTAATAACTTTTAGAATGCTGTAAGTCTGTATTACTATGAAAAAAACCCTAGGTAGGAAATCATCAGCCCATTTTAGTTTTTAGAAAGCCATATATTATCATACAAAAAATGTAAGCCAGGCATGGTGGCTCATGCCTGTAATCCTAGCTACTCAGGAGGCTGAGATCTGAGGATTTCAGTTCAAAGCCAGCCCAGACATTGAAGATCTTGAAACTCTTACCTTCAATTAACCACTAGAAAACTGGA
This sequence comes from Megascapheus bottae, assembly GCF_031878675.1. Taxonomy (NCBI): domain Eukaryota; kingdom Metazoa; phylum Chordata; class Mammalia; order Rodentia; family Geomyidae; genus Megascapheus; species Megascapheus bottae. The sequence continues at coordinate 28,087,154 of NC_143525.1, read as the reverse complement.
AGTGCACTGTGGGATAGGTCAGTAGCCTGGAGCTGAAGAGCTCAGAGACAGTACCCAGGCCCAGAGAGTCCAAGCCTCAGAACCTACAAAACAATAACAACAAACAAAAAAAATGTAATAGAAAAGTATATTACATTGCAGTATAGCAATTTTACTTTTGATTTATTTCTAACCAGCACAAGTTATCATTAAAATCAGAGCAACACTTGTCAGTAATGAAAACATTTAAAACCTATGTGATTAAAACTGATTCCATTTCAGCTAAGCCGGAATAGTGAGACTCATAGAGAGGATATACCACTTCCCTCAGGTAGCCCATCCAGAGTCCCACAAAGTTGGCTGCCAATTCCAGAGTAGCCCTGCTCCATACTTGAGCATTCCTGCCATAGGGAGGTAGAAAACTGATGTCCTGTCCAGATGTTTTGGAACGCAAAAGTAGTAGGCCAAGGGGCCAGGAGTTGGCCCAGTGGTAGAGTGCTTGCCTAGCGTGCACAAAGACACTGGTTCTATTCCTGGGTACCACATACATAGGAAAAAAAAAAAAGCCAGGAAGTGGTGCTATGGCTGGAGATCTAGCCTTGAGAAAGCCCAAGGACGGTGCTCAGACCCCAAGTTCAAAGCCAGAAGTGGCAAAAAACAAACAAACAAAACAAAACTAGGTCAACAACTATTGTATTGAAGCTATGCATAGCGATTCATGCGGTAATCCAAGCGATTCAGGAGGCTGAGTTCAGGAGGGTTCATGATTTGAGGTCAGCGTAGGCAAAAAGTTTGCAAGACCCTACCTCCCTGCCTCTTTGTTAACTTTAACCAATGTCTTTATAAGTGGCAGAGATATCAATAAATCAGGTCTAATAGTGTAGCCTGATTTATTTGATTTTTCTACTAATGGATTTTCTACTGGGTCTTCACTTTTTAAAATGTAATTATAGGGCTGGGAGTTTGGCCTAGTGGTAAAGTGTTTACCTAGCATGCACAAAGACCTGGATTTGATTTCTTGGTACCGCATATATAGGAAAATCTAGAACTGTTGCTTTGGCTCAGGTGGTGGAGCTCTAGCTTTGAGAAAGCTCAAGGACAGTGCTTAGGCCCTGAGTTCACGCCCCAGAACTGGCACACAAAAAGATGTAGTTATATCATTATATCTGACTGTGTATTTGGGTTTATTAGAAAATTTACTATTATTTACCTAAGACCATATCTATGGATTTTTAAATTGAAGAAATGGTTACTGTACCACTACTGACTGATACACAATGACCTGTAAGTCACACTGTGACATGGAAAAAGTCTGGTGCTGTACATTTAGGGAGATACCCTTAACACAAAGGTTACTGAGAAAGAAGAGGAAACTGGTGTGATGGCTCACACCTGTAATCCTAGCTACACATAGGCTTAGATCTGAGGATAGAGGTGGAGCCTTGAAGCCAGCCAGGCAGAAAAGTTCAACAGACTCTTCAATTAACAAGCAAAAAGCTAGAACTGGAGGTGTGGCTTAAGTAGAATACTTGTCATTAGTGAAAAGGCCAAACAGGAACACAAGGGCCCAAGTTCAATTATATACAGCCCAGATTTGACAGTATCAGATGGACTTAAGTTGAATTAGATTGTACAATGAAAGTAACTTCTTTCTTTGTGAGATTTATCCCTATTTCAGACAATGGTTTGATATCTGAAAATTGTGAGTAATCATGGCTTTGCTCCAGTGATGAGATATGAACAGCCCATTATGACATCTCAGATACCCATGACCTGTTTCTGTTACCAAAACTGCACCTGGACTCCTCATGTCAGTAAAGGGAGCTGGGAGCCACTTTTTTCTTTATTTCTTTTGTATATATTGTTGTATATATTTATTTTGGTGCCAGTGCTGGGTCTTGAACTCAGAGCCTGGCTTGGGCTCTGCCCCTGAGCTTTTGTACTCAAGGATAATGCTCTACCATTTAAGCCACAGCTCTACTTCTACATTTCTGGTGGTATATTGGAAATAAGAGTAACATGCACTTTGTGTGTGTGTGTGTGTGTGTGTGTGTGTGTGTGTGTGTGTGCGCGCATGCGTGTGTGTGAGAGAGAGAGAAAGAGGGAGAGAGAGAGGGAGAGAGGGGAGAGAGAGCGAGTGCGCGCGTGCGAGCTTGAACTAGGCCTGGGCGCTGTCCCTGAGCCCTTTAGCTCAAGGCTACTGCCGTATGCCTGGGCTTGGTTGTTGTCCCTGAGCCCTTTAGCTCAAAGCTACCACCCTACCCTTGAGCCAAGCCCCACTTCTTGTTTTCTACAAGTTAACTGGAGATGAGTCTCAGGTCCTTTTGTGCCTGGGATGGCTTTGAACCTTGATCCTCAGATCTCAGCCTCCTGAGTACCTAGGATTACAGGCATGAACCACTCACTGCACCCAGCTGCATGCACTTTTGTGCACAGGCAGGCTTCGCACTGAGATCCTCTGATCTCAGCCTCCAGAATAGCTAAGATTGTAGCTATGAGCTACTGGTTGGGAGCCATTTACAACCACAATTCTTATCTTATCTCCAATTTCTTTTTTTTCTTTCTTCTAGTCTTGGGGCTTGGACTCAGGGCCTAAGCACTGTCTTTGGACTTTCTCAAGGATAGACCTCTTCCACTTCAGAGCCACAGCACCATTTTCTGGCTTTTTCTATGTATGTGGTACCGAGGAATCGAACCGGGGTCATCGTGCATCCTAGGCAAGCACTCTACCACTAGGCAAAATTCCTTCCCCTCTCTTTTTTTTTTTTTTTTTTGCCAATCCTGGGCCTTGAACTCAGGGCCTGAGCACTGCCCTGAGCACTTTTGCTCATGGCTAATGTTCTCCCACTTGAGCTACAGTACCACTTCTGGCTTTTTCTGTATATGTGGTACTGAGAAATTGAACCCAGGGTTTTGTGCATGCTAGGCAAGCACGCTACTACTAGGCTACTTCAGCCCCCTTCCAATTCCTTTTGAAGTAGAATATCTGTTAGAGGGAGGGAAAGAGGACTTAAATTTTTTTTATTTTGATAACTTTTTGAGTTAAAATGCTTCTTCCTCTCCTCCAGAGTAGTAGTCTCTATCCTCCAGTAGAGGGCACCATTTCCTCATATTTTCCCATCTCTAAGGTTTTTATCATCTTAAAAAGAAAACCTTTACTATAATTACAGTATAGTACATAATCAACATATAGTAATTAAAAACAACTATAGGAAAAAAGAAGAAAATTATAAATCTTTTCACAGAGTGAAACTATTAGTTTTATAGATGACAACCATTAGTATTACATCATTAGGATTTAATCTTCCAGACTTTTTTTTCCCCTCGTAGATCTACATACATAAAAAATAAAGTTATTTGATGGTTGGGGTATAACGTGCCATAGAGGATCATATAAATCTTCTTCTTTGAGACAGGGTCTTATGTAATTCTGGCTGGATCTGTATTTTCATTCTTCCTTAGCCTCCTAAGTGTTGGGATTATAGGTAGGTACTTACACTTGGCTTGAATTAGGAATTTTTTTTTTCCTTTGGTTATAGAGTTTGAATTTAGTTGCCTAGTATGTGCTAGACAAATACTCTACCATTAAACTACAATTTTAGCCCTTTTTTTTTTGTGCTGGTCATTTTGGGGTAGGGTCTCCCTTTCTGCTCCAGCACTTGCTTAAAATGTAATCTGCCTGTTTTGTTTCATTGTAGCTTAGGATAATAGGCATGCATCACCAAACCCACTCTCCATTGTAAAGTAGACTTTCAAACTTTTCTGCCTAGGATGGTCTTGAACTGTGATTCTCCAAATCTTAATCTCTCTTGAGTAGCTAAGATCACAGACATTAGCTGTCAGCCCCATGTTTACTTATATAACTTACTTTTTTCTTGTGCCGGGATTTGAACTCAGAGCCTTGCACTTCCTTGGTTTGCTTGCTCAGTTAACATTCTACCACTTAGACCAGGCCTCCAACCTAGATTTTGCTGATTTAATGGGATATTGTAGACTTTCTGCCCAGGATGGCTTTGAATTGCAATCCTCTGAATTTCATCCTCCTGAGTAGCTAGCATTACAGCTGTGAACCACCAACACCTGGTCAGAATATATAAATCTTTTTTTTTTTTGGTGGTTGTGGGGTTTGAACCATGGGCCTGGGCACTGTCCCTGAGCTCTTCAGCTCAAGACTGTTGCTCTACCCTTGAGCAACAGTGCCACTTAGGGTTTTCTGGTGGTTAATTGGAGATAAGAGTCTCATAGATTTTTCAGTGCCTGGGTTGGCTTTGAACTGCAATCCTCAGATTTCAGCCTCCTGAGTAGCTAGAATTATAAGAGTGAACCACTGTGCCTGGCAGAATATGTAAATCTTAAGTGAATAATTTGATAAATTTTCATAAAATGAAAACAGCCATATGAGCACCATAAACATCTTTAGCAGGCCTTTCTTTCTTATTTCTTATTTTTTATTTTTTTGGCCAGTTTTGGGGCTTAAGCTCAGGGCCTGAGAACTGTCTTTGGACTTTTCTCAAGGCTAGGGCTCTACCCTTGAGCCACAGCACCACTTCCAGCTTTTTTTCTAGGTATGTGGTGTCGAGGAATTGAACCTGGGTCTTCATGAATGCTAGGCAAGCACTCTACCACTAGGCCAAACTCTGGGCCCCCGCAATCATTTTCTAACTCCTAAATATAACCAGTGCCTTCTAACATGAAAGAGTAGTTTCAGCTATTTTGGAACTGTAAATGCAATCATATAGTATATACTCTTGGTTCTGGCTTCTTTCATTAGTAAGATTTAGTCATGTGTGTATTGTAATAGTTCACACATTTTCTCTACTAATTTTGTTACACGAATTTGTCATAATCCCATATACAAGGAGTTGGCAAACTTTTCATGGAAATCCAGATAATAAAATACCTCAGGCTTTGTAGCCATGCATATCACCTTAACTCCACCTTTGCCTTTGTAGCTCAAAGACATCCATTGACAATGTATAAGGGAATGGACATGGCTGCATTCCCATTATTCCCTTTAAATTTAAACTCTACAAAAAATAGATCTGGTAGTAGTTGTCAACTGTTGCCTTTTCTTTAAAGAAAAGTCAACATGGGATCATACTGTGAAATTAAACTTTAAAAAATTTCATAAGTAGGAAGATTCTAGTTACGTAGGCACTGGTATCTCATACCTATAATCCTAGAAAATCAGAAGGCCAAGATCTGACGATCACTGCTTGAAGCCACTCTAGGCAGAACAGTCTGTTAGACTTCCAGCAAAAAGCTGTGGCTCAAGTAATGGAGTACCATTCTTGGGCAGAAAAGGCCAAGTGAGAGCATGGGTCCTTGTGTTCAAGCAGTACTAACAAGAACAAAAAAAGTAGGGGGGCGGTGGAGAGAGAAGAAGAAGGATGGAAAGAAAAAGAGAAAGAATTTTAGGTGAAGTAACAGCTTTATATTCTTTTCTTTATTGTAGTCTCTGGCAAATATAGATGACGTTGTGAACAAAATTAGACTGAAAATAAGGTAAGTATCCTCATATGATTGTTAATTAAGAAAAAATGTATTGTTCATGTAGTTAATCACTTGCTGAATTTTACTATTCCATGAGAGCCATGGTAAGCCTATAATCCTTAGGAGGGGTAAGTGGGAGAATCTCAGGTTCAAGGTCAGTCTTACCTATTTAGCCAGACATTATCCCTAGATAGACAAATAAAGTCAAGGAATGTAGCTCAATGCTAGAACATTTGCCTAGCATGCCTAAGGGCATGGATGCTAGTCTGAGCACCACAAAACAGCAAAATAACATGCAATAACCTTGTTATCCTGGTTTCCAAATGAATCCTGTGGTAAGCCACTTGATTCTTTGACCAGTCTTTAATTATTCATTAAAATGGAAGGGAGCTTTCTGTTCAAAACAGTTAGCTATAAAAAAGGAGACAAAAACAATATTTTTAATAGCTTTATTTCCCTAGTGGCTTTACTTTTTTTTTTTTTTTTTTTTTTTGCCAGTCCTGGGCTTGAGCTCAGGCCTGAGCACTGTCCTTGGACTTTCTCAAGGCTAGAGCTCTACCACTTGAGCCTTAGCATCACTTCTGGCTTTTTTCCCCCCTATGTATGTGGTACCGTGGAATCGAACCCGGGTCTTTGTACATGCTAGGCAAGCACTCTCCCACTAGGTCAAACTCCTGATCCCTAGTGGCTTTACTTTTTTTGTATTCCAGAGGAACAATTAGGGAGTTGGACTTAGATCTGTCTGTTGGTTACCTACTAGCTAACAATGGATGATGGATCAGCTGGTCGACCTGGATGATGGTCTAGGATTAAACATTGTGATCACTAGGATTATAGACATGAGCTACCAGTACTCAGCCTGTTTTTAACTTTTAATGAGAGAATCCAGGAAACAAGGTTTTTTTCCCCTATAGATCTTTGGGTCTTTTAGTATAGGCCTCTACCCAGGAATGTTTTGTTCCATTGATGCCTTAAGTAGCAAAAAAGATTTGGAAAACTGCAGTTAAAAGACAGGTCTGGGGGCTGGGAGTTTGGCCTAGTGGTAGAGTGCCTGCCTAGCATGCACAAAGACCCAGGTTTGATTCCTCAGTACCACATAATTAGAAAAAGCTGGAAGTGGTGCCGTGGCTTAGGTGGTAGAGCTATAGCCTTGAGAAAATCCAAGGACAGTGCTTAAGCCCTGAGCTCAAGTAGGACTGGCCAAAAAAAAAAAAAAAAAAAAAGACAGGTCTGGGCAAAAAAGTTCACAAGATTCCTTCCTAACCAAGAGCTGGGCCCAGTGGCAGGTGCCTGTTATCCTAGCTACAGTGAGAAGCCTAGTTATAGAATAGTGCCCATACATATACCAGGTAGCTTGTGAGACCCTATCTCAAAAGTAACCAGCAAAAAACAGGACTGGAAATATGGTTCAGCTGTATAGCACCTGTCTAGCAAAGAATGAGGACCTGAATTTAAACTCTAGAACCATCCTTTCCCTCATCCCCCCCCCAAAAAAAAAGAAAAAGGAAGAAGCATCCTTGTTTTGTTGGACTTTAGCTATAACAATTATTGTACAGACCTCAGGATTGTTTAGAGTAGGGAAATACTGCTATGATTCAAAGATCTTCTACCTTTTCACTCCCATACCATGAATGGATTCTTCAAGTGAATAATGCAACTGCTTAACACATATTCCTCTGATTGAGGTGCCATTCAGTGGTCAATGTTGAGCCATAAGAGAAAGAGGATCTGGAAGCCAGAGATCTGTCTCATACACATTGCATGTGCATGAACACTTACCCCAGAGAGTAAGTGCTAATTTCATACATCATTCCAGCTCCGTTTAAAGACATGGAAGAGGGATTTTGTTGGGGGTAATTTGAATTCTTTGGCTTATTTGTGTAAAACTTTTGCAGCTTTGTCATTTTTGATTTCCTCCATGAGAAACACTAAAGTTTTATTTGTCCTTCTGGACAGGTCTGAACATTAAACAAAAACCGCCATTTTGTTAAAAAACAAAGTTGGCCCATTGGTCTGCAGTAGGCTTAGCTTCTTAGACTGCTGTTGTTGCTTTCTGGGTCCTCATTCTGAGATCACTCAGGCCTGATGTTAGTTATAAAGAGGTACAGTCTGCAAAAATTTGGGATAAATAGTTATTATTTTTGTTCACCTACTATAGAGATTACTTGAATGATTTGTATCTTTTAACTTGTTTTGCTAGGAGACTAGATGACAATATTCGAACTGTTGTAAGAGGTCAGACAAATGTGGGGCAGGATGGAAGGCAAGTAAGTAACATATTCCTTTATACTGTACTAATTACATTCCCCTAATTCTTGAAGCCATCCACAACCAGGTGGCAGAAGATTTGCCAGATACCTTACCTGTCTGTTCATATGGAGATATATATATGCATGCAGCATGACCTCTTACACCTCCATAGCAGCAGTTGGCTGCCGAGGCCAGCTATGAATTCCTACTCAGTGTTCTCCATACCAGGGTCATGTAGGCTGGAGCCAATAGCTGCAGTAAGTCTCTTGTGCCTTCCTTTATTTTGTGTACTATGGCTGAACCAAATCACTGCTTTTGTATATCAGCTAAATCTTTTGGGTTTTGCCATTACTTTTCTGCCACAAGAGACAGTTTACCTGACAGCTACAGTTCTTTATCCCTGGCTTTTTTTAGCCAGCAGGTAACTGGATTCCTTTCAGAGTTTTATGATTCTTTCCACATCTAGGGCTGTTGTGAGGGAATAGAGGGACAAAGATGCACATGAGGGAGAGGACAGTCCTCCGTGACTGCAGGGCCAGATGTTATCTATTAGCCACTTTCCTTTCTATTTGGTTTCAGTTCTTCTGTTAGGTGTCATATTTCAGGAATGGTTGTCATAACAGAAATGCTGAGCAAGCCTTTCCTCACTGGTTTCTGGTCCTCCCTTTTCTATACATATTCATTTAGGGGCAGAGTGCACTGTTGCCATTGCTTCAATACTGTTATTTGTCTTCTGACATTTGCTAATATAACTAACTTCTGGAAATGTTCATTATGCTGCCCAGATTTAGGGGAGCATACTGTACTATTTTTCCTCTGCTGATGGGTTGCAGGTGTTAAAAGTCACTTTTTCATTTTATTTTATCTATTTTCCCTATACCATATGACTTAGTTTTTCTCTTAATAGTCATGTTGTCCTACTAATAAGTAATCCATCTTCTTCTTGGTTAGCACCTCAGTGTTTATTTATAGACAGGTTAGTTTTGTTTGTTTTTTTGTTTTTGTTTTTTTTGTCGGTCATGGAGCTTGAACTCTGGGCCTGGGCACTGTCCCTGAGCTCTTCAGCTCAAGGCTACCACCCTACCCCTTGAGCCACAGCCTCACTTCCCGTTTTCTAGTGGTGAGATCCTATGAGTTCTTTCACTTGCTGGCTTCTACCATCTATAAGACTGATTTTGGCTCCTTTTGGGCTATATCCACACTGAAAGCCTGGTGTGCCACTTGCATGTGCTATACCTTTGCTGCGTGCTTTGTACCTGGAATGTTTCTTCTCTCTGCAATAAAGTAGCATTACTTTTTAGTGTGTCTCAGTCTATACTTAGTGTGGCTTATGGAAACCTTAAAACACTTATGAGTGTGTCACAGTGTTTTGGTTGCTGTTTTTTTGTTTTTGTTGGTCCTGGGCCTTGAACTCTAGCCATGATCCTCAAATCTCAGCTCCCTGAGTAGCTATGATTATAAGTCTGAGCCAACATCACCCAGCAGAAAGTCCCAGGTATTTCTAGTGAATGAGTCATCAGATTTTTTTTGGGGGGGGTGGGGTGGGTCATGAGATATTTAAAGGGATGGACAGACAGACAGACAGATAGATATCAGGGACAGCACCCAGGCTCAGAGTAAAGCCCCAGGACTGACAAACAAGAGCAACCTTGGTTGCTTTCATTTTAGCATCAGTTACAGAGTAGTAGTATTGGAGAGTCAGCCTAGAAGTGGGCAGATGGGCTTCAAGAATTTCTCTTTCTCCCACCATCACATGGTGTAATGGGTTACAGGTTGCTACTACAGGGCAGGTCATATTTCAGAGACCAAGACTACATTTTCAAGAATGTTTAGATAGCATTTCAATCTGTGATGGAATTTTGTATTTGTCTCCTTAGAACCCAGACAGAAAGGAAGCCCAGAAGAAATAATTGCTTTTCCTGTCATCTCCTCCATCTGTCTTTTCCAACAGTTTGTACTGCAAGCTGAAATGGAGCCTTTTTTTTTTTTTTTTTTTTTTTTAACCAGGGAGCTTTGGGCCCTGTCCTTGTCAACTCCCAGGGTTGAAAGCTTTACTCTGGCTGGGGGTTTACTAAGGGAGTATCTTTTTGACTGGCACAGTTTTGGGAGAATTATGGATGTTCCAAAATATTGAGTTTTATAGGTCAAGAGGCCCATGTTCCCCTGTTCCCTGTAACACAGGAAAAGTTTGCTTTCAGAACTTGCTTCCTCAGCTTCTGGGCAACCTCAGAAGAGAGTGATAATATGGACAAAAGGAAGCTTTCTTGGCCAGGAGCATGGCCTAGTGGTAGAGTGCTTGCCTAGCATGCGCAAAGCCCTGCATTCAATTACTGGGTACCACATACACAAAAAAAGCTGGAAGTGGTACTGTGGCTCAAGTGGTAGAATACTAGCCTTAAGAAAGCCCAAGGACAGTGCTCAGGCCTTGAGTTCAAGCCCCCAGGACTGGATAGAAATTAAAAAAAAAAAAAAAAAAGGCCTGCCGTGGTGGCTCATGCCTGTAATCCTAGCTACTCAGGAGACTGAGATCTGAGGATTGAGGTTCAAAGCCAGTCCTGGCACTAAAGTCTATGAGACTCTTATCTCCAATTAACCTCTAGAAAATGGGAAGTGGGCTGTGGCTCAAGGGGTAGGGTGGTAGCCTTGAGCTGAAGAGCTCAGGGACAGGGCCCAGGCCCAGAGTTCAAGCCCCATGGACCACCAAAAAAAAAGAAGTTTTCTTCTCATAAACAGATGTTCACTTTAGTCTGTTTGAATAAGGGGAATATGCTTACTCAGTATTGATGGTGTCTTAAAGACATTTTTGGCAGAAAATTTTGGTTAAAAAATTATTAGGAGAGAGGTTGTGATTTAGAAATTGAAGCCCTGTTTGGGCTGTGTCTTGAAATTCCTGAAATGCCAGCTGCCTGGTTAGTACTTTGCTAACCATTTTATTGTATTTGGATGTTGACCATGTCCTAGGTACATTGGCCACCTTTGAAATGGTCTAGATCTAGATCTCTCTCTCTCCATTTTTTTGTCAGTAGTGGGACTTGAACTCTGGGCCTGGGCATTGTCTCTGAGCTCTTCAGCTCAAGGCTACCATCCTACCCCTTGAGCCACAGCACTACTTCCGCTTCTTTCCCGGTGGTTAATTGGAGACAAGAGTCTTATGGACTTTGGACTTTACTTTAGTGGACTTTAGTGCCGGGACTGGCTTTGAACCTCAATCCTCAGATCTCAGCTTCCTGAGTAGCTAGGATTACAGGCATGAGCCACCACGCCCGGCTAGATCTAGATCTCTTATAACTAAAAAGATAGTCTTAAAGAGTTAATATTTGGGCCGGGAGTTTTGCCTAGTGGTTAAGTGCTTGCCTAGCATGCATGAAGACCCGGGTTCAATTCCTCAGTACCACATATAGAAAAAAAGCCAGAAGTGGTGCTGAGGCTCAAGTGGTAGAGCTCTAGCCTTGAGGAAGTCCAAGGACAGTGCTCAGGCCCTGAGCTCAAGCCCAGGACTGGCAAAAAAAAAAGAAAAAAAAGAGTTAATATGGAACTAAGTCTTTTCCACTGTGTGTGTGTGTGTGTGTGTGTGTGTGTGTGTGTGTTTTGTCCTGGTACTTGAACCTCGTACCTGGGCCCTCTCCCTGAACTTTTTAGCTCAAAGCTAGCTGGCTTTGAAGCTGATCCTTAGATCTCGGCCTAGCTAGGATTACAGACATTGGCTCCCAGTGTCCTCTCCACTTTTTTTGTTTGTTTGTTTGTTTGTTTTTATTTTTGTTTTTTGCTGGTCCTGGGCTTGAGCTCAGAGCCTGAGCACTGTCCTTGGACTTTCTCAAGGGTAGAGCTCTACCACTTGAGCCTGAGCACCACTTCAGCTTTTTTCTGTGTATATGGCACTGAGGAATTGAACCCAGGTCTTCATGCATGCTAGGCAAGCACTCTACCACTAGGCCAAACTCCCAGCTCCTCTCCACTTTTATCTGCTGAAATAATCAGTCTAAAACTTTTATTAAATGCCCATATGTTTGAAACTTTGTGGATGAGTCAGTTCAACCAATTAAATATATGATCTGATACTGTGAAATTCACACAGCTTCCCAAGAATTAAAATGGACAGCTGGAAGGTAAGTAGAAAGAGCTAAGAACAGAAGAACCACTTAAAGGAGGAAGAAGCTGGCATGTAAAATATCAAGAGTGGCTAGACCTTGATCAATTTTCAGTAAGTTTGCTGTGAATCACCAAGATTGCCTTTTTAGGCTTCCATCTACATTACTAAGTTTTGTGCCCGCTACTGCCATACTGTGGACGAATTGTTTCTTCTCTTTGTAGTAGAATAGCACTGGTATAATAGCCACTAGGTTTCTGTCTCTTGTGTAGGTCTTGGCTGCAAAGTAATAAGTCTTTGATGAGAACTTGAACAAGGTTTGGGAAAAGAGAATTATTGCCCTCTCAAGTTCTGTGCACTAAACTTTAATTTGGAAAGAAGTGTTGGAGAATTGTCATGCAGGCTTCTACCCAGTTCAGGAATTCTTTAGATAACTTCTCTGATAATTCATCATCCTGTAGAAACATGGATAGTTACAGCACAGGGAACTAGCTCAATACCTCATTGACCCATAGGACAGTTTTATACAGCTTTAATTGTAAGAGACTTCTTTCTCAGGCTGACTGGAAATAGTAAAATAGACTTCTTTGTAGCCCTCCTTGATCTTGGTTCTGTCAGCAAAACCACTGTACTTATGCCTAATTCCTCTTATCACGCTTTTGAAATTTGAAAGTTATTATGTTCCTTTGAAAGGTTCTCTTTTTTTTTCTTTTTTTTTTTTTTTTTTTTTTTTTTTTTTTTTTTGCCAGTCCTGGGGCTTGAACTCAGGGCCAGGGCACTGTCCTTGGACACTTTTATGCTCAAGGGTAGTATTCTGCCACTTGAGCCACAGTACCACTTCCCGCTTTTTCTGTGTATGTGGTATCCAGGAATCGTACCCAGGGCTTTGTGCATGCTAGGTGAGCATTCTGCCACTAGGCTATGCTCCTGGCCCTGAAAGTTTCTTTTTCTAACCTGACATTTTAAGTTTCTCTAACTTTCTGATATAATTTCCTGTTTGCTTTGCTCTGGATAGCAGTTTGTCAGTATCTCCCCTTAAATGTGTTTCCACATACTATGTGGACATAGAATAAGGAGGGGTCCTTCCGAGAATCTGCCAGCTCCCTGAAATGAATTATTATTATAGTTATTATAGTTATTATTATTATTATTATTATTATTATTATTTCGGTTGTTCATGGGCATTGTCCCTGAACTTTTTGCTCAAGGTTAGCACTCTTCTGCTTTGAGCCACGGCTCCACTTCTGGTTTTCTGGTTGTTAATTGAAGATACAAGTTTCACAGACTTTCTGTCCAAGCTTTCTTCAAATGAAGTCCTCAGATCTCAGCCTGCTGAGTAGCTAGGATTGTAGATGTGAGGTACCAGCACATGGCTGAATTATAAATTTTTATATGGACAGAAATGTATCTGGAAAGAAGGCTCATTGATTTTTTTCTATTTTCTCTAAGAAGTCTGTGACTTTTCAGTTCAAAGCCACTTGTTTAGATACTGCTGTTCTATTCTCTAGGATTTGGTAGAATTTTCAGCAGCCATATCACACTGTTGCCATCTGTTGAGCTAGCAGTCGTCTGCAACCCTCAGATAAAGACAGAGTGGCAGATGAATGTCCCAGAGATAAGAAAGCAACCTCAGTGGCATTAGCAGGCTAGTAAATGATCCATATTGACCCCCTGGGGGAGTGAATTCCCTTCCTGAAGATGATAGTCACATCAATTTAACTCAACTGTTGTCATATCTGAATGCAGACTTGGTATTGCCAGATCTATCAGTTTTTTAAAAGAAGCCAGAAATCTAGACTTTTATTTGCCTCTCCCAGTTTTCAAATGTTGGCTTAGTATTTTTCATAAACACTGCAAAGGCCAAACAAAACACATCCATGGCCAGCACTTTGCAATACTGCCCCAAGTCTTTTTCATGTGAACTTCATTTAAACTTTCTCCTCCTTTATTTGTGTGAGACATTCTTTGAAATTAAGTGCCAGACTTTGTGTATTTCAGACTTGGTTTTATCTTGCTAGGTTTGCTTGATGGTTGTAGCCTGTTGGCCTATTGGAATCTCAGGGACCTCCCAATTTTGTCTTTAGCAGATATCCCGGCTGTGCCCTGGATGTCTTCACAAGTTACAGATGGAAAGCAGTAGACCAGGATGGGTTCAGAGCTCTGTGGCATGCCATTAGAGTTTTCCTGTTCTCTTCCTCATCATTAATGACATGCCAGGTGTAGAAAACACAGGATTTTTTCTGTCCAGGGCAATGTTTTCTTATTTTTCTATTTTAGTTTTCCCAGGAAAGGAACCAAATTAGTAAAGCATATGTCTTCCAAAGGGAAGGTATTCACTGCCTTTCATTATTAAATTATCACATCATCTCACTCAAGCATTCAAGAATGCAAATAGCATTCTCCCAGACTGAAGTACATAGGTGCTAGGACCTACCTACATAACCTGTTGTCATGATCTCTTATGTGAGAGCATGAATTTTTCAGCTTACTAGCAGGAAGCTTTGCATTCTTACCCTGGATCACTTTAAATTTATCCTTTTTATCATCTTCTCTTGGGAAGTAGATGAAGCCCATTAATCAATAGAAATGAAAGAAAATAATGGCATTAGGCACTTGGACTTAGTGTTTAAATGTTGGCTTACTGGGGCCAGGAGTTTGACCTAGTGGTAGAGTGCTTGCCTAGCATGCACAAAGACCCACATTTGATTCCTTGGTACCACATATATAGAAAAAGCAAGAAATGGTGCTGTGGCTAAATGTTAGAGCTCTAGCCTTGAGAAAGCCCAAAAGAGTGCTCAGGCCCTGAATTCAAATCCCACGACTGGCCAAAAAAAAAAAATTTTTGTCAGGGCCTTATGCTTGTTGTTGTTGTCCATCTTGGAACTCAGAGCCTTTGGGCCTTTTGGTTCTGCTGAATTTCATTTACAGTGACTTCAAGTTTTATCTATATTATAGTATGTATCAGAACTTTATTCCTTTTTGTAGCCAAATAATATTCCATTGTATGGCACCTCTTTCTTTTGTTTTTTCTGTTCACTACTTTGTGGATGTATTCGTTGTTTCCTGCTTTCAGGTAATGTAACAACCTTGCTATGAGCATTGGCATACAAGTAACTATTCAGTCCCTGTTTTAAGGAGTAGAATTACTAGATCATATAGTAATTTGAAAGGATTTTAAATTTAAACTCTTCGGAAACATTTCCATACTGAAGTGAACTTTTGTATACTTATGTTTTTAGGTAAAATACATTAGCATAATACTTCTTCCTTTCTCTTCATTCATTCTGTCAGACCATGTTTTAGAGAGGCTGTAAATTCTTTTTTTTTGTTGGTCATGGGGCGTGAACTCTGGGTTTAGGTGTTGTCCCTGAACTCTTCAGCTCAAGGCTACTCCCCTATCCCTGGAGCCACAGCCCCACTTCCCGTTTTCTATTGGTTAATTGGAGTCTCACAATCTTCAGTGCCCAGTCTGGCTTTGAACAGTGATCCTCAGATCTCAGCCTCCTGAGTAGCTAGGATTACAGGCGACCATGCCTGAGTGAGCGACTGTAAATTCTTAAGCTTTATGTTCAGTGCCCAATAATAGCAATGGCTCTCCCCACACCAAATAAAACCACCCTGAAATTTTCTTTTATTTAGTTAACAAGCCTAGCTGTTGGACTATTTCCTTCCTGACCTTAGAAACGTAAGTCCTACTTGTCTGCAACATGATTATTTAAAATAGTTTTAGGAAAATGTGTGCCAAGTAGGAACATTGAGGTTTATTATTTTTCTAAGCCATCTCCATCTCCATTGGAAGGAAAGGAAGGCCAAGCACATTTTGCCATCTCCCTCTTTCCATATTGAAGGCAGGCATCAGTTTAAAGCAGAGATTGTGCATCCAAAAAGGAAAATGGCATCCTTCATTATTGTTACTGCAGTGGCTCTTTCTCAGGTCACTCTTGCTTTTGATTACTGGAAGTTAAAGATTTGGTAAGGAAAATTCCATCCTCAGTTTCAGGTTGTGCATTTGAAAAAAAGCAGTATTACTGCTGATAGGGAAAAGCTTTTTGGATTTCAAGCCCTTGATACAGATGTCATTCAGATACTTTATAACAATGGATAAGAATTTGAAACTCTGCCTTCCCATAAGGCATTGGCCTCTTTTTTTCTTTTTCCCTCTATTATTTATGGAAATCGAGCATTTAGAGCATGAATTTACTGCTATGGTTGCTCTGTCAGCATTTCCATTAATAGTTCCCTATGTTTAGGAGTCTATAATGAAGTAGTAGAATTTTCTTTGCATCCATTCAGGCTCTCAGATCTCCTCTGGAAAGAGATTAATTTTGTAAAACTATAGACAATGCTTTTTAAGTCACTTTGGTTTCATGTTCTACACTCAGCTCTATTGAAGCTTTCTTAGAAAGTTATCATCCTCATATTGGATCATATGTTAGGAAAGATTCTGTTTTCTGTTGTAGATAGATTCTGCATGGATGCATTCATCTTTACGTATTGTTGTGATACTTAGAATAGGGATGCTAAGCAAAATATATTAGGGCTACTCTCAAAATGGCCTCTAGTTAAAAGGGAAACATTACTTCTGTAGTTATAGACAATTTGATGATCCAGATATTATCTTTTATAAAGCAAGAGAAGATGCAAATTGAAGTGTTTTCACTAACCTTCGTTTCTTTGTCATGCTTTTTTGCTTGTTTCTGGAATGAGAGTTTACTGTAGTCCTTTAATAATGATAGCATAAGTACTATATTTGTTAAGTTACAAGTGTACACTTTCTCTAATTTTCATTGACTACTTGAAGATTCTGTTCTTAGGAGTTTTCTGTTACTAAAGCAGCCTTGTGTGCATAGATAACAGAAATATTTGTCCACTCTGCAGCTTTCTAGATCTCCAAAATTAGGAATGTACTGTTGGAAGACGAATATGTCTTTTATGATTGATTTACGGTGAGGACACATTTTGAGTTGTTTTGGCAGAACGGTTTTGAATCTGTAGTGCTGATGTTTTATTGTTATATAAATGCCTTTCTCAATTCTCCAAAATGTTGATACATATGTTATTTGACTTGATGCTCACAAAGATATTAATTAAGTCATGTAAAAGTTGTCCCCCTAGACTGCAGATGAAGAGACAGGCTTAGACTGTGTTCTCTGACCTGCTGAAAGTTATACTCAGCGTGTTAATCATGGATCCACTTTTTTCCTCCCCTCCTTTCCTTTCCCCTCCTTTCTTCTCTTCTTGCTCCTCCCTTTCCCTTAAGGTCTTGTGCTTGCCAGGCTGTCATTCTACCACTTGACATATGTCTCCTGTCCTTTTGTTTTTGTTTATTTTTTATTATTTTTATTTATTTTAAATCATTTTTTTTTGCCAGTCCTGGGCCATGAACTCAGGGCCTGAGCACTGTCCTTGGACTTTCTCAAGGCTAGAGCTCTACCACTTGAGCCACAGCACCACTTCTGGCTTTTTTCTGTGTATGTGGTACCAAGGAATTGAACCCGGGTCCTTGTGCATGCTAGGCAAGCACTCTACCACTAGGCTAAACTCCAGGCCCTAAATCATTTTTTTTAATTTTATTTTTTTTGCCAATTCTGGGCTTGAGCTCAGGGCCTGAGCACTGTCCTTGGACTTTCTCAAGGATAGAGCTCTACCACTTGAGCCTCAGCACCACTTCCGTTTTTTTTTTTTGTTTTTTTTTTTCTATGTATGTGGTACCAAGGAATCGAACCCTGGTCTTCATGCATGCTAGGCAAGCACTTTAACCACTAGGCCAAACTCCCGGCCATCTCCTGTCCTTTTTGCATTTATTTTCCTAGTAGGATCTTGCCTATATTTATTATCCCTCATAGCTCAAAACTTGCTGGCCCTGAAATAGCTGGGAGTGGCAAAGGCATTGTGTACAACTTCCTTGATGGAATGACTGGGGACGAAGTCCTGAATTGTGATCCTCCTATTTATTTCTTTTATGTCTGAGAAGACAGGCATGTATTATTGTGCTTCAGCTTTTTGTTAGTTGAAACGGGGTCTTTTAAGCAGTTTTTTTTTTAATTGTTGTTTTTGGTTTTTGCCTAGGCTGCCCTTGAACTCTAACCCTCCTAATTTCTGCTTCCCAAGAAGCTAGGATATAAACATGAGCCACTATGCCTGGCTAGATCCAGGTTTTCTTATTCCTAGTATTCTACATTTTTGTCTGTATAAAATTCTCTAATATTTATTTGTTAGTTTGGGGGAGCTGGGGATGGAAGACACTCAAGGACTCAAGCTTGCTAGGCAAGCTTTTGTATCACTGAGCAATCCTTGAATCCAAATTCTCTTCATAAGCAGTAATGAAAGGTGCTTAAAAAGATATTTGGGAACCACTTTTTCTTGTTCATCAAGGGATTCAGGAAATGATCATGGTCTCATTCATCAGCTAGTCTCTCCCAGAAACTGGACTGAGTGAAGAACCTGAGAATAAAAGGAGAGGGAGGTGTGTGTGTGTGTATGTGTGTACACTACAGTGTGGACTGAAAATTCAGGAGCCATTGAGTGCTGATGAGAATGAATTAAATTGAAAGCAAACAGATCATTAAAGTCCCAGGAGTCCATTTCAACAGGACATTTGGAACAGAAGGTGTCTCTAAAACTCAGCTGCAGAGACATTCAGGTGGCACTGCAAAAGGATTGTTTCTCCTGAACAAAGGCCCATAATACAAATGAGAGTTACTAAATGATAACAATTAGAAGTACTAGTAGAGATGGGAAATTAGAATGAAGCCAGTAACCTCTAACTTGGCTGGTGCAAGTCGTAGCTTTTTGAGGGAAGTTGAACTCGGTTAAATAAACATGAACAAGTTATTCCTTTAAATGTGCCTCATTTTCTAAAGCATTGAATTTCTGTACCTTTTATTCAGTAAAAGCAGCTGAGTCTTTTGCTTAAACATGTCCTTCTTATATATACCATTTAGATTAGCTGCTTTAAATATCCTCATACTCAGGGTTACATTCCAGCAGGGAAGCTGTAATGATGCTTTCATGCCTTCTCTTCTCCCAGTTATTTCATGACTAACAAATTTTGAGCTATGTGTGATCCAGTATAGGCCAAAATTTAAAATGTAAACGTTTAGTCTTGTTTGGGTGCTGCTGAATGTATGTCATAGCCTCATCTTGTGATGTCAACTTCTGGCTTGTCTCCTAAAAATAATTTTTAAAAATGAGCTCTTTGGTTTATACTTTCAGTGGATATAGTGTACAGAAATCATAAATAAAAGTAACTTATGTGGAACCTTTAAAAAAAAAAGGTGAGAATTACTCCCTTTGCTCTTTACTTTTTTTTTTTTTTGGTTCACAAACTTGGAAAGAAGGGCCATGCTTTTTTATACGCTAGGCTTCTGAATAGAGAAATCATAGTTAACAATAATCATCCAATGGGCATCAACCTGGCATCTGACCAGGGCTGCCAGTCCTAGAAGAACCTGGGGTGTTGGATGCAAGAAAGTACAATGTATACACACAGCCATCTATGACTGAGAAAGGCCTAAGCTACCGTTGAACATCATCATGGGGAATGAGCATCATTATTTTTGCTGAGCTTTCTTAAAGTACCCATACCCCAGTTGGGGGATTCCCTGTTTCCGTAGCAACAGCTCTTAGTGGTGCCAGAGTAGCCCACAATATCAGAGGGACATTCCATTGATAGAAGCTGCTTAAGCCTGGATGATGCCTGCCCTCAATAGATGTTGTCAAGGTTTTGTTCAGATGTAGCCCTCAGCAGTTTCTGCTTTCTTGAGAAATCGCTTATTTAGCAAGTGATGCTGAATATCTCTATTCCTCCTTTGGCCTCCAAAGTTCTGGGATTACAGGTGTGTACCATTGTATCTAACAAGTACTTCCTTTTTATTGAAGGAGTGAACAAAAATTTAAACTTTTTGAAGCATGTTTTATATTCCACATGATTCAAAATGACATCTTTCTGATCCACAAATCATTCAGAAATACCTTCAGATACTGATTATTTCCAGTTTATTTACAAAGTTCTTCTACAAAAAGCTGGATCAACAGCCTCTGGCATCCAAAAAGATAGTACTGAATGTAATACTACATTCTATCTGAGATGTCAGGGATTCATATCAATAGCTGTCATTTAGTCAGCCTTTTCCAAATCTGAAGACAGAATCCCAGTTTACACTGTCTTAAGAAAAACAGGAGAGGGGCCGGGAGTTTGGCCTAGTGGTTAAAGTGCTTGCCTAGCATGCACAAAGACCTGGTTAAAGTGCTTGCCTAGCATGCACAAAGACCTGGGTTTGATTCCTTGGTACCACATACATACATACAAAAAAAAAAAAAGCCGAAAGTGGTGCTGAGGCTCAAGTGGTAGAGCTCTAGCCTTGAGAAAGTCCAAGGACAGTGCTCAGGCCCTGAGCTCAAGCCCAGGACTGGCAAAAAAAAAAAAAAAAAACCAGGAGATTATTTGGAAGGATTCAGCTGTGTCATGTTTTGAAGCAGTTAAACAATCTGATTGTGGGAAGACTAGCTAGGCTTGTCAAATAGCCGAAGCCCAGGATTGAAATGGCATTTCGTGTCATTCTGTTTCTGTGACTCTCCATATATTGGCTTCATTTCTCTCTACAGATCACCCTTCCACACCCATCTCTCTTCCCTTTTTTTGGATAGTATTGAGGTTTGAATTCAGGGCTTTGTACTTCTAGACAAATGCTCCATCCATGGAACCATAGCCCCAGTTTGAGTCTCCTCCCTTACTGGGGAGCCTCACTACTGTCTAACTCAGTTTCACATCTTAAGACTTACTTCACCAGGAAGATGAATTCATTCTCAATTACAGTTCTGGAGTATTCACAGGAAACCTCTGCTCAGCACAACTCGAAGAGCTGACTGTAATAATACCAAGAGGGAAGATTGATTGGTGGGAAGAAGGCTAGCAATTCCCAGATGTTCACTGCTGAACCCTGTGTTCCTCCTCCTCCTCCTCCTCCTCCTCCTCCTCCTCCTCCTCCTCCTCCTCCTCCTCCTCCTCCTCCTCCATCTTCTGCCAGTCTTGGGGCTTGAACTCAGGGCTTTTTTTCTCTCTCAAGGCTAGAGCTCTACCACTTGAGCCACAGCACCACTTCTGGCTTTTTCTATGTATGGTACCGAGAAATTGAACCCTGGTCTTCATGCATGCTAGGCAAGCACTCTGCCTCTAGGCCAAACTCCTGCCCCCCATCCCTATGTTCCTTCTTAACTAAAAGTCTTTGGGATAGGTGGTATTATTTCTGTTTTGGGAATTATGACACAACCCCTCCAGAGGTCAGGTGGTCTGACAGAATTCATACAGTTAAGTGATAAAGCCAAGCCTTAAATCTCAGTCTGCTGGTACCCAAATTCTTGCATTTAACTGATATAGTCTGTTGCTTTATCATGCAATAGAAAGGGAGCCAGAAAATAGGTGGAAATTTGGAAAGTGCAAATAATACCAGAGTGCTAGAAAACTCTAATTCTTTTTCTAGTAAATGTGATCCTTAGTGCCTTAATTCTTCAAAGAAAAGTCTATAGCTATGCCAATTCTTCTGAAAATGAGCAACTCTCCTATTTCCTTCAATGGCAGCAAATGGAATCTTAGCTTAAAATCTTCAACACTGGGCCGGGAGTTTGGCCTAGTGATAGAGTGCTTGCCTAGCATACACAAAGACCCAGGCAAAAAACAACAACAACAAAACTTCAACACTGCCTGAGGTCCATAGGATAAATTCAATATAATTCTCTGATAGGGCAAACTACAAAATTAGATGCAACCTAGAGCCAGAGGGGGTGTTTATTTCTCAAGGCATTTTCATTGGATTAGAGTCTTCTGAGAACACAGGTGAGACAACAGGTCTGGGTAAAAAAAGAAAATGAAATGAAGAAGAAGAAGCAGTAGAATGAGTGCCAGATCCTATGCTGCTTATCTTTTTTTTTTTTTTTTTTTTTTTTTGGCCAGTCCTGGGCTTGAGCTCAGGGCCTGAGCACTGCTCTTGGACTTTCTCAAGGCTAGAGCTCTACCACTTGAACCTTGGCACCACTTCCTGCTTTTTTCCATGTACGTGGTATTGAGTAATCAAACCTGTGTCTTCATGCATGCTAGGCAAGCACTCTACCACTAGGCCAAACTCCCAGCCCCTGCTTATCTTCTTTGTCCATGACCTCTATGGCTTTTCATGCCTGTTCATGGTCTACTTCAGAAGACAAGCAAAATGTAATGTATGTAGAAATACCTGGATATTCTAAGAGGTTTTACTAAGTTGGGGAGACTATCTCATGAGTTGCTTTGAATCTCCTAATTATAGATTTTTAGTTACTACAGAGGACCACTGTAGTAACTACTGCCTTAATAGCATCATCAGAACCACACTCCTTCTCAAGTCAGATTCCAGGCAGAGGGAAAAACTCAATATGGATTGAAAGCAGACATTTTAGAGTGATTAGTTCTGTTTTTAATCCACATGCAGTTTGGAATGGAAAAGTAGCCACATTCTATTTTAAAGAGTGTCTAGGGACAATGCCAGATTCTTTCTTTCAGCACATTTTGTGGTAGTAAAAGTATTTTTGTATTTCTTAAAAAATAAAATCTTTTGATAGGTCTTATGGTTCTTATAATGTCAAAAAACTCTTCTATGTTATTAGTTATTAGAGGTTAGGTAGCAAATATTTAGGGTATAGACTGAGAATAGACTTACTTGATAGAATGACTATTTCTGAGGAAGATTTTTGACTCTGGAAAATGAATTACATTACATTCACCAACTTCCATATACATTATTATAAAAGCCAAAGTATTTCAGCCTAAAAAATTCTGGCAGACTGTTTATCTTTTTTGAAGACTGTGAAATGTAAGATTGTGTGAATCTTATTTATTTTCTGGAAGAAAGGAATGGTAGCTTCAGCAGAGACAGTCTGGTAGGGTGCCAACTTGAGAAGACAAGGCTAGTGTAGAAGGGACCTTTTCTCTCAGAAAGTATAAGGCAAACATTTGCAGATTTAGATCTTGGTTTAGAATATGGTTTTTCTTGCCTTGCTTACCAAATAGCATATGCATTAGCGTGTTTGTCATTGTGACATAGCATGACCTATATGGCAGAGTTCCATGTAATTCTGAGGCAAGCTGTGCCCAAGAAGGCCAATCCTTTCTAGTGGTCAGCTGCCTGCAAAGCTCCCTTGTGCTGTTCTTTTCTTTTTTCTTTCTTTCTTTTTTTTTTTTTTTTTGCCAGTCTTGGCGCTTGAACTCAGGGCCTGGGCACTGTCCTTGGGCTTTGTCAAGGCTAGTGCTCTACTACTTGAGCCATAGCACCACTTCCAGTCTTTTCTGTGTATGTGGTACCGAGGAATCAAACCCGGGTTTTCGTGCATGCTAGGCAAGCACTCTACCACTATGTTACACTCTCGGTCCCTTCATATGGTACTTTTTCATGCTACAATAAAATGTGTTTTAGAAACCTCCAGTGGCCAGGTTAGCCAAATAGTGCTAGAATGTGATAGTGAGCTTTTGAACTGCTTACTGCTCATGATTGTACGTGAACTGGAAGGAATGCTAGCTCACTTCATGCAGAGGCTGGTCTTACTAGTCCTACCCATTTATACACCCTGTTATGTTTTTAATCCATTGGCAGTGATGGTTGAATTCTAGCTCTACTCTAGGTTTGGCTATGTGCTGAAGGTAATGTATCATCAGAGTGACTTTTTTGTGTATGTGCCACTACTGAGCCTTGCATTAGGGCCTGAGCACTATCCCTTAGCTTTTTGACTCAAGGATAATGCTCTACCACTTGAGCTATAGCTCTGCATCTGGGATTTTGCTGGTTAATAATAGACTTTGCTGTCTGGGCTGTCTTTGGACTGAGATCTTCAGATCTCAGCCTTGTGAGTAGCTAGGATTACAGATGTGAGTCAGCAGTGCTCAGCCAGTCATTTTTTTTTTCTTGGCCAGTCCTGAGGCTTGAACTCAGGGCCTGAGCACTCTCCTCTGGCTGTCTCAAGGCTAGTGCTCTACCACTTGAACCATAGCACCATTTCCAGCCTTTTCTATGTATGTGGTACTGAGGAATCAAACCCGGCTCTTCATGCATGCTAGGCAAGCATTCTACCACTAGACCACACTCCCCGACTCTGAGCCAGTCACTTTTGAGAGGAACAGAGAGCAAGTAATGATACTGAGATAGTAATCAAACACTGCCTGTCTTACTAACCAGCCTGGCTGGTTAACCTAACCATAGGGCATAGAAGAATGCTATTCTGTCCTTGGTCCTTATTCTAAAGTATACATGTAATCCTTGTAGATGGCTAATACTTAAATATCCAACAATTCAAAAACTTAAAAAATGAATTTATACAATGTAAGACATGATCACTTTCTTCTTTCCAACAATTGTGTTGGTTTTGTGATAAGCAGTCATTGATTTTTCTCTCATGTTAGAATACCTAAAGGCTCAACTCTGGGTCTCTTCTTCTTTTCTTTTTTCCCTTTTCCTTTCTTCCTCTTTCCTCCCCAGGCATATGACATATATTAGGGACATTACTTGTATATTTGAAGGAGTGAATGAAATGCTAATTGATGTGACTGACACTCTTGATTACTAAAGGAATTCAAGGTAGCAGTTGGTCATCTTTGGTCACAGGATTGGGAAGTATAAGTGATCTACATGTGTGTACCTTTAGCACTTGTCCTCCCAAGTTACTCCTCTTCCACTGCTGCCCCTACTCACTGACAATACTGTAGTTTTTTTTCATATTTTTCTTATACTTTTATGTATACACTTCTTTGCTGACAAATATCTGCCAAATAATATTTTTGTTATTTTTTTATGGACTCAATTTTTCAGCTTTTTTAAACCTGTGTTGATACCAGTGGCCAGTGGTTACAAGTAGCTCGTTAAATTGAAAGTATTTACAATTAAGTTAAATTCAAAAGCTAGTCCTTTAGTCACATTAACTATATGTTTACAATAGACTAATCTTTAATTTCAATTTCAAGTGAGTTAAGTAAAACTGAGGGGAAAGTTCCAGGATACCCAGTATACTACCAGTTCCTAAACACATAGCCTCCCAGCCTCAATATCCTTTCCCAGAACAATATATCAGAAGTCTACACTTGGTATTAACATTCAACTCTTGCTGTATTCTTCAGGTCTGGACAAAGAAGTCATGCCAGGCATTCACCTTAGTACTACTGAGCAGTTTCATTGCCCTAAAAACTCTCTCAGTGCTGCCAAGTCAGCTTTCTTTCTCTCTAGTCCATAGTCATCAAAGACCTTTTTAAAAAAAGTATTTCTATAGTTTCATCTTTTCCAAATGTCACATAATTGAATCATACAGTACATATTTTTTTCAGATTGACTTTTTTATGGATCAATATGCATTTAAGTCTTCCTAGAAAGTTTCTTTTTAGCACTGAATAATATCTCCAGCTCTACAGAAGGACATCTTGATTGCTTCTACATATTGATAAATATTGATAAAATCATTATAACCATCTCTATGAAGGTTTATTCTTGTGTTTATAACAAAATGAAATCAACATGAAAGAAGAATAATCTTTGGATAACATGCTAAGAGTCTTTTTTTTTTTTTTTTGCCATTCCTGGGCTTGGGCTCAGGGCTTGAGCACTGTCCTTGGGCTTTCTCAAGGCTAGAGCTCTACCACTTGAGCCTCAGCACCATTTCCAGCTTTTTGCTATGTATGTGGGGTACTGAGGAATTGAACCTGGGTCTTTGTGCATGCTAGGCAAGCACTCTACCACTAGGCCAAACTCCCAGCCCAGCTAAGATTCTTTTAACCTCCTTAAAATTCACAGAAAAATTTTACACAAGGTAGTACCTTGCCTGAAATCTTAGCTACCCAAGGTGCAGAGAAGGGAACATCATGGTTTGAGGTAAAAGTTTGCAGGAACATTTTTCTAAAAACCAAGCTGAGGGGAGGATTAGAAGTATGCTCAAGTAGTATACCAAAAAGAGCTTAGCAACTATAGAAAGTCCTGAGCTGAAACCCCATGCCAGCACAAAAGGAAGCAAACAGAAAACAAGAAATATAAGCAGGGAGTAGAATATAGAATACTGTAGTTTTTAATACCTGTAGTGCATAACATCTATCTCTGTAGGTTTTTATTTCCATAGAGACATTTGGCTCTCTATCAGCTCCAAGAATACCTTTCTGAGTTTATATCATTCGTTTCCAAGTGGGATACTATAAATGTCATCAAGATTTGCTACAAATCTGGAATCCCCATATACCGTCCTGATTTTTTTTGATAGTGAAATCTTTAAGAACTTTCAAATCCAGAGTTTTCCCTGCCCCAAACAAAGTCACCTCTCTACAGACTTTGATGGTAACTGAGTACAAATACAAATACAAAGACAGATATGTTTGTGCTGTTTGTTTGTTTAGTTTTTGTGGGTCATGGTGCTTGAACTCAGGCTATCCCTGAGCTTTTCAGCTCAAGGCTACCACTCTACCACAGGGCCTGGGTGTTGTCCCTGAGCTCTTTAACTCAAGGCTACCACCCTACCCTTGAGCCAAGCCCCACAGGTTAATTGGAGATAAGAGTGTCAGGTCCTTTTGTGCCAGGGATGGCTTTGAACCTTCATCCTCAGATCTCAGCCTCCTGAGTAGCTAGGATTACAGGTGTGAGCCAGCTTGCCCAGCTTTGTCCTGTTTATTTCTTGACAATAGTAATATATGCAATAACCACAGAGATTGAAATAGTTTAGCTTTTTTTAAATTTTTATTGTAATTAATAAAAGAGTTACATGATATTTGCCAGATAGAAAGTGCATTAATTCACATACATTGATACCCTTTCACATGTCTTGGTACCCATTACCCTCCTCCCCACCCCCCCCAAAAGTTTAGTTTTTAATGTAAAACTTTTTTTTTTTTTTTGCCAGTCCTGGGCTTAAGCTCAGGGCCTGAACACTGTCCTTGGATTTTTCTCAAGGCTAGAGCTCTACCACTTGAGCCTCAGCACCACTTCCGGCTTTTTCTAAGTATGTGGTACCAAGGAATCGAACCCGGGTCTTCGTGCATGCTAGGCAAGCACTCTACCACTAGACCAAACTCCCAGCCCCTTTAATGTAAAACTTTATGACACAAATTGGGAGCCCCTAGTATTAACTTGGCTCCAAATGCTTGATTGTGGCTCTCTCTCCCTACTATTTTGGTACAGTATAATTGTCAGCCTAAGTGCAGTGAATCAACCGAGCCTTTGGAGGCTGGAATTAATTACAGTGTAGTGACTGGTATTGCCCTAACATTGCTTCTCATTTTTCACTTATTTCTCTTACTTTAGGCACTTGAAGAAGCCCAGAAAGCTATTCAGCAACTCTTTGGAAAAATTAAAGATATCAAAGACAAAGCAGAAAAATCAGAGCAAATGGTAAGTTTGAGTTTTCCTAACTTTTTTTCCCCCCAGTCCTGACACTTGAACTAAGGGCCTGGGCCCTTAGCTACCTGTTCCTGAGCTACCTTTGCTCAAGGCTATAGCGCCACTTAAAGCTTTTTCTGTTTATGTGGCACTGAGAAACAGGACTTACTTCATGCATGCTAGGCAAACACTACCACTAAGCCCCATTCCCTGTCCCATTCATGTGCATTCTTTTTTTTTTTTTTTTTTTTTTTGTGGGTCATGGGCCTGGGCACTGTCCCTGAGCTCTTCAGCTCAAGGCTACTGCCCTACCTTTGGGCCTGGGCATTGTCCCTGAGCTCTTCAGCTCAAGGCTACCACTGTACCCTTGAGCCAAGCCTCACTTCCCATTTTCTAGGGGTTAATTGGTTCTTTTGTGCCTGGGCTGGCTTTGAACCTTGATCCTCAAATCTCAGCCTCCTGAGTACCTAGGATTACAGGCGTGAGCCACTGCACCTGCCCATTTCATGTGCCTTCTTATAAAGCAACTTGCATATGCTTTTAACTATCCTCCTTTATCTCCTGTTGTTTTTCAATTTTTAGGTGAAGGAAATCACCCGTGATATTAAGCAGTTGGATCATGCCAAACGCCACTTGACCACATCAATCACAACACTGAACCACCTACACATGCTAGCTGGTGGTGTTGACTCCCTTGAGTAAGTGATTCCTTGTTGGGCCCACAGGAAATCCATCATATATATCATCAAAACAGCTTCCTAGACTGTTCACTTCCTAACACAGGAAAGCCTTGCTGTTCTGCCGTATGTTTGACACAAAGGCTACAAGTCTTTAGCTATTTTTTTCATTATGCTCCTCTTTGAAATTTATAACAACAAAAAAATAAGGTGATGTGAGGGGAACCTAGAAGACACAGGAAATTGACTTCAAGAAATGTGTCATTTACCTGTAGTTGATCTAGACCATTAAGTCAGACAAGGTGACCCCGGGCCCAGAATCTATTCCCACAGTTTCTGTCCTGGCAAGTTTTCCTGCCTCTGTTAGGCTGCTTTATACTATGATGGGAAACCATTTGAAAACATCTCTGATGTATCCCTCTACCCACTTAAAAAAATATCTTTACTAGCATTCTAGTTCATCTCTGTGGTCTACCCCAGCCTTAGTGTGGGGTCTGTATGTGAACAGAGAAACAGCATCTTCAAATATAGACATGACAAGAGTGGAGGAATGAGCTAAGTCAAAGAGGAGGCGTAGCAGACTCCTTCCTAAGCTCTTCTGTGGACAGTAGTCTGGGTAGCAGGCTATTCTCCTGAAAGAAGTGAGCAGTCAGGACAGTAAGCCAGGGAGACTGGAAGAGCAGTCTCCTCTATATTTTCTTCAAGTATTCTGTGTTAGCAGATAATAGTGGCAACATAATAACTCCTTGGCTTGAACTTGAACCTTTCTCCAAATGATTCTTAAGGGAAGGCATAAATTATACATTTAATGCAAAAGACCAACCCTAACAAAAAATGTAGACCTCATAGTTTGTACTTCCTTGGCTATGTGTAACTGTTGATTTTATCCGCATCATTTAGTTAACCTTCGTTAACCTTAGCAGTTCTGCAAGTAGATGTCTATGACATAGAGTTACTGTTGTTGCTAAAGCTACAGATTGAGTTAGTATGTAGCTGCATACAAATGTCCCCTTTTTTTGTTGTTGTTGTTGTGGTGGTGGTGGTGGTGGTAGGGCTTGAATTCTAGGCCTGGTCATTGTCTTTGAGCTCTTCAACTTAAAGCTAGCTCTCTACAACTTTGAGCCATAGTGCCACTTCTGGTTTTCTGATGGTTAATTGGAGATAAGCATGATCCTCAGTTCTCAGTCTCCTGAGTAGTTAGAATTACAGGTGTGAGCCACCATACCGGGCTAATTGTCCCTTATATGCTAGAAAGATGCTATCATCCTTAAAGAGTAGCATCTCTACACAAGTTGGTCTTTTGAAAGTCCGTTATCCTATAATACCCAATCCAAAGCCAGGCTACCCAGATTCCCCTGTCCCACCCAGTGAAGATCCATTATCACCCATACATTCTTTTATAACCCAACATCACGTAACTTATACTTTTATTTACACTTTAGTTCAGCTCACTTATCATTAATTAGATACGTAATGGATTCTCTCCATTATGAATATAGTCACTTTGAGGACCTGGGCCTACTTTTACTTTCCTCCTCCAGTGAACACAATGCAGTATGTAGTTAGCACTTGGTAAGTGTTTATTAAATCAAGTTGATGTCTGTTTTAGAGCCAGAATAGGCTTTTCTGTATCTGTATTTTTGTATCCTTAGTGTTTTTCTAGTTTCAATTTCTTATTTCCTTGCAGAGCCATGACCAGGCGCAGACAGTATGGAGAAGTTGCTAATCTCCTGCAGGGTGTAATGAATGTTCTGGAACACTTCCATAAGTATATGGGAATCCCGCAGATCCGGCAACTTTCTGAAAGGTAAAACATCATTGGAGAAAATTGTCTTTCTTAAAGGAAAGATATTGCTAGACTGTGGTTTGTCATTTACCTCAGTTTCTTCATTGTAGAGTTCTTTTAGGAAGCAACTCAATGATCTCTGATCATTACACTGGCTTGCTTATGGAACTTGGCCTGGCTTTGTGTGAACAGTCTGTGCTCCATGTAGCATCAGTTGAGGCAAATAAAGAGGGGCCTGGCCCCCTCCCATGCGTGGTATATTGTGCACACTATTGTGTGCTCAACTAGTCTGTGAACTAAGATCCTATTTTCTTCTATGGGATTCCCTTTTTTTTTTAATGGGTCATGGGGCTTGAACTCAGCCTGGGTGCTGTCCCTGAGCTCTTCAGCTCAAGGCTACCACCCTACCCTTGAGCCAAGCCCCACTTCCCTTTCTACAGATTAATTGGAGATAAGAATCTCAGGTTCTTTTGTGCCAGGCTGGTTTTGAACCTTGATCCTCAGATCTCAGCCTCCTAAGTAGCTAAGATTACAGGTGTGAGCCACTGCACCTGGCTTCTAAGGGGATTCTTGCGTTTTCTCATGCTAGGATGGCTAGGTTCCGAGAATGAGCATCCCAAAGAGACTGGCTTGCAAGTCACATAGCTTCATTCCACCACAGTCACAAGACCATCAGATTCAGGAAGAAAGAATGTGTCTTCCCCTACCCTTCCTAATGGACCGAAGTAAAGGCAAACTGATAAAAAGAGCATGTGGGAAGGGACATATTGCTGTGGCCATTTTTAGAAGATACTTTGTGCCTGTAGAACTTCAGATATGACAAAATAATGACTTTCTCTCTAACATTATTTTTTCCTACCATAGTTGAGTTTTTATCCTGGATTCAGATCTAAATGGAAAGAAAAGCAGATGCCTAGAGAGAAGAAAGATGAGGATCCTAAAAGAGGATGATAGGAAATTCAATGCCTTTTTCTGTTAGAAGCAGTAGCAGGAAGACTACCAGAGGATGAAACAATGATTGGCACATCATTACCTTTCTTGAAACACAATACATATGAAGAGGTGGCCCTTAACAGCAATCAGGTCTTCCTAAGAAGACAGAATTAAAAACAACTGCTGTTGATTATGTTTTTTGTTTGTTTTATGCTAGTATTGGGGCTTAAACTTTGGGCCTTGAGCTTTCCTTGGGATTTTTTTCATCCAAGGTTGGCTCTCTATCACTTAATCCACAGCTCTGCTTCTGGCTTTTTGCTGGTTAACTGGAGTTAAGTCTTTCAGATTTGCCTGCCTGGATTGGCTTCAAACTGGGACCCTTAGCTGAGTAGCTAGGATCATAAGCTTGAATCAACATTTTTTTTTTATCAATCCGTTGAAAGGATAGGGATGGATATATATTTTTTTCCTTTAAATTTTCATTTTCTATTTGATGATTAGCCATTTGAATTTTCTGTGTGAAGTACTTGTTTATATCCTTGGCTTATTGGTCTGTTGAGTTATTTATCCCTTTCTTATTGAAAGGAAATCTCCATATATTCTGGTTATTAATTCTCTTGTCAGATCTGAGTAGATCTTCTCTGTAACTGTATTATCTATTTAGAGGCAGGTTTTGACTACCCTTTCACTTTATTTTATGATAGAGTTCTACTCTCTTTCTCTTTCTCTTTCACTCTCACTCTCACTTTTGTTGTTGTTATTGATCATGGGGCTTGAACTCTGGGTCGGGTGCTGTCCCTGAGCTCTTAAGTTCAAGGCTATCACTCTTCCAATTGAGCCACTTCTGTGACTCACGGACTTTAGTGCTTAGACTGACTTTGAATTGGGATCCTCAGATTTCAGCCTCTTGAGTAGGTAGCTAGGATTACAGGCATGAGCCACCACACCCAGCCAATTATAGCCATTTTTTTTTTTTTGGCACTGGAGAACAAAGAGGACATATAGTTTGCCACTGAACTATACCCTCAGCCCTGTTTTAGCCACTTGTAAGTGTGCTTGTTCAGTGGCATTAAGTAAATTTGTATTGCGCAGCCATTACTACTATCTATTTTTGGAGCTTTTTCATCATTCCAAACAGACTAGGTACCCATTAACAGTAAGTTCTCATTTGTTTCTCTCTCCAATTGCTGTTCTACTTTGTCTTTATGAATTTGCCTATTTTTGCTACTTCATGTAAGTACAGTCAAATCATAGTTCATCTTTTTGTTTCTAGCTTATTTCACTTAAAACAATATTTTCATGTGTCCAAATTTCATTTCTTTTAAGGCTGAATGTTTCACTGTATATGTATTCCACAGGCTTTATCTATTTACCTGTTGATGAACACTTGGTTAATGCTACCTTCAGCTACTGTATTGCAGTATAGGCAGATCTGTTGCTTTATATTCAATGCTGTCTCCTAAAAGAAAGAAGCAGGAGGGTAGGAGAAGGGAAATGGGGACCAAAACATGAGAAAGGGTATCAATGTTTGTGAAGTAATGCACCTTCTATCTGGTGAATATAATGCATCCCTTCGATTAATTACAATAAAAATATATGAAAAAAAAGCAGATTAGCTGATCTAGTTTTGTTTTGTTTTCTTTTGCACTGGAAACATTTTGAGATTCAGGGCCTGGAAGATAGCATTTATAAGATATGTCTTTTTTATTGATCTCTGTTCTTTTACTGCATTTTTATCCTGAAGAGTTTTTTAAGTTCTAAGAAATGGTTTTCTTTTTTCTCCCTTTTAGTAGCCTTTATAATATTTTTTCTCTAGTTTCTCCTTGTAGAATTCCTATTACATGAATATTGGAACTTGTAAGCCTGCTGCCATGTTTCTTTTTTGTTTAAAGGAAAAAAATATTTTCCATCACTTTATCCTTTTAGTCTGAATTCCGAAAGATTTCTTCAACTCAGTTTTCCTGTTTTAATTTATTTGTCCCTTGTGCCCATTCTGCTATTTGGCCCAGCTGTTGAACTTGCATTTAACAATCCAGTTTATAAATTTCTAGGATTTTTAGCTGATTCTTTACTCCAGGTCATAATAACACCCTCTGCATCTTGAAGAGAATGTAAATTGTTTGCCTAATTGTCCTTTGATGTAAGGCCTTCAGTTTGTTGCACATGGTGACTCTCTTGGATATAGCATTCTTCACATGCTTTATGATTCTCAGTTAACAGCTTATTTTTTATCTTTGACATTCTCTGTTAGTCTCATCAGAAATATGCTTTACTGCCACCAGTTGCCATCTCCTAATGGGGAGAAAGTGGGATATAGAGCTTAGCTAAGTATGCCACACAGATACTTTTTTTCTCTTGAGACAGGGTTTTGTTTTGTAACCCAAGCTGTCCTTGATTCATAACCCTCCTGCTTCAGCTTCACAAATTCTAGGATTAGAGTTGTTTGCCACACACTTCTTCTGAAGAAAGGTAGGCTGAAGTTGAAGGAGCTACCGGATGGGTATGCTGGAGAGTGATCTTCTGGCCTTGGGGTCTCCTTGATCCTGAATGTTGTTGGCACCTCTGGCCACTACTGAGGTTCTCAGAGCCAAGAGCCTATACCCATTGATTGAGCATTCAGGGTTAATAATGCAGATATGGATAGTGACTTAATTACCCCTAGGGTAATTATATCACTAGTGATTACCCCAGGATCTTTCCTGCCCCTGGTATTCATCACTCCATGCCTTTCCTTTTTCAAAAGCTTTCTTAGGCATTGATTTCCCTTTTTAAGGAGTCCTGAGTGTCTAGTCTACTACCTTTTTTCTTGCCTGGTTTTGGACTTTTACTCATTCAAAAAAATAATTTCTAGGGTTCTGAAGCCAGAAGAGAAGGTTGCAACATGAGCTCAGTCTGCCATCTTAGTAGAAATGCCAACTGACTATAAGGAATGTCCTGGCAGAGTGTTAGGAAATCACCACCCTTTCCCTTATCCTTCCTAACCCCTTCACACTTAGAGCTGGCTTATTGCCATATCAGAATGGGAAGAAAGCAGCCAAGAAAGCCCACGCATAGCACTTTATGAGCTGCAAGAAAGAAAGGCCCTTGGATGGAGAAGGCAGATCTATTCTCAGTGAGTGGGGAAGAATGAGGAAGGCATCTATTCTTAGTGAGTGGGGAAGAATGAGGAAGACAGAGCTGGCCTGTTTTCCTCATTCATTTAGTCTTCCCTTCATCTATCTAACAGACATTTATTATGTACTTTCTGCATCTTAGGCTCTGTGCTGGGGAACTGAATACATAAAGGCAAATAAGAGTAAAGAGTTTACCATTTTTGGATAGAGAAGAAAGAGGCTGATAGAATGTTCCAGCAGGAAATTAATAAGTTGAAAGGATAGTCAAACACTTGCATCTAAAATAGTAACAGTTTTTTTTAAAGATCTACTCAGATATCATCTGAAGATTGGTATTTAGATTATTTAGAGATTTCCTACAATCACTGAGAAAAGGATAAATAGTAGGCCAATAGGCTAAGCACAAAATAGGCACTTCACATAGGAAATACAAAATGGCTAATTATCAATTGGAAAAAATACAAATCTTTACTAGTTCCCAAGAAAATGAAAATTTTAAAGGACTATACATCCCTTTCTATCTACCTGATGGATAAGAATGAAAATGGATGGTGTCAAGTCTGTGAAAAGTATGACCAATTAGGTACTCATATATGATATAAACAGAGTGATTGATAGACAGCTAATAGCCATTTTGGAATGCAAATGGCAATCGGATCCAAGTCCTGAGCACTCGTTCTTCCAATGAGCTACATCCTCAGTGCCATTAGACACTTGTCTTTTCAAATATTTTTTGATTCACAGTTGATTGGATTGTTACAGACTCATAGGTTTAATTTCTTTAACCTATTTGTCCATCAGTGGGCACTTAGGTTGTGTCTGTATCTTGGTTGCTGTGGACAGTACTGCTATGAGCCTAGGAGGGCAGATATCGGTGCTACAGGATGCTGCTTGCATTTCCTTTAGGTATATATTTGAAGAAGGGATTGGTAGGTCCTATTGTAGTTTTTATATTTTCCCATAATGGCTACACCAACATATTCCTAACAGTGATATACATGTAATCTCATCTCTGTACTCTAGCGAAACTTACCTTTTGTCTTTTATGGTTCTTTGGACATTAACACTTTGTCTGATATATGGTTCCCAAAACTCCCCCCCACCCCTTTCATTTTAGGAGTTGTTTTCTTTGCTATGGAGAAAACTTTTTTTGTGGTGTGATCACTTCCTGTGCTTCTGGTACATGCTTTACTTCTTTTTTTTTTTTGTCGGGTCATGGGGCTTGAACTCTGGGCCTAGGTGCTGCCCCTGAGCTCTTTAGCTTAAGGCTACCACCCTACACCTTGAGCCACGGCACCACTTCCCATATTCTAGTGGTTAATTGGTGAGAAAAGTCTCATGGGCTGTGAAGGCTGGCTTTGAACCAGGATCCTCAGATCTCAACCTCCTGAGTAGCTAGGATTATAAGCATGAGCTACCAGCGCCCGGCTACATTTTACTTTTTAACATCTTCTAAAGATAAACTATTGTAAATTTGAAGAAACTTTATGACCAGAGTTAGAATGGCATTCCATTAAAAAAAAAAAGAATGCAGTATTCTCTCAATATTATTGAGTCCTCCAAACATATATTACATGTGGAGTACAAACATACATTACCATGTAAAGCTGCAAGTGAAGGGGGATTTACTTTTTTAGTTTACAACCTTTTTGTAATAAGTTTTTTAGGTTAATCCAGAATCTGCTCTTTAAGTAGTACTCAAAAAGAATGCAAGACGAGAAAGCTTATTTTCTGTGTTTGACTACAATAGTTTTTAAAGATGCTAAAAGTTTGAGAAATGTCCAGACTTCTTATTTTTAGCATCGTTTCTGGTGAATTTTTCTTCGTATGTTTACATAGCAATGGTAGAACCATCTGGAAATGATAGAAAGAACTGTTTGTATGGAAGGAGGAAAAAGGCAGGAGAGTTACGCCCTATGCATTGCTGCAGTTTAACCTAGTATCTTGCTGTCTATAAATCGTAGAAGTCACAAGAAAGGTTGCATTTTAAAGTCTCTGCCTGCACATTTGAAATATGAAGTTCATGGGTCTTGATTTGCTATTTCTTCCAACTACCCTCTGGCAATGCCTAAATGTTTAATGTAGCATTGAAGGAAAGATTCTTTTTTTTTTCCTTTAGTATCTTTATATTTCAAATCCTCTTGGCTTAAGCATATTCATGAAAGCAAATGTTTCTAGTCAGTCAGTATTTCCTGAAAAAGAATGGAAGATTTTGCAGTAATTTATTTTGAAAACCTTGAACTAAAATGTATTTTTCAGAGCTATGCCTAACCCTCAAAAGTGAGTGAGGTTTGGCAGGTTGAAGTGGGTGGGTAGGAGAAGTGGGGGGAAAGAGGGAATGGTCACATGAGGTAGTGAAGACAAAAAAAAAAGATCTAAACCAGAGAATGGATGAGCCTGCTTGGCTGCTTGACAAATTGTTTCTTGGCATCTTTCTCAGTTTAAACTGTGAGAACTATCCTATCTTTGGTAATCTCAAAAGCATTCTTTGGAATCCTCCAAATTAAAAGCATCCTTTGGAATGCTCCAAGTTTCTAGGCTGAGATTCTTTATAATGAGTTAGAAATGCCACACCTGGCTACATAATCATTCTGTTCAGTACAGACTGTGTATTTGGAAACTGTTGAGGATACTTTGTTTGGAATTGTCACTCACAAGACAAAGTGTCAAGGTTACTTACCTATAAATGCCAAGATTTTTTTTTTTTTTTTACAATTTAGTGTCCCTCTACCACTACTCCTTATGATAAAACAATAACAAATTGAGGGAAAGGCATCTTTGGACAAACCCTGATGTTATATAGCACTAACAATATCAGAGACTACTTGTTAGTTTTCTGGGCAGAAAAGTCAATTTTCTATTAAGAGTAACCAACTTTGGGTAACTATCATTACAGAACACATTGACTTTATTTGGGCACTAGGAGATTTTTTTTTTTTTTTTTTTTTTTTTTTTTTTTTTTTTGTGGGTCATGGGGCTTGAATTCGGCCTGGGCACTATCCCTGAGCTCTTCAGCTCAAGGCTGCTGCCTACCCCTGAGCCAAGCCCCACTTCCCATTTTTCTAGAGGTTAATTGGAGAGTCTCAGGTCCTTCTGTGCCCTGGCTTGCACAGATCTCAGCCTCCTGAGTAGCTAGGATTATAGGCATGAGCCACTGCACTGGGCTAGAAGAATTTTTTTTTTCTTCAGTAGTGGGATTTGAGCTCAGGATATCACACTAGCTAGGCAGACTCTACCACTTGAGCCATACTCTGAACTTTCAAGAAAAAACACTTAATCTCTTTTGTGCTCTTTTAATTCTAGGAATGACTAGGAAATCTTGGTAGTTTAACTCATCTGCTCTAACAGTCTTTCTTTGACCTACCATCTCTTTCCTGTAGGGCCTTTTCATTGTTAGAAGATCTAAACTGGGGAGGAATAAGAACTGATAAATATTCTTTGAAGTCTGTTGACTTATTTCTAGTATCCTGTTTAGGCTGTTGATTATTGTGTTAGTTTTTTTTCTTTTTTTTTTCTTTTTTTTTTGCCAGTCCTGGGCTTGAGCTCAGGGCCTGAGCACTGTCCTTGGACTTTCTCAAGGCTAGAGCTCTACCACTTGAGCCTCAGCACCACTTCCGGCTTTTTTCTATGTATGTGGTACCGAGGAATCGAACCCGGGTCTTCATGCATGCTAGGCAAGCACTTTAACCACTAGGCCAAACTCCCGGCCCCTATTGTGTTAGTTTTTAATCACAGTGATAAAATATCTAAGAAAAAATAAACAAGTTAAAATGAAACTTAGCTGGGTGCTAGTGGCTTATGCCTGTAACCCTAGCTACTCCTGAGGCTGAAATCTGAGGATCACAGTAGGAAGCCGGCCCAGGCCTGAAAGTCCTGGACACTATTACCTCCAATTAATCACAGAAAAAGTTGGAAGTAGTGCTGTAGCTCAAGTGGTGGAGTGCTAATCTTGAGCAAAAGGAGCTTAGGGACTGCCTAGTTCCAGAGTTCAAGGCCCAGGTCCAACAACAACAACAAAAAAAGTTTTAGAGGTTTTAGGCAGTGGTCACTGGGCTATCACTTCTTACTGGGCTCAGTATGGTGAAACAGACATTACTTTAGGGAACATGGGGTAGTCACTTCAAAATGACAGGAGGCCGGAAGTGGGGGAGGGTTAAAGGATCCAGGACATAATATACCCTTCCAGGGAATGCTCACCTCCATGGCCATCATGGAAAATGAAGAGTGCCATCAAGCTGGGCACAGTGGCTCACACCTGTAATCCTAGCTACTCAGGAGGTTGAGATCTGAGGATCAAAGTTCAAAGCCAGCCTGGGCACAAAAGGACCTGAGACTCTTATCTCCAATTAATCTGTAGAAAATGGGAAGTGGAGCTTGGCTCAAGAGTAGGGTGGTAGCCTTGAGCTGAAGAACTCAGGGACAGCGCCCAGGCCGAGTTCAAGCCCTATGACCCACACACAAAAAAAGAGTGCCACCAGCTGGGAACCAAGCTTTTACCACATGAGCCTTTTAGGGGAATACTTTATATAGAAACCAACAGTTATTAGGCCTGTAGTTCATATGCTACCCTAGAAATGCCTGAGATTGTGGTTCAGGTTGATAGATACCAGCACTTAGATGTATAAGGGAGTGGTTGCTCTTTCTCATGGGCCTCCATGAGAAACAGTATACTACTAGAAGCATTTATAAACACAGCTTATTCTACTCAATTAATTACACATCCTACTTGCAGCTACCTGTAAAGATGACTGCTATTGCTAGCTAACACTGAAAGGTTAATGTTGGGGAATAATTAGTGCCAGAAAGGACACTGAACGGCATCTAGAAGAGGCCTCTGTCTTCACCTTTATGTATTTCACAACAGTTCTTAGTTGTGGCCCTTGAAAAAGGAGTGCCATTACATGTGGTTCACTGATAACACAGCTACACCCAGCCTTTCACAACAAGGATTCTGAACATAAACTGAAGACCATTACAAATCAGTCTGTTAATTCCCTATCTTTTGTATAGTGACAGCACCAAGCCCTATTGTGAGTTCTGGTTGTCCTCCCAGCCACTTCAGTGTCAAAGTTGGCAGTGTTGTAGAGATTGGAATTGGCACTGGGATGACAAAGACCGAACTGGGCCCATTGGAGTCATTGCGGTGGTCAGCAACCCTGAGCACATGCCTGGAGTACCTCTAACCAGGGCTGACACCTTTCCTGCAGGAATTGTCCTACTGGTTTAGACAGAGCTGATATTCTCTGTGTGTTTCCAAGAAGAGGGTAGGATCCAAAAGCTTGAGTCTGTGGAAGCAACCTGGTATCACAGGACATGGCTGCTGACTCATTCTTTGGGAGTCACAAGATGCCTTGAGGTACAGTTTTATGGAAGCACATTCTTTTCTCTCTCTGAATTCATACTGGCTGGGCACTGGTGGCTCATGCCTATAGTCCTAGCTACTCAGGGGGCTGAGATCTGAGGATCACTGTTCAAAGCTAGCCAGTCAGCCAAGGAAAGTCAGTGATACTCCTTATCTCCAGTTAATTACCAGAAAGCCAGAATTGGAGCTATGGCTTAAATTGCCAGCCTTGAGAAAAATAGCTTAGGAACAGTGCTCAGACCCTGAGTTCAAGTCACATGACAAAAAAATAAAATAAAATTTATAGTGAAGGGATGTTCACCATTCATTGTTTCTTAGGTGATTTGGGGTGAGCAGCCCTGATTCTGATGGGGGAGGGCTATCCTAGCACAGCTTTTTATCTTGAAAACTGACTTATAACCAGCTGTAAACACACCTATATAAAGTACTTTAAAAAACTTTTGAAGATAATGGAAAAACCCTGGAAAGTATTTGAAATAAGGCATAATTATAACGTATGCCACAGGATAAAACATATTGTTCTAGGTCATGCCTATTCCCTCATTAACAAAATCCTATCAGGTTGCCAGGTACTCTGTGGTAGCCAAAGAAATTGTGGTTTTGAGCTGTTCACTATTTCTAGAAACTTAATAAAGTTAATCCAGAAGTAGCTGGGTGGGGACCAAGCAAGGAAACATGCTATTTTATAGTGCTTTTAGCAAAGATAAAGTATTTGCCTCAGGATCAAAAGATTACCAGCTGCCTCTGAGCTGGGCAGGCTGCTGGAAGAGAACTTGAAAGATGGGACTGATCAGTTGCAGGGCATGCTATGCTTCTCCTTTTCCATTCAAGCCAACAGATTTTTTTTTTGGCCAGTCCTGAGGCTTGAACTCAGGGTCTGAGCACTGAGTTCTTAGCACTGAGCACTGAGGGCTTTCTCAAGGCTAGAGTTCTACCACTTGAGCCACAGCACCACTTCTGGCTTTTTCTACATTTGTGGTACCAAGGAATCGAATCCAGATCTTCGTGCATGCTAGGCAAGCACTCTACCACTAGGCTAAACTCCCGGCCAATCAACAGATATTTCTTGAGTATCTATGTAGACTATCATTAAATATTATCCTCTCTTTTCCTACTGTGCTTGCAATTCTGTATTCCTGTTCACAATCTCCTGAACTTAAATTTTCATTTAGTGACCTTTACTCTCCAACACTGGGTGCTTTAAAGAAAAAAAAAAAGAGAACATTCTTTTTGTTCATTTGCTTAAAGGCTAATTTATGGTCCTGTGTTTGGTTTCTGCATCAAAACAACAACAACAACAAAAAACCCAGTTCCACTGTGAGACAGTCTGTAACCCTCTTCCTATTCTGTACCCTGTGGAATAGGAAAGCGGTTTTACACCTGTAGCCCAGAACAGATTGTTTGATTTGTTGCTGTTGTAGAACATTTTCCTGTAGCATATCTATGCTCTATGTAGAGATTGGCATCTATACCTTACAGATGGTGAGGAGTGGTCTAGAAGCACTATGGGGACTAGAAAAGTCGGGTATGGTGACTCATACCTATAATCCCAGCTACTCAGGAGGCTGAGATCTGAGGATCACCATCAAGAGTCCAGGATCCTAGTCCTAAACCTGCTACTAACTAACTAGCATGTGCCTTTCCTTACCTATCTATACAGCCCTAGGTGAAGGCCTGGCTGATCTTTAAAAGACTTCAACAGTTCCAACCCCTTTACATACACGTATTTAAAAGTTATGGTGGCTGGGAGTATGGCCTAGTGGTAGAGTGATTGTCTAGCATGCATGAAGCCCTGGGTTTGATTCCTTGATACCACATACATAGAAAAAGCTGGAAGTGGTGCTGTGTCTCAAGTAGTATAGCACTAGCCTTGAGAAAGCTCAAGAATAGTGCCTAGGCCCTGAGTTTAAGCTCCAGGAGTGGCAAAAAAAAGAACAGAACAGAAAATTATGCCAGGCATTAATATGTTCCCTTTTCTACAGAGTGAAGGCTGCTCAGACTGAGTTAGGACAGCAAATCTTGGCAGATTTTGAAGAAGCTTTTCCTTCCCAGGGCACCAAGGTATTGTTTTGCATTTTCCCTGCAGGCTTTATACATTATCCCCATTCTCTCCATGGTTCATGGTCACTATAGTAGTCCTTTAAGCATATTCCAGAAGTTTGCTGGCAGTGGCAAATCTGTTTCCTTACAGTTAAAGTTAATGAGACTACCCTTTATTTTAAATATCCCAGAGCAATGTTATTCCATCATCAAAAAATAAAGAATTGTTCTGGTTTATATATGTCAAACCTTACATTTTGTCTGTCCTGTAAAGTCTTTTTTTGTTGTTGTTTTTGTTTTAACGTGGCTATGTTTAAATTTTTCGAAAGTCTTCAAGCCACAATGTTTTTTAGGGTTGTTATATAACTTATTGGTTTCAGTTTGGTAAAAACTACTGGGAAGAGTGTTGGGGGCTTATGTAACTCTCAGAGCCACACAGGAGAGACTCATTTTTAATGATCAAAATCCTGCTCTTCAGAATTAATGCCTACTTTGATCACTTGTCTTATGGCTATTTGTGTTTTTGCAAGGCGTGTTTTTGCAAGGCCTCAAAGCTTTCATTTGTGAGCTGTTGTTTCT
The DNA here is from genome assembly GCF_031878675.1 of Megascapheus bottae. Lineage (NCBI taxonomy): Eukaryota > Metazoa > Chordata > Mammalia > Rodentia > Geomyidae > Megascapheus > Megascapheus bottae. Next base: position 28,045,490 of record NC_143525.1, on the reverse strand, counting down.
ACTAGTCACATCTCTACTCTCTATCTCGGCTGTCACTGTGCTGGATAATTGCTGTAAACTCTATCCTTCGCATCCCCATAGCAGATGTCATCCTAATGCTTCACATGTGTCAGGGTGGGCAGAGAGCTCAGAAGATTTTGTTCTTTATTCATCAAGCTATTCCAATAGAAAGAACTCTTGAAGGTTGAGGTGAATTGAAACATCCAGGCCAGCAACATTCCTTGCTATGTTTTGTGGGTGGAGATGAGGATATATATTTATTTAGGCGCCAAAGCCCATTTCCTGGATCTGCTTTATAATTCAATAACTGGAAATATTTTTTTGTTCTCCCTAAAAGAAACTTAGGAAGAAGGTGTTGGTGGTTGCTCTTGCTTTGGGAGATTACTTTCTTTCTTTTCTTTCTTATTATTTTTTTAATTTTGTCAATCCTGTGGCTTGAACTCAGGGCCTGGACAATGTCCCTGAGCTTCTGCAGTTTTTGCTAAAGGCTAGTGCTCTACTACTTGAGCCACAGTTCTTCTTCCAGCTTTTTGGTGGTTATTTGGAGATAAGAGTCCCAGCACTTTCAATAGGGAGATTACTTGCTATAGGAAACCTGTTCCTGATATTAATGTCTTCATATTTTGTGGCTGAGTGCTAATAAGTAGGTATTTATTTGTGAAGCATTTTTCTTTCTCTTTTTTTTTTTTTTTTGCCAATCCTGGGCTTGAGCTTAGGGCCTGAGCACTGTCCTTGGGCTTTCTCAAGGCTAGAACTCTACCACCTGAGCCACAGTACCACTTCTGGCTTTTTTCTATGTATGTGGTACCAAGGAATCAAACCCGGGCCTTCATGCATTCTAGGCAAGCACTCTACCATTAGGTCAAACTCCCAGCCTGCATTTTTCTTAAGAATCTCATTTTCCTTCATCACCTCAGGGAGGAAGTACCTATTGGAGAACAATTATTTCTTTTGGAGACTGAGAATACCAAGATCAGAGAAGTAAAGGAAGCATTCTAAGTCTGATTGTGACCATTAGGCTCTTCCTAGACCAGTCTGCTTTCCTGTGCTCTGAAAGTTTTAGATGGTGTGTGTGAAGACCATCTTCATTATTTTTTAACCATGGTCTACTTGATAGGTTTTTTTCCCAGATCCCACCACGTCAGGTAAAGTTAAATGCTTTAATTAGTGTTCTCCCTCCTCTTCCTCTTCCTCCTCTTCCTCCTCTTCTTCCTCTTTTTTCTCTTCTTCCTCCTCCCCCCTCCTCCTCCCCCTCTTCCCCTTCTCTTCTTCCCCCTCTTCTTCCTCTTCTTTTCCTTCTCCTTTTCCTTCCCCTCCTTCTCCCCATCCCTGTCCCCTCCCCCTCCCTCCTTATCCCCTCCCCCTCTCTCCTCGTCCCCTCCTCCTTCAACTTCTTCTTTTATATTTTCACCTTTTTTTATTGTATGTACAGCAGGGTTACAGTTATATTTGCCAGAGAGAGGGTGCATTACTTCTCACACATTGATATATTTTTGTTCCCATTTTGTCTTCTCATGTTTTTGTCCCCATTTCCCTTCCTCTACCCTCTCCCAATCATCTTGTTTTCCCCCTCCCTTTCCTATTCCAAATAAACAAATAGACATATACACACATGCACACACAATATACCAGGTAACAAAGTCAGATACTGTAACAATGTGAGATTAATCAAAGGGCAACAAAAGAGAAGAGAAATAACAGTACATTAAGAATAGCAATCATATAATATAAAGCTCTTGTTTCCATATCTTGGAGATCCTTTCGTTTAGCCTCATCCTATATGGCCTTAGGTATCTAGGCTTTCAGCTATTGTAATCCTCTGCTAGGAGAGTCCTAGATTTTGTACTCATTATTACAAATAAGGGAAACCATTGAGCCTATGTTCCTTTGGGTTTGGCTTACTTCACTTAAAATGATTTTTTCCAAGTCTTTCCATTTCCTTACAAATGGGGCAATGTCATTCTTTCTGATGGCAGTGTAGAATTCCATTGTGTATAAATACTACATCTTGTTGATCCAATCATCTACTGAGGGGCATCTGGGTTGGTTCCATATCTTAGCTATGGTAAGTAGGGCTGCAGTGAATATCATTGTGCTAGTGGCTTTAGTATGTCCTTGTTTCTGGATGATTGGGTAAATGCCGAGTAATGGTATTGCTGTGTATAGGGGAGCTCTATGTTTAGTCTTTTGAGGAACTGTCATACTGCTTTCCATAGTGGCTGACCATAGTGGTTGAACAAGTTTACACTCCCTTCAACAGTGTAGTAGCGATCCCTCCTGGCTACATCCCTACCAGCAACTGTTGTTATTAGATTTCTTGATCATGGCCATTCTAACTGGAGTAAGGTAGAATCTCAATGTTGTTGTTGTTTTTTTTTTTGTTTTTTGTTTTTTGTTTTGCCAGTCCTGGGCTTGAGCTCAGGGCCTGAGCACTGTCCTTGGATTTTCTCAAGGCTAGAGCTCTACCACTTGAGCCTCAGCACCACTTCCGGCTTTTTTCTATGTATGTGGTACCAAGGAATCGAACCTGAGTCTTCATGCATGCTAGGCAAGCACTTTAACCACTAGGCCAAACTCCCGGCCCCTCAGTGTTGTTTTTATTTGCATTTCTTTTATGGCCAGAGATGTTGAGCATTTCTTCATGTGTTTATAGGCCATTCTTATTTCTTCTTCAAAGAAGTCTCTCTTTAAGTCTTTGGCCCATCTTTTAATGGGATGGCTGTTTCTTTGAACATTTGTTTTGGGGAGATTCAATTTTTTTAGCTGTAGATATATTTTAGATATGAGGCCTTTGCCTGTTATATGGTTAGTGAAGATCATCTCCCACTCTGTGGGCTTTCTATTTAATTTGCTAGCTATGTCCTTTGCCATACTGAAGCTCCGCAGTTGAATGCAGTCCCATTTGTCCAAACTTTCTTTAATTTGTTGTGTTTCTGGGTCTTTATTAAGAAAGTTTTGACCTGGGCCAAGGAGACCTAGTGTATCTGCTATTCCTTCTTGCAAAGTTTTCAGGATATCTGCTTTTTACGTCCAGGTCTTTGATCCATTTGGAATTAATCCTGGTGCAGGGTGACATAGAGGATCCAACTTTAGTTTTCTGCAGGTGTTTAACGAGTTCTGCCAGCATCACTTGTTGAAGAGACTGTCTTTCTTCCATTCTATTTTTTTGGCTCCCTTATCAAATATTAGGTGGCCATAGGTCTGTGGGTTGATTTCTGGGTCTTCAATTCTATTCCAATGGTCCTCAGGCCTATTCTTGTGCCAGTACCAAGTTGTTTTGGTTACTATAGTTCTGTAATAGAATCTAAAGTTTGGTATTGAAATTTCTCCTGGGCTGTTTTTTCTGCTAAGAATTGTTTTTGCTATACGGGGTCTTTTATTATTCCATATGAAATTTTAAATTGCTTCTTCTATTTCCTTAAAGAATGACATTGGGATATTATTGATGGGTATTGCATTGAATTTATAGATAGCTCTTGGCAAGATTGCCATTTTCATAATGTTAATTCTTCCAATCCAGAAGCATGGGGGTTTTTTTCACTCCCTCAGTTCTGCTTTAATTTCCTTTTTCTGGTTTTTAAAGTTTTCATCATAAAGGTCCTTTACATTCTTAGTTAATTTCTAAGTGCTTTATTAATTTATTTATTTTGAGGCTATTGCAAAAGAAGTTGCTTTCCTCATTGCTTCCTCGCTCCCCGTGTTGTTGGCATGTAGGAAGATGGCTGATTTTTGAGGGTTAATTTTATACTCTGTTACCTTGCCAACATTTTGAATCAGCTCAAGCAACTGGGGACTGGAGTCTGAAACCAGAAATGGAACTGTGGCTCAAAGTGGTAGAGTACTAGCCTTGAGCTGATGATCTCAAGGACATCCCCAGGACTGACCAAAAAAAAGCTACCACTTTTTTGAGCCTTTAAGAACAAGAAAAGCATAGTTTGTTAGGGAAAAGTGGCACAACAGAGTTTCTAGCAGCAGGACTACAACACTGTGGCTCTTTAGGCTTCTCTCATTTTTGCTATTCCGATAGTAAGATTTCCTGTGAGCCTAGTTGGTCTTGTTTTCCACAGTGTCTCACTGCTGATTCACAGAGTAATTTCATGTTGGCTATTGTGAGGCTGTCTTAATAATTCTTTCATTGGGGCTGGGAGTTTGGTCTAGTGGTAGAGTGCTTGTCTAGTATGCATGAAGACCTGGGTTCGATCCCTCGGTACCTCATACATAGAAAAAGTTGGAAATGGTGAAATGGTGCTGTGGCTCAAGTGGTAGAATTCTACCCCTGAGAAAACCCAAGGACAGTGTTCAGGCCCTGTGTTCAAGGCCCAGGACTGGCAAAAAAAAAAATCTTTCATTGAAGAACAACTAGAAAGAATGAGTATCCAGGGAGATAGGGTAATAAGAGAGAAACAAGAAGCAGCAGCTGTCAGAGACCATGATATTTAAAGGTCATTTCTGGTGTTTGAACTGGTGTGTGTTGTTTATTTTACTAGAGGCCAGGTGGACCCAGCAATGTCCTACGAGATGCGTGTTTGGTTGCTAATATTTTGGACCCCAGAATCAAACAAGAAATCATCAAAAAGTTTATTAAACAGCATCTATCAGAGTATTTGGTACTTTTTCAAGAAAACCAAGATGTAAGTACTGACCAGAAAAGGTTTGTAAACACTTGAATTTTATTGGAAAGGTATGCTTCCAAGCCTATGCTTTGTTACAACTGTGTGTGTGCTGATTGTTAGACTGTGAATTGTAGGGACTGATATTATAGGTCAGTGCTTCTGAACAGTTTTGAGGTTACTCTCCCTTTGGAGAAAATCTTTTCCCCAGCAAAGTGCACCTATACATAAAATTGCTTAAGAAATTTATAGACTAATGTTAGACTCTAGGTTAAGAACCTCTGGTTCATGTAAATAAGGGTAGCTTTTCCTTGGGTCTATGTTTTTTGCTTGTTTGACTAAGTCATCATCACTATTTCTAAATGCTGGGGTGTTTTTTCCCCCACCTTCCTCAGGTCGCCTGGCTAGACAAAATTGACAGACGCTATGCCTGGGTGAAACGCCAGCTTGTGGATTATGAAGAGAAATATGGCCGGATGTTCCCACGGGAGTGGTACATGACTGAGAGAATTGCTGTCGAATTTTGCCACGTGACAAGGTAAATTGCAGCTTACTCAGTGTGCTGGCTACATCTTTACCTCATACCAGCTGTACACTCAACCTTGGTTCCTGCTTGACTCAGATTTCCTTATGGCCTACTTTACTAACCAATCAGTAATGCTGTATCTCTCTCACATTCCCCATCTGTATTGAGATAGCACTGTGAAAGAGAGAGATAGAGTCCACATTTTATGTATTTGTTTGTTTGTTTGTTTATTTATTTATTTGCTGGACCTGGTGCTTGCTGTCAGGGCCTGGGCACTGTCTTTGAACACAATGCTCAAGGCTAGTGTTCTGCCACTTGAGCCATAGCGCCACGTCTGGCTTTTTCCGTGTATGTGATACTGAGGAATTGAACCCAGGGCTTCGTGCATGCTAGGTAAGCACTCTACCACTAGGTCATCACGCCTGGCCCACCTTATTTTGTAGAGACAGTCTGGAAATAGTGGTTGGGTAAATTTCTTTAATATAGGAATATTAAATTATTACAGATAACATTACGGAGTAAAACTATTAGTATCCCAAAAAGGAGGAACACAAAGGTACAATGTCTTTGTGCATCTAATTTTATAAAATAATATTTCTTGAAATGAACTCCAGGAAATGGAAATGAGAATATTTTTCTTTGTTACTGTTTTCATTTTCTTTCTTTCGATCATGGTTGTCCATTTATCTGTTGGGAGGGAGGCAAAAGCAGTTACAGAAATGGAGGGATGAAGGGTAAACAAATGCAGCAGTCATAATAGATACTGTGTTGAAAATGAACTATACAACTTGTGGGTGGAGACAGGAGGGAAAAACTGAGAGAAAGCAAAAGAAGGGGTGACATTGTCCAAAAAGAAATGTACTCTTTACCTGACTTACGTAACTGTAACTCTACTGTATATCACTTTTATAACGACTTTTTAAAAAATTGGAAATGTTGATATCTGAATGCTGTAAGCATTTTATTTATTTATTTATTTATTTTTGGTACTGGGATTTGAACTCAAGGCCTCATGTTTTCTAGGCAGGCATTTTTTCACTTGGGTCATGGCTCAGTCCCTTTTTTGCTTTAATTATTTGCAAAAGGCCTCATGTTTTTGCCTGGGGTCCTCCTATCTGTGGCTTCTCCAATAGCTGGGATCACAGGTATATGCTATCACATTTGTTTTTATTTATTTATTTATAAATTTATTTCCTGATAGTAGGACTTGAACTTAGGGGCCTTGCAATCTCTTGACTTGTTTACTCATGGCTAGTACTCTACTACCTCTCATACCCCCAACCCAGCTTTTTGCTGGTTACTTTGAAAAGAGTTTCATGGACTTTTCTTCTAGCTAGCTAGCTTTGAAATACAATCCTCCAAGTTTCAGCCTCCTGAGTAACTAAGATTACAGGCATGAAGCCACTAGTGCCCAGTATGTATCACTATCACTATATTTGTTAACATGAAGTTTTACTAACTTTTGGTCCAGTCTTACTTTGAACTGTGCAATTCCTGATCTCCACCTCTCAAGTAGCTGGAATTACAAGTGTCAGTTACTGTGTCTAGCTGGTTCTAATCATTTTTAAATCCTCTGATTCATCTTCTCTGTAATGTTCATGCGTACAGTGCAGCCTCACACCACACAGTCCTTTCGTATTAGAGATTACATCCCAGCAAGATTAGGTGACTATATCTATGACAAGTAATGCTGGAACCAAAAACAAAATTACATACACACACACACACACACACACACACACATACACACACACGGTTACAATAGATTCTAAGATAATAAACCTACTGCCTTAGGTAGTAGGCTAAGCAAGCTGTTTACTACTGAGCTATACCCCAAATCAAGTCTCCCCCCAAATCACTGAAAGTACCTTTAAATTACTTTTTTAAAAAAAAAAAAAACTCTGGGCCTGGGCATTGTCCCTGAGCTCTTCAGCTCAAGGTTACTGCCCTACCCCTTGAGCCACAGGGTCACTTTCGGTTTTCTGGTGGTTAATTGGAGATAAGAGTCTCGTGGACTTTAGTGTCTGGGCTGGCTTTGAACCTCTATCCTCAGATCTTAGCCTCCTGAGTATCTAGGAGTACAGGCATGAGCCACCACACCCAGATAAGTTGCATGTTTTAAACATGCTGGGGGCAATGTGTTTTAAGGTGATATTGGTTTTATTTAAAAAAACAAAAAACAAAGACTTTATTGTTTGGAGCAATTTTAGATTTGTAGATTCATATCTAAGTTGGGAAGACAGCAGGTATTTCCTAAATACTCGCTGCTACTATACACATATGACCTTCCTCCTCATTAGCATTACCCACTCATTTGTTAATGATCAAATGTTCACCTAGAGCTCATAGTTTACGTTAGGGTTCATTTTTGGTATGGCACCTTTGGTGTGGCTATTGTTTAAAGAAATATATTTGCTATCTTTAACTTAGATTCTATGTATAGTATTTTTTAAGAGTTATTTGTTCAGTTGATTGTAGTATTCACTTTCTAAATCCCAGTTAGCAAAGGAAGAGTGAATTCCCTGAGAAAGTGTTTGCTCATTCTCTTTAGCTTTAGGCTTGTCAACCAGGCATGAGAGAATGCAGGCTGCAGGAGACCGGAGGTTTCCAAAGCCAGCCAGCAATTCTTGTAAGTGCCAGGACCTGCTTTTGTCTCCACTACCAGCAGTGCTGCTGCCAAGCTTTTATTGTTAGAATTTTGGCTCATGTCCTACAGATATATCACTCTCAGATAAACTTAGAGGCTCTTTGTTTGATTTTGCCCTTTATTTGTGTGGGAAGATGATGACAGCTTAGTACTTACCAATAACTCAACCTGTCACTGCTCCCTAATAATTGTATATTCTGAAACAGGACACCTCCATGGGAAGGAAGCAGCCAACCATCTGTATGTCACCTTTTACATGGGCATTCTATTGTTCGTGGATACGTCTAGGGTCCCAGTTCTAGGGGAAAAGATACTTAGTGAACTAGAAGCTCATGATTCATGAAATTATATAGGATATAAACATTTTTAAAAAATATTAAGAGCTTCTCTTGAATATAGTGCTGGAACCCTTAGCCAGAGCACTAAGGCAAGAGAAGGACATCAAAAGGATCCACACAGGGAAAGAAGAAATCAAGCTATCCTTATTCGCAGATGACATGATCCTCTACTTGAGTGACCCAATAAGCTCTACTCCCAAACTCCTAGAATTAATAAACCACTTTAGCAAAGAGGCAGGATACAAAATTAACCTCTAGAAGTCAGTAGCCTTCTTGTACACCAACAATAAACAAACAGAAGGCTGAATCAAGAAAATGATCACATTCACAATAGCCCCCCAAAGAATAAAATACTTAGGAATTAACTTAACCAAAGATTTAAAGGAATTATTTAATGAAAACTATAAAAGCCTAACAAAATAAATTAAAGAGGACACCAGGAAATGGAAAGACATCCCATGCTCATGGGTAGGGAGAACTAACATAGTGAAAATGGCTATACTGCCAAAATTGATATACAAATTCAATACAATCCCCATCAAAATCCCAAAGACATTCTTTACTTAAATAGAAGATACAATCCAAAGGTTCATAGGGAACAAGAAAAGACCTAGAAGAGCCAAAACAATTCTAGGCAAAAAGAGCAATGCTGGTAGTATTACAATACCAGACTGCAAACTCTACTATAGAGCCATAATAACAAAAACAGCATAGTATTGGTACAAAAATAGACTAGAAGATCAATGGAACAGAATAGAAGATCCAGAAATAGAACCACATACTTATAGTCAACTTGTATTTGACAAAGGAGCCAAAGACATACAGTGGAACAAACATAGTCTATTCAATTATTGGTGCTGGAAAACTGGGCAGCCACACGCAGAAAACTAAAAATTGACCCTAGCCTTTCGCCATGAACAAGGATTAACTTAAAGTGGATCAAAGATCTCAATGTCAGACTGGAAACTTTGAAGCTGCTACATGATAGAGTAGGAGAGACACTGGAACTCATAGGCATAGGCAAAAGATTCCTGAACAGAATCCCAGGGTCACAACAGATGGGAAAGAGACTCGATAAATGGGACTACTTAAAAATAAAAAGTTTCTGCACAGATAAACGCATAGCTACTAAAGTAGAAAGATAGCCAACCAACTGGGAAAAGATATTTACCAATAATGTATCGGGCAAATACTTAATATCCAGTATCTACAGGGAACTCAAGAAAGTAATCCCCCCCAAACCCAACAAACCATTCACTAAATGGGCAAGGGAACTAAAGAGAGACTTATCAAAAGAAGAGATTAAAATGGCAGAAAAGCATATGAGAAAAATGTTCATCATCCATGGTCATAAAGGAAATGCAAATAAAAACAACCCTAAGATACCATCTTATTCCAACAAGAATGGCCAAGATTTTGAACTCAAACAGTGACAGATGTTGGCGGGGTTGTGGAGAAAAAGGAACCCTACTGCACTGCTGGTGGGATTGTAAACTAGTTCAGCCACTCTGGAAAGCAATGTGGAAGTTTCTTAAAGAACTGAAAATTGACCTTCCCTACAATCCTGCCATACCACTTCTGGGCATCTATCCTGAACACCATAACCCAAGATATGATAAGGATATCTGCTCAGCTATGTTTATCTCTGCACTATTCACAATAGGCAGGTGATGGAAACAATCCAGATGCCCTACTGCAGATGAATGGATACAAAAAATGTGGCGCACGTGTGCGCACACACACACACCACACACACACACAATGGAATTCTACATAGCCAACAAGATAAAATGATGGCATTTGCAGGGAAGTTGATGAATCTAGAGCGAATCATGTTGAGTAAGACAAGTCAAGACCAAAGGAACAAAAGGCGCATGGTATCCTTAATATGTGGCTATTAGATCCAAACAGTACAAGAGCAAGGATTCAATAGTTGCATACCCAATTCTCTAGACATGGTACGGGAAATATAAACACAACTACATAGACATAAAAACTTATGACTCTATAGACATAATGTTTTATTACGTAGATTAATATGTATCTAAGATATACAAACCCTTAGCCTAATTCTGATTATGTTCTAAAATCTAAATGCCAGAAGATTATATATAGAGATTCCCTTCTTGAATACTTGTTTGCTAAACACGTCATTTGAAATATGATGTAAAAATCAATGTTAATAAATTCTTCAATAAAAAAAAGTAGGAAAAAAATGAGAAGAGGCATCAAGTTTTGAGAAGTAATGTAACAATTACTTGCGGAATGTAACTGTAACCCCTTTATACATTACCCCAACAATAAAATACAATAATAAAGAATTGGAGTAATAAAGTAAACTATATGATAATTGAAAATACTCTAAAAAAATATTAAGTGAAGGGCCGGGAGTTTGGCCTAGTGGTAGAGTGCTTGCCTAGCATGCACGAAGACCCAGTTTTGATTCCTCAGTACCACATACATAGAAAAAAGCCTGAAGTGGTACTGAGACTCAAGTGATAGAGCTCTAGCCTTGAGAATGTCCAAGGACAGTGCTCAGGCCCTAAGCTCAAGCCCAGGACTAGGGGGGGAAATATATATATATATATATATATATATATATATATATATATTAAGCAAAAACTTAGTTTGTATCATTACTAAGTTACTGAAAGTTTGAAGATATAAATATAGTAGTAACCAGGTCATCAACATGAAAATCTCTTTTTAATTGGTATATAATTTTTTTTGGTGCTGGTCTTAGGGCTTGAACTCAGGGCCTGGGCCCTGTCCCTAAGATTTTTTTCCTCAAGGCTAGCAGGCTACCACAGCTCCACTTCTTGCTTTCTGGTAGTTAATTAGAGGTAAGAATTTTATGGACTTTCCTACCCAGGCTAGCTTCAAACTAGGATACTCAGATCTCAGTCTCCTGAGTAGCTAGGATTACAGGTGTGAGCTGCCAGTGCCCAGCTTAAAAATTCATATTTATCACATATATAATAATCACCCCTTACCTACTGTTTCATTTCCAGGGCAGAATTCTACAAATAAATAGTTCATTGTAAAATAACTTTCATCATTGTACGTTATTATAATTGTACTAAGTTATTTTTGCTATCTCCTTCCCTTCCTTCCTTCCTTCTTTCCTTCCTTCCTTCCTTGTCAGTTGTGGGGCTTGAACTCTGGGCCTGGGCGCTAGCTCAAGGCTATCACCCTACCCCTTGAGGCACAGCCCCACTTCCCCTTTTCTAGTGATTAGTGCCCAGGCTGATTTTGAACCACAATCCTCAGATCTCAGCCTCCTGAGTAGCTAGGATTACAGGCATGAACTACCACACCGGCCATTAATGAATTCTGTACAAGAAAGACGTAGTGCTTGTGGGATCTGATGTGTTTTCATTGTTTCAAAGCATGGACTGTGTATTTGTGTCCCAATGGGTAAAGAAGACCATCATAGTATCTGTTCCCCAGATGTTATACTAAGTGGGTTACAGGCCTCATGATTAAAGATAATGGCACAAAAGGCTTTTCTACGTTACCTGTTTACTTTGTCTTATTGTCAGTTTATTTGACAGTATTGTTATCTTTCTATTTTGAAGGGCAGAACTTTCCAAGATCATGCGTGCTAGAGCTAAGGAGATTGAAGTGAAGTTGCTTCTTTTTGCGATTCAAAGAACAACAAACTTTGAGGGGTTTCTTGCAAAACGTTTTTCTGGCTGTACCCTAGCAGATGGAACCATGGTAAGACCTTCCTGAGGTAGCTGGATGGGAAACCAATGTCTGGGGTGGCTGGCCTTTATTTCTGTCCTTTGGAGCTCCAGGATCACCAATGAACAAGTGGCCCTGTTTTAGATGATGAATTAGATAGCTATAAACTTGAATCTCTTCTGGGACACACTGGAATTCTTACCTGCCCAAGAAATTCCCCAGAGGTTGAAAATACTAGAGTATATGGGCAGGAGAGGCCCCTGCAGACAAGGGAGCCTGCTAAGTAAGTCAGAGACCATGAAAAATCAATGTGAGCTTTGCTTCAGTTTGCAAAGACAATGTTCTTTTGTAAAAAACTGGTAAAGCACTGTCACAGTGGAAGTTGACTGATTGTCAAACTCCTTTTATCCAGTGGGGCAGAGCAAAAGGTGTTTGTTTCTCCGGCAGCAGGGCTCCCAGTTCACTTTAACTCAGGTACAGGCATCCCAGTAGCAGCTGTACTCTGGGATGGTAGTGGTTCCTGGTTAGCCAGGAACCTCCGAATCTTTCTCTCAGTCCTTTCCAGTTTAGTCTTCTGTGTTTGAAGTTTGCTAGCAGAACATTTGTAAATCTCTCATCTAGTCATTCAGATGCTATCTCTTCTCCTGTCAAGTTTGTAAGAATTGCAGATTATAAATCCTTGATGGGAAAATCCTGCTGAACTCCAGATCTCTCTTTTCATCTTACTCATTTGTCAGCTGTCCTCTCCCAAATAATTCAACTTTATAAGAACTCTTCCTCAGACTTCTATGTCCAGATGTCATGATCTGTCTCTAGTCTGTGTTTCAGCTCTTGGCAGTAGGTGTCCATGGCCTTCAAGGATTTTCCTTGAGGGATTAATCTTTGAAAAGACAGTAGAACCACTTGGCCTCTTCAACTAGGCAGTCTGGCCTGATTGTGGGAGATGTACAGATTTTTATTATAGCTGATGTTCACCTGAGCTTGATCCTGCTGTCACCTCAGCCTGAGATGCTAGGGATCACCCCAACTCTCATTGGAAGGCCATGGAGAATCAGCCATGGCCACTGACCATGTGTGTGTAGCAGGGCATGAGAAGGAGGCCACTGGATTCCCATTCTAGCTGCCAGCCCCAGCTGAAGACTTGCTTCTCTCTGGCCCCTTGCCTTCTGCTGTGCTGCTTACTTCCAAGACAGACTTTAAAAACATTTGTTTGGCCACCATTTTGTTAGGGTTTCAGAACTGCCTATGAAATGAACCAAGGTATAACTTGATACACTTTAATACATGCCACGTTTCATAGAAAGCTAGCAAATGAATTCCTTGGAAAACGATCATGAACCAGGCAGTAAGTCAGCCAGGAAGCCAAGTTGGCCAGTGATGCTGCCTTGTTTCTTCCTCCTTGGCCAATACCTGCCCTCAGCATTACTCTTTCCCTTGCCAACTTCCTGTGCCACACAGGACCTTGATGTTTTAGACAGTGGAACAGAGACAATAATCCTTAAAATGGTTAGCTTGCCAGAAACACTTGCATAGCTCAGCTTCTTCCAGCCAAGGTCTGTGAAGCATCATCTTTGCTCTTGCTTGAGAGCTGTGCTGTAGACATAGGACAGGTTTGCATTATCTGTGCTGTACCAGTGGTACAGTGCTTTCGGCATGATGTCCTGCATGTCCAGCACTGAGGGAAGGACCTGCCATTGCTTCTTCCTGTTGCCTCAACTCCTGACCCTATAGGCGAGATTCAAGGTCGTCTGAAAATTCAAATGCTTTGAAATTAAAAGCAAATGTCTAGATGTGACTTAACCATATCCATGTGCATTCTGAGTGACTTGATGATTAGATTGAAGGTGAACAAATAATATTCAACCTTCTGCTGAAAGCAGAGTAGATAAGGTTTGGTTTTTAAGACTGCCTAACTGAACTTGAGAGGGTCCCCCCTTCCTTTTTTTAATAAAAATATTTTTTCTCATTGCATGCTATGAGATTTCCTTTCCTCATGGCTAGTGCATAGGTTTCCTGTCCAAACAGAATTGTCATTGGACTTATAGAGAGCATCTTAGCCTGATTTTTATTTATTTTTTGTCAGTCATGGGGCTTGAACTCTGGGTCTGGATGCTGTCCCTGAGCTCTTTCACTCGACTAGTGCTCTACTTTGAGCCGTAGTGCCACATCTGGTTTTATGGTGGTTAATTGGAGATAAGAGTCTCAATTTCCTGCCTGGTCTGGCTTTGCACTGTGATCCTCAGGTCTCAGCCTCCTGAGTAGCTAAGATTATAGGCATGAGCCACCAGTGCCCAGCTACTACCTTGGTTTTTAAAATTATAGAGAAGTTCCAAGAGCATTTTCTGTTTTGTTTTATTTTGTTTTTGAGACAGCTGGCCTCAAACTTGTAACCTTCCTGCAACCTCTTGAGTGCTTAGGAATACAGGCATATGCTACCATCTCCAGTTTATAGTTCCCAACAATGCAATTTGAGCACAAGAACATTTACTTATGAAAGCCTGAACAGAGCATCTCACCCTGAACCTCAGTTATCTTAACCACTCAGCAAGTGCATTAGGACAATGGTAACAAAGAAGTGGAAAGTTTCACCAAGACTTCTGTTTTGAATAAAGGAACAACTCTTCTTTACCACTGAGTTAACATCAGTGGGGTTATTCTGGGGGGAAGAGGGCAAGTACTGAGATTGAGCTCAAGGTTTCACATTTGATAAGTAGGTTCTCTCCCACTAAAGCAAACCCTTACATCTTTCATTTGGGGCTAGTCTCAGACCTCCATTCTCCTACTTATGCCTCCTTCTTAGCTGGAAAACAGATATGCACCATCATGCCCAGCTTATTTATTGAGATAAGGGTCTTGCTAACTTTTTTTCTAGGCTGGCCTAGAACTGATATCCTCCTGATCTCATTTCTTTAGTAGCTGGGATTAAAGGCATGATCTAGTCAGTGTGTAATATTTTATAAATGACTTTTTGATGCTAAAGGCATTTTTTTCTTTCATTTTCCTGAGGGGGAATTACCTTCTAATTTCTTTCTAAGGACAAAGAAATATATAGTCAAGAAAGAATAATTTGAAAATTATAGGCAAGAATGGAGAAGCACGAAAAAAAAGACATTTGTTTTCCCATCAATAATGAATATTATCTCTTCATCAACTAATGAACATTTGGATTATTCCCTCTTTCTTGTTGATTTACTTTGAAACAGAATCTCCCAGTATAGCCTACGTTGACTTCAAACTCACAATCCTCCTGCCTTTACCTCCTCTGTGTTGGGATTACAGGTATATGCCACCATGTCTAGTTGTTTCTACTTCTTAACTACTATGAATGTTTGTGCATTTGTTTTTATATAAACATGTTTTCTAGCTGGTTTTGTAGTGGCTCATGCCTGTAATCCTAGCTACTCAGAAGGCTGACATCTGAGGATTGTAGTTCAAAGCCAGCCACGGCACTAAAGAATGTGAGACTCTTATATCCAATTAACCACTAGAAAACTGGAAGTGGGGATGTGGCTCAAGGGGTAGGGTGGTAGCTTGAGCTGAAGAGCTCAGGGACAGTACCCAGGCCCAGAGTTCAAGCCCCATAACCCACAAAAAGGAAGGAAGGAAGGAAGGAAGGAAGGAAGGAAGGAAGGAAGGAAGGAAGGAAGGAAGGAAGGAAGAAAGAAATGTTTTATGAGAAGATGCCTCATAGTGTAATAAGGCAACTCTAGGATTAACTTTTTGAGGAACTAAGTCCTAAAGAGACCTTATCATTCTTTGTAGCAGGATAGGGACCATACCATTCTTTGTAGCAGGATTCTTTATAATACTAAACCTTTTTTTCCCCCCCAGTCCTGGGGCTTGAACTCAGGACCTGAACTTTGTTTCTGAGATTTTTTGACTCAAGGTTAGCACTCTACCACTTGAGCCACAGCACCACTTCCAGCCTTTTGTGCGTATGTGGTACAAAGGAATCAAACCCAGGGTTTTGTGCGTGCTAGGCAGATACTCTTCTACTAGGCCACATTTCCAGCCCCTTGAATTTTTTTTTTTTTGGTTGGTCATAGGACTTGAACTCTGGGCCTGGGCTCTGTCCTTGTCCCTGAGCCCTTCAACTCCTGGCTACTGCCCTACCCTTTGAGCCACAGTGCCACTTTCCAGTTTTCTGGTGATTAATTGGAAATAAGAGTCTCATAGACTTTAGTGTCCAAGGCTGGCTTTAAACTGGGATCCTCAGATCTCAGCCTCCTGAGTAGCTAGGAATACAGGTGTGAGCCACCCAAACCGGCCCTTGAATTTTTTTTTAACTTTCAGTTTCTACTCTTAGATGTACATATAAGAAAACTAAAAGACTTTTTAAAACAACAACAACAACAACAAAATCCACTCATACATGACTGTTTATAACAACCCAAAAGTCATTTCATGGTCAAAATGATCTGTCCATACATGGGATATTATCCAGCCTTAAAAAAGGAGTGAAGCGGCCGGGAGTTTGGCCTAGTGGTAGAGTGCTTGCCTAGCATGCACGAATACCCGGGTTCGATTCCTTGGTACCACATACATTGAAAAAAGCTGCAAGTGGTGCTGATGCTCAAGTGGTATAGTGCTAGCCTTGAGAAAGTCCAAGGACCAGTGCTTAGGCCCTGAGCCCAAGCCCAGGACTGGCCCCCCCCAAAAAAAAAAAAAAAGTGAAGGTCAATCCTAGCTACTCAGGAGGCTGAGATCTGAGGATCACGGTTTAAAGCCTGCCTGGGCACTAAAGAACAGTGAGACTCTTATCTCCATTAATCATTAGAATGGGAAGTGAGGCTGTGGCTCCAGTGGTATGGCAGTAGCCTTGAACTGAAGAGCTCAGTGACAATGTCCAGGCCCGAGGGTAGGTCGGTAGCCTTGTGCTGAAGAGCTTAGAGACAGCGTCCATACCCAGAGTTCAAGCCCCATGACCCACAAAAAGAGAAAAGTGAAGTTCTAATACAAACTGCAATACAGGTAAACTGTGTACTACTAAGCTATAAGAAAGAAGTCAGACATAAGTGTTTTACTAAAATGTATGAGCAAGTCTGTGGAGACAGAAAGATGTGGGGAGGA
The DNA here is from genome assembly GCF_031878675.1 of Megascapheus bottae. Taxonomy (NCBI): domain Eukaryota; kingdom Metazoa; phylum Chordata; class Mammalia; order Rodentia; family Geomyidae; genus Megascapheus; species Megascapheus bottae. The sequence continues at coordinate 28,028,612 of NC_143525.1, read as the reverse complement.
GAGGATTGTGAACCAACACTTAGTGGCTATGGGATTTCTTGAGGGAGAGAGAATGTTCTGGAATTAGATAGTGGTGGTTGAAGAACTTGTGCATATACTAAAACCACTGAATTGTAAATTACTTTTAACTGGTGAATTTTGTTGTATGAGCTAAACTGCAACTTCAGGATATTACAGAATACTGTAGGCATTGAGTTAGAAATCATCTTCTTCAAATATATATTCTGTCTACCAAAAACAAAACAAAGCAAAAGTAGTATCTGCTCTTGAAAAACTCAGAGGAAAACATTTAAAAAGCAAGATCCAGGGCTGGGAGTGTGGCTTAGTGGTAGAGTGCTTGCCCAGCATGCATGAGGCCCTGGGTTTGATTCCTTATTGCTATATAAACAAACAACAACAATAATAAAGGAAGATCCAAGAGCTATCCCTAGCCCATATTCCCAGAGCGTGCTTTTGATACTGTATGGCAAACACTAGTGCTCAGACTTTTGTTCTGTTTATAGAACAGAGAAAATAAGGCCCTTGTTTATGAAAAAAATGTCTTCTTGAGGACTTCCCATCTTAGCATTTATTCACAAACATTTCTCAAGCTCCTTCTGTGTGCCAGGACATGAAAGTGAGAAACTGAAGCATGCAGGTGCACATGCTGTTGTAGGCAGAGAGCTGTAGTATATGTCCTAACATGTGGTGGCAGGAGTTGGCGGGGTGGTGAGGTGAACAGTAAACTTCAAGTTCGCAACCCTGAGCCTGTGAGCTGAACTACCAGCCAAAGCCTTTAGCTCTATAAGGACAAACACAGGTAAGCATTTTGCCTCCAGGGAAATGAAGGTGATTAGCCTTAATTTTCAGAGTTTCTTCTTTGTTAATGTGGTATGTCCTGTACGGGCCTGAAGGAGGGATTTGTGCAGTTAGGAATGCCATATTCAGAAATGCACCAGACCAAAGTCAGACTCTCCTAACAGTAAGTGAACATTGGCTCTCCTACAGCCCTTTATTGTCTTAGAAGTATTGGAATCCCATGTGGTTTAATCAGTGGTATTAACTTGCTATTTAAAGAATTTTATCTTCCTGTGTGGACTTGAGAACAACAGTTATCTTAGCCAAAAGAATGTATCCTTTTAAATTTGGAAATTCATTCAGTTTTTGGCCAATTTTTGATTTAATATCACTGTGTAGCAATTCATGGGAGATGTCACCTGAGTACTTGAAAATCTAAACACAAACTAGTAATTCTCAGTAAGTAATGGGCCTTGGGGTAAGTTAATGGGCCCTGGGCTCTCATTTCCTGGAGAGAACCAAAGAGACAAGATAATGAGACAGGATGTCACCTAGGGTGGTTGAAAGACATTAAAGCCAGAGCTTGTACTTTTCTCTTCCCTGAGTTGCTTCATTAAGAGAGAAAAGCATAATAGTCAAGCAGGTACAGGGAAAAAACAAAACAAAACAAAAAAAAACCTCTCAGAGTTTAAGAAGTAACACTTCTAAGTGTCAAAGTCTGGCCTTGAACTCAGGTCTGATAAACTCAGAGCCTGTGGTGCCCTCACTACTGCACAAGGAATCTCATTTCAGTTAATGACAGCACCAGTCACCCAGTGGCTCAGGCCAAAGAATGGTCTTTGACTCATTTTCTTTCTTTTTCCTCAATTTTTGCTTTCTTAGCAAGTCTTGGTATGTGTTACCCTCCACCCCCCTTTTTCTTTCTCTCTTTATTTTCCTAAATCTTACTTTCTTTTTTTGCCAGTCCTGGGTCTTGAACTCAAAGCTTGGGCACTGTTTCTAAGCTTCTTTTGCTCAAGACTAGTACTCTACCACTTGAGCCACAGTGCTAGGCAAGGACTCTACTACTAAGTCACATTCCCAGCCTATCTCCTTCCTCAGTCTATCCTACTTTTCTATTTCCACATGACTAGCTTAGAATATGCTGCTCCCACCCCACCCCACCCCACACCCACCCCCACCCCCACCCCCATCTGCCCCTGCCTGGAACAATACCTTGGCCCATGAACTGATCTTCCTGTTTCTGTTGTAAGCCATTTTCCCACAGCAGTGAGATTTTTTTTTAAATTCATATTAGAAGTGAGGTACAGTAGCACATGCTTGTCATCTCTATTACTAAAAAGCAGAGCCCTGTAAAATTGTAGTTCAAGGCATATAAGTACAAGGTACTGAATATGAGCTCCATCATTGAGACTGATAATCCTAGTGTTTTGGACAAGAATTAAGTAGTTTATAGGAATTTTAATAGTGTTACCTTGGAAGGCCAAACCAGACCCACTACAGCTGTTTTTTATTGTGTTCAAATTTTGCTGTTTTTGTTTGTTCGGAATACCTGGCACTTGGCAGTCATTCATTCTATAGACCATCTGCTATCTCTCCTGGCTTACAGATGAGTTAGTCCAGCTTGTTCCACTGATATTTGCTAAAATATTCCAAGCACATAGACACTCCCAAACTCTCTCTCCATTTAGCTTCTTTGTCTCTAGGCAGCCATTCCTTTTTGGTCACCTTATTCCCAGCAACAACCAAACTTCTATCCTGCAAATCACTTGACCTCTTTTCTCTTAAAATTCCCAATACTCCGATACAAACAGCATCTGTAGGTGAAAGCTGTGTAAACTGGTTTGTATTAAATTAGCCTCATCAGTAACCCTTGTGTGGATCATGTGTTTTGTCTAGGGTTTCATGTAGTTTATTACATTTGGTGCTTCATGTAGTCCTGTGACTCTTTTCAGCCTCATCCAGCAGATGAAGCTGGGTGGTTTGGCCAGCACAGCAGTGTTGGAGCCAAAACCCATGTCTCCTGCCCCCAGCTTTCCCACTAGTCTGTGGTCCCACTCTGATATATTTTGAAGTAGTGATCACATTCGAAGATGGAAGGCGTTTTGCTTAAGAAGGTTTCTGTTGTGGTCATCCTAATGGAACGTAGTTGGGAAGAGACTTCTGTCTATAATCCAGAACACATGACATTAGCTTTATAATTTCAATTCAACCCCTTTCATCATTTGGATTCATTCATTCTTATTTATTGAGCATCTGTTATATGCCAGACACCAAAGATAAGGGAGGGGAATAAGGTAGACATGATGTCTGACATCATGGAATCTTTGGGGAGAAGACAAAAGGACAGTTGTAACAAACCTCTAGGTAGGGAATATACAAGGTGGGGCCAGATCACATGGAAGGATTTCTAACACACACCTGACAGATGAAGACAGATTCCCCAAAAGTTGAGTACTGACAGATAAGCAACAATTTTAGCCAAGATAGAATTGAAGAAGGCTGGACAATAAAAGTTCTAGAGGATGGGAAGTTCATGTGAAGACCTGAAGATGAGAATGCAATTCATGTTCCCTCTGTTCTTGGTTTAAGAGTCAGAGTTCGTGGGGCTGGGAGTTTGGCCTAGTGGTAGAGTGCTTGCCTAGCATGCATGAAGACCGGGTTCAATTCCTCGGTACCACGTACATAGGAAAAAGCCAGAAGTGGTGCTGTGGCTTAAGTGGTAGAATTCTAGCCTTGAGAAAGTCCAAGGACATTTCTCAGGCCCTGAGCTCAAGGCCCAGGACTGGCAAAAAAAAAAAAAAAAAAAAGAGTCAGAGTTCATAGTTCAGTATTGGGCAGACTTCAGACAAGTAGACCACCAGGAAGGCTATCAAATATGCTCAGAAGATATTGCTTCGTTTCCTTAATAGAAAAAACTGGAGTCCCCACCACCATCAACCAATCCCTTCCTGGAGGATGAGACTACACCAGAGATGGAGGAGCTGGCGATGGACAAAGGAGAGTTAGACCAAGTAAGTCGATCTGATCTGAGTAGCCAGGCACCTATGACTTCCCTGTTGTTCCTTTGTGCAAATGGATTGGCTTGCTTTAGGTACTGTCCTGTGACTGTTCCCAAACAGCCTCCCTCACCCCAGCATTTGGCACAAGCATAATCCATCCATGCAGCGGGACTAGCAGAATCCTGCTGTGCCTCATTCATCCTGTCCTGGGCACAGCAGCATAGCTTTCCACTGCACTCTCCTCTGATACCATGATGACATTTATGAGAAGCTAAAAAGTCCTAGGGAAGTCTTATGGAAGTGTCTAGGAAGTGTCATGTGCTGGGAAATACTTCCATGTAATGTAAGATGATCCCATTAGCTGTGGAAGCCCTTGGAAATATCCAGAGATGACCAATGGCATCTTTGGAGAGTTACTTTACAGGACTCATTAGCATTTTTAATTTCCTTCACATTTTTTCCATCTTAACACTAGATTTCCTATTCCTCCTACAGAACAGTGTTTTGTTTCACTGCTATTTTATGACAAGACATGTTAGAGCCACAAACTGGCCTGTTTCCTTTCTGGATTAGTGATCTTTCTTTTTAATTTTGCACTAGGCTACTTGGAGATTATTGTATGGTGTTGTTTGCTCCAGACACCCCCAAGAGGGAGGCGATTGGGAAGACCAGTTTTAGGAAACCTATAAGCAAACTTAATAACCAACTCTGAGTTCTTGGCATGGTGAGGATAGGTATGTAAGGCCACAGGAGCCAATAAGCCAGAATTCCCACAATATTTCAGTTAGTGTCTTGGTCCATTGATTAATTCAATAATTGTGATGACACCTCACCTTTTTATCTACTTTGTAAAAGTAGAAGTACAAGTTTGACTTCATATTGCCTTTGTAGCTCCTGGCCTCCCGTTTTATAGTGATGGAATTACAGCTCTGAGAGGCTGAATGACTTGCCTAGAGTTACATAGTTTGCAAGTGGAACAACTAAGACTAAAAACCAGCTCTAAAGTCAGAAGCTAGAATTCCTTTAATAATTTCATGACATTAAAAAGTAGAAGCAAAAGCCAGGCACCAGTGGCTCAGGCCTGTAATCCCAGCTACTCAGGAGGCTGAAATCAGAGGTCACAGTTCAAAGCCAGCCTGGGCAGGAAAGTCAGTTAGACTCTTACCCCCAGAAGTGGCCTTTGTGGCTCAAGTGGTAGAGTGCTAACCTTAAGCACAAAGAGGCTCCAGGACAGCGACCTGGTCCAGAGTTCAAATCCCAGGTCTGGAAAAAACAAAAAGTAGAAGTAAGCCAGGTATGAGTGGCTTATGCCTGTAATCCTATTTGGGAGACTGAGATCTGAGAATTGCAGTTTAGAGTCACCCTGGTCATGAAAGTCTGTGAGATTTTTTATCTCCCATTAACCACCAAAAAGCTGGAAGTAGAGTTGTGGCTTAAGTGGTACAGTGCTAGCCTTGAGCAAAAACAAACAAAAAAACCCTCAGAGACAGGACTGGGAGTGTAACCTAGTGATAGAGTGCTCACTTAACATGCATGAAGTCCTGGGTTCAATTCCTTGGTACTAAATACACAGAAAAAGCTGGAAATGGTGGTGTGGCTCAAGTGGTAGAGTCCTAGCCTTTAGAAAGTTCAAGGACAGTGCCCAGGCTCTGAGCTCAAGCCCCAGGACTGGCAGAGAGAGAGGGGGAGGTGGGAGGGAGGGCGGGAGGGAGAAAAAATGTGAAAGACAGGGGCCATAGATACAGGTCAGGGGTGAAACAATTGTCTAACAGGTACAAGGCCCTTTGTGACTTCTAGTACCACAAGAAAAGTAGAAGCTTGATTAAGCATAGTGTCATACACCTGTAGTCTCTGTAGTCAGGAGGCTAAAGCAGGGGAATTGCAAGTTTGAGAGCAACCTGGATGACATAGTGAGATCCTATCTTTGAGTGAGTGAATGAATGAATAAGTAAAAGTGGTAGCCAGGGGCTGGGAGTTTGACCTTGTGGTAGAGTGCTTGTCTAGCATGCATAAAGCCCGGGGTTTGATTCCTCTGTACCACATACATAGAATTGCTGGAAGTGGTGCTGTAGCTCAAGAGGTAGAGCACTAGCCTTGAGGAAAAAGGCCAAAGACAGTGCTCAGGCCCTGAGTTCAAGCCCCAAGACTGGTAAAAAAAAAAAAAAAGTTCTTTAGGGCCGGGAGTTTAGCTTAGTGATAGAATGCTTGCCTAACGTGCATGAAGATCCGGGTTCTATTCCTTAGTACCATATACCTAGAAAAAGCTGGAAATGGTACTATGGCTCAGGTAGTAGAGTGCTAGCCTTAAGCAAAAAGCAGCTCAGGTACCATGCCCAGGCCCTGAGTTCAAGCCCCCAGGACTGGCAAAAAAAAAAAAGTGGTAGCCATAGAAGTGAAGCTTATGAACCAAAGTGAATGAATGAAGCTGAAGGGTTATCTTGAGGCTGTATCCCAGTGATGTATGGGAATAGTAGTGGTAGAGTGTTTGCCTAGCATACGCGAAGACCCAGGTTTGATTCCTCAGTACCACATACATAGAAAAAGCTGGAAGTGCTATGGTGGCTCAAGTGTTAGAGTGTTAGCCTTGAGAAAGCCCAAGGACAATATACTCTGGCCCTGAGTTGAAGCCCCAGGACTGGCAAAAAATAAAAAATAAAAATAAAAAGCCATCTCACAAGAGTCTAGTGTAAGAGGAGAAAAGACCTCTACAGAAGTACAGTTCTCAAATCATGGGAGTAAGGGCTTAGGTTGGGTAGGGATGTCATTGTTCTGCTGTGTCCTCCACCTTCACTGGACTGCCTGTATCCTGGGGGCTTGTGTTTGTGCAGGTGCACTCTGTGGGGATACTCCTATCTCCCTGTTGCCAGTGGCTGCCATTGTTGGGTCAGATTTGAACACTAAGTGCTTCTTGTCTGCCATGGAAAGCCATCCCTGAAGCCAGTCATATCTTAATGTCATGACAACTATGATAGAGCCTTTTGTTACCTATGAAATCAGTTTTGCCAGGTACCAGTTTCTTTTGGAATGTCCTACCCATTGTTGAAAGGTTGAAGTGATTTCTGTAAATAGAAGACTATTCTAAAGACACAGAACACTGAAACCAGAAAGACACCTGGAACTGCAGGCTCCTGTGGTGGAGAAAATGCTTTATCCTGGTCTGCCATTAACAGTCTATGTGACTTAGATGGGTTATTTCCTCTCTCTAGACCTTCCTGCTTTTTCATCTTTAGAGAAGGCAGGAAGAGTTGAGAGAGAGTCGTAGTCTAGATTTCTGCAGTCAGAGCGGTTCTATTCTGAGTTCCTTTGTATTGTAAACTTCCAGGTAAAATCTCTTTTGATTCTGAGGTTTTATTTCTTTTAAAAAGATGAAAACATATAGCTGACACCTGTGGTTCATGCCCATAATTCTGGCTACTCATGAGGCTGAGATCCAAGAATCAAGATTTGAGGCAAGTCTGAGCAGAAAATTCCACAAGACTCTTAGTGCCAATTAAACACCAAAAGGGTGTGAGTCAGTTGGTAGAACGTAAGCTTTGAATGAAAAGAATATGAGGCCCTGAGTTCAAGCTCCAGTTCCAGCACACATAAACACACACACACACACACACCAACAACAACAACAACAACAATGACAAGGTAATAAAACCTTAAAGTGAAAAAACCCTAATTAGTAATAAAATACACACTAGTGATGAATGTCTCCCCACGTGTGGTCCCAGCCTCCCACTGCCGTGTCAGTACTTGTCTCTCTGGCTCAATGAGGTGAGTCTTAAGAACTCCCTCTTCCCAGCATCCTTTTGGTTTCTGAAGTTGGGGACATAGGAAGAAAGGACCCTTGTAGTGTAATGGGAGGGAATATACAGGACATAGCAGGGTCCAGCCAGAATTCCCTGCATTATCTACCTCATTGCCTATAAGCAGCCAGTAGGGCCTCAAGGTCAGGTTCAGTTCCTACTTGTGCTATAGTTTATGCCTAGCTATTAGGAAGGGAGAATGAACTTGAAAAGCAGCATTTAGTTTCTAAAATGGCTTGAACAATTAGCTGCCAAGATATTTCAAGTGATTAAAAAAATGGTATCTGAAAGGTGACCAGGGGTACTGAAAACAGGAGAAGAAATCAGGAATTTCTGGTTTAAAAATGTACCCTGCTGGTGATTCAAGCAGTTAGATTTAATCTGTTTACATTGGATAGTAATAAAAGGAAATGGGCCCAGCTGCAGACCTCCTTACTGTGACAACAGTAACCTTTTATTATTCCATCAAGCTCCAGGAGGAAATAGCTTAAACATCTGCAGTTTTTGGACAGAATTCACACACTCAGAAATCCAGCCTGAATGCTACTGCTAAATGACTTAGTGTGTTCTTTAAGCCGAGCATCAACCCTTTGGGAAGCTGTATAGTGCAAAGGGAGACACCAAACTGTGCTAAAATTCCAGCACCTACTTGCTAAACATGAGCATATCCATAAAGCAGCTATAGGCAGGAGGCAGCCCTGTGGGAGGAGTAAGAAAAAAGAAAAACTTAGGCTGGCTGTCTTATTAGCCTACCACACCCCCGTCTTGCTTTAACTCATGCTGAAAAGTACTGTAGGAACACCTCGGTGCTGTTGTGACAGGACCAAGCAGCCTCTTGATATTTATGGGCCGAGGTGGGGTGAAACAGGTGAAAATTGACGCTGAAGCACCAGCTATGTCTGCTGCTGAAGATCGCTGAAGGCTGATGCAGTGCTGAGAGCCTCATCAACTACAGAACCCATGAGAACTAATCCAGATGAGTTTGTTGCCATCGCATGAGTCATTCTATTTTGTCACATAGTATCTTATATTTACCACTCATACCTTTCACACTTACTTGGATTTATTTTTATCATGTATCATTTGGGGTATATATAAAAAGTAAAGTTTAAGCAAAATAGATTTTAAATATGCCTAAAATTTCCTCACATGCAGAGTCTAGGCCTTTGGAATCACTTGTTGAAAAACTGTTTGGCTTGGCACCAGTGGCTTGTGTCTATAATCCTAGCTACTTGGGAGGCTGAGATCTGAGGAGGATTGTGGTTCAAAGCTAACTTGGGGGGCTGGGAGCATGGCCTAATGGTAGAGTGCTTGCCTAGTATGCATGAAGACCCTGGTTTGACTTGTCGGTACCATATACACAGAAAAAGCCAGAAGTAGTGCTCTGGCTCAAGTGGCTTGCCTTGAGAAATGCTCTGGCCCCGAGTCCAAGCCCTAGGACTGGCAAAAAAGAAAAAAAAAAGTCCATGAGACTTTTATCTCAAATTAACCAGTAATTAACCATCAAAATGCTGAAAGTAGAGCTGTGGTTAAAGTGCTAACCTTGAGTTTAAAGGCTCAGGAACAGTACCTAAGGATGCTGTTTTGTCAATCACAGTGATGCACACATATAGGTTAACTACTCTGGAGCCTAAGGTAGGAGAATCCCTTGAGCCCGGATGTTCAAGACACGAGCTAAACACTCATGGGTTTATACCTGTAATGGTAATTACCCAGGAGGCTGATATCTGGCGATCTCAGTTGGAAGCCAGCCCAAGCAGATAAATCCAAGAGATTCTTACCTCCAATTAATTAGCAGAAAGCTGAAGTGGAGATGTGGCTCAAGTGGTAGAGAACCAGCCTTGCGTGAGAGATCTTGAGTTCAAGCACAATTATGGATATTGAAAAGAAAGAGAGGGCTGGGAGCATGGCCTAGTGATAGCGTGCTCACCTAGCATTCATGAAGCCCTGGGCTCAATTCCCTGGAACCATATGCACAGAAAAAGCTGAAAGTGATGCTGTGGCTCAAGAGACAGAGTACTAACCTTGCACAAAAAGTGTCCAAGGAGGGCTGGGATGTAGCTCAGTGGCAAAAGTACTTGCCTAGCAAGTGCAATGTCCTGAGTTCGATCCCCAGTACCGAAAAAGAAAAGACAAAAAAATACAGTTAAAAACAAAAAACAAAAAGTGTTCAAGGACAGTGCCCAGGCCCTGAGTTCAAGCCCCAGGACTGGCAGAGAGAGGGGATGGAGGAGGGAGGGAAAAAGAAAAAAGGGTTGGGGGGGAAGGGTTGAGGGGAAGGGAAAGGGAGAGAGAACCAGATTCAAACCCCATTGGTACTCAAGCCTGGAACAGTATTCCCACAGAGTTGTTCTCTGGACCATAGACTGGATGGCATACATGCACACATGTTCCTGTGTTACAGGGGATAAAGCCCAGGGCCACCATTGGAATAATACTTCCAGCCCTTGTTAAAAATTTAGCTTGTTGAGTCTCACTTAGCTTTTCTGGGCTAACCTGGAACTCTATGTTCTTGCCTTGGGTCTCCCTAATAGCTAGGAGCCATGTACTACTATGCCTGGCTTGATGAGGCCTTTCTTAAGAGTGCCCCACTACTGTCTGTGTGATTTTTTTTTTCCTCCAGGCCACTGGCAGCATTCACAAGTTTCTTTGATGGTTATTCCTACTTTAAAAACATCAAACTTGGAAAAAAACAATGGAAAGATACTACAAGGAATCCCAAATCCCTTTGCCCTAGAGCCCACAATTGTTAACACTTTGCTACATTTATTTTACTATTTCCTCCTGGTTCTTTCTATTACCTGTCAGTTAAGAACAACTTGGAAGTATTATAGACATAATGTCCTTTATCCCTAAATATTTCAGTATGAACTTCCAAAGAAGGGCGTTCACTTGCAGTGAACTTCCAGCCCATACACAGGAAAATTAGACAGTGTAACTCAGTACAATGTGTTTCTCTTAACCTATAGACTTCCTTTTTTCTGTTTTACAATGTAGTCATTTCAAAGTGATAAATGAAAACATTGTCAGTATTTGGGAGAGTGCACATAAGATTATAAGTCAGTAAAGTCAATTATAAAATGTACATGTTAATTTTAAAACAGAGAACATATTATCTAAACTCTCACAAATCTGATTATATTATGCAAACTCTCACAAATCAGAAGTTATTCAGCAGATGTGTAAATATTTTTTTCAAAAAATAAGCCTGGAGTGGTGATGCACACTCTGGAGGCCTAAAGAAGTAGGAGGACCGCAAATTTGAGGCCAGCTTGGGCTACATAGTGAGTTTGAAACCAGTCTTGGGGACACAACAAAACCCTGTTTCAAATGCATGTGCATGTGCACATGCAAGAAATAATTACACTTGTAATTATATTTTACATTTTAATTACCAGAAAGATACCTAGATATAGTTGCTGTACATGAAGGGTTATTGTGAGAGATACAGAGCATCAAAATGGTCGGCAACCAGGAAAATCAGTAATAGTGGCTACCAGAATTAGATTGAAAGCATGTTACAAATTCTAAAGCACTGTAAAAAATTTTTAAACATCAGCCAGATATGAACTAGCTTCGAAATAAAAAATGTACATATTCCTAAAGTAGCTGAAGCTCTTTGGTGATATATAACAGCTAAATGATGCTAATAAAGCTGGTATCTTGTTCACAGGCTCAGGTGAATTATTGTGCAAACCTCGGCCCACTTTTGTTAGAGTGCTCTCTTATCTGTGATCTGAGAATGAATGCTGTTTTTTTTTTTTAATTGCTCAAATATAGTGTGTCTCTTCTAATTCCCCTCTCATTCTCTCTCTTCTTTCTCTTTTTCATTTACAGCCCAAGAAGCCTAAAGCTCCAGATAATCCATTTCATGGCATCGTTTCTAAATGTTTTGAGCCTCATCTCTATGTGTACATTGAGTCTCAGGACAAGTAAGTGACAAACTTTTCTGTTGTCTGCTTCTCTGGTCATGATATGTCTTAAAAGGGGGACAGCTCCTTTTAGAAGCTGAAGGAGGGATGGAGGGTCCTGTGGTCCTCCCTGTAAGCTCATTAAGGACATGTTTGCATCTTTTAAATGTTATAGTTTATTTTGTCTGTAACTCTCAAAGTTACTGAAAATACAGTGGAAAGGGGGAACCTGAGGCCACATAAAACTCCATTTAAATCAGCTCCATGCTTAGGATTTAACAATCCTCTTCTGCAGTGAAGTTAATAATGCCCATTTCACAGGCTTTGTGGTGAGGTGGAAGAGATGATACAGTGACCTTGGCATTCTATAGTGCTCAGGAACTGCGTCCACCCCTCCCTCACTGTGATCTGTGCAGGATTCCTGTGTGGGTGGCTTACTTCATCAGTGTGAAAGGCTTCCTACAACCTCCCAGCCTCCACCCACCAAGGAAACATTTTGGCAGCACCCTACAGGAGACCTGTAGAGCCAGTACTTAGGAAGGAAGCAGGAAGTAGGGTACCTGTAGCCACCTCTAGTGCAAGTTGAGTTAAGCTATCCTTACATGCTTTCTCCGTGTTTATTCTGAAAGGAGGACATGCATTTATCTCTTATTCAGAAATATGTAATTATTTCTTCTTTCAGAAGAGGTTTCTACATTAGCCCTGTCTTCACTTCCTGTGGTATTCTTAGAGACGTTAATGCTATTTCTTCCTATTCTCTTGAATTGCCTATCATAACTATTCTGTTAAAACACAGCCCCATCTCACCCCTTTACTGTCTTTGGGAAGCCTAGAATCTTTCTATAACGAATATAACTGTGCTTTATTTTGAATTGATCTCAATTTGCCAAAGAGTGATAAGAATTGTTCATAGAGGTTCTGTAAGTCTTTCATTTAGACTTCTCAATTAACAGTCATCTCTTTCTCTTTTTTTCTTTTTCTTCTTCATTTTCTTTTTCTTTTGTAGGTTGTGGGGCTTGGACTCTGGGCCTAGGCGCTGTCCCTGAGCTCTTTAGCTAAAGGCTACCTCCCTACCCCTTGAGCCACAGCCCTACTTCCAGTTTTCTTGTGGTTAATTGAAGATAAGAGTCAGGGTCTTTAGTGCCCAACCTAGCCTTGAACAGCAATCCTCAGATGTCAGCCTTCTGAGTAGTTAAGATTACAGGCATGAGCCACCATACCCAACTTCTTTTTTCTGTTTCACACCCTCATGTATACACGTACATTTTTTCTGAACTATTCAGTTCTCACATCTCATGTTGTAGATAAGATGACCTATTACTTTGTACCACATTAATATACATTTCTAAAGGCAAGGACACAATCTTTATAACTACACCATAGTAACCAGTCAGAAAGCTCACAATGAAATACACACACACACACACACACACACACACACACACACATCACCATTTAATTCCATAGACCCTGTTTCATCTCAGTAGTTGTCCCAGTCATATTTTGTAAATTACTCAAGAACTATCCTAGGACCATAGATTTTTCTTTTATATCCTTCAATCAAGTACACAGACTCTTAATCTTTCATGACCTGGATTGCTATTTAAACTCAGGGCTTTATGCTTGTTATGCAGGCGCTCTGCAACTTAAGCCATGCCTCCAGCATCATGTTGAAATAATGTATGTATAATCATATACATGTGCATATGTGTGTATTAAAACCGATGAGTTCATTCTGAGACTTCTAACACCACAGGGGTTATTTCAGCCTCTCCCTTCCCACAAGGATGTGAATGTGTGTAACTATAGTGCAATCATCAAGATCAGGAATGTATATTAATTAAATAATTTAATCCATAGATGCCATTCTACATCACCAGTTGTCCCTTTTTTATTAAAAAAATTATTTTTTTCCCTTTGGTCTTTTTTTAAAAATATTTTTATTGTATTTAATAAAAGGGTTACATGATATTTGCATTAATTCACATACATTGATACCCTTCCACATGTCTTGGTCCCCATTACCCTCCTCCCCACCCCCCCTAAAAAAATTATTAACACTTTTTTTACATCATATTATAAATGCCATGTTTAACAAACAACTATTCAAGAAAGGAATCTCTATATACAATCACTGGCACATAAATTTTAGAACATAATTAAAATTAAGCTGAGGCGGGCCGGGAGTTTGGCCTAGTGGTAGAGTGCTTGCCTAGCATGCACGAAGACCCGGGTTCAATTCCTTGGTACCACATACTTAGAAAAAGCCGGAAGTGGTGCTGAGGCTCAAGTGGTAGAGCTCTAACCTTGAGAGAAATCCAAAGACAGTGCTCAGGCCCTGAGCTTAAGCCCAGGACTGGCAAAAAAAAAAAAAAAAAAAAAGCTGAGACTTTGTATGTCATAGATGCATATTGATCTATATAACATGATGTCATAGAGCATATATCCCATCATAGATTTTTATGTCTATGTACTTAAAATTATGTCTCCAAGACCATTTCAGTAACCTTGGGTACCCAAATATTGAGTCATCACTTTTGTACTGTTTGGATCTAATATCCACATATCAAGGAGACCATGCACCTTTTATTCCTTTGGTCTCGACATTTCACTGTCCCTGTACGGATGTCATTCATAAAGTTCTTTACTCTGAGGGCATTTTATGTATCAATGGAACTCCCAGCAAACAGTATGTCATAGATACCCTAAAAGACTTGCACAGTTCTTGGACACAAAGCCTAAGCTTCAGGGATAAGGCTAGAAGAAACAACATATCAATGCTATGTTTCTCTAAGCTAGGGAGAAAGTAACAACAGTAATACCATTCATTGGTACTCGATGGTGTAATAGACACAGTTGGAGTTAGATAAACCCAAGTTCAAATTCTAACTCCATCATATTGAGGATTAGTGAAAAAGAGCCAGTGTTTGGTCAGTATTCCCCATCATGGGCCCAGAGTGGGAGAAACTTGTCACAGTTCTTGAATTTTTGGCATCCTTATGTGACATAACTTAAAAAATCATGTGGCAGATAGAAGTTCCAATTGAGAGAGGGTAAGGTTGAGTTGGAGTTGTTTGAATTAGATCTGAGTAGAGTTGAGGTGAAGGGAGAACACTTGGGCCAGAAAGCAGATAGGTAAAGACCCATCTATGGGAGGAGGCAGAGAGGGGGCCGCAGAGAGGAGGTCTGTTGGAAGAGAGATGGAAGAGTAGATGGAAAAGTGGGATAAGAGGTTGTAAGGAATCAGGGTGCCGACTATGGGTCTTTCCAAGGTCAACTAATGAGGTACTTCTCAGTTTGGTGACCCTCCCACAGACATAGACCTACCCTTGCAGCCTCAAGCTCTTTGAGGGCAGAGTGGACACATCTGGATATAGTAAACTCTGAATAACAAAAGCACTTGAGTAAAATGTCAGTTTTTTCCTATTCCTGCTAATTTGTGCTGTGTGTGGTTCTTGTCTTTTTTTCTGCTTATATAAATATATTTTTAAAACACAGCTGGATCCCTGTAGCATTAGCCAGCAGTCTAAAAAGGTACCACATGTCAGGAATGGGGCCTCCCATTGTCCACATAGCAGAACTGTGCGGAGGAAATGGTTATGGCCCTGTTGGATTTGTGCTTAAGGTGACTCAGGCTGACCCAGGGAAACTCAAAGATGTTTGAATGGGAAATGGGAGACAGATCACAATGTATATAAGCTGTTCCTACAAATGCTTCTTGTGGTTACTGAGGAGTGAGCTCAAGGCTTTGTGTTTGATAGGCAGGCACACAACTGCTTTGAGTCACACCCCCAGCTCCCTGATGTCTCTTAAAACTGGGTCCTTTTTTTTTTTTGCCTGGTCTTGGGGCCTGACCTCAGAGCCTAGGTGCTATCCCTGAGCTTCTTTTGCTCAAGACTAGTGCTCCTCTGGCGCGTGTGTGTGTGTGTGTGTGTGTGTGTGTGTGTGTGTGTGTGTGTGTGTGTGTGTGTGTTAGTTAAAGATAAAGTTTCATGGGCTTTCCTGCCCAGACTGACAGTCTCCTGAGTAGCTAGGATGATAGATGTAAGACACTGGTACCTGGCTTGATCCATTTTTGTCAATAATATCAATGTCCATCCCCCCCACCATCTCCACCCCTATAATAATGGTAGTTTCAGCTTCTCAGAGCACCACATGATCACATTTGACATGGTGATAGGGTATTGTTGGCCCCTCTAGAAGATGAGAAGTTAAGACTTAGAAAGTCTGCCACAAAATTTAGTGGCAGGGCTGTGTCTACAATCCATCATTTATAAGCAAGTTCCTTGGTCATGCTATATTTAGTACCATTGCTTTATCTTTCTCAAAGCAAAATAACATCTTAGGTTTTTCTTCCTCCTAGGAACCTTGGAGAGCTGATAGATAGGTTTGTAGCTGATTTCAAAGCCCAGGGGCCCCCCAAGCCCAATACGGATGAAGGGGGTGCTGTACTCCCCAGCTGTGCTGACCTCTTTGTCTACTACAAGAAGTGCATGGTGCAGTGCTCACAGCTCAGTACAGGGGAGCCAATGATTGCCCTGACCACCATCTTCCAAAAGTACCTTCGGGAATATGCCTGGAAAATCCTCTCTGGCAACCTGCCCAAGTGAGTCCCATTCTTCATGTTCTGAATGATGAAGCAGGATTCTAAGTATTCCTAAATATGGATATGGAAATCTGCAAAGGAACCCACTCTGAAGTTGTTTACTGAATTGCTAAGTGTCCAAGGGGAAAATAGTCGTGCTGAGTTCCCTAGGGGCTGGCATGATTTCCGTACTAATAACATTCCACAGCTGATTGAGACCTTTAGCAGAAATGCTCACTCTGGCTGCCAGGGTAGGTCACACCACAGTGGTGGACACTGAGGAGTCAGTCCTAATGTAGATAGGTATGTATTTAATGAATGTGGATTCAATAATAACTACTTGGCAAGAAAAATGAGGTGATGAAAACAGCTATTAAGTAGCCTCATTCAATGTGATTATGTCCTACAGTGATTGGAGGCATGCATCCAACATTCCCTCTGATGGGTTCCGAAGTCTCTGTTGTTGTATGTGCATCTTGTGATGCTAAAAAGTCTAATGTGGAAAGATAAAGTAGAATTTGTTGGTGAGGGGATTGTAAAGTATAGCTCCTAATTCCAAGCACTACCTTGTATCCTGAGACATTTGAGGATTACTATATTATGTATCGATTCAAATAAGTAGATAGTTCAGCTAGGATTTTAGTTCTTTTGGTTATATAGAAATTTCTTCTGTAATAGAATGTGACCTAACATAACACTTCATAATTTAATATTTACAAATCATCCCCCTGACTAAAGAAACAGTTGTCAAGCTATTTTTGTCATTGTCACTAAACTGGTTTTGAGTATGAGAATTTTATTATTTTGGGGAAAAAGCCTTGACTCTTGGGCTCTACAGATTTGAGGAATCAGGTGTAGTTACTAATGAGACTTCTTTGAAATAAGAGTTATTTTGAGGTTTTAAACAACTTCTGCTCTGATTATCAAGACACTGCAAACTCATAGTAGCTTAGAAAACACAAATAAACACAAGGTAGCAAATGAAAATTGCCTATACTCTCATCATCTAACGAGAACCCATTTTACTCTTTGCTATGCATTTTTCCATGTTTCATCCATGTGTATATGCTGTGAGATGTGCATGTGTTTGTGTTTCTGACATAGTTGAGACTGTACCACAGCTAGTCTTATGCGCTGCTGGGAAAGTTTTCTCATGAGTGTTAGCTGGGACAAGTGGCATTCAGCTAGGGCTTTGTTAACACTGACTCTGCTTCCAGGCACAGGGCAGGGTGAAAGGAAGCAGAAGAATTTTAAGTATTATATACCAGTGAGTAGTTGTTGCTACTTTAGAAACCATCTGGGAGTAGGGGCTGCACAAGGGGCTGGGTGGACTCCTTTTGTGTCTTTGAGGCAGTCAGAGCTGTGGCAGGAACTGTGTCTTAACATTCCTTTCTGTACTCCTCCACAAGTACAACATGTACATTCCAGTACAGAATTTTCTTATAACCGAGACAAACAGTTGGGGAAGCTAAATG
Organism: Megascapheus bottae; assembly: GCF_031878675.1. Lineage (NCBI taxonomy): Eukaryota > Metazoa > Chordata > Mammalia > Rodentia > Geomyidae > Megascapheus > Megascapheus bottae. The sequence continues at coordinate 28,011,068 of NC_143525.1, read as the reverse complement.
AGTTCTACATATCAGGAAATGCCAAGCTGAAGTGCAAGGCAGCCGAGCAGCCTCCTCTGCAAGTATCAAATGATTGTAGCTAGCAGGACTGATTACTGGCTCCCTCTTGGAATTGTCTTTTCCTATTCCTGATGGTGAGAGAATCTAAACAGATGACAGTCAAGGTAAGGTCAGGAGGAAAAGGACTCATTGTACGTGGATTTATTTGAACCCCAGCCAACCTTTCCTTCCCTTTTTGCTTTGTCTTAAAATAGGCAGTATCCAGTTCAGGAAGCAAATTAGAAGTTTTAACCTGACCAGTTCCTGTTCCTTTTCTGCAGAACCACCAGCAGCAGTGGAGGGCTAACTATCAGCAGCCTCCTCAAGGAAAAGGAGGGTTCGGAAGCAGCCAAGTTCACACTCGAGGAGCTCTGCCTCATCTGCAGCATATTGAGCACCGCTGAGTACTGTCTGGCCACCACCCAGCAGGTGAGCCACATGCCACCCCCCACCTCCTTTCCAGAACCATCCAGGCTGCAGAGCTAGAGGAGGATGAACCCAACAAGGCCACATATGGTATACCATGTGTGCTAACTATTTAGCTTCCCAGAGAGGAAAACTCACTTTTCAGCCAGAAGGCTGCCCAGGCAGCCATCTTGCAAAGGGCCTTATTAAAAGGAGACTAGACAAGAAATAATGACCAGTCTCTTCCCTAGAGTTGTGTAAGCCACATAACGGCCATGACCTCTTAAAAGTAGGTCAGTAGCACTGTTTCCCTTGTGAGAAAAGCAGTAATAAACTTAGTGGTACCAGGACCCCGATTTTGACAGCGATGAGTCACACAGTTAATCCATTCTCAGAAGTGTTACTAAGCAAGCACAGTCCTTTGGGCTTTTATATGTCTCCTGAAATTTTATAGTATTCTCAATCTGTCGAAACAAATAACAATTGTTTGAGGTGTTGACGTTCAGGAACTGTGAAGCAGGAAGAGGTGATGCCTCAACAGGAGCCCCTAAGTGGCAGAAGTTCAGCAAACTGATTTAGCAAAAGGAAAAGCCAGAGCAACTTTCCATACAGTGTTAAGACATGGGATTAGGAGTTCTTTTTCTCATTTGTTCTGGGATCCACCTCAGGCTAAGAGAAAGAAAGTAATTTGTGAGGGTTCTGCCGTTCCACCTCCTTGTGTTTATTATTTACATATGTCTAGATCATAGGAAGACAGTCATAAATGAAACTTCAGACATTCCAGCTTCAAGCTCCTGTGGGCCAGGGCACAAATTCAGAAGTGTTCCCACAAAGATTCCAACCATTTAGGGTCAGCCAGGCAGACAGAGGAAGCAACATCACTGCTTGGGACATAGTCCCTTTTGGTTGCATAAGGAATAATCTGTAAAGGTTTGGTCATGAAATTTGAGAGAGCAACCCATTTAGTCCCAGACAACCCCAAGGCAGGACATCAGTATCTAAGAGAACCCTCAAAACAGAAGTCCCCAAGTTCTTTGATAAACACTTTTAAGTATTTAGTATATGTGCAGAAAGAGAAAAACATACATATAGTATTTTTTAGAGTAGCATAGTCCAAAAAAAAGAATAATTAAAAATGATTCTTAATCCTTTTACACTCAAATAATTATGTAAGCAATTTTGGTTATTTTTTCCAGTTGTTTTTATGAACATAGTTTTGTATGCTAGTCTTAATACATTTTTATATCCTTTTATTGTTATCATTTGTGTCTTAATAGTAACATTTCTCCTGTTACTAAAATACCTCTATTACTATCATTGTTTATGGCTGCATAATCTTCTATAAAGCAATACCATGAAGTCTTTCATGGTATTCCTGAAAGTTACTATGCTGCTTCAAATATTTGTTATAAATAATTCTACAAAGACCATCTTTCTGAACCTAGTGTCTTAAATGTTTCACATTCTTCTTTAGCGTGTGTATGTGCCTCTGAGGGTCTTGAACTCAGGGCCTGGATGCTGTCTCCTGAGCTTTTTGTGCTCAATGATAGCATTGTACCACTTGAACCTTCTACCACTTGAGCCACAACTCTACTTCTAGCTTACTAGTGATTAATTAGAAATAAGAGTTTCACAGACTTTTCCTGCCCGGGCTGGCTTCTAATCATAATCCTTAGATCTTGCTCTCCTGAGTATGTAGGATTACAAGCATGAGCCACCAGAACCTGGTACATTATTCTTCTTGAACAAATTCTTTGGCATTTTAGAAATAATTAGATCAGAAACCATTTTGATGACTTTTGATACACGTGGCAGGCAAATTTCCTTTTAACTTAGTGGAAATTTTTTTTGGGGGGTGGGTTCTTTTTTGTCAGTCATGGGACTTGAACTCTGGGCCTGGGTGCTCTCCCTGAGCTCTTCAGCTGGAGGCTACCACCCTATCCCTTGAGCCACAGCTCACTTCCTGTTTTCTGGTAGCTAATTGGAGATAAGAGTCTCACAGACTTTAGTGCCCTAGGTTGGTTTTGAACCTTGATCTCAGCCTCCTAAGTAGCTAGGATTATAGGTGTAAGCCACTGGTTGACGGTTTGTTTTTTTTTTAAACTGATTATAAAAGTAAACTCCTTCTTCACCACCTCTACTGAGATTTGTGCACACCATTTTCCATTCAAACAAAATAGAAGGTCCTGGATAAAGGACCAATTCCAGTTCTACATCAGGAAGTGTAGAGATGAAGTTGGGGCATGTAATATTAAGAGCAAGGAAAATAACAAATATTATTAGTGTCATCTGCAAAGGACTTAGGAGCTATAGTGCCAACTGAATGTGCCCTCAAAAATATGTTTTTTTTATGTTAACCCTCTTTTATAGAATTATGCACATTTAGACATCTAGAAAAGCTAGATGCTTCTAATAAAGTTTTAAATTTCCACCAAACATACAATAAGTGCCAGATAAAGCACAAACGCTTAACAAAAGCTAATTTGAAAAGAAGATTCTGGCCTAGAACCCTTCCCATCTCCATCAACCCAATGTCAGGGTTATTTACAAGTGTAAAGTTTCAAGGGGATCTTTAATAATTTCACTCCAATGTTTAACGTCTTTAAACTTTAAAGTATACTCAATGTGTTAGTTTACTAACTCTACTTTTGTCACTGGCAACCTCTTTAACGTCTAGCAAGACTAGATATTGTAAATTAAGACTCACCTGTCCTTTATATACACTATATACAGAACAAAATTAAAATGCATAGACACAAGAGACAGTGGTCAATCTTGCTTCACCATAAACCCACTGGTTGAAAGCCCTCAGCACATCTCCTCCCTCCCTGAGCAGTGCAAGCACCTTATGTACTGCTCAGGAGTGATTTTATCATTCCATTCCAAAAGACAAAATTTCATTATGAATTTTAGTAAAACTATATCTACAAAATGAATTATTTACTACCTCTACTTTTAACATATTTTGTGCACTTCTAAACAACTAGAGAGACCAGATGTTTCAAATAAGGACTTAATTGTCCACTATATACACAGTAGTGTTGAATAAACCATACACATGTAACAATGATTCTGTCTGAAAGTGTCTTCTAAGCAGGAGCATTCAGGAGCATTCTAGCCTAGAACCTTTCATTTCTTCCAACTCCTCTCTAGTATCACACTGATATAGGTACGTAGTCACAGATGTTACAATTTTGCTTCTGAAGTCTTCTCAAAAGACAGCCTTTCTATGAATTTTAACACAATGCATACACATGTGTTAAGTTTACTAACTACTTTTGTCATACACTGACAACTTCTTTAATATCTAGAGATTAGATATTATAAAATTAGGACTCATTTGTCCAGTCTATACACATTATATACAATACAGCAAACTTAAAATGTATGTAACATACAAGGGAAGGGATAAGCTGAATGTCCTCTCTCTCTCTCTGTCTCTCTCTCTGCCTCTCTCTCTGTCTCTCTCTGTCTCTCTCTCTGTCTGTCTCTCTGTCTGTCTCTCTCTCTCTCTCTCTCTCTCTCTCTCTCTCTCTCTCTCTCACACACACACACACACACACACAACTTTTGCAGCAAGTTTTCTGCCACTTTCTTCAACCCAGTGAACAGACAGTACACTTTTCACAGAGGTGGTTTAAAAACTCCATTCCCAAACAGACAGTATTTTCCCAAACTTTACAAAGCTATTTACAGTATTATTCTATTTCTTCATTTTAAGTACACCAAGCACTTCTAAATACCTTAGGACTGGCTATTTCATATGTTTTAACTCATAGTACATTCACATATGACCTATTTGGAAATTACGGCAAGTACTTAAAGACAAGCTTATCCTGGACATAAGGTAGGCGCTAGTACAGTGACAGTGAGAGAGATTTCACCCCATAGATGTAAAGATGTCGTGAGGGCCATGAGAAGGTAGAGGCAAATTGGAGGGATGCATCTACTAGCCATGAACTCCAAAGGTTGCCAGCAAGCACCAAAAGCTAGAAGAGATCTCCTTGAGAACCTGCAGAAGAAATCAACCCTGCCCTCACTTGATTCTAAACTTCTGGTCTCTGGAATGAATGTCTGTTGTTTTTAAGCTACTAAGTTAATAATTTGTTATAGCAACCATAGGAAATTAATATGGAAGCCAGCCTTCATGAGCTCTACTATCAAGAGACAGAACACACCAGCATCAGTATACATCAGTAAGAATATTAATAGCAAGGAATTGAAAACAGCAAATGTGTTTAATTCCATTTGGTGATATTGATTTATTAACATTCATTTCTTGCCTTTGCAGAGGTTAAGCATCAGAGGTATGAATGCAATACTAATAAATTGCCTCTTTGTGTTCTACCGCTTGAACCACAGTGCCACATCTGATTTTTGAGTGGTTAATTGGAGATAGGAGTCTCACAGGGACTGTTCTGCCTGTGCTAGCTTCAAACCTCAATCCTCAAATCTCAGTCTCCCAAGTAGATAGGAATACACGCATGGGCCACCGGTGTCAACTTCAAACAAGATAGGTGGTATTAGATATTAAAAGAATTGGTAACTTTTTAGGAATGAGTCTCTTGTTTTAGAGATAACATTAAAATATTTAGAGAGGAAATGATAGACACTCTAGGCTTTGCTTGAGAATAAGTCATAGGATGGAGGGATCAGTGTGAGTATAGTGAGCATTCAGGCTATGTAAAGGTACCAATATTATAGAAACATATAAATAATGGATGAAACTTGCCCATTATCTCACTCTTTGGAGCAGCTACTGTGATTTGTACAGGTTGGATAGTAATGTATCCTTCCCAAATAAATTTTTTTTTTTGGTGGGTCTTGGGGCTTGAACTTGGCCTGGGTGCTGTCCATGAGCTCTTCAGCTCAAGGCTACTGCCCTACCCTTGAGCCAAGCCCCACTTCCCATTTTCTGGAGGTTAATTGGAGCTAAGAGTCTCAGGTCCTTTTGTGCCCAGGCTGGCTTTGAACCTTGATCCTTATATCTCAGACTCCTGAGTAGCTAGGATTACAGGCATGAGCCACCACGCCCGGCTCTCCCAAGTAATTTTTATGTGTCTTTACAAATAAGAATGGGGCCATACCCTGCATATTATTGTATAACAAAGCAGTATTGTTTTGTCAGTAACTGAGTCATGGGCATCTTTCCATATCAGTGTTATATCTAGTATCTGGTGATGGTGTTGTTGTTGTTGTTGTTTAATCACTTTTACTGAGTTTTTTGTTTTCTCTTTTTCCTCAAAAAAAAAAAAAATAGCTTTCTTGCCAAGCACATGAGCTGAAGAGCTCAGGGACAGTGCCCAGGCTGAGTTCAAGCCCCATGACCCACCAAAAAAAAAAAGCTTTCTTAAACATTTCTGTCTCAAGCACTATGACAGGTGTTAATAAACAGCAGTGAACAGACTAGACAAATGTCTTTCCATCAGGAATCTTTAGAAGTGATGGGAAGGGGGGAAAACCAAGATGGGGAGGTGGGGGGGGGGTAATGGGTACCAAGACATGTGAAAGGGTATCAATGTATGTGAATTAATGCACCTTCTATCTGGCAAATATCATGTAACCCTTTTATTAATTACAATAAAAAATTTAAAAAAAAGAAGTGATGGGAGAGACAGATAATAAGAAAGTCATCTGGGATTTAGCTTCTATTTCATGGTGTATGTTAGGGAGGAAACATGCCAAGTGAGAAGCTTGGAGGGGTTGGAAGTGGGAGTACTCTAAGGCAACTGCTGGTTGAGAGGGGCCTCCCGTATTTCAAGGGGAGGAAGTATATATGTTGGAATAAAGGTCCTGAGGGAGAGAGACCCTAGTGTGCTAGCATGTCCTCAAAACTTCAAAGGCCAGTGTAACCAAAGCCTTGCGGGCAAGATGGAAAGTAGCAAAGTAGCAAGGTGGGACCAGAGAGCTGGACAGGACCCAAGTCATGATTAGAAGTTTGGGTTTTACTTTCAGGGTAATAGCAAAAGAAGCCTTGTAAGCACAAGCTGATGTCACGACCTCTTTCATCAGCCCCTCATTGACACCCATGCGAAATGCTTCCAGGTTTTCCATAATCTAAACCAGCACTAAACTGTGAGCCCCAAATGTACAAAATTTTAATCTGGACGTTCACCTCTAGACATAATGTTCAATGAAATAAAGAGAATGTACAGAGACATGCAGGCATTCTTGGCAGCATTCATTAATTAGCCCAATATTTCCTGGAAGACTATCTTGTGCTAGGCTATTTAACCAAGAAATAGAGTTACTCAGTGAATGCTGCTCTCATACAGCTCACAGGTGGCCGGGAATTTGGCCTAGTGGTAGAGTGCTTGCCTAGCATGCACAAAGACCTGGGTTCGATTCCTTGGTACTACATACATAGAAAAAGCCAGAAGTGGTGCTGTGGCTCAAATGGCAGAGTGCCAGATTTGAGGAAAAAGCCCAAGGACAGTGCTCAGGCCCTGAGTTCAAGCCCCAGGATTGGCAAAAAAAAAAAAAAAACATTAAATTTTTACTTGTGAAATACATTGCCCTCCATAAAAGTAACAACACCCTTCTCTATAGCACCTTTAAATTGAACACAAAGCATACATTATCATTGGAGTGTGATAGGTTAGGAGCTCTAACCAAAACTCAAGGATGTCTTCAGATAGTCCCTGTCCTGAACAATTGTGTTTTTTTCTTCAAGGCTCTAGGATAATGTGAGGGTTTTGTTGGGTTGGGTGTGTGATTTGGTTTGGTTCTGTCCAGTATTGGACCTCGAGCTTTTACTTGATGTTTTCTTTTCATTTCATGCTGGTACTCTTATCACTGGAGCTACAGCTCTATTTTCAGCCTTTTGCTAACCAGTAAAAGTCTTAGAGGCAAGAGTCTTACTGAGTTTACTACATAAGCTGGCTTCAAACTGAGATCTCAGCCTCATATATTTGTATCCTAGACTACTATAGGCTAATAAAGGTAGACAGTGTTCCATAGGTTTAATAACTACCACTTGGTCTCCAACATGTTGAGCAAATGGCTCATCATAATGCTAAGTGAACCTTTTTTTTTTTGTTTGTCAATCATGAGGCTTGAACTCTGGGCCTGGGTGCTGTCCCTGCACTTTTCAGCTCAAAGCTACCGCTCTACCCCTTGAGCCACAGCCTCACTTCCATTTTCTAGTGGTTAATTGGAGATAAGAGTCTCATGAACTTTAGTATACCTGGGCTGGCTTTGAACCTCGATCCTCAGATCTCAAGGCTACCACCCAACCCTAGAACCAAGCTCCACTTCCCATTTTCTAGAGGTTAATCAGAGATAAGAGATAAGAATCTCAGGTCCTTTTGTGCCTGGGCTGGCTTTGAACCTTGATCCTCAAATCTCAGCCTCCTAAGTAGCTAGGAGTATAGGCTTGAGCCAGTTACTTCCAGCTTTTTTGAACAGTTTATTAGAGATAAGAGTCTCATGGAGTTTCCTGTCAGGACCACCCTGGAACCATGAGCCTCAGATCTTAGCCTCCTGAGTAGCTAGGAATACAGGCATGAGCAACTGGCGCCCAGCTTCAGTGAATCCTTTGCAAAGGATTCTGATTCTGATTGGCATATCTGTAGTTCATGGGCCAGAGAGTATCTTCAAATTGGGACCTTTTCAAAACTAATCCTGTGAATTACCCATGTGTCAAAAGAGGTGTAGCACAGGACTAAAGATTATATGTGCTTTTGAGGAAGTTTATTTCAGGCCCACCACTTACTATCTTGGGTCGACATATCCCAATTTCTCATCTGTACAGAGGGTAATAAAGAATAGAATTGTGAGAATTAACTGAGTTACACAAAATATCTAGAATTGTCTGATTCATCAAATTTAGTAAATGTTAACTATTATTCTGGAACTCATCTGGCTGTTAAACCTGTTTCTGTTTCTCTTTTTTCTAACAGCTAGAAGAAAAACTCAAAGAAAAAGTTGATGTAAGTCTGACAGAAAGAATCAATCTGACAGGAGAAATGGACACATTCAGCACGTATGTACCCTGCTAGTGTTTACCCTAGGCCTGTTTTTTCTCTTTCATGGGTTAGCAAGTGACAGGCCACTGGCTTTAATCACCACAGAACCCAACAAGTTTCCAGGACCTTCTTATTGTACTGGAATTGTTCTCTACTAGCATGAGAGGCAGCTGCCTCCCATGCCTCCTCCTTCAGTGCATTTCTTTTAGCTTACAGATTGTGGGATGAGTCTTTATGATCAGCCCATCATACCCTGACGATCCCTGTGGGAACGTCAAGTTCCAGGCCTTCTGTCTGCTGTATTTTAGAATAAAAAGCATAAATGGTTGGATTTAGCCCCTAAGCCTATGAGAGTATCTACACCACTGCATGCTTGTATTAATTGAAACTTGAGGTTTTGCTGAAGGAATGATTCAAGTATAGAGCTTCTGCCTAACAGGTACAAGGCCCTGAGCTCAAGCCCCAGTACTGTAAAAGAGAAAAAACTTGAGCTTTTGTGATGAAATGAATGTAAATTGTACACTGGGGTCTAAAACATTGGAAGGGCTATGTCAGTCATTTCAACAATTTTTTGATTTGCAGTGTCATCTCCAGCAGTATCCAGTTGTTGGTACAGGACCTAGATGCAGCCTGTGACCCTGCCCTGACCGCCATGAGCAAGGTAAGGTTTAGGTACTGACTCTATACTAGAAAAAAGCTGAAAGTGGTGCTTTGGTTCACATGGTAGAGCACTAGCCTTGAGAAACCCCAAGAAAAGCTCTGAGTTCAAGCTCCAGGACTAGCAGAGAGGTTGGGGGGGGGGGCAGAGGAAGAGGGAGGAAGAAGCAGGGGGAGGGGGGACAGGGAGCACTGGGTTTAATGAGTCTGAAGAAGATGTGGTGTTTGATTTGCATCTGACACATGCTAAAAATCTTCATGTGGTCTCACCAGAAGGGGTATTTCTGTTGGTGTTAAAACAGTAATCTCTGACTCATGCTTCATTCTTGCCCACTGAGAGATTTTTTTCTGACTCTTTTTGAGTTCTGCTGCCAATGTAAGAATATTTGATCAGCTTTTGGACTGTGTTTTTCTAGTACCCTGATGGCCTGTCAGACCACTTTTCCTTTGGCACGTAGCACATGCTACCTCCTCTTGATGTTTTTGGATTCTATGTGTCTGTGCCAGAAGAATGTACATTTCTGCTGGGTGTGGTGATACATGTCTTCACTCCCAGTTCTTAGAGGCAGGAAGATTGTCAGTTCAAGGCCAGCCTGAGCCCTATCTCAAAAATAAAAAAAAATAATGTGAATTTCTCAAGTGGATAGATCAGGTGTGGTACTGTGCTCTCTGTCTCATATTGCCTTGAATATTGAAGACGTCCATGCTTGTTGCTTAAGATGAAAATTGATCATTCTTTTTTTCCCCCTAAGCTCAATTAAGATGAAGATGCTTACCCTAGAATCTTCTAGAGCAGGCAGGAATTGTGGGCTAAGTATGGTCTACTCCCTGTATTTGTGAACCAAGCATTATTGAAACACAGCTACATTCATTAATTTGCATGCTGTCTATGACTATATTTGTGTTGTAATCACAGAACTAGGTTAATTCCAGTGGACAAAGCAAAAGCATTTATTATCTGCTTCCTTATAGCAACAGTTGCCAGAACCAAGAATCATGGGCTCTTGTATCATTCTTATAAATTTTGGAGAAAAAATTTTTCTAGGGCCTAATAGCTAGTAGTTATGGCATAGGGCAGCGGAAAGGACCTGACTCAGATAGACCTAACTCTTCCAGTTTTTCCTTTGAGGGTAGTGAGCAACTGATGTAACCTGTCCAGGCCCGTTGACCCCTCCATATGTGAATGTGCCTGTTACCTCCCATACTTGGAGTGAAGCTGTAATATGACAGGGCCTGGCTGCTGCCAGTCACTCTAATAAGTGCTCGATGAGTGTTAACACCTTCCCTCTTCTCAAGAGAAATAGCCAGGTTAAAGGATCCTGAATTGGTTTTGGAATAGATTGTAATAAAAATGGTATTAAAATCAAAGAATTTAGACTTAAGAGTTTAAGGAGTAGGCAGACATAAAAGTTATTTATGACAAAGCTAGTTCTAGCCCTTATCAGAAACAGATAGGTTTTCAGTGTCCTTGCTGTTTCTTGCTCAGCATATTCTGAGGGACCAGACAGAGGCTGATGCAGTTTCTTCAAGGAACATGGCTGGGAGACTTTGCTCTGTAGGCTCTGATTGTCCCCAAACTGCTGTTGAGCATTCTCTGTACCCTGAATGTGATCTGTTCCAGCTGCCATCTCTCCTGAACTGCCACACTTCAGCCTGGAATGCAGCTGCTGAAAGAATTTTCATTCACCAAAGGAAGAGCACAATTTTTTTTTCAGTAAAAAAAAAAAAAAAACACTTGGAGTGGGTTTAACACTCCAGGTGTTGCTTATATGAACTGTCAGTTCATTAGGTAGATTTCCCTCAAGTGCTCCCTACCCCATCATCTGTTTCTCTCCCAGACCCACACCAGCAAACATTAACCATACCTCCAGAATCTTTTGTTTATATCCTAGGGAAAAACCACAGACTCAGGAACACAGCAGCTGGGAGACCATTACTTTTTGTCTGTGTCTTCTGGAGTTCTAGTAAAATGAAATCCATGTGATGAAAATAAACATGCCAAGTAGTCACAAATTGATTCAACATACACTCTCTGTTATATGTGCCTGCATCCTGTTTCATGTAGTTTCTTCTAGGATTTTTAAAAAAATATTTTTAAACTATTATTTCTGCCTATGATTGAGTCACCACCACCACCACAACTCCTCCTCCTCCTCCTCCTCTTCTTCCTCCTCCTCTTCCTCCTCCCTCCCTCCTCTCTCCCTCTGTCCTTCCCCCTTCTCTCTTTCTTGATTGTGTGTGTGTGTGTGTGTGTATGTGTGTGTGTGTGTGTGTGTGTGTGTGAGTGTGACTGGAGTTTGAACTCAGGGCTTTGAATTTGCTAGGTAGGAACTCCACTACTTGAGCCACCTTGCCTAGCTTGATTCCATCACTTTTGCTGTTTGCTGAACTAGCAACTAGAAAATAGCATAGTGCTTGGAGTTGCAAGCTGGGAAAGGCATAGACATTATTTTCAGATGCTTCCATCCTAGTAGGTGAGGAGCAAAAAATATGGAGGTGAGAAGGATGCCCCCACCACTGTAATACAAAGAGATCAGTACTATTTTAAGAGTACCAAACTCTATATTTGAGACAACATGAGAGACTGAAGGTGGTGTAAGATATGGTCCATGAACTTAAGGAATAATCTATTTCAAATGAATTTGTAATTATTGAATTTGTGATTAAGAGGCCATTCTAAACAGAGTAACAGTGTGAATCAAGGGTTGTGAATGTAGGAATTCCAACAGAATGTTTTGTATTTAGATAAGCCTTCTCTCAAGGAAATCTTTTGGGAAGAAGAATCAGAATGACCAATAATATTAATGAATATGTTTTGTATTATTGAGAAAAAGGTGAGATGGGCTTGCTAAAATGCAACAGTTTTTCATTGAGTCTAAATTGATGAAGGAAGATTCCTTGACAAGATGGACAGAAGTCATGTCATTTGTTCTTTTTTAACTTGTTAGCTCAGTTTTTGGTTTTATTGTTGTTGGTTTGTGGGTGGGCATAGTACTGAAAGCGTGAACTCAGAGCCTAGGAGCTGTCCCTTAGTTTTTTAGTTCAAGGCTGGCACTGCACCACTTCTGGATTTTTGGTTGTTAGTTGGAAATAAAGAGTCTCATGGACTTTCTGGACTGGGCTGGCTAGGAATTGGAGTCCTCTGATCTCAGATCCTAAGTAGTAGAGTTGTAGGCGTAAGCAGTCAGCACCTGGCTTTAGCTTAGGTGTTTTGTTTTGTTTTTCTTTGCCAGTCCTGGGGCTTGAACTCAGGGCCTAAGCACTGTCCTTGGGTTTTCTCAAGGCCAGAGCTCTATCACTTGAGTCACAGCACCACTTCCACCTTTTTCTATATATGTAGGACAGAGGAATCGAACCCGGGTCTTCATGCTTGCTAGGCAAGCACTTTACCACTAGGCCAAACTCCCGGCCCTTTAGCTTAGTTTTTGCCACTATTCTGTATATACCATAGAGACCAGACTTTGAACTGTTGTGCCTCCTAAGTGTGTATTTCTTTTTTGTGGTTTGCTTTCCTTTTTTTTTTTTTTAATACTAGCGTTTGTATTTGAACCCAGAGACTTGCTCTTGCGTAGGCAGGCCCTCTACCAGTTACATTTCTTGCTTTTATTATTTTTTTTAAATTGGGTCTCACTTTTTGCCAGAGCTGGCTTGGACCTCAATCCTCCTGTTTATTCTTCCCATGTAGCATGTATCACCACATTCAGCTTCTTTTTGTTGAGCAAGATAGGGATCTCATACACTCTTCACTCTAGCTGGCCTTGTACTACAATCCTCCTGATTTCAGCCTCCTGAGTAGCTAAGATTACAGGTATGAGCCATGTCTGGCTTGCCTTTCCTCATCCTATTGTTTCTGCCTACAACTCTCTTCCCATAGTCATCTGCCAACAAGCACATTCTTTAAGGTTCAGTTCAAATATTTATCCCTTCTTAAAGATTGAATTATAACTCATGAAACAATTTACCCCCAGTAGAGTAGACAGTTCAGTGGGTTTTAGTATATTTACTAGTTCATGCAGTCATTACCATCTAATTCTATATCTATTAGCAATTATTCCCCATCCCCCTCAAAACCATTAATCTACTTTCTGTTTTTGGAGATGTGTCTGTCCTAGACATTTCACATAGGAAGGTGCATATAGAACCAGGCACCAGCGGCTTGTGCCTGTTAGCCTACCTGCATAGGTGACTGATTTGGAGGATCTCAGTTTCAGACAAACCCTGGGCAGAAAAGTCTATGAGACTGCATCTCAACAGGAGGGAAGCTTTCCTTGAGACTCAGTCTTCCCAATCTTTATCTCCTGAGTAGCTAGGATTCCTAAGTATTTGGAATTAACTGGCATGTACCCAACCTCAGCTTTTTTCTGGTCAGCCATCATGACTTTCCTATAAGGAAGAAAATCTGTTGAACAACCTAAGTATTCCTATCAGCTTTGTAATTTTTCTCCAGAAAATTAATGAATTGCCCTTCTTATATGTATTTGTTTATGTGTTTTTCTCATTTTAATACCCAAAGCACATAGGTAAGGGTAGCAAAGCTAGAAATAAAACTAAGCCTCCTGATTCTTGAGAAGGGAATTATCTGGCATGTGTGGGTGGGAATATGAAGAGTTTGTCTTTTAAATATAAATTCTGCAAATTCTTAGGAATTAGTATGTCTGATTATGGCCTTAAAAGCAGGATTTTTTTTTTCTTTTTTTAATCTATGGGCTCCTTAAAAGGAGCATTGGTTCCATGGTCCCCTCCTCACTATGTCCTCTTTACTAAGGTCACTCACTGGATCGAAAGAATCTAAGTCTCTCTCCAAAATCAAACACACTTATCTTTTTTCCATTAATGGCAGTTTTAGAAAGGAAAAAAAAAAGAAATGAAATAAATTAAATTTCCTTACAGTCTGACATGTAATTTCTATTAGGTTTCAAGATGTGAACATGTACTAATTTAGGAAACTGCTTTACTATCCCCCAAAGACATTTTGAAATAGCTAGAACAGTCCTCAAATCTGTTCTCATTTTCCTCAGTCATTAAAATTCAGATCTATTTCAGAAGGCCACAGAACATCATGGTTAAAAAAAATCTGTAAGTTCACTTTCCACTTCTAATCAAAACAAATCTTTCTCTTCCCACAAAAATATTTAATTTTAAATATCTTATTTGTATTTTTAATTTTAGTTATAATAAAATTATTTTATCATGGGCCAGATGCTAGTGGTTTATGCCTATAATTCTAGCTATTCAGGAGGCTGAGATCTGAGGAATGTGGTTCGAAGCCAGCCCAAGCAGAAAAAGTAGACTCTAATCTCCAATTAATCATCAAAAAGCTGGACATGAAGCTGTGGTTCAAGTGGTAGAATATGAGCTTTGAAAAAAAAAAAAAAAAAAAGCTCAGGGACAAAGCCCAGGCCCTGAGTTTAAGCCCTAGGACTGGCACACACACACACAAAAAATATAATGATAAAAGCAAATCATCCTTATTATAGAAAGTATAGAAAAACTGGGCATTGGTAACTCACACCTGTAATCCTAAGTACACAGGAGGCTAGATTTGAGAATCTAATTCAAATCTACCTCCAGCAAACAAGTCTGAGAGAGTCTTTTCTTCAATTCACCACCAAAAATCCAGAGCTAGGGCCGGGAGTTTGGCCTAGTGGTTAAAGTGCTTGCCTAGCATGCATGAAGACCCGGGTTTGATTCCTTGGTACCACATATATAGAAAAAAGCCGGAAGTGGTGCTGAGGCTTAAGTGGTAGAGCTCTAGCCTTGAGAAAGTCCAAGGACAGTGCTCAGGCCCTGAGCTCAAACCCAGGACTGGCAAAAAAAAAAAAAAATCCAGAGCTAGAGGCATTACTCAAGTGGTAGAGCTTCAGCCATGAACAGAAAAGGCCAAGTTAGACCACAAGACCCTGAATTCAAGCTCTATTACCAGCACGAAGAAAGAAGATGGGGGTGGGGCAGGGGAAGGAGGGATGTATGTATATAAAATCATCTTTCCATTGGCTCAGCAGTGATTAGAATGGAATATACTCACACATACATATGTACATGTCTTCCTAAATCCTTTACTGCGTCCTTGACTTTCTGTTCTGTGTGATCTTAACCTTTCCCCTGGGAATTAGAAGCATGTGCCTTCCAGCAAAGAATTAAATCGAGTCATTGCTTCCTCCTCCTCTCACTACCATCACTTTCCTGTATCATCTATAAATCTCATCCTCAGTCTAGACAGAGATTTTGCTGGTTCCAGTTCCCCACCTACTTTCAAGATCATTTAAGGTGGTAAGCCTTCTTTTGGGAGATAACTTTCTTGTGGAAAGAACAGGGCTTTGGAGTTAGACAACCCATGTCTGGAACTGGTAACCAGCTTCTTACGCCTTACTAGACAAGTCCCTTATTGTCTCCAGCCTTTCTTCTCATCTGTAAAGCACGAGTTATACTTTGCTTCTGTCTGCTATATCACCATGAGCAATAAGTTCATGTCATTACACAGTAGCTAGTAATAAACAAAGCTTCCTTTCTCTCTGGTTCAGTGCAGGGCCTGCAGAAATTTGTTATAAAATAAAGCAAATGCTTGTTGTAGAAGCCACAAGAGCCAAGACAAGCATGAAAGAGACCCCTGAACCCAAGCATGAAAGAGACCCCTGGACCCAGCAGTCTAAACCACAACACTAGACCCCAGAGTCTGAATGTCTGAGACCATGCTCTGTATCACTCTAATTCAGCAGTCTAAATTAATCAGTAGGAGTTTCCATTTTTGATCATGCAAAGCTAGTTTCTCAGGAGACCTCTTTCTAATTTTTATATACCAATAGAAAAAAACCAAAACCCAGTTCTGTAGTAAGTTAGTTGTGGAGCTAAATTGTCCCTTCAGTGGGTTACTCAGAATTGTCTGCTACAATAGGCTGGCTCTGGGAATGGTTATTATCTCAGCCTTCCCTGGAGGTGTCAACATGGACCACACATTTGATGCAGTGGAAGTAGAGCCATTGGATGGTCTGGACCCCACATTGTCTCTTGTGGCTGAACAGGGTCCTGGGGTATTGATCTTTATCTCAATTGTCTGCTGTTTTCTATCAGCTCTGTATCTGAAGTATAAATTTTTTTTCTGCAAACTGTTTCTTTTTGTTATATAGTACAGGTTGAACACTGAGAGTAAATCTATTCCATTCTACTCCCCAGACAAAAAGCACAAAAGGAAACCCTTTACATGGCAAATGCAGAGTTGACCTGGAATCACTTATGTCTATTGGTATCATTGTATGATGCTTGTTCTTCTAGTGTGGACTATGTGCTTCCTTTCTGAAAGAAACCTTTGTTTGATCACTGCATATTTCATTAGCTTTTCTTGAGAAACAGGGCTGACCTTGAACTATCCAAGTTAAATAGTTTCAATGTTTGTTTTGTATTTTAGCAAGTGTCTAGTAAGCAGCTTTGTGTAGTGCTTGGGGTTTAAAAAGACCTGGTTGTTCCAACTCTGTCATTTACCAGCTTTGTAAACTTGGGTATGTTACAATGAGTTTCTTCATTGACAAAATGGTTGTCAAGACTAAATGAGATCATATGTGCATAGTAGGTGAAATGATATGTATGGGGTGCCAGGAAAGCACTGTATGTGTGGTGGGATCCACTACAGGTTTTGGGTTATTGGTTTTGGTTTTAGTCATAAGATTTAAATTCAAGGCCTAGGTGCTGTCCCTGAGCTTTTCAATCAAGGCTAGTGCTTTATTTGAGCCATGGTTCCACTTTCAGTTTTCTGGTGGTTAATTGGAGGTAAGTCTTATAGATTTTCCTGCCCAGGCGAGCTTTGAACCATGACCTTCAGATCTCAGTCTCCTGAGTAGGATGACAGGCATGAGACACTGGTGACCAGCTCTGATTTTTGAGCAGTTCCCATTACAATCTAAACTCCAAGTCATCTAGATGGTTGACAGCAAGCATCAACCACCCAAAGCAACGTATGGACAGAACCATGACGAGCTCTATTTTGTACTTAGAAAAATAAAAGCAAACTGGGAGAGCACTAGGGAAGGGGTGATACTGTCCAAAGAGAAATGTACTTATGCCAGGAACCCGTGGCTTACACCTATAATTCTAGCTACTCAAGAGGCTGAGATCTGAGGATCATGGTTCAAAACCAGCCAGGACAGGAAAGGGCATGGGACTCTTAATTAACCACCAGAAGTGGCGCTGTGGCTCAAAGCACTACCTTGAGTAAAAATACTCAGCTTTGGTACCCAGGCACTGATTTCAAGCCCCATGACTGACAAAAACAAGGAGGGAAAGAAAGAAGGGAAGATGTAAATGTGTTCATTACCTGACTAACTATAATCCTTCTGTATATCACCTTTATAGTAACAATAAAATATTATAAATAAATAAAATCAGAGGCTCAGGTGGTAGAGGTAGCTCAGCTGGTAAACCACTTGCCTAGAATACACAGGGCTCTGCACTCTGTCCCTAGTACCACACACTCATAAAAAACCATGAAGAAAGTAAAAATAATTACCTTCTAATAATTGAAAACATTTTTTCACTAAATTGATTTAAATTTAATATCATGAATTCACTTACTTTGGCAATTTTTAGACTTGATGCTAACTGGCTAAACTAGTAAAGTCTATCAGGTCTTAGCATATATATGTTCCAACTTGCACATGCCTGGCTTGTCCTGCAGTTATCAAGAGGACTTGGGTGATGAACCACCCAAGTTCTAGCAGCAGGAACTTGAATAAAAGTTGCTGTCTTGCTTTAGAGTTGTTTGGTAGCCAGTGACAGAACATGTCACCACCACGTTCATTTTCTACGAGTGAATAACTGTATGTTTAAATAACTATAGGAACTGTTTCTGAAATGTGAAAGTAGACAGTGCTGCCATTGTGGAAAGCAGGAGTCATTCTGTGGAAGAGTTTCATGTTTGTTGGACGTGAGGTTACAAAGCCTTGCCCAGATAGCCATGTTTACCCAGAGCGTTCTGCTCCAGGTCTTGCTGCAGAGCTGAGGAATGCAAGGTGAAGTGACTTACCACACCTGTCAGTTTGGGCCTCACCCTATGAGCTCACTGAAAAGTTTGGAAGGTTCAGATCTTTAACATGAGATGGAAAAACAACCTCTCAAATAAGATAATGAGGAAAATCTAACACATAACCAAAGCAGTTGATATAAAGCTGTTCATACGAGAGCTTTAGTTGTTTCTCTATATGTACTTATTTATTCCAAGTTAGAAACAATTATTTTTCCTGCCAGTAAAGGTGGTACTTGCCAGTGTCCCAGCTGCTCTGGGGGCTGAGATGGGAGGATCACTTGACACAGATGGTCAAGATCAGCCTGGGCAACATAGCAAGACACCATCTCAGATTTTATTTTGCCTTTTCCTCTCTGGATAGGATGTTGCTATGTAGCCCAGGCTAGTCTGAAACTCAGGATCTTCCAGTCTCCCAAATGCTAGGCTTACTTATATGTACCACCATCACACCTGTCTTTAGAGACAGTTTGTGTCTCTGAGCCTTGTTTCTTTATCTGTAAAATGACTCTGAAGGTTCCTTCTGTTTGTCTGTCTGTGTATTTATACAGACCTAAAGCTTTTAGAACTATCCTATCTACTGACATTAGAACAAAGCAGAGTCCTTTGCACTGTAATTACCATATACAAATGGATTCTTTCCCCAAGAGTTCTATAAACGTAGTATTTGGTGTTTTTGTTTTTGTTTTTTTCCATCAGAGGCATTAAGCCTCAGGTCTACTGACCTGTGCCTTGAACAGTGCCTATGGGTTGTTTGATGTACCACCATGAGCACGATACCAGTGCCTTTTCCTTACCAGCTGAGGCAGGCTTTGAGCTGATGCTGCCCATGGCCCGCTTTGCATTCTCAAAAAGAAAAAGACTTTATAATTGCTTCTTTTTGCTGTCCAGAGTGTGTCCCCAATTCTCCTCAGAGTATAGCTTGGGTTATTGTTGGTTCATTGCCAAAGACTACATTAGTTCTGTTACATTCTTCTCCCCATCCCCCCTCCTCTACAGTCCCTATGACTTTTCCTGCTTTGTCCCCCTGTTGCCATCATACACTTTGATCCATCCTAGTGTTTGCCAGACATCCTATTTTCTTTCCTCTGTTGAAGTTGCACTGCATTCCCAAAGATTTTAGAACCAGCTCACATCTGCAATCCCAGCTACTCAGGAGGCTGAGTTCTGAGGATCATGGTTTGAAACCAGCCTAGGCAGGAAAATATTTCAATATTTTCAAAATGAGAGAGAACAGACTAGTGGACCCTGCTTGTGTACCTGTCACCCAGATTCTCTATCCTAAATCCACATCCTTGTCCTCCAGCCCCATATAATTTCAAAGTGAACCTCACGTGCCATATCATTTCTAAATATGACTCTTAAAAGAATCTCAAAATCCAATTTACTTGAGAAAAAAGAAAGATT
Source organism: Megascapheus bottae (assembly GCF_031878675.1). Taxonomy (NCBI): domain Eukaryota; kingdom Metazoa; phylum Chordata; class Mammalia; order Rodentia; family Geomyidae; genus Megascapheus; species Megascapheus bottae. The sequence continues at coordinate 27,991,583 of NC_143525.1, read as the reverse complement.
AAGTAATTGTCTTCTAAGATTTACTGCATTAAGCCAATCCCCTCTAGTCTCTCAAATGGCATGTGCTTAGACATAGTCTTTCCATCTCTGCTGGTAGACACTGTTAGGATGGAACCCCATTCCTCTTCCTGTGAGGGTTCCATGACAAGTGGTACCTCAGACAGGAAAGGAGTTCTGTTGGGAACATGGCAGGGGCCATTAGGTACAGGAAAGACAGCTACATTCCACTCCACTGTCAAGGACAAAGTACACATGCCTGGGTTTATTCGTGATCAGTTATCATGACACAGAACAGGCAGAACAGATTCCCTAAGATGAAAGGAAAGGGCCAATGAGCTAATTTTGCTGTCCCAATAATGTGACAATGTTTCCCTGTAAAGGGGCTAAGCCTGGTTGTGTCCTGACTCTATTTCAGATGCAGTGGCAAAATGTGGAGCATGTTGGTGACCAGAGCCCCTATGTCACCTCTGTCATTCTTCACATCAAGCAGAATGTCCCCATCATCCGTGACAACCTGGCTTCCACACGGAAATACTTCACTCAGTTCTGCATTAAATTTGCAAAGTAAGTCCCAGAGCATTCTCAACACAGTAGTAGAATTAAAAAAAAAAAAAACTTCATATTTTAGAGAAGTTTTAGTTTCACAGTGTAATTTCATAGCCCTGTATTCCTTACATCCTCAGACTCCTTCATATCAGCCTTCATGAGAGCTGTCTATTGCAGTTAACAAGCCTGTGCTGGCACACTGTCCCCAAAAGCCTGGTACTAACCTGCTGTTCCCTTGCTGGTATACCTCTGTGGGTTCGGCAGCAGGCTTCAGTGGTATATCTACCCATATGGTATCATACTCAGAGGGTTACTCTAATGCCATGCTTACCACCCAGCATGCTCACCATGCATATGTCTGGCCATCCAGTACTCACTCTAGTATCTACAGGCTGATTTAATATTAGTCTTTACTCAAAAAGAAACAGATGTACAACAGCACAAGCACAACCACCAGCCACATTAAGGCAAACAAAAATGAGTGGGAGAAATCCATATACCACACACTCTCTTTCTCTCCCTCCCCCCCACCTCTCTCTCTCTCTCAGACATAACCACCCATTGTCCAGTTCAAGTAATTAAAATGTTTTTCAAGCCGAGCTCAGTGAGATCTGAGGATCACAGTTCAAAGCCAGCCTGGGGAACTAAAGACTGTGAGACTGTTATCTCCAATTAACCACCAGAAAACTGGAAGTGGCACTGTGGCTCAAGGAGTAGGGCAGTAAGTAGCCTTGAGCTGAAGAGCTCAGAGATAGTGCCCAGGCTGAGTTCAAGCCCCACGACTGTGGGGGGGGGGGGGAGGGATAGAATAAAATGTTTTTCAAGAATGTGGTGTATGCCTTTTTTTTTGCCAGTCCTGTGGCTTAAACTCAGGGAGTGGGCACTGTCCTTGAGCTTTCTCAAGGCTAGTGCTCTACCACTTGAGCCACAGCACCATTTCTGGCTTTTTCTGTGTATGTGGTAACAAGGAATCAAAGTCAGGGCTTCATGCATGCTAGGTGAGCACTCTACCACTAGGCCATGCTCTCAGCCAAACAAAGCCTTTTTTTTTTGGTCATGGGGCTTGAACTCTAGGCCTGGGCGCTGTCTCTGAGCTCTTCATTTCTCCCACATGAGCCACAGCAGCACTTCCATGTGTATGCATTTTGTCATACATACATACATACATACATACACACATACATACATATGTATGTGTGTATATATGCATATGTACATATATGTATATACATATATACATACATGTATATATACTTACATGCATATATATGCATATATACATGCATGCATACATGTGTATGTGTATATATGTGTATATACACACATACATATGTATGTATGTGTGTGTATGTATGTATGTATGTATGTATGTATGTATGTATGTATATAGGCAGTTTACTGGGGATAAAAAAAAAAGTGTCACAGACTTTCCTGCCCAGGCTGGTTTCAAACCACAGTCCTCAGAACTCAGCCTTCTGAGTAGCTTTTTATCATTATTTGTGTGTATGTGTGGTACTGGGAGTTTGATCTCAGAGCCTTATGTTTGCTAGTCAAGCACTCTACCACTTGAGCCATACATGTCTCCAGCCCTTTTGGGTTCTAGTCCTTTTTGAGAATTTTTTCTGGTCAGTTTACCTGGGTTGGCCTGGACTACAATCCTCCTATTTATGCTTCGTGCTTTAACTGGGTAACTGGTATATATCACAGTGCCTAGCTTTTAGCTCTCATAAACTTTTTCGCCCAGGTTCTCCCATCACTAAGGTGACAAGCATATAGTACCATGCCCAGCTATTGGTTGAGATGGAGTCTCACAAACATTTTACCTGGGTTGGCCTCAAATCATGATCCTCCTAAGTAGCTATGATTATAGGCATGAGCTACTAGCATTCATCGTAGATTATAAGCTTCTTTTTTAGATATTAAAACTTGAAGTCACAGGTCTGGAGTTTGGCCTAGTGGTAGAGTGTTTGCCTAGCATGCACGAAAACTCAGGTTTGATTTCTTGGTACCACATACATAGAAAAAGCCAGAAGTGGTAAAACTCTAGCCTTGAGAAAGCTCAAGGATACTGCTCAGGCCCTGAATTCAAGCCCCAGGACTGGCAAAAAAAAAAAAAAGAAAAGGATTTGAACTCAGGACCTCATATGCTAGAAAGGTACTCTACCATTTGAGCTACTCTGCAAGCCCAGATTATAAACTTTTTAAGGGTAGGAATCCTCAGTTTTTCTTCTTCCTTCTTCAGTACTTAATACTATGGCTGCTAAATTTATATCACTGATGGATGTCTTTGACTCCAGGGAAGATACTAAAAATTGGGAAGATCAAATCGGGGAGCTCTATTGCTAAGGTAGATAGATCTGAGGTGTGGATCTTCCTGTTACATCCTCCTGGGTGGCCATTTCTGGCTTGAGTTTTGAATCAAGGAAATAGTTTGGTCCTTTGCCAATCAGCATCTGGCTACAACAGTGTTTCCCAGGAGGCCAGGCAATGATGAGGGCTAGGGTCTCCTGTGACCAATTATCAAATGTGCATTTTGGCAAACTTCTCGGGGAAGGCCTACAGGAAGGTCAGCCCTGTCCAAGCTACTGTATTTAAGCTGTTTCTCATCTAGGTCCCAACTGATGATTCAGGACTCCAATTTTCTGTCTTCTCCACATCTCTCCCAGTTAGTATTCAATTAGGGATTTCCCTGTCTAACACAAACAAATCCCCAAGGAATAACCATAACAGTGCCTTGTAAAGTTAACTATAGTGTCTACCTTGTCAAGAAAGGATAGAGTGGGCTCCCCAGAGAAACATTCCACTTTGAAAGTAGCAGATGGACTAGGACTTGACATTCCCTTCTCTCTCTAGGTGCTCATTAATGTGCGTTGAAAGCATTGCTGATAAATCATATTATGACACTCCCCATAACTACTGCTGGTAGTGTCTCTGTAAAAATTTACTGTGGCTAGAAATCTCCAATGTGGCTGCCCAGGGGTCTGATTGAGTTTATGTTGAATTGAATAAGGAGTCCATTGCTTGCCTAGTACAAACATCTGCCTTACTTTCTCTCAGAGCCCTTTAGTTTTATAACTAAGCTCATACTGAGTGAACGGGGAGTCTCACTCAGGTTCTACCTCAGACCTAGAGAATATTCCTGTTTTAATCTATGGTGGTCCTATCACCCTGTAAAACTCCAGCCTAACTCTAGAAGCTTTAGAGGTAAGGACTGTGAAGAGACCTTTTCCAGCCAAGGGCCAAAGCCACCACCATGCCATGCTGATGGCCTGGAGAAGCCCTTGTCAGTTTCCTAGCACTTTGCTGAGATGTCTTCCCATAAAGACATGTATGTGGTCCCATGTTTCCCTCAGCCCAGCCCCTGTGGATCAACCCTCAAAGCCAGTTTAACCACAATTGCAGCTACTCCAGTGTGAAATGACCTGGATTACAAACAGTACACAGGGACTAGTCAAGAATTCAGCCTCTCATTGCTTGTCTGGCTCTGTTTTTTAGCTATGAGCAAACGCTTCCAAATAATACCTTATTGGCACACCCTTCTGAGCAACAAGGAAGCCCTTGGACCAGACATCCCCTGTTACAATTTCTTGTCCTGCTCATTTGTTTCCATCAGATGTCTGAATTCAAGACAGGCTTCCTGGTTAAACATCAAAGTTACCCCTGGTTGAAACAGCAATTTGTGTCACAGATGACAGTTGATGCTGTTCAGTAATAGAGATAATAAGACACATCTGTTACTGGTGATGGGAAGATAAAATGAGAAGTCACCTGTGAATATCCTGGGACAGTGCTGGTCCTCAAATAGTGGTTGCTGCTGGATGCCAGTGGCTTTTGCCTATAATACTATCTACTCAAGAGGCTGAGATCTTAAGATCTTAGTTTGAAGCCAGCTCAGTCAAGAAAGTCTGTAAGACTCTATCGCTTAAGTGATAGAGTGCTAACTTGAGCAAAAAGGTAAGAGATAGCGCCCAGGCCCTGAATCCATGCCCCAGTATTGACACACACATACATACACAAAAAGGTTGCTGCTACATTCTTAAAACATTTATAATTTGTCCAACATACATTTACAGGAGCCCATCTGCTGTTCTAGACTCAAGGCTGATTTGACTTAGTAGTCACAGTCCCTGTCTTCACTTGCCTAGGTCAACTGTGAAGGGAAATAAGCATATAAGCATAAAAATGAAATAAAGTAGATTAGACATTAGAAACCTGAGGACTCTGAGAATATGGTGGAGGAAAGACTCTGGAGAAGAGCAAGGTCGGAGAAATGCAGAAGTACTGACCTCCAGGACCCTGGGAAAGGGCATTCCAGGCAGAGAGAACAGAGTAAACCAAAGCCCAGAAGCACTGGCTACCTACAGAACCAAGGGTTCTGTGCCTTGAAGAATAAGGAGCCAGCACTCAGCATGCTGAGGCTGAGAACAAAAAATTTAGAGTAGAGAGAGCAGCAGCCACTGAGGTACTGTCTGTAATCCACGTGATCTGAGATGCTTTAGCAGGGTGAACATTGGTATCCAGGATCCAAAGTCTGTTCTGGACAGCATAGGGAAACCCTGTCCTTATTTTAAAAAAATTGCATAATGCCGGGGCCAACCGGCAGCAAACCAGGGTTCGCAGATTGGGGTTCCTGAAATCGGGGGCAAGGACTAGGAAGAAATAGAAGAGAGACAGACACACCGGGTCCGGGATGTCCGCAGTCCAGGTAAAGACTGCCGCGTTTATTTTCCACTCCCGCTTCTTCCCTCCTCCAGACCCAGGGAACCTCCAGGTGTTACATTCATATGGTAATTCTCAGGTCATTTACATAGAATAGGGCCAGAAAACAATAAGACAATAAAGCCATCGTCTGATGCAAGTCAAGGTACAGTTTGATTCCACTCTGGCTCCCAACAGCATAAGGGCTAGGAGTGTGACTTAGTGGTGGAGTGCTTGCTTAGCATGCATGAAGCCCTGAGTTTGATACCTCAGTACCACATGCACAGAAAAGGCTGGAAGTGGTGCTGTGGCTCAAGTGGTAGAGTGCTAACTTTGAGCAAAAGCAGCTCAGAGACAGCTTGGAGGCCAGATGGAGTTGAATCTGATGATTGCTGGAATTGAGGTTCTGATGGCTCATAAAGGCGTCCAGCCTGGAAGATCATACCTATAACTACTTAAGAGGGTCACAGTTTGAAGCCAGACAGAGAAGGAAAGTCCTTGAGACTTTATCTCCAAGTAACCACCAAAAGGCTGAAAGTGAAAGTTTAACTCAAGTGGCAGAGCTCCAGCCTTGAATAAGAAAAGTAAGAGATAGCACCCAGGCCCTGAGTTCAAGCCACACACACACACTCGGGAGCACGGCGCGGGGGGGAGGGGAGAGAAAAGAAGAGAAAAGAAAAGAAAAAGAACAGTTCAGTAAGTCCATAGCTATTCAAGTGAGTATACACATTGTAGGAAACAGCGTGGAGAAGTTGATGAAGGAGGAGCAGGCACCTAGGAGCATCACTGGAGGAGTGAGGTGGAGGTGGCAGCCAGCCTCCTTCCAAACCTGAAGGTTCCGCTCTGAGTCCACTCTTCTTCCTGGAGTTCTGGGTACTTCCTCATCAGCTCACTCCACATCCTGCCTTGATTATAGATTTTCTACACCTACCCAACTTTTAGATTTAGACTTTGTAGTTTTTTCTATAAAGCTCTCCTGACCTGCCACAGTCTCACTCTCCCTTTCTCCCTACTAGCTGTCAGTCACCCACCAGTCTAGGTTGCCATCTGGTCTTCAGCATATTTTTGGATGATCTTGTATTTTGTTTCTTGATCAGACAATTACTTCTTAGCAATTCTCTTTCTTTCTTTCCTTCCTTCCTTCCTTCCTTCTTTCCTTCCTTCCTTCCTTTCTTTCTTTCTTTCCAGTCCTGGGGCTTGAACTCAGGGCCTGAGCACTTTCCTGCACCACTTCCAGCTTTATCTGTGTATATGGTACTGAGGAATCGAACCCGGGTCTTCGTGCATGCTAGGCAAGCACTCTACCACTAGGCCAAACTCTCGGCCATTAGCAATTATTTCTTGCTTTCACCTCATGTATATTTCTTCCACTTTTACATCTGTTAGGATGTTTTCAAATACTAGTAATAGAAGCCCTGACTCAAACTGATGTGAATGATAGGTGGATTTTTTTCTTTATTTTCATGTGCCCACAAGTCCAGAGAGAGGACGGGTCTGAGAGTGGCTGATTTAGGGATTTGGTGATATCATTAAGACTGGGGTGGTTTCTTTTGTCTTTGAAACTGACTGAACCTCAAAGTGGCAGTAAGATGGCCACTATCGATGTTATATCTAAATATGACAATGCCCTAAGGAAGGAGTGATACACCAGCCTTGCTTTGAAGTTCTTCCCTCCAGGTGACTAATCTAGTTCAAAACATGGCCCTTTCTCAAGACAAACAACAGTCACCAAGAGTTATCCATCTTCTGACTGAGTCCTGGAGATGTAGTTAAGTGTCAGAACTCTTGCTTAGGACCTAGGTCTCATAAGGAAAAAAAATTTTTTTGGCCAGTCCTGGGGCTTGAAGTCAGAGACTGAACACTGTCCTTGGGCTTTCCTCAGAGCTACTGCTCTTTCCACTTGAGTTACAGCACCACTTCTGGCTTTTCTATTTATGTGGTGCCAAGGAATAGAAGCCAGGTCTTTCTGCATGCTAGACAAGCACTCTACCACTAGGCCAAACTCCCGGCCCCAAGGAAAATTTCTTTTTAAAATCTCACCTCTGGCCAGGTGCTAGAGGTTCACACCTGTAATCCTAGCTACTCAGGAGGCTGATATCTGAGGATCACAGTTTGAATCTAGCCTCAAAATTCCAAGAGGCTCTTATATCCAGTTAACCATAAAAAGCTGAAAGTAGAGCTGTGGCTTAAATGGTAGCACTAGCTTGAGCATAAAAACTCAAGGACAATACCCAGGCCCAGATTCAAGCCCCAGGACTAATACACGCACACACCTACAAAAAAGTTTCTGCAGTTCTTTACTAGAGAGAGTAAGCCTAATTCTTATGTGTGTTTGTATCCACAGCTCCTTCATTCCCAAATTCATCACCCATCTCTTCAAGTGCAAGCCAATTAGCATGGTGGGAGCAGAGCAGGTGAGATGAACTCCATACTTTGCCTTACTGCTTTTGTCATCAGTCTAATCCCTGAATTATGACTACTTTCTTAATTAATTTACCCATCTATTTAAAATTATTTGTGGAAGATTTGCTAGGGACCACGTGTGATTCTAGGTACAGGGACTACCCTGTGAACTGGATGGAAAAGGCCTTTCCTTTGAGATGCTCCATTTGGGAAGTAAAAGGCTGATACTATATGAGCTAAAAGACAACTCCCACCTTAGAGAAGTATGCTGAAAGGTGTAAAGCAAGGGTACGTGAAAGATTCTTGTGGTCATCACTTGGGGAGTCATCATTAGGTGGTCTGGAAGGTTCTCTTGAGGCCTAGAGAAAATGTTTCAAGGAGAGGGAACAGCAAAGGCTCTGATGGTTTTGAATTCACAGAGGCCAAAGCAGAAACCCCTGAAGAGTCCAAGTAAAGAAGGGCTTAACTATTCGGTACAGAGAGGTTGAACCCAAGAAATTCCTTTGATCAGCTCCCCTCTGTCCTCTTCAATTCTGTGCTTAAAGACAACTTTTCTGCCAAGTGTGTTACACACCTGTAATCCCATCACTTGGGAGGTAGAAGCAGAGGATTAGGGAGTTTGAGGGATTATGGGGCTGCATAGCAAGATACTGTCTCAAAAAAAAAAAGCAACTTAGTTTATATCACAAAGCCTTATGAGTGATGAGTTATGTGCTACAGCAACATTGCCTCTTTTCAGCCCTGATCTTTTTATACTAGATGAAATTTGAGCATTTTAAGTTCAGGGAGTACTTTTGCCTACTTTAAAAAGACAGTACCCTCTAATTCTTTCAAAGCACCACTTAAATACAAACTATTCATGTGCTAATCAAAATTGATGCTCATATTTATTAAAATGCATCCTTTCTATACCTCTCTGTGCTTAGAAAGTAGGTGAGATGATTATATAGTTCAAGACATTTCCATAAATTTTGCCCTTTCACCAGTGAAATGGCATACTAGGTTCAGCTGTGTCACCATCCTTTGGGCTGGTCCCAGGCATGCATCAGTAAGATGTGGAGTTAGCACATGCTATGTGTACTACACTGTGGTTGCTCATGCAGAGAACCAGATACATAATGTGTGAGAATAGCCAGCTCTCGTAAATGTAACTGTGCAGTTTTCTCTTGTTCTTATTAGCAAATAGCCTCTCTAGTTTGTTAAAAAAAAAAAAAAAAGTACAGGCAATATGAACATTCAGATTGTGGGATTTGGAATCACAAAGATTAAAGGTTGAGGCCTGTGCTTGCACAAGTTACTTACCTAGCAGCACTCCCATTTTCTCATTTATAAAACAGGAAGATCAAGCAAGACAATGGTGGTGCTTGCTTATAATCTCAACACCTGGGAGGCTAAAGAATTGTGAGTTCAAGGCCAACCTGGTATACTTAACCAGAACCTGTCTTAAATAATAATAATAATAATAATAATAAAAACATAGGGCTGGGAATGTGGCTTAGTGGTAGAGTGCTTACTTAGCATGCATGAAGCCCTAGGTTCAATTCCTCAGTACCACATAAACAGAAAATGCCCCAAGTGACACTATGGCTCAAGTGGTAAAATGCTAGCCTTGTGTACAAAGAAGCTCGGGGTTAGTGCCCAGGCCCTGGTTCCAAACCCAAACCAGCAAAAATAAATAAATTAGTTAATTAGAAAAACATATTGCTCATTATTCAGCCTTCATTTTAAGCTTCCTAAGCCCAAGGACATGACCTTGTTTCTGTTTTCATTGCCCATTTTCCCTGATACATCTTGCACATGCAGCCTGCATAGAAGTATCTAGTCAGTGCTTGCCACTGGCTGTCTGCTTACTGCTGGCTGTCTGGCTAACCAGCTTTAGCTGAGTCAAAAAATGTTTGGGAAAACTCTCTGGGAGGTTGCACAGATCCAGACACAGATCTCTGTGGGCCTGACTGCAACAGTCTATGTTCTGAAATCCTTGAGCCTCACATGTCGTAAGCCCAGAATTCATTCTTTCCATCAGAAGCAGCACACTGAGACTCCAGCATGCTATCTCCAGTTTCCTAGCACATGTTTGCTGGGATCCATTCTGTTCGTCTCTCTCACTGTTGTGTGTGATCTGAGAGGACAGGGAATGATTAAAATCTGTATCTTGGAGAAACTTTAGAATCCTTTCTTACATTTTTGTCTGCAGATTTGATGATGCCCCTGGAACACAGGGCTGACTCACTGGGAACCCCTGGTGTTTTCATGAGTTTGTAGTTTTGTTCCAGTCTTGCAAACTCATTCATTGTCTAATAACCATGACATTTTCCTTTTGTCACAAAAATCCCATTTCATGTCTATTCTCCTCTGATTTTCTTTTCTTTGAAGAATATTAGAATAATCCGCTTAGACTAAAAGCAGGTATCTGCAGAACACTATCAGTTTGTTCAGTGTTACTTTACTTTGAGATGTGGGTGAGAAAAACTATCTTCTAGAACTGGAGTTTCATTTCATAGGCCCAGGAAAAGATAAGTGGATGAAGGAAAGGTGGACGCCACAGGCTCATCCTAGGGTGTCCCAGTATAGTTCTTGAGGGATCCCACATGAAGTTCAGCCTCACTGAACACAGGTTTGCCTTGAGCATATGGGCTCTGAAACCCAAACCAACACGTAGCTGTTGGTAGCCTGTTCACTCAGGCTGATAGTAAGTAGAGATGCTCATGAGCTGAGGCGATTCTCCTTCACCTCGGGGAATAGCTATAATCTAAGCTTCAAAAGAAACTGAAATTCAGGGCTGTAGTTTCACCTCCTTTGAGGCATGTCTACTGTGCCACAAGGTGCTTACATCCTAAACTGAATGTACACTCAATGCTGATCCCAAAGACGACAGTGGAGTCTCTTTTCTGCTCTTTTTTTCTTGTCCTGATGACTACATAAAGTGAGTTATTTATCTTTGGGGCCCCAAAGGCCTCTTGAGCAATTATAAGTGTTCATGGATTGAGCCACTCCTGTATTCATAATGCCTCTAGCTAATTTATGATTTTTTTCCACAGAACCTTATAGGGTTTACAGGGTTATTAATTAGTCTTATGACTCCCTGTAATTGAGCACACAGCACAAATGGAATCCACTCATTCAAACTTACAACAGAGAAAGCGGCACAGTGTGGTGTAGGAAAAGGAGGCCTGGGGTCCATTCCTCTCTGCTGTGATTAATTGAGCATAAGAGTCTTTCCTGCCTAGGCTGGCTTCTAACCATGATCCTCAGATCTCAGCCTCCTGAGTAGCAGCTTATAAGATTATAGCCATGAATCGCTGGTGCCTGGCAGCTGCAGACATTTTTATCTTTCCAAACTAAACTTCTGCACCTTCAGTGCGCCTCCTCCCTGCAGCCCCTAACAGTCACACTGCTGTAGATTCCTGATAAGTGTGGAATCAGACAGTATTGGTCCTTTTGGGCACAACTTATTTCCCTTATTGTCATGTCTTCATGGTTCATCCATATGATTCAAATCCATATGGTTCAAATACCAAGTACTGAAAAGAGGGAAAAGGGGGGAGAGAGAATTGTGCCTTTCAGTGTATGTATAATTTATGTCAAAAACAATTGAATACAGGCGGTGAATATAGCCAGGTTTCTTAGTGCTTGTACTGCCAACAATTTAGGGCAGACTCCATTGCTATGGAGCACATTAGGCTGAGTGTGTTACTTCTCCCCACTAGATGGCAGGGACACTGGAATGCCAGATATAATTACCAGGCATGTCCCTGGGCATCTCCAGATGTTTCTGAGAGTGGAGGTGGGAAGTAAAGCTACCCCATTTGAGCCCCCTGGATTTGAGACAGATGACATGAGAGTGACAAGATGGTTTGGGTTGTTGAGCTGAGTCTTGGGTGCTTAAGGGATCCCGAGACCATTCTGTCTAATTCACATATGTTTAAAATTCCCCATAACAAGGCTTTAAAAAGTGTTCCTCCCCCACATATACCAACTTGTGTGCAAGCCAAAGGAAGATTTTATTTGGGGAATTGATACACAATTCCATATTTCCTGAAATTAAACTAGTTCCTTTCCAGATTTTTTTTCCAGTGCTGTGGATCAAACCCAAGGCCTTGCACATGCTTGTGAGCAATGTTGCACTGAGCTATTCCCCACCCCCTCCTTCCAGATTTTCTGATTGCAGAAGAGCTAAGCTTTCTCCCTCCTCCTCCTCTCTTAGGCATGTGTGTTCCTGCTCAGGAAGTAGAGCTTCTGCCTTTGGCACTTTTTTTCTTTTCCCTAAATAGCCTTTTGAAGGTTTTACCTACCCATGCTGTCTAGTTCCTCCTCTTTATTAATCTGTAGCCCATCTTGACTTCTATGAAGCCATCCTTCTCACTGTTAGCGGCAGCTTCTCCATCTCCTCTCACTCAGTGCCATACACATAGAAGAGGCAGCCCCAGCCATACCCCAGAGTTCATAGCCAAGGAACTAAAGGGACCCGCCAGCACTGAAGGAGCATGAGAAATAAATGAACCAATTAGCAGAAAAGATTTCCATAAACATCAGGTTTAGTGGTTCGCCATGCTGTTATCTCCAGATTGCAAGTAAGACCATCATCACTGTCATCACTTCTGTCCTGCATTGCCCTTGAAGTCCTACTGAGGGTGACAAAAGCAAAAACTATTTTTTAAAGAAAATTATACAGATTATAAAGAGAAAAAAAACTAACAGACACTCATGACTTATGCCTGTAATCTTTAAATACTTGGGATGCTGACATCTGAAGAACACGATTCAAAGCCAGCCCAGGTAGGAAAGCCCTGAGATCCAATCTCCAATTAACTACCAAAAAGCCAGAAGTAGGGCTATGACTCAAATGGTAGAGCACTAGCCTTGAGGAAAGATGCTAAGTGATAACACCTAGGCTCTGAGTTCAAGCACAAAAAAATAAAAATAAAAAACAGAGCTAAAGGCCTATCTCAGCCATGTCTGGTGGTATTTCCTAGCCTTGCATGCATGAGGCCCTGAGTTCAAACCTCTAGTACCCCTCTCCCTCAAAAAAAAAATAAATAAATAAGGCAAAAAGGGCTGGAGGTATTGCTTGAGCAGTAGAGACCTGTCTAGTATGTGCAAGGCCCTGAGTTCAAACCTCGGTAACAAAAAAGTTGGGGCAGGAATTATACACACTAAAAGATCTGTGCAGAAATGGTGAGAGCATGTTTATAAGCCAGTAAACCAATATACAGAGATTGAGGGCAACAGACTGGTGATGCTTGTTGGAAGAAGAGGAGAGTATAACCCATAAGAGAGCACAAGGAGCCCTCAAGGAGGCCAGAGATGTGGTGTGCCTTCCTTCAGTCAGAAAGTACAGCATGAGCATACATAAAAGATTATTGAAATGTAATGCTGGGGATTTGTGTGTTTTATCATGTACAAGTCAAACCTAATTTTTCCCCAAGTACTGAGGATTCCCCAGATGGCTACAAACTCTGATCCTGCCTTCACTTCCTGTATAGCTGGAATTACAGGCATACACCATCACACCTAATTTTTTTTAAGGCAGGAAGAGGTCTGGGAGTTTAACTCAATAGTGGAGCTCTGAGTTAGATTGCATGAGACCCTGAGTTTAATCTCCAAGCATCCCAAATAAGAAACAAAAAGAGAAAAGATAAGAAACTGGGCATGTCCTGACCTTAATCCATCCTTTCTTCACATCTCACTATCTTCCTGTGTTATTACACTACAGAACTCCCAGAGTGTATATGGTTTTCTGTGGGGCTTTGTTTTGTTTTTGCCTTCTAGGAAATGTGCTTTCATCTTGTCTATTCAAGATGTTTCATCTTTGCTGGTATGGTGATCTTCCCCAAATTGCAGGAAGTTCTTTAGGAAGTAAGGGTCTTGGCGTAGTAACATACGCCTGTAATCTTTTCAAAGGTGTCTACTGCTGAGTGATGAACTTTCACAGGTACAGCTGCTGGTTAACCTTTAGCCCAACAGCAATGTAAGCCAGCCAACACCATCCCAAAATTCATCTCCTAAGTGCAAACAGATTTGGTCATTGCCACCTCTTTCCAGTGTCCCCTGCCTTAAAGAAATGAACAGCTATTTTCAAAGGTGAAAGCCAACAGATTTTCATGGTACATGGGACCTTTTTAGCTTGACTTCCACAGACAGCTACTCTGTCTACCACACTAGTTCTTTCCTTCCCTCCCTCCCTCCCTCCCTCCCTTCCTCCCTCCCTTCCTTCCTTCCTTCCTGTGTGTGGCATGCGCACACATGCCAGTACTAGGGCTTGAACTCAGAATCTGTGCACTGTTCCTTGCTCTTGTGCTCAAAACTGAAACTCTACCACAGCTCCATTTCTAGCTTTTTAAATTTTGTAGTTAATTAAATGAGTCTTGTACTTTCCTGTTCTGACTGGCTTCTAACTGTAATCATCAGATCTTAGCTTCCTGAGCTGCTAAAATTATAGCTGTAAGCCACAGGTGCCCAGCGTCACACTTTCCCTTTTTTTTTTTTTTTTTTTTTGCCAGTCCTGGGCTTGAGCTCAGGGCCTGAGCAATGTTCTTGGACTTTCTCAAGGCTAGAGCTCTACCAATTGAGCCTCAGCACCACTTCTGGCTTTTTTTCTATGTATGTGGTACCAAGGAATCGAACCTGGGTCCTCATGCATGCTAGGCAAGCACTTTAACCACTAGGCCAAACTCCCAGCCCACACTTTCCTTGTTTAATTAGCACGTATTTGGTATTATGTATTACTATTTCCTGGAGATACTTGCTTTATTTACTTCAATTATAACTATTACCTGTACTGCTTGTTACCAACTAGCCATGTTAGGGAGATAAATCTTATGTTGAAGAAGTCAAAATAATAAACTATAATTGCTAAGTGAAAAAATTAGCATACATAAGTTGTACAAGGGGAGTTTCCTTGTGACATTCTGACACATGGACAGATTGTATTCCAGTCATTCTGTCCCTCCATCCTACTCTACCTTCTTAAAGCAATTTCAGCAGGTTTCATTGTTGTTTTATAATTGCCAGTAAACTACTTTGACCATACTAATCCTCATTCACTCTCCATGTTAGCCCAAACCCCTCGATAACACACTCCCCTCAACAGTCACTTTATGGTCAGGTGCCAGTTGTTCACTCCTGTAATACTAGCTATTCAGGAGGCTGAGATCTGAGGATCACACACAGTTCAAAGCCAGCCCTGGAAGGGAAGTTGAAGACTCTTATCTCCAATTAACTAGAACAAAAGCTAGAAGTAGAGCTGTGGCTCAAGTGATAGAGCTCTAGCCGTGAGCAAAAGAGCTCAGGGACGTCACCCAGGCCCTGAGTTCAAGACCCCAGGATTGATACAAGAAAACAAACAAAACCCAAAGTTTGTTTCCTCTTGCTCATTTTAGTTCCCATCCTTTCTGACTGCATTGCTTCTCTAAAATTCTGAGACAGAAATTTTCATCCCTTCAGCTGTCTGGTGGGTTCATTCAGAATTCCTCCTGTCACTTAAAACTGTCCAATTATTTATGCATATAATATGTCTCTGAGAAGTAGAAAATGTAGGAAGTGCTTTGAGACATATGTATTCCCATATGTTTTAAAATAGAATCATTGATTGTTTTTTTTCTACCAACAAATGAATGCTAAAACATAGCTTTGATTTTGATGAGGGTCTTAAAATTTTCTACATGGAAGACAAATTTGATTCCTTGCCAAGTCTTGAAAAGCATACTTTCAAAAAGAAAAAGGGAAAGTATTTCCAGTTAATAGAAATACAGAAAATAATGTAAAGAATACCAGCACCAGCACTCAGCTCAGTAAAATCTGTGACATGTTCCCACGTTTGCTTTAGATCTTTTTTATGTAAACAGTTACAGTAATTGCTGAAGCCCCTGTATATCACACTCTGCCATTCTTCTCCCTTTGAGCCCGGAGGTAAACACTATTCTGATTTTGATTTTTACATTCCCATATGTGGTTAGTATTTTATATGTGTATGTATTCCCAAATGATACGTGGTTATGTTTTCCTTATTTCTAAGCTCTATATAAATCGTACTGTATGTATCATTTCCTCCCTTGCATTTTTCCCCCATTGAATGCCTTCTGAGATTTATTCATGTTGATATGTGTCATTTGTATTCACTCATTTTAGCTCCAGTATCCTTTTCCATTGCATAAATATAACAAAATTTGTTTATTCATTGTAGTTTTTATGGACTCTTAGATTGTTTCCAATCTTTTGCTCTTGCAAACAGTGAATGCAGGGAGCGTGTTTCTGTGGGTATTAGGGTTTGAATATGAAATGTTCCCCACAGGCTTCTGTGTTAATGTTAAGACCCAGCCAGGCTCTTATTTGGGGACATGGATCTAGTTGGAGGGAGTGGGTGACTGGAGCCTTGTCCTGCCCTGGCCCTTTTGGTGCCCTCTCTGCTTCCTGTGGCAGGGAGGTGAAGAAGCCCCCGGGCCTCAAGTCTATACCATTTATTCTGCGTCTACACATGGGCCCAGCACTCTGAAACTGTTATCCAAAATAATCCTATGTTTTTGCTGTTGTTTTGTTATGCCAGCCCCAGGGCTTGAACTCAGGGCCTTGTGCTCTTGTTTGGCTCTGTTGCTCAAGACTTACCCTCTGCTAGTTGAGCCATAGTTCCACTTAACAGGTTTTTTTTTTTTTTTTTTAATGGTTAATTGGAGAATCTCATGAACTTTCCTGCATAAACTGGCTTTGAAGTGCGGTCCTCAGATCTCAGGCTCCTGAGTAGTTAGAATTACAGATGTGATCCCCAGCCCTCAGAGAGAAGGTGACTGTTCTAGGGCTTGAACTCAGCATCTCACATTCTTCCTTGGCTTTTTTTGCGCAAGGCTGGCATTCCACCCATTGAGCCACAGCTCTACATTCTTTTTCAAAGTACCTGTATTTTAAATAATTTCTTGATATTGTAGAAGAATTTTACATTACAATCCAAGGGTAGTAGGGTGAAAAGGGGCAGTAGAACAATCAAGCAAAAAGGGAGACTGAGAAACATGTGTTAGGAGGAAGCAAGGGCTTTAGTTGAAGGGGAATCTGAAGGGTGGATAAGGGGTTCTGCCCAACTAAAATGCTACTGATTTGTTACTGCACAGCTTTATTTTCTATTGTAAGAATTTTCAAGTCTAGCAATCTAGAAAGATTCAAAATGCACTGACACTTTGCTGGCCTGCAGTTAAGTGACTTGCAGAGTTTAGACCATTGATTCAAAGTCATAGTTCTGCCTGAAATGAGTCTGTCCTAAGGCCAATTTTCTTTAAGGGCAGCCTTCTTTACCTTTTGGGGGGAATATTATTTCTTTCTTTTTTTGGGGGGGGGTCATAGGGCTTGAACTCAGCCTGGGTGCTGTCCCTGAGCTCTTCAGCTCAAGGCTACTGCCCTACCCTTGTAGGGCCAATCCTAGAGGTTAATTGGAGATAAGAGTCTCCAGTCCTTTTGTGTGCCTAGGCTGGCTTTGAACCTTGATCCTCAGATCTCAGCCTCCTGAGTAGCTAGGATTACAGGCACGAGCCACCATCATGTCTGCAGGGGAGTATTATTTCTGAGTTATTCTGAATAAAACATTAGTATTTTCCCTAAATCTTTATACCATTGTCAAAAATTATAATCACTGTGACCATTAAGTTACTACATGCTCTCATCAGTTAATCCCTAGTCTTTCCACTGTCCAAAGCAAAGCACAGGGGAAAACAGAGTAGGCCCAATACTCCTATCCTCCCTCTTGGCCCAGTTATGAAAGGTTTTCCATGAGGAGCAAGCAGTAGCAAGTATAGCACACCTTGTTCTGAAGGACATTTGATTCAGCATATCCTTTATTTTCTTGTTTGTTTGTTCATTGTGTATTTATACATTATGAGCTAGAAGTTGAAGACTAGGACCTCAAGTATGCTGGGCAATACTCTCCCACTAAGCCGTTCCTTAGCCAGCCCTTTCTGTAACCCCCAGTCACCAGGAACAAGACAGTGGTGGCAGCAGAAGGAAACTTCCAAAGCTGTTAAGCCACAACCGCCCAAGGTCCTTTGGCTCCCCACCTAATCTGGCCATCATCTGAGCTAAATAGAACAAGTTGTTAAAGCTCTGGAATGTGTAGCCACCATCTATCAAATGGGAACAATAAATCCCTTCATCAGGGCAGGACCTCATGAAGACTAGATGTGATAAATCATCCCTAGCAATTGGTGGTCCGAGGAATGCTGATACCCTTCTATGTAACTCGCACCTAAGAGAACTGGAACAAGCAGCTTTTCAAAGCCATGTCTTAGCAAGATACACTTAAAATTGGTAAGATCTCTCACTTGTTCATGAGCATCCAGAAAAATAAAAAAAATACAGCAATAATGAGTTAATCAGTTTTTACCTAGTTAATAGGTAAGATCTTGGTAACATTTTTCAAGGCTGATGAGGGCCCAGTCTGCATTGCTGGTAATATTCCAGTTGAAAAGAGGTTTGGCGATATATATATCGAGAACTTCAAAATGTCCTTATGATTAGGCTTTCCCGTAACACCTAGAATATGTGTAGAAAGAAGGCTGCAGTTCAACATTTGTTAATAATAACAAAAATCTAGATGCAAGTTAAATAGAATTACTTAATATCTGAAATTTATACACTTACTATAGGTTATTGTATAGCCACTTTAAAAAATCATAATATTCTTTTTTCTTTCTTTTTTTTTTTTTGGTGGGTCATGGGGTTTGGGCTTGAATTCAGCCTCTGCACTGTCCCTGAGCTCTTCAGCTCAAGGCTACTACCCCTACCCTTGAGCCAAGCCCCTCTTCCCATTTTCTAATGGTTAATTGGAGATAAGAGTCTCAGATCCTTTTGTGCCCAGGATGGCTTTGAATCTTGATCCTCATTCAGATCTCAGCCTCCTGAGTAGCTAGGATTACGCCTCGCACCTAAAAAAACAAACCACAATATTCTTAAGACTGCCAAGGGGAGGAAATTAAATGTAAAAACTTCGCACAGTAAATAGACAAACAAGGTTATAAAACTATACACATACACAATATGATTCTGATGTAGTTTTTTATGCGCATATAAGGATAGCAGCAATTATAACACATTAAGCACTTGCTTGCTTGCTTGCTTGCTTGCTTGTCCTGGGGCTTGAACTCAGGGCCTGGGTACTGTTCCTGAGCTTTTTGCTCAAAGCTAGCACTCTACCACTTGAACCACCTTGAACCACAGCACCACTTCCAGCTTTTTTGTTTATGTGGTATTGAGGAATCAGATCCAGGGCTTCATGCATACTAGGTAAGCACTCTACTACTAAGCCATCTTCCCATCTTGAGCTGTGCTTTGTTAATATTATTTTTCTTGGGCATTTAGAATTATAAAATTTTTTTCTTGCTCAACACTAGTGACTCAAACCAGTGGCTCAAAGTGGCAGAGTGCTAGCCTTGAGCTGAAGAGCTCAAGGACAGCCCAGGCCCAGAGTTCAAACCCCATGACTGAGCAATAAAGAAATGAATTATTTTGTAGTTCTGTTTGTTTTACAAGTTTTCTTCAGTGAGAATATACAAGTGATGGACAAGTCAGGAAAATTTGATTAATCTGAATGTATCCACCAGGTGGTGTGTCCTATGAAGTGGCTATAACCCTCTCTTTGCTTGCCTCCCAGCTGCTGCTGGACACCCACTCCCTGAAGATGGTCCTTCTCGACCTCCCATCCATTGGTTCACAAGTGGTGAGGAAGGCACCCGCCAGTTACACCAAAATTGTGGTGAAAGGAATGACCCGGGCTGAAATGATCCTCAAGGTAATGGGTTTGTCTTGGGATTCTTGTCCTAGAGGCTGTTCATGTGTTTGCTCACTTACTCCAGGGAGTTTAGGTTTTCAAAGCTCAGGGCTGGATTTATCCCCCCAGTCCTAAAGAATTTTCCACATTCTTTGGTCATACAGAAGTTTAGCCTTATCAGATGTTATTCAAAGTCAGTGGACTTGGGAACAAGTAATTCTGACAAATGAATCCTTTGTTGTTGGGGATTCTCTTATAATAAGATTTAGCCAAGGCTGGGAAATAGGTGGCATTGTCACTGTGAATCAGTGTAGAAGTCAGAGATCCCTTCCTTTCTCAACAGGGATTTCAGACCCTGCTGCCACTTACTCCCTTCCATGTAAGCCTTTTTGACTGTCTGTGCTTTGCACCTCTAAATGAACTTCTAACAGATGTTGTAGTAAGTGAATCTAATTGGCAAATGGGTTTCTAAAGCCTCATTTAACAAAAGATTGTGTTTCAAGTACTAATGTTAGAAGTGTCTGCAGCCTGGAGCATCTGCCTCCACCTGTGCTTGGTGGGTTGGAAGGGGAGGCTGGAGAGCACATGGTGCTTTCCTGCTAAGGTCTGAGTCCCAGCTTCAGGCTCTGACCCTGTGGCTGCTGCTATCCCTTTCACAAACAAAATGACTCAAAGGATTGCAGGAGTAAAAGGTGGCAGTGATCACAGCCACTACAGGACCACAGCCAGGCAAGTGTTCTACATTGACCTGAGCTGTGGCCTGAAGGAAATGGAAGCAGCACCCAGCGGGAGACCATACAGTACTGCAGAGGACTCTGTGGGAAACTCCTTACATTCTCAAGAACCCAAAACAAGTCAGTTCTTGGGGTGAGAAGGTCAGATACCACAGTCCAACACTAAATGGAAGGGAGTCTGAAGACAGCAATGCCATCGGTTTGTATACTAGTTGATAGCTTAAAGGAGGTGAAATGATGCTCCAGAGTTTTAGAGTGAGAGGCAACTTTGGAAGTTCTGGTTTTGAAAATAACCACTGACCTCAGCTGCTTTTACCTCTCATCTTTCAGGATGACAAAAAGAACAGGTACCCTAAAGGATCCTAGCAGTAGACTGTGTCTCAAATGCCCTTTTTAGGCTTACCGAATGAATTAGAATTTCAGAGGGACCCCGGAATCTGTGCATCCAAAAGCAACCAGGACAGTTGTGATGGGATTATGTGTATAATTTTCCAGCCTTCAGGAATGGGGCAAGAAGATCTCAGATTCCAAGCCAAGCCTGAGCTATCCAGTGAGACCCTATCATAATTAAGTAAATGAATAAACAGCAATCCAGATGATGTTTATGATTCAACAGCCCTGAAAAATTAGAGCAATTAGAATTGTTCTAATCAAGTCTGAAGCTGAAAGAGGCCATAGAGGCATTTCTGGGTTTGGGCTTGCTGCTGGTTCCGATCTTCTGTTCAGAATTTGTCCCTTTCATGTCCCCTCCCTTGATAGGTGGTAATGGCCCCTCATGAACCGTTGGTGGTATTTGTTGACAACTACATCAAACTCCTTACAGACTGCAACACAGAAACCTTCCAAAAGATACTGGATATGAAGGTGAGCTCTGGATCGCATTCTTCCTTCTAATGCTGTCACAAAATAAATAGAGGTTGCCACCCATCCCCAACTGAATTCCAAGAAGCCTTTCTAGAAGATTAATCCAGGCCTGGTGAGCTGCCGGATCCTGGGTACCTCCCCGCCCCGTGGCAAGCCTCTGCTCCAGATGGGTTGGGGAGTAAAACAAGCAGGGAGTTATCTTCTCTCTATACCTGTCCTTTCTTTCCTACCTCTCTACCTGGTTTTTCTTTCCAGACCACAATCCAGGGCCAGTAATTCCCCAGGTGGAAGCTATAGTCCACGCACCCTGAAGGAGTTATGCTAGTTGAAAGCTGGGTAAGAGCAGACTCAGAAGCACACTTTCTCCTGACCACTGTCTTTCCTTGCTTTCCCTTCAGGGGCTGAAGAGGAGTGAGCAGAGCAACATGCTGGAACTCCTGAGGCAGAGGCTCCCCACCCCGCCCTCGGCTCCAGAGGGCTCCAGCTCACTGTCCCTCATGGCACCCACACCTGAGCAGGAATCCTCTCGAATCCGAAAACTGGAGAAATTAATTAAAAAGAGATTATGAAAGCTGGCAAGGGTGGTACCAGCAACCCTCAGCACCCAGTTCCTGGGAGCCCCCATGAAACTCAGAGCCCAGTTCAATGAGCTCCTGGGACATTGAGGTTGTTAATGCCTTTCTCCCACAACCTCAGAAGCCAGTAACAGTGGGGTAATAAAAAGGATATAGATGATATTCCCAAAGTGGAGGCAGCATGGGAGAAGTTCCTTGGTGGTTCACTTGCTGTTTGTAGGCTGCCCTTGATGGTTAAGTTGTCATTGGCTCAAGTTGTCTCCCCACTAACATACATCTGCCCTTCTGCACATGGGTTCTTTTCCGCACAACTTGTGCCTGTAGCTGGCTCCTACCCTTCCCCTCTGTCTCTGGGATCAGCTGTATGGCCTGAGTGAGGTGGTAGGTTGCAGGATAAGGCATCATCAGCCTTTATTCAGGAAGACAGTCCACGTGCACTTTTCACGAAAGTCGCAATTTCCTTGTTCACACTTCTGTAAACTTTCATGACATGGCCAAGTATTTCCCACATGTTCTCCCCGGAGGAGAGCTACCCTTAATCTCCCCCCACCCCGCCCCCCAAGAAGGGCCATGTGTACCAGGCCTCAGCAGCAATGTCCAATCAGCCATGGGATTCCTGACCCGGTGTGCAGAGGACCCAGAGCTGGCTTAGAGGCTTCTGCTTGACTCATCGCTGTGTTCTCAAGCAGCCTGCTTGCCCTGTTTCACTCTGCTCCTGATTTCCAAGGAACGGATTGCCTTCTATACCTCTATACAAGGAGATCAGAAACCTCCTGGAAAAGCTTTTTGCTGCAGATGAAGCAAATAAATAGGCCTGTACCATTTGATCTCCCTCCTGCTCATTCATTTTCAAAGCCACAGTACTTTCTGGAGTCACTTGAAACAACCAGGGTGGTTGCAGTTCTAGAACAGAGCACCTAACCATGCTACTAACAAGAAAGACTCCTGTCCATCGTTACCTAGGGCCACAATATTCTCCTTACATACCAACTGGACTCAGAACAGGTCTGCCCGGGCTCCCCACCTCAGATTCTGCAGAGGAGACTGACCCCGCAGGGCAGCTTCAGTCTTCCCTGTATCTTGGGAATAGGATCCAGACCAGGTGAGTCACTGGAAACTCAGGCTCGGTTAACTACCATCTCAAAGTAACCACTTTTTTTTTGGTGCCAGCTTTTGTCCAAGCA
This sequence comes from Megascapheus bottae, assembly GCF_031878675.1. Lineage (NCBI taxonomy): Eukaryota > Metazoa > Chordata > Mammalia > Rodentia > Geomyidae > Megascapheus > Megascapheus bottae. The sequence continues at coordinate 27,968,836 of NC_143525.1, read as the reverse complement.
TTGTAATTGTTGGCCAGGCAGAATAGCCCTTAGCAGAAGGGTGTAGTTCTCTGCAGAAAATACACCCAACAGGCCTGAGCTGGGTGTCAGCTGTGTGTGGTGGCACATGCATATAACCTCAGCACTTGGAAGGCTGAGTCATAAAGATTGATGATTCCAGGCCAAAGAAGGAAGAGTACTTCCTTCCTGGAAAGGGCTCACCCTCTCCTGGGGAGACACTGCAGGACCCACAGGTCCCGAAGCAGTCTAAGTGTCTAGAATCAAAACCTGAATCTGGGATCAGACCTAGTTCTCAGTGGGCTTGCCCTAGCTGCTTGTGTGATCCTGACATGCACCAAGATAGGTCATTATAGATTCAGGGGTTCTGAATTAAAGCAGCTGGAAGTGGCTGTAGAAGCCTACTAGGAGATGAGGACTGTGGGAAGACCAAGGACTTGCCTGGCTGTGTTTCAGAGCCATTTGTTCCCATGGCAACTTATTCATGCATTTATATACATGGAACAGTATGTATATGTACATATACACACTTGAATACAAATAGATCTCTGTAGTAAACCCAGGCATGTTCATGCATGTATGTATGTATGTATGTATGTATGTGTCTGAATACAGATATACATGTATATGCACATCTGTATCAACTCACACACATTCCTTGTAAACCTTTGCTGAAGATGTGGCTCCATATGACAGACCCTGCTTTGAGTGTGCTTGGAAGCCTACAACAGTCACTAGCCTCCACTGTGCTGAGAGACAGAGGGTGGGTATTTAAGCATGCTGGCTGTGCTGTTGTGAACTTGAAGTAACTTTATTGTGCTGTGCCTCAGTTTGCCCATCTGCAAGCTGCACACAGGTATAGCATCCAGCTCCTTGAGTCATTCATTCATCGGAACTCTGAGCTTGCTTCAGTGGAGACAGGAGCACCTAGTGTAAGTTGTGGATGGATCTCTGGCTAGAGACGGGGGGAAAAAGAAGAGGAGAAAGAACTGTTCCTTAATAACGACACCCTTTGTACCTTCCATATTTTGTGCCATATGCATGTTATCTAGATGTTTTTAAATTGTCTAATAGAGCCTTCTGTTAAAGAGAATTAAACTACACTGAGCTCTAAACAAAATAAATTTTTTCTGGCCCAACCTGGGTTATATAATAAACCCTGTCTCTAAAATCTGTCTCTTATCTATCAATCAACCTATCTAAATATATATAGATAGATATCTAGATATAGATAAGATATCTATGTAGATAGATCTATAGAGAGAGAGAGAAAGATTTTTCTCCCATCTTGTTTTTACATTGTCCCGACCCCTCCCCTATCAACTTTTCCCTCAGCCTCTGGGTCTGGTGCTTAGACACATCCCCATCGCCAGAGCCTTGTTTCTTCAGCTCCCAGCTAGTCTTTGTCCTTGTTTTTTTGTTTGTTGGTTTTTTTATTCTTTTTTCATATATTTTTATCATAATTAATAGAAGGGTTACATTATATTCACCAGATAGAAGGTGCATTACTTCACAAACATTGATACCCTTTCTCCTGTCTTGGTCCCCATTTCCCTTCCCCCACCCCATCCCTCATCTTGTTTTCCCCTTCCCTATCCTATTTCAAATAACCAAATAAACATATATTGTCTTTGTTTTAGTAGGACTCAAATATTGAGCATTTCAAATTCAAGAACACAAGAGTAGAACAATTGTGAAAGAGGCATGATCTTTAGCTGAACTCTACTAGGAAAAGACTCTAAGACACACTTGGACAGGTGGGGAAGGGGTTGGAAGCCCAGCTCAGCAGAGGGGCTTCTCTGTGTCTTCCTGTCTCCCTGGGAAAGTTCTATGGCCAGGCACTACTGCAGAGAAAGGGCTATGGACCTGTCTCCCAGCAGTGAAGCCAATTCAGCCACCTGTCATCCACCTGGGGGAGCTGGGAAAGCCAGGGGATACTCCTAGGCCTGGTTCTTGTCACTCAGTGTTTACAGATCTACGCTTCTTGTTCATGAAGAGCTATTTTCTGGACATCTCCATAATGGCATTGAGATGTCAAACTGCTGATTTTCCCAGTTGGTGGTCACAGCCAGGGAAGTTGCTTTCTTGATTTATTACATTGTCAGTAATCCCCAAGGAGCCAACAGATGTCAGTAGGAGTTATGTTAAATGTCTCCTTGATGCGTACTGCACAGGGTGTGCATCCTGTAGAGACAGAGCCTGATCCTCACCTGGGGGATACATCAGAATCACTGGGGCACTTTGAAAATAATGTAGATGTCTAGAGACTTCGAGTCAGTCCAGCTGCAGTGGGGCCTGTCGTGCATTTTTACAAGCTCTATAGGTGATTATAGTTGTCTGTTAGTATCCACACAGGACTGGCTCCCCCTCTGGATACTAAAACTTTTGCATGCTCAAATTCTTTATAAAATAGCACTGTGTTTGCATGTCATCTAAGCACATTCCCTGTATATGTATATATTTTTTAAATAATGCTCTGGTCTAAACTCAGAACGTTGTGTTTGCTAGCACTTGAGTCAGACCTCTAGCCCTTTAGTTATTTTTTAAATAGGTTCTCAAATTTTTGCCTGGGGCTAACCTCTGGACTTTGATTCTCCTATCTACACTAATCTTTTTTTCCTTTCTTTCTTTCTTTTTTTTTTTTTTTTTGCCAGTCCTGGGGACTGAACTTGGGGCCTGAGTGCTGTCCTTAGGCTTCTCAAAGCTAGCATTCTACCACTTGAGCCACAGCACCACTTCTGGCTTTTCTATGTATGTGGTACCGAGGAATGGAACCCTGGTCTTCTTGTATGCTAGGCAAGCACTCTACCATTAGGCCAAACTCCTGGCCCTTACACTTACCTTATAGCTAGGATCACAGGTCTTGTGAACTAGGATTAATGGTATAAGTCACTGCACTTGACCTTCCTATTGCTGTGTGTGTGTGTGTGTGTACATGTGTGCGTGCTGGTACAGAGGCTTGAACTTGGGGCCTCATCTCTCAGTTGACTTTTTCTGCACTATCTGATACTCTACCACTTCAGCTACACCTCTACTTCCCACTTTTTGTTGGTTAGTTGGAAATGAAAATCTCTGAGATTTTCCCAGTCTGGGTCCAAAAGATCTCAGCCTCCTGTGTAGTTAGAATTAGAGACACAAGCCACCCATGCCCAGCCCTTTCTACATACTTTTTTCTTTTTCATTTTTTGCTTTTTTCCTATATACTTTCAATCATGTCTAGACTATTTGCAATGCATAATACAATGCAAATACTAATAAATAATTCTTATACTGTATGATTTAGGAAATAATATATTCAGTACACCAAGCTTTTTTCCAAGTATTTTTTTTTTAAATCACCTTTGGTTGAATCTGTAGATAACAAAGCCCCTGCCTACAGAGGACTGGTTGTATAATGTTTACTTCTTGCTAAGAACCATTGCAATAGACAGAAATTTGCTTTCTTGAAGGAGTCCTATAGTTTTTTTTTTTTTCTTGTTCTGGAAAACTAGGAGCTTTTATTTAAATTTTGTGTTGGTGATGAGGACCATGCCAAAGACTGGGGTCTTGGCTGGACATTGGTGACTCACAACTCTAATCCTAGTTGCTCAGGAGGCTGAAATCTGAAGATCATAGTGCAAAGCCAGTCCGGGCAGGAATAATTTATGAAATTCTTATCTCCAATTAATCTCCAAAATTCTGGAGATGAAGGAATGGCTCAAATGGTAACATACCAGCCTTGAGTGAAAAAAGCCAAGTGAGAACATGAGGCCCTGAGGCTAAATTAGCCCTAGTACTGTCACAAACAGGCAAACAAAAAAAAAATCGCGCGGGTGGAACAATTCACTAGCACCCAAAGCACTTGGCCAACACCTTGAAGCAATGTCTACTTTCCTCCCATCTGAGGTATCAGTGCAGATCAGACCAGAACAAGCCTTGGAGACAGCAGGGGCTGGGCAGAGGGCGAGGGAACAGGCCTGGCCACTGCCTGCTGCGGACACGTTACACTGTTAGATCCGTAAGCCTACTTGTGTACAGAATGTGAAGGTGAGTGCCAGAAGTACACAGCTAGAAATGTAATTCCCTCTCCAAAGGAAGAGAATGCTCAAAATAACTGTCTTGCTTAGAGGTGAAGGCAAGTATTCCACAGTCCTCATCTACTCCAGGAGAAATTTCTAAAAATAAAATCTTTAGAATGGTCCATTGAATCATTGAATCAGTAGCCTCCAAAAAACAGACTCAGGAAAAGTCAGGAGATGTTGAGTACCATTGCATTTTATATGTGAAAGTTTCCTATCCCATCCTATATCCATCCAAATAGCCTTTTGGCCATCAGAGTTTTACACCTTTGAGAGATCTAAATTTCTTTTTTTTTTTTTTTTTTTTTTTGCCAGTCCTGGGCTTGAGCTCAGGGCCTGAGCACTGTCCCTGGACTTTCTCAAGGCTAGAGCTCTACCACTTGAGCCTCAGCACCACTTCCGGCTTTTTTCTATGTATGTGGAACCGAGGAATCGAACCTGGTCTTCATGCATGCTAGGCAAGCACTCTACCACTAGGCCAAACTCCCGGCCCGAGAGATCTAAATTTCTAATGATTATTTTGGCACCAGCAGTCTGGCCTAGTGGTAGAATGCTTGCCTACCACATACATAAAAAAATAAAAAATAAAAAAAAAGCCAGAAGTGGTGTTGTGGCCCCAGTGGTAGAGCTCTAGCCTTGAGAAATCCCAAGGACAGTGCTCAGGCCCTGAGTTCAAGCCCCAGGACTGGCAAAATAAATAAGGATTACTTTTTATATAAATAGCTCTCATTTTGCCCATCTGGAATTGATTTCTTGGAGCATGAAAATACTGTAGTTAATTAAAGCATTACTGGATACCACTTGCTAGAATGACTTTTCCTATTGCTGACAGAAAACAGCAGGGATTATAGGAAAGAGTTAGCAAGCACCATGAACCTTGAACTGTCCCTCTAAGCAGCTGCCCTTTTCCTCAAGAAGGGGCAGGTAGAAATGTGCCCCCTTCCTGAAGGGGAAGGAAGCAACCCAGACCCAGGAAGCATGACTGTCCTGAACCAGGCCTGCCCTGGCCTGGCCTGCTGCAGTGGCAGCCTCTCTGAATGTGTAAAGTGTTCTGCTTCTGATTTGGAATTCTCCTTGCACTGACTTTCCACACTGTTGACTTTCTCCTCCCTACCCTTCCTGTTCCAATCTCAGCCTGCTTTCCCATGTGGCTGCCAAGTAACTCCTCTCCTGGACCCAGTAAGTTAATCCCGTTTCCTTCACAACTGGGTGGGCATTGTGCAATAAAAACTTTGGGGGAAGTTTTGATGTTTCTTTCAACGGTGGAAAAATCTGCTACAGCACTTCCATTCGTTTGGCTTTGGGATCTTTACCTAGTTTCCATTCCTTGTCACCATCTCCCCCTCAGCCAGGAATCAGTCTCATGAGTAAAGAAACACTGAGCCAGGCATCAGTAGCTCACTCCTGGAATCCTACCTACTAAGGAGGCTGAGATCTGAGGATTGTATTCAAAGCCAGCCCAGGCAGACAAATCCATAAGATTAATGAGCAAAAAGCCAAAAGAAGAGTGGTAGAGTGCTAGTCCTGAACAAAAATGCTGAAGGATAGTGCCTAGGCTCTGTGTTCAAGCCCCAGTACTGGCACAAGAGAAGCGGGAGGAGGAAGAGGAGAAGAAAGAGGAGGAGGAAGGGAAAGAAAAATAGGAGAAAAAGGAGGAGGAGGAGATAAATGTGGAGGAGGAGAAAGAAGAAGAGAAAGTGGGGGGGAGAGAAAAGGAAAAAGTCTGAGTAACCTACCCAGAAAGGAAGGGCTGAGTGAGATTGCTTACCCACCAGTTCTCTGCCTCCTCACCTAAAGACATAGCAGGCATGGGGAGTGAGTCTGGTGAGTAGCGGCCCATGAAGAAAGCCTGATTGATTGGAAACTTCCACAGAGGCTCTATGCTGCAGGTCTGGTTCTAGCATTTTGGCCATGGGGCATCATTGATCTTTAAGCCTCTGCTTTTGCCGTCCACAAAAGGGGACCATCCTAGGGCTATGAAGGCTGTGAATGTGTCTTCATAAGCCATAGCACTGGGAAGTGGGAGGTAAAAGTTCATTATCAATTGCTGTGGCCAAAGGCTGTGGCTGGCCAACTAGCTGGATGGTGTTGTAATCCCATGTGGCCAGCTTGTCCTCCTGGGTTGACTTTAATCCAATGGCCAAGTGGTTACATATCCTGCTGCTGTATGCCGGCTGCATCCGCAACAGTAAGCATTGGAGCATCTAGTCTTTGCCTTTTTAGGACATAATTGTGAGATTCATCTTACTCAAGAGTTCTAAAATTCTCCATTCTGTCTTCCCTTTGCCTTGGCAGCTGCTATTTCTGTAACACTCTGGGATAAACCTGCATACAGAGAGCTTCCTCCTCCTCATGCTGTAGGCTGGGCTGCCTGTTGTGGAAAATGGGACACGTTTCCTTTGAAAGCAAATCAGAAGGGTTGGCAGAGGCTTCTCTCCAAAAAGCTTCTTTGCCTATGGCATCTGGTCCAGACTTGATTATTCACTATTTGCTCCTAGAAGGGGTAAAATTCTTTTTTTTTTTTGATGGTGGTGGGGAGGTAAAATTCATACCTGCACATTTTCTGATGTGTTTTGTTTGGGGGGTTTTGTTTTTGTTTTGTGACCTGCAGTGCCACCACATACACCATCACCAAACTAAGCAAGGTTATCTTCAGACAGACGGTACTGGAGTATTGATTCAGTTGCCTTTCAAAGAAGCGTAGAACTTTCTGGGAACCTTTTGATTCTCTGCATTCAGAGGTCAACACTTTTGAGGTTGTTGATTCCAGAAGTGTATAAATTTAGATACTACTGGTGTCATATAAAGAACCCAAGTGCTAGAATCAGACTTTTGTAATGTCAAGTCATGTTGAAATAAAATAATGTAGAGATGGGTTCAGTTGGTGCTTGATTATTAATATTGGCACTCAGGAAACTTGAGTCTGGAGGAGCACAAGTTCAAGGCTAAGTGGATTCAACAAAAACTAGTATAAGGTTAAGAATATAACTCCATAACAGAACACTTGCCTACCTGATGTGCTACGCCCTGAGTTCATCTACACACACACACATACACACAGCTGGCACTGATGGCTCATGCCTGTAATCCTAACAACTCAGAAGGCTGAGACCTGAGGATTCAACCTAGAAGCTAGCCCAGGCAGAAAAGTCTGCGAGACTCCTCAGTTAACCATTAAAAAGCCAAATGTGGAGCTGTGGTAGAATACCAGCCCTGAGCAGAAAAAGCTAGAACCCAGAACCAGCATACACACACACACACACACACACACACACACACACACACACACACACACACACCACTAATGTTAAATGTTTTGTCTTCCATGAACATTTCTCACTTAATCTGAGGGCTCTAGTAACTTCTGCTCTGTAATCAAATGGAATTTGCACCATTTCCGTGCCTCCTGTTTGGGATAATCTTTCAAAAATTAAGAACAGCTTCTCAACCAATTCCTTCCACTTCCGGGGCCAAGAAAAGTATTTGCAAAGTGCACAGCAATTTTCCAGGGCACCAGGTGAAAGAGCGGCAGGAGACTGGCTGCTTCCGGCTGCCTGATGGCTTTGTGCTCATGGAAAATGAGCAGGAAATGCCAGCTGCCACAGAGGCCACATTCCACAGGCTTCCTCACCAAACAAGGCCCTGAGACTGGGCTACTGCCTCAGCAGACACTGCAGCAGTTATCAAGCCCATGGAAAAATAGCAAGGGGGCATTTGTCCACATACAACCTCATGCCTGTGCCTGGCAGAGCCTCACCATGCCCTGCTTAACTCTTAACAGGTCTCAAGGTTTGGCTATGAGGCTGCAAGCTCCTTTATTAGAGCAGATGTCTGTCTTTGTAGCCCTGGGCCTTGGTGGCAGAGCCAGCAACATCTGGCTTACTGGTACCAGCCCTTCATTGTGAGGCTGTCTGGGGTCAGATGATGCTATCTGTACATGTCAGAGGAAGGAGGTATCACAAAGAAAGGGAGTGGGGAGGAACAAGAAAGCAGTTACTAAGTATTTATTGGGCCCAGAATATATTATAATTTCTTACTGTATCTCATAGGATCAAAATTCCTATTAAGCAGGTGTGCTTGGCTGCATTTTGTAGCTAAGACCTAAAAATTCAGACTCAGGACTAATGTGACATATCCCCCAGGACACTTGACATAGCTAATCTCAATCCAGCATTTGGGCTCCTTATATTATACCAGTAGTATCAAAATTTATGAGACTAAATTATACATGGGCTGCTTAAGTGTACAGAGTAAATAGAAATGCATTGGTAGCTCCTATCTGTAGTCCTAGCTACTTGAAGGCTGAGAACTAAGGACCAATGTTGGAAGCCAGCCTGTCAGTTAAGTCTATGAAACTTTTCCTTTAAAAGCCAGGCACAGTGGCTCACACCTGTCATCCTAGCTACTCAGGAGGCTGAGATCTGAGGATGAAGGTTCAAAGCCAGCCCGGGCACAAAAGGACCTGAGACTCTTATCTCCAATTAACCTATAGAAAATGGGAAATGGGGCTTGGCTCAAGGGTAGGGCAGTAGCCTTGAGCTGAAGAGCTCAGGGACAACACCCAGGTCTAGTTCAAGCCCCATGACCCCCACCGCCCACATACACACACAAAGCCAGAAATGGAGCTATGGCTCAAGTGGTAGGGTGCAAATCTTGATTACCCCCCCCCCCCAAAAAAAGCAAACCTGGGTCTGGGAATTTGGCTTAGTGGTAAAGTGTTTGCCTAGCATGCATGAAGCCCTGGGTTCAACTCAGTACCACAGAAACAGAAAAATCAGGAAGTGGCACTGTGGCTCAAGTGGTAGAGTGCTAGCCTTGAGCAAAAGCTCAGAGACAGTGCCCAGGCCCTGAGTTCAAGCCCCAGGACTGGCAGAAAAAAAAAAGTCAAGGGAGATTCAAGGTCTTGACTTCAAGTCCTAGTACTGGCATTAAAGATAAAAAGGACAGGAATAAGAATTTTATTACCGTATTTTTAGTTTTTAAAGCAAGTCAGTGAGAACATTGAAACTATCTCAGTAAAGAATATTTTGTCTAAGATTATAGATGATAATTTGTTTCTGGCATCTAGTTTATTTCCCTTTGTTTTGGTTGCAAATCTTTATTTGGTCCAGAAAAGAATTTTCAAGCAAATCTTTTCTTTAGACAGTTTTTCTTCCAACCACCAATATGCTTATTAAACAGAAACACTAAGAGACGCAGGGGCTCTACCAGCTCACAGTTGAGCCAGGGACACATGTACCTTGAGACTATGATGCCATGTTGCTATGAGGGAGAAAGGGAAGTATTTGTGCTGGTACTGAGACTTGAACCCAGGGCCTATATACTGACCCTTAGCTTTTTTCACTCAAGGCTTGCACTACCATTTTAGATAAAAGTCTCATGGACTTTACTGCACAGGATGGTTTCAAACCTCAATTCTTATATCTCAGCCTCCTGAGTAGCTAGGATTATTGGTGTGAGCTACTGGCACCAGCTAAAATAGGCATTCTTTTTTTTTTTTTTGGTGGTAGGGGGGAGGCATGGACCTTGAACTCTGGGCCTGGTCTCTGTCTCTGAGCTCTTCAGCTCAAGGCTACTGCACTATCCCTGGGCCTGGGCATTGTCCCTGAACTCTTTAGCTCCAGGCTACCACCCTAATCCTTGAGTTCCAGCCCCACTTTCCATTTTCTAGTGGTTAATGGGAGATAAAAGTCTCATGTTCTTTAGTGCCTGGGCTGGCTTTGAACCATGATCCTCAGATCTCATCATCCTGAGTAGCTAGGATTATAGGTGTGAGCCACCATACCTGGCTAAAATATGCATTCCTGGTGTGGGGTTAGATTGTAATCTGTAGAAGCCCCTTTCCCTGAATTCCAGGTGAGCCCACCAATACCACAGGAGTCTGAAAGCTGTGGCTCTCATTAGCAGGCTCAGTTCTCCGTTTCTGCCGTCCCAGTGGGTGAGGCCTCAACAGGAAGGAAGGAACACCTCTCATATGAAGTACATCATCCCTTCCAAATAATACCTGAACTGTCACCCAGATGCTATGCAAATTAACCCTTGGGCCACTGCTTGGGCAGAAGAAACCTTCTGGCCTCTGGAAAAGTCTAGGGAGAACCATGTCAAGTAAGTCTTTGAACCAAGACACTGTACCCAGATTGACAGGAGCAAGCCACTCCTTCAGTTTGAGACCCCCAGACTTCAAGTCTTGCACATTTCAGGCCTCACACCTTCACCTCTGCACAGCACTCCTGTTGCTTCTGGAGTGAGTCAGTAGGAGAGGCTGGTGGACAGAGAAGATGGATCTGGGGATTGTGGGTACCTGGTACGTCCTCCCTCTGCAGCCCAGGCACCACAGCAAGGCCCCTGCTCTCTAGTGGGGAAATTCTGAATTGGAACAAGAGGGTTGGTGGTGGTTGGTTTACTTGCTTGGGGACTTTAGTCAAAGCCCTTCATTGTAGAAATGAAATACTCAGGCCTTGAGACAAAGTCACTTATTTACTCCCTGCCATGAAAGGGTGGCAGGGAATAACACTCTATGCCTCCTAGTCTATATAAATTTATACTCTATAAAATTAAATATTCTCTATCTATCCTAATCTCAGCTCCCCATGTTCCTCTCCCCTGCCCTGGTGTCTCCTCCGGTTCCTCAGAACTCAGCTCCTTTTTGCCCTCAGTTGGCAGAAGTGAACCTGAGTGTCCGTACTTCCAGAAGCCTGCAGCCCTTCCAGCTTCACAGGCCTTCCTTTTCATTCACCTTCCATCCCAACACCTTCCTGAACCTTCTCTTCAAGTGCACTTCAGGCCAAGCTCCCTTTCCCTTTGCACTTATTCTCCTGCCCCACCTCACATTCTCCTTTAACTCCACACTTCCTCCACTGGCTTCAGTACTTCCTGGTCTCTCTTCTTTTCTTTGGCACCCTCCCGTTGGCCAGGCCCTCCAGAATCTAGGCCTTCTACTGCTTTCATTCCAGCCCCTTTCATCCCAGGAGTTGTGAAATTCTGCTTTCTGAGGTCAGTCCACTTGCATGACCCTCGTTAGTTCCTATGTGGCATTTCGGGGTATACCAGCTCCCTTCCTGGATTTCCCCTGCCTTCCCCAAATCTCCCAGTCTCAACACCTTAGAAGCAACCGTCCTTGACACTTTTTTTTTTTTGCCAGTCCTTGGCTTGAACTCAGGGCCTGAGCACTTTGATTTTCTCAAGGCTAGAGCTCTACCACTTGAGCCTCAGCACCACTTCTGACTTTTTTCCATGTACGTGGTATTGAGGAATCAAACCTGGGTCTTTGTGCATGATAGGCAAGCACTCTACCACTAGGCCAAACTCCCAGCCCCCATCCTTGACACTTTGTCAACCAATATTGTTAGTTTATCATTTAAAGAAAAAATTATTTTGGGGGGTGTTAGTAACCCACACCTAGAATCCTAACTACTTAAGATGCTGAGATTGGGAGGGGATTAGAGTTCAAGGCCAGACTGGGCAAATGATTCATGAGATACCATCTCAACCAATAAAAAGTAGGGTGAAGGGCTGAAGGCATGGCTCAAGCGGTAGAGCACCTAACTAGTAATCAGTTTAAACACAGTTCAAACACAGTTCAAACCCAATAACTCAGGTGGGTTCTGTGCCAAGTCTAAGTAGGAGAATCATAGTCTAGGCAAGTCTAGGCGTAAATTAGAGACCCTGTTTGGAAATGAACTCAAGCAAAAAAGGGCAAAGGGCATAATTCAAGTGGAAGAGTGACTGCCTAGCAAATACAAGGTTATGAGTTTGAACACTAATACCCAAATAAATTCCTCAGACAGACAGAGATCTGACTATCCTATATTTCCTGAATATGGGGGGAAAGTAATACTTTGCAAAAATTCAATATTAAGCGTATTTTTCTTCACTAATGATATGTCTTGGCGACGTTTTTCCTCCACAAATCTCCTTTTTTGCATGTGTGTAGAACCCAGACCTCACATACACTTGGCAAGTTTTCTACTTCTGAGCTATATCCCTTGCCCATACTTTTTTTATCTTTTTCTTTTTCTTTTTTTTTTTTTTTTTTGGTAGGAAGTAGGGCTTGAATTCCAGGCCTGAGTGCTGTCCCTGAGCTCTTCAGCTGAAGGCTATTGCCCTACTCCTTGAGCCACAGTACCACTTCTAACACATTTTTATTTTTTATGGCTGCATGTTGTTTTACAGATCAGATTATTAAGCCATTGATTTCCCCAGTACTGTACTTTGTAGGTTGTGTCCTCCCAAAGTTCACATCTTGAAACTTAATTGCTAATGTGACAGTGTTTATTAAGAGATATGGCTTTAAGAGGTGATTCAGTCCTAAGGCCCTGTGGATGCAACCATTGACCTTCTATGTAGTGTGGGAAGCCGGGCACTGGTTGCTTATGCCAGTAATCCTAGCTACTCAGGAGGCTGAGATCTGAAGATTGTGATTCAGAGCCAGCAGCGACAGGAAACTGTGAGACCCTTATCTCCAATTAACTACCAAGAAGTCAAGCTATGGCTCAAGTGATAGAGCATCAGCCTTGCTTGAGCATAAAAGCTACAGGGGCAGTACCTAAAGCGGGGGTCAGGGAAGCTGGGGGAAATGATCAAATGATCAGGCCTTGAGTTTAAGCTCCAGTACTAAAAAAAGGGTGTGGTGTGGTGTGAGAGCTGTTCAGCCCCCTGGCCTCTGGCAAATAACCAGTTGGCAATGAGGTACATCTTGAAAGCACTGAGCAGGCCTCACTGGACATTCAGTCTGCCAACAATCTGATTTGGGACCAATCCCCTATTGCTAAGACAAATTTCTTTATTTATGAATTACCCAGTTTGGGATATTTTATTATAGCAACATGAACAGACTGAGACTTCCAGCCTCCTGTCAGTATGCAGACAGATTTCCTATCATCAGTGAAAATCGTTCTATAAATGCTGTGCTTATTTCTGTTCACATTTTTTGCAGGATCCTCTCCTGAAATAGTATATTCCTACTTACATTGATGAAAGGGCATGCACATTGACAATATTGCCAGCTCTTGCCTGAATGCACACTGCAAAGTGGTTTTGCTTCCCTTGACAGGATGTGAGAACCCACTTCTCCACATCCTCACTTGCTCAGGAAGTACCTTCCTACTTCTCCAGCTATCTGTAGAAACCCTGTAGGCGGACGTTTCACCTGTGGTTTTCATTGCATAAAATCAAAGGTGGACCATCCTGGGTTGTGTCTTGCAAGAAAACTTCCTACTTTGAGATCTGTTGAGTGACAGCTTCCTTCCACTCCGGGCTCCTAAAGAACATCTCTGCCGGTGTACTCATGAAAGCAAAGGATCCATGGTCCTGCTTTCTACACCAACTGATGTGGTTTGATATTACAGGGAGTATTTTCCCAGTTATTTCCAGTAGAGCCCTTCTCCCTCTACTCCAGCAATTGGCTCACAGTCTTACATCACTGTCTCAAGCTCAGCATATAGAGATACTAGCTGGAATTCACAGCTTTGAACTTAATGTTGATTCTTGCAATTCTATACTAAAGGTAAGTCTGGAAATCTGTGGCTGTCCTCACAAGAGTGTAACAGTCAGGTGTGGGGTTGGTTTGGTTTTGCTCCTTATTTTTAAACATGCGTCTTTTGTGCAAGGTGTGGGTGTGGAGCCCCTCACTCTGTCTTGGGTTTTTGGATCAAGGCTGGTGTTCTACACTTGAGCCGCTTTGCTGGTTAATTGGAGATAGGAGTCTCTTGGTTTTAGCTGTCTAGGCTGGCTTCAAACCAGAAGCTTCAGATTTCATCCTCCACAGTAGCTAAGACTACAAGCCTAATACTTGGCATGTACTTTTTTTTTTCCCTCCCACTCTTGGGGTGTGAACTCAGCTGCTTTTGCTCAAGGCTAGCAATCTACCACTTGAAGCACAGTGTCACTTCTAGCTTTTTTGTTTATGTGATACTGAGGAATAGAATCGAGGGCTTCACACATACCAGCACTCTACCGCTAAGCCACATTCCTAGTCCCTGCTTTTAAATTTTTAGCACAAGCCAATGCAGTGGCCTGTAATCCTAGCTGTTCTGGAGGCTGAGATCTGAGGATCGCAGTTCAAAGCCAGCCTTGGCAGGAAAATCCATGTGAGTCATCTCCAAATAACCAACAAAAAGCCTGCAGTAAAGCTGTGTCTTAAGTGACAGAGCCTCATCCTTAAGTAGAGGAAAAAAACACATGAGAGCATGAGGCCCTGAATCTAAGCCCTAGTACTAGTGCACATGCATGTATACACATACACACACACACACACACACACACACACAGAGTAGCCAGGCACTGATGGCATACTCCTGTAATCCTAGCTTCTCAGGAGGCTGAGATCTGAGACCACAATTCAACTTGAAGCCAGGCAGGCAGGAAAATCCACAAGTGTGTGTGTGTGTGTGTGTGTGTGTGTGTGTGTGTGTGTGTGTGTGTGATCATGGGGCTTGAACCAGGGCCTGGACTCTGTCCCTGAGCTCTTTCATTTAACGCTAGTGGTAGAGTATCACTTAAAGTGGTAGAGTATCACTTCAAGCCACAGTACCACTTTCAGACCTTTAGTAGTTAATTAGAGGTTAGAGTCTCTTGGACTCTCCTATCTGGGCTGGCTTTGAACCACAATCTCAGCTTCCTGAGTAGCTAGGATTACAGGTACTGGACTTCCATGAGACTCATCTCCAATTAACCACCAAAAAGCCAGTCTGTAGTAGCCAGCCTTGTGCAAGAAAACTCAGAGACAGCTCCCAGACCCTGAGTTCAAGCCCCAGGACCAGCATAAAAACCAAACCAGTTAGTTGCCTTCTCTTCATTGTTATGCCTCTCATACTAAGTTCTTCCCCAACCCCAGCTAATTTTCAGTAAGGCCCAAAACCGAAAATAAAGCACACACACATAAAAAATACATTTCTTTAAAGGCCTGTGATTGTATCCTCAGCAAAAATCTCCAGAAGCTCCAGGCTATGAACAGCTACACACACACAGCGTACTGTGTGAGTTATGCCTTGACTTGGCAGCACTTGGCAGCTGGAGAAGAATGGCCTAAAAGACTGCAGGCTCCCAGGAAGGACATAGCAGGTCAGTTGTCACTGTGTGTGGCCGCTTGGCTGCTTGCTGCAAGGACTCCCATTCTCCACTCTGTCCCAAGCAGTCCCTTCAGACCCAAAACCTAAAGCAACCATGGAGAGCAATGCTGCCTTTGGAGTACTGTCGCCCAGACCTGCCATCTGTTCCCCAGGGATGATGACAGCACACCCTTCTATTGTGCCTTTCAGCCAAAGAGTCAAGAGAGGCTGAATTTCAGTTGCTCAACCATAAGCTGTTTTTCTGGCTTGCCAGTCTCTGTCCAGTCTGGATATGCAGAACAGAGCCAGGAGTACAAGTGCATTGATGCAATTCCAAAGAGGCCATGTGCCCCAGCTCTTTGTAAAATCCCATCTGGTTTTATTTTACAGACGCCAAGGAAGGCCCTTCTCTGTGTAAGTAGGAAGCATTTGGGAGAATCAATTCTTAGCTTACAAATGAAAGGAATCCAGGGGAACCCATATTCGGTTGATGTTGTGGGGATTCCCCAGTTGGGGGACACTGGTCTGACCCCCAAATCAGCTATACTGGGTTAGTGTTGCCAGTTGGCCTTGAGCAGACTCCATCTCTCCAACCAAACTGGTGATCTCCCAGGTGAGAGGGGGGTGGGGGAAGGGCCCCTTGCTTAGCTCAGAAATCGCCAAGCAAAGATTTTGGTATCCCCTTGTGAGGATCAAAGGCTCAAGGTCATCAACCTACCAACATGAGTGCATCCACTCTCATGGGTTATGCTGGGTTACAGCATATTTTGGTATCATTGTATTATTATTTAATTCCTTTCTATATTGAATTTGTCAGGTCCCTTTCAATGTTCTTTGAAAATCGTAAGTTTAATCTCCACATACTTGAAGGGTAAAATGAAGTTCTGGTTTGTTTGGGGGTTGTTTTTGCTTTGTAATTTGTGTGTGTGTGTGTGTGTGTGTGTGTGTGTGTGTGTGTGTGTGTGTGTCTGTGTCTGTGTCTGTGTCTGTGTGTATGTTGGTACTAGGGTTTGAACTCAGGGCCTCTTTCTTTTGCCTGGCTTTTCTGCTTATGGCTGGTACTCTGCCACTTGAGCCAAGCCACACCTTTACTTCCAGTTTTTTGCTGGTTCACTGGAGATAAGAGTTTTGAATTTGTCTAACTAGGATGACTTTTAGCTACAATCCTGAGAGCTCAGCCTCCTGAGTAGTTTAACTAAATGCATAATGCACCAGTGCCCATCTAAGTTCTGTTTGTTGTTGTTGTTTGGTTGTTTTCTTAGCCTTTTGGTAGACAGGCCCTCAGAGGCAAGTCCTCTGAGCCTGGACCACAGAAAAATGTGGGACTCAGAGGCTGGGAGCTGCAAGGTGCCATGGGCACGGACGAAAGCCAGTAAGCTCTGCCAGGCGGGTTTTTAACCCACAGTCTGTCTGGCTTTACTGAACCAATTATTCTGCTAACAGAAGCAGTCCTAAAGCAGGGGTACTGACTTAACTCCCATTTGGCCATCAGTTTAATTCAATGTGGGGGGGCAGGGAGGGGAGGGAAACAAAAACAAAAACAAACAGGATTGACATCCATTGTTAGGTAGCTTTTGTTCCTCAGCCCCTGCCTGGAGGGGCCTCAGGCCAAAAGCAAAGTCCTCTGAGGACACTATGTCTCTGTGGTGTCTCTGTGGTACAGGCCTGGGGACCATGGCCCCCACTCTGAAAAGACAGCTTTGAGAACAGGCCAGACTTTTACTCAGGCTTCATGGTCTCCCTTGGCCATGCTTGTTTTGTATAACTCATCCTTGATTTCCAGAGGAACCCCAGCTGTTCCTGTCCAAAAGAAGCCTGTCTCCAAAGGAGGGCCAGGGAAGACTGTGAGAGAACCTGGCAACTCCAACAAGCTTCCCCCTCTTCTCCCAGCAGTGGAGTTTTGAACTCTGGCTTGTGGGGCACGAACTCTTCAGCCTGAGTTAAGCTTTCAGCCCTTTTTTCTTGGGCTTTGGGCCTGGGCTACGCCTGTATCATAATTTTCCTATTTATACTTCCTATCCTATGTGGCCTGGCTTTGTTGAAATGGGATCTTCCAAACGTTTTGCCTGGGCAGGCTGGAACCACAGTCCTCTCAATCTCTTAATAAGCAAATCCTTTGGATGTTTGGAATAAGATGTAAAGCGGCCAGGCTCTGGGTGGCTCATACTTGTAATCTTAGCTACTAAGGAGGCTGAGCGCTGAGGATCGTGGTTCAAAGCCAGCCCAGGCAAGGAAGACCATGAGACACTTATCTCCAATCAACAACTAGAAAACCAGAAATGGCACTGTGGCTCAAGGAGTGCTTGCCTTGAGCAAAAGAGTTCAGGGACAATGCCCAGACCCTGAGTTCAAGCCTATGACCAGGGCTGGGGGGGACAGGGGGGTAGAGAAGAGGTAGGATGATGAAGAATCCAGTTTTCTAGTAAGTCCACAACTTGACTACATTGTTGAGGACTGTGGAAACACAATCAGCTCTATAGTCTGAGCTGCAAGTTCATATGTGGTTACAAAAGGGAGCCCCTTACCCCCCACCCCATTCCTTACTTCTCTCCAAGCACTGACTCCAGGGTGGTTTGAAGTTGGCTAGTTCCTCACCCATACCAGGAACACCCTGTATTGTATTCTTGGAGATGACTGAATATACAGGTTGCCTTGACAGCTTATTCCTATGGGACTGAGTTTTCCCATCTCTGCTTCTCCATTATGTGTGGGCTCAGTTCTCCTTCTTACTCCTCTGACTTTTACATTCAGTGCTGAGCATACCACATGGCCCTGGTGGCAGATGTCACGAGGCTGGAGGAGATCTTCTGGGTTAGGAAGTCCACCTTGGTTTCCAACTTAAGGACTTGGGAAGCAGTTGTTCCTAGGGAATCAGCCAGAGCCCTCATAGGATGGAGGGCAAGTTTTAGTTGTTTCCTGAGTCCAGTTTGGTTCCTATTATTCCCAGGACCCAGAAGCCATGGTGAAATCCTGGGCCAGTTGCTTAATGATCCTAGTGCTACCTGGATGCCCTAAAGCTGGCAGCTTCCTACTTTCTTGTTTAGGTTGGTTGATGTTTTTTATTCACTTATTTTAGTGGTACTTGGGTTTGAACTCAAGGGCTCTCATTTTCTAGGCTGACACTCAACCAAGCCTCCAGCCCATGTTGGCAGCTTTGATGTCTCTATGGATTCTCTGGCTAGTTTGCTAGAGTTCCTAAATCTCTCCTCCATCTCTTCTGGGTAATGACCTTGAACTGGGCAGCCTATTTCCTTGAAGGAGGTGCCATCTTTCTTCTCCAGTTTGATCAGACTGAGAAAGATGTTTCATGATCTACCTTAGAATTTCTCCCATTGTTGACAGATCACCTTTCACAAGCCCGAAAAGGACAGCAATCCCTCCTGTGATGCCCTGGGTCACCCTTGCATGTGCGGACAGCAGGTTCCACAGGAACAAGGCAATGTGGTGGCACATTTGTCCAAAACTGTGCAATGTGGGTTTTGTAAACTATTCCCACATGCCTTAAATAAATGAACAACCTATCAGGCCACAGGCACACACCCAACTTCATTGTCTGTGGAAGGGATGATCCTGGATTCCTGTTCATAGCAAGCTGCCTGGTACCAGCTGGAAGATGTGTGCGTGCATGTGCGCGCAGCTACTAAGGCTTGAACTCAGGGACAGGGTGCTGTTCTTTGTTTTTTTTCCACTCAAGGCTGGAGACCTATCACTTGAGCCACACCTCCTCTTCTGGCTTTTTTTTGGTAGTTAATTGGAAAGAAAAGTCTCTGAACCAAGCTGGCTTGAAACCACAAATCTCAGGTCTCAGACTCCTGAATAGCTAGAATTAGAGATGTGAGCCACGGGGGGCTTGCCTCCAAGCTAGGTGACTTGAAGTAAGTCAAGTCCCTCTATTTCCTTACCTGAAAGTGTCAGGGGGAGAGGAAGGAGGGCTGGACTTTGCCAACTAATCTGCCTGCTCTAAATTTCTGTTTAGCAGGTCTGCCCTAAGTAAGGCAGCTTATCCTTCATCTTGGCAAGTAGCATCTCTGCCACGGTGTGCAGAGCACAGAGCCTGCCTTCTGTCTAGCAGGGAAGCCTGCTGGCCCAGGGTAGAGCACCTGCTTAGAGCTGGTGGCAGAGGCTCCAGTGACAATTGCTGTTGATCCTGAATGCTGGCTAGATCTGGGAAGATCCCAGCAGCCAACAAGGAGCTGTGGCTCAGGAAGGGCTTTATTATTTTTTTTTCCAAACTAAAGGAGAGGGAAGTCCCCAGTCTTTTTTTTTTTTTTTTAAAGAAAGGTCCCAGCAACCCCCACTTCGCCCTCCCCCGGGTGGGGCACAGTGGAAAGTTCCTGTGAGTGAAAAGGTGTGCCCCTCACTGGCAGGAGGGGAGGCCTTGGCACTTGAGAAAGCCCGTGGGCAGCCCACAGAGCTAGCTCGCCTTGGAAGTCGTGTCTGCGCCCCCGCAGAACTTCCTGCCCGGTGTGGCCACAGCCTGAAGGCTCAGCCAGGCACCGGGACGCGGGAACGATCGGCGTCCCGTCCCGGGAGCCCCACGGAGTAACAAGTAGGCCGTCTCTCCTCAGGGACAGACGTGAGAGCCAGAGCCCGCCCTGCCGAGCCAACAGGCGGCTGGAGCCATACGAAGCGCATTAACTATTAATAATTTCCAGTTGTTTGCTCGCTCCCCCAGGCCTCTGCAGCCCCGGACTCTGCCCTGGCTCCCTAGGACCGTCGGGTCTGGAGTTATTAGCACCTCCCGGACACCGTGGGGACAGGAAGAGGTCAGCGCGCCCCCAGGGTCCGGGTGCTAGCAGGGTCCCCACGCACCCCCACCATCGGGGTGAGAGGCTGAGTAAAGTCTGGGTGCCTTGCCTCTCGGCTGAGAAGTTCTCCAGGCGCCCCTAGCGCCGGGCGATTGGAGGCTCCGGGCAGGCTCGGTGGCGCACGGCGTGAGCGCAGCGGCCCCTGGCGCTCGGCCCCGCGGCGCGGTTAGCGCGGTCTGGGCGGAGCCTAGGCGGAGACGGGGCGGGGCCTAGGCGGAGACGGGGCGGGGCCAGGAGTGGCGGGGCGGGGCCCGAGCGCGGCGGCCTCCGAGACCCGGACCGCGCGCGGGCTGCGGGCAGGGAGGGCGGCGGGGAGGGCAGCGGCCCTCGCTGCCCAGGATCACCCGCGACCCCGGCGCCGGCTGCCTCAGGGCCCAAGCAACAAGCACAGCCATGGTGGGCCGGCTGAGCCTGCAGGATGTCCCCGAGCTCGTGGACACGAAGAAGAAGGGAGACGGCATCCTGGACAGCCCAGACTCGGGGCTGCCCCCCAGCCCGAGCCCCAGCCACTGGGGGCTCACGGCGGCCGGGGGCGGCGGCGGCGGCGGCACTGGGGAGCGCGCGCCTGTCTCCGGGGCTCTGGAACCCGACGTGGCGGCCACCCCTGCGGTCCAGGTGAGTGGCCCCGCGTGACTCCCTCCCTCCCGACCCCCCCCCGCCGCCCACCCACTGCGGGGTCCCCGGGACCACCGCCTCCTCAGGGTCTCGCCGTCGGTGCTGCCAGCCGGCCGTCGGGTTGGCGCGGCTGTCGCGGGGAGCCCGGGGCGGGAACGACGGCGGGGGAGAGCCTGGCCAGCTGGAGCCGGTGGCTGGAAAATTGTCATCGCCTGGGAGGCGCGGGAGCCCCGGGAGAGAGGCGAGCCGCCGTCTCCTCCCTTCGCAGCGGCGGCCCCGGGGGCTGCCAGGCTGTGGTTCGACCACATTCCAGCCGACGCAGGGCGGGCGGGGCCCCCTGACACCAGCCGGGAACCCCGGGGCCCCGGCTGGAGACTGGCGGTGGGCCCCACGCCCTGCGGCTTCGCCCGTGGCGGGCGGCCGCTCCCTAGGCGGCCTCCTCCGGCCCGATCCCGGGAGGGGGGTGTGTCCGGGGCTCCCCGATTCGGAGCAAACCGAGAGAGGAGAGTCACTCCGTTAGCCTCCAGCCCCCTGGCACTCCCCTCGTCCTGAACAACTCACCCTGAACTTAATCAGCGAGGGCGAAGAGTTCAGAGGAGCATAACTTGTAATCGACTACTCTTCTCTTTTTTCTTTCTTTAAAACTTATTTAAGAAAAAAAAAAATACCAAGTGTGTGTTGCTCAGGGGAAGTCTGTAGAGCTCAGGGGAAGCCACATCCTGTCTACGGACAAAACTCAACACTGGGGCTGGGCGGAGGGGGGGCTGGGGACTCCCCTCCCACCTGAGGTGACGTAGTCAGGGCAGCAGGTTCCTGAGGACTCCCCTGGGAGCTTGGATGGCGCCTGGCCTTCTTGACCAACTGACCTTGTCTCTCAGCAGCCACTATCCCCTCTTGTTTCCATTCCAAGAACCTGCTGGCTTCTGCTTGGCCTTCGGAGCACTCTCGGCAGGACCCTTTCTAGCCTCATCTTCCACCTGCCCCCACCTCAGACGATTGGTGATTCTAACGCTCCCTCTTCCCTCTTCCACCTGCCATGCATATTGCCCCTTACTCTAGTTCTCCTCCTTCTCTTCCTCCTTCTCCTCCTCCCCACCCCCTCCACCAAGATTGGGCTTCAAACTGTGTATCTGATGCTTTCCCTTTACCTCCTAAGCTATGCCTCCAACCCCAACTCCAGCCCTTCTATGCCCAACTCTTATCACCTCTTCTGGGAAAGCATCCTTCCCAGAGTTCCTTGCCAGAGCCCAGGGCTTCATTCCTCCCCCTCCCCCCATTCCCTACATGATCCTGTTATGACACAAGCCTCCCCATCCTTCACCTGCAGCCAGTGGGCACTCAGAGATGTGTCTGACAGAACAAGGGTAGCAAGTGTTTGCGTGGATACCTGGGAGAAGGTTGCTGAGTACAGCTTAGAGAGCAGACACCTCCATCTCAAAGTCCTGAGGACTCCATGGGACATGACTTTGCTACTGGGGAGTGGCTGGCAGCCACAGCCACAAGGGTAGAGCTGGGCCCATTGTCACTGTTTGGATAATGTTTCCAGAAGGGCTACAAGCAGCCAGTGCCCACATCTTAACACACATACACAACACACACACACACACACATACATACATATGCACATTCTCTATGAACTTCTTTGTTTGGGTGCTAGTCCTGGCGCTTGAACTTTTGCACTGAAAGCTAGGTTCTACAGAACACTTTGAGCCACACCGCCATTTCTGACCTTTTAGTAGTCCGCTGAAATAAGAGTCTCACAGACTTTCCTGCCTTGACCCTCAGATCTTTTTGTTGTTGGTGGTGGTGGTCATGAGGTTTAAATTCTGGCCTGGGCACTGTCCCTAAGCTCTTCTGCTCAAGGCTAGCACTCTACCATTTGGGTCACAGAACCACTTCCAGTTTTCTGGTGATTAACTGGAGATAAGAGACTCATGAACTTTCATGCCCTGGCTCTTTGAACTGTGCTCCTCAGATCTCAGCTTCCTGAAGTAGCTAGGATTAAGGCATGAGCTATCAGTGCCCAGCTTCAATCCCCAGATCTTAGCCTCCTAAGTAGTTAGAATTCCAAGTGTGAGCCACCAATGCCCAACTTTCCACACCTCCCTCCCCACCCCTACCCCCAGACATCATGCTTGCCTGACTTAATATTCAGCTGCTATTCTATCACTTAAGCCATGTCTCCACTCTTGCTTTTTTTGGTGGTTACTTTAGAGATGGTGTCTCACAAAGCTTTCTGCCCGAGCTGGTTCTGAACTCCATCCTCTGGATCTTAGCTTCCTGGTAGCTAGGATAATAAGCATGAGTCGCTAGCACCAAGACTCACTGGCCAGCTTGGGCTTAGTGAACTTCAGAGCTGGACCTTGACAGCTCGTCCACCTCTCCCTTTCTTGATCCTCTTTGGCTTTTCCATATTTGCCCCCTACAGCCTCACTTGATGTGTCCTAGCAGAGTAACTGTTTCAGAGCCAACCTTCTAAAGATGTTTACCTCCCCGGTCCAGGCAGACCTAGGGGTGGGACAGCCACCTCCACACCCTGGCCCAAGTGTAATTAGGTAAAGAAAATGACAGAGTCGAAAAAACCAGCAGCTGCTGAGGTGGCTCCACATTGTACTTCGCTTTGCCCCGGGAACACAGAAGCCCTAATGCTAGCAAACTGGGTGCCAGGATGGAGGTGTTTCCTGATGAATCAGTGCAAACTGGGGACAGTCCCCCTACAGTAGACTGCACCTAGGTGTCGAGTTTTCAGGATAGTGGAAGAGACGTGAAGAAACTGTCCATGTTCAATAGTGAATTGAAGGGTTCTTCTGTGAGGGTAGATGTGTCTCAGCATCCTAGAAGCAAAGGATTCATGGGAGTGAATCCTTAGTGAAATAAAACCCATGGTGGCATTTCCCCTTCTCTTTCCTTCCCTTCCCTCCTGTTCCTCTTCTTTTCTAGACTGTTGCTGAGACAATGTCAGAGGAGGTGCTGTATAATTGAAGGTTCCAGAGAGTGAAGCCGGGGTTTGTGCTTTTCCGGCTGCATGGCCGCTGTGGCCCAGGGCCCCTGGCCACCATCCTGGTGTGCCACAAATCTGCTTCCTCTGTTCTGCCTTTCCCAAAGCCATGTGGACAGAAGAGTGTGTGGAGGAGATCCCAGAGCATGGCATGACTTCTAAGGGCACCAAGCATTCAGGATAGGCCTGAGATCTGAACACAGACCTCCTGGCTCTTGCTCAGGGCTGTGTCCCCAGCGGGCCCAGGTCCAAGGAAGGATTTCTGCCGGGTGCTTGCATCGGTCTGGGATGTTCTAACTGCCTTCTCTGTCCTAGAAGAACTCAGCATCTCTCCCCCATGTCCTGGCTGCTGGCTGCTCACCCAGGCTCTGTCCCCTGTCTTTTGGCGAAGGAGTAGAGTTTGATCCCTTACCACCAAAGGAAGTAAGGTAAATAGAGCAAGCCCTGATTTTATTTCTTTAATTTTCACTTTTAAAAAATCCAGATGTAATTGTTTATTATGTTTTAACTTAGTTAATTGTGAAAATAAACCAAAGATTACTAATAGTGTGGTAGATATTCTTTAGGATTTTTTCCCCTGCCAATTAAATACATAGACACTGTGTTTAAAATGAAAATGAGGGGCTGAGAATGTGGCTTAGTGGTAGAGTGCTTGACCAGCATGTATGAAGTCCTGGGTTCAATTCCTTAGTACCACATAGACAGCAAAGTCTGGAAGTAGCACTGTGGCTCAAGTGGTAGAGCGCTAGCCTTGAGCACAGAGAGGCTCAGGAGCAGAGCCCAGGCCCTGAATTCAAGCTTCAGGACAGGCAATAATAATAATATTAATAATAATAAATTTTAAAAAGTAAGTTCCTAGGATACACAAAGTTGTGCAAAGTGCCTTGTGTACTTCATATACAATGGCCTTGGGATATGAAAACCTGTGTGGAATATGGCTTCCTTTTTCCAGAGGCTGCTCTCTGGGTCTCTCCTCACTGTGCTGAGGGCTGTTACCTGCTGTGGCTAGTTGAGCAAGTGCCAGTCTCCCTCTGTGTATCAGCTCATGCAGGATCTCAGGGCAAAGAGGCTCTGTTAAAGATCCGACACTGGAGAAAGGATTCACTCTTGGTGTCTGGGGGTTTTGAAGCTGGAGTTGTAGTTGGCTCACACAAAGGGCCCTTTGATGTGGAACAGAAAGAAATGCATGGCTCTGGCTCTGTGGAGGTGAGAGTTAAGCCTTTGTTCCTGTGGAGTTTGTGTTTCTAACAAAGCAGGATGACAGTTCCACCAGCCTCTTTGCTCCTTATCCAAGGAGAGCAGACATTTCTACCTAGCTCACAGGGAACGCTGCCCCTCACTCTTCCACCCAGGGCTTGGGGCTGCTGGGTGCCAGGGCTGTGTGTGTCAGTAGTAGGGATTGAACTCAAACTCAGGGCTTGGTATTCTCTCTTAGCTTAAAGCTAGCACTCTGTCACTTAAGCCACAGCTTAAGCTTTTGGGTGTGATTAATTGAAGATAACGGTCTCATGGGTTGTGCTGCCTGGGCTGACTTTGAACCTGGGTCCTTAGATCCTAACTTCCTGAATAGCTAGGATTATAGGTATGAGAGCCACCAGTGCCTGGCTTGGGAGATTCATTTTTTAATTTTTTGCCAGTTGTGGGGCTTGAACTCAGGGCCTGAACACTGTCCTTGGACTTTTCTCAAGGCTAGTCTTCTACCACTTAAGCCATAGCACCACTTCCAGCTTTTTTTCTATGTATGTGGTACCAAGGAATTGAACCTGGGTCTTTGTGCATGCTAGGGAAGCACTTTAACCACTAGGCCAAACTCCTGGCCAGTAGATCTTTTTTGTTGTTGTTGTTGTAGTTGATCGTGGGACTTGAACTCTGGGCCTACGCACTGTCTCTGAGCTGTCCAGCTCAAGGCTACTACCCTACCCCTTTAGCCACAGCGCCACTTACATTAATTTTTTTAAGGAATGCTTTTACGTATTTTAGTGTCTATGAAGTTGTAATAGTAACAGCAACAACAATGCATGTAGGGAAATAGATGCTTTGCTTCCATAAAGATATTAACTAAAAAAAAAAAATAGAACTCCAATGAGGAATTTTAAAATACTCCAGGAAATGGAAACAAGAGGTTTTGTTTTTGTTGCTGTTTTTGTTGCTGTTTTTGTTTTCTTTTTGTCTTGTTTGTTCATTTATCTGTCTTTGGGAATGTAAGGGGAGGCAGAGAAATGGAGGAACAAAGGGTAAAAAGGCAGCACTAGTATTCAGTAGACACTATATTGGAAATGAGCGATACAACTCGTGGATGGGGATGGGAAGGAAAAACTGGGAGAGTGAGAGGAGAGACACTGTCTAAAAGGAAATGTACTCTTTACTTGACATATAACCGTAACACCTCTGTACTTCATCTTTATAATAACAATAAAAATGTTTCAAAGAGTAAAGAAGCAGATAAACATAATGGGAGCTTATGGATATCAACACTGTAAACAAGCTTTTTAGGTCCCTGAGTACCTGGTGGTTTCCAAGGCAAACACCAAGAAGGACCAAGTACTCGGATTTAATATAGCTAAGCTTCCAGTACTAGCATTCAAGAGTCCTGGGCTTTTCTCCTCCAGGTGCCAGAGGCTCATGCCTGAAATCCTGGCTTCTCAGGAGGCTGAGACCTGAGGAAAAGTCAGTGAGACTCTTCTCTCCAATTAACCACCAGAAAACTGGAAGTAGAGTTGCGTCTCAAAGTGGTATAGGGCTAGCCTTGAGCAAAAGAGCTCAGCGACAGCACCCAGGCCTTGAGTTCAAGGGCCACAACCAACCAAAAACACATAAAACTAAAGAGCCCACTGTGGTCCCTTCAAGGGACCTTCCCTATGGAACAGCAGAGTCCACATCATTCTCTAACACAGTCACTTAATCACAGCTGTTAGGGAAAGGTTTAACCAGGCTAGATAACCTTGGGTAGCGCACCATTAATCAGAACACCACTCTGATGTTCATGTCAACACTTGCTGTGTGTTTGACATTCTGCCCCTTTATTATTTGGCACAGAAAGAGGAAACTGAGGCTGGGACAGGTTAAGCTTTGGATTAAAAGCTCTTGGCTTCTATAATCAGGAGAAAATGCAACATCTGTAGCCTGCAGTAGCAATCTTGTTCCACTCTGAGCTGAGCGTATCTGGATGGAAGAGCACTTATCTGGCACATGCCAGGCCCTGGGTTGGGTCCCCAGCACCGCAGATGAGTAAGTCCCCGTCCCACCATTCCTTGGCCCCTCACCATCTCCACTACTCCCTTTCTGGCTCCCACAGCTGCTGAGGAAATTAAGTTAGAGCTTATGGGTAAAGTGCTGAGAATGTTCTGCCTGGTCCAGAGTAACTACTTCATAAACTCTCTCTGCTGCCTCTCGCTGGATAGCCTCAGCTTGGCTCCTCTGGAGGGAGTCACAGTCATGGCCAGAGCCATAGGGTCACCCCTGTAATCCTAGCTACTCAGGAAGCCAAGATCTGAAGGTCATGGTTCAAACCCAGTCTCCATGGGAAATTCCATGAGACTCTCCAGTGACCCACAAGCAAAGCCAGAGGTAGAGCTGTGGCTCAAGTGGTAGAGTGCCAGCTTTGCATGACACAGCTAAGGAATAGCACCTAGAGTACAGAACTGAGTACGGGTTCTTTGTACTGGCACAGATATGCCAAACCAAACCAAACCAGTCTCAGCTGCTGCCTCACGTCTCCCCTCCAGGTACACGTCCTCCGTCAAGTACGACTCCGAGCGCCACTTCATTGACCACGTGCAGTTGCCCCTGGGCCTGGCCTTGGCTTCCTGCAGCCAGACGGTCACCTGCATCCCCAACTGCACATGGCGTAACTACAAGGCCGAGGTGCGCTTTGAGCCGCGCCACAAGCCCAGGCGCTTCCTCAGCACCACCATCATCTACCCCAAGTACCCCAAGACCGTCTACACCACCACCCTGGAGTACAACGGCCACAAGAAGCTGAGGAGGTTTCTGTCCAGCGTGGAGCTCGAGGCGGCAGAGTTCTTGGGCAGCGACGGCCTCTCGGATGACTGCTGACTCGTCTTCCCCGGACCTCCCGGGGCAAGTTGGGTGGCATTGCCCTTGTATCATTCCAATCCCAGTCCCACAGAAGTCTAACCTGGAGAGACTCTAAGTCCAGCGATGGGGAGGGGGAGGGGGAGGGAGCAGAAAGTCAAGGCATCTTAGTATGGAGAGACTTGGTTTGGGTTTTGCATTTTCAAATTGCTTTTACCAGGAGTACATTTCCTGGTTTGCGGCTGTGCCCTCTCCATTGAGGAAAGGAAAGGAGGACCAGAGGGAAAGGACAATGGTGAAGTTTGGAGGAGGGAGGGTGGAGGTGAGCCGGCGCTCTGGCAGCCAGGGTACGAGTGTGAGGAAGAGCACACACAACCCTGCCGTGGAAAAGCCACAGGGTGGAAGAAGTCAAGTGTAAGAAATGTCAGCCTTAGGTCTCTTTGCTGCTTTCAAGAGTGGAGTGAACTCAGTATGTTGTGACCCCCATATGTGTTCAATCTGGGGAGAGCCGAATTCCATTTCATTTTTATTTCCACTTCCATTTGAATTTCCTGTTAACCAAAACTCTTGGAATTTCTCGAGATCGTTTTCACGATACTGAAAAAGAAAAAAAAAAAAAGAGGGGGTGGGGAGGAACCCAAACCACAATATGAGATGCTTTTAAGAAGGAAAGCTCACCCTGTTCCTGTCTGCTTTGGGTGGTGGAGGGGCGCCGATGGCCCAGTTTGGGAGCCCGCGGCTGCTGTCTGGTTGCTTGCAGGTTAGGCTGGTTCCAGGCATGGCTCTGGCAGAACCTTTGTCTGCTTGGCGTCTGGTTAACATCTCCCAGGCTGGAGGAAGTCTCTTGATAGGTATTTTGGGGTTCACAATACTTTCCTAGATTTCTTCCTTTCTTTTTTTTTTTTTTTCTTTCTTTTTTTTTTTCCTAAGGCAAAATGTAGTAGAAGGCTGTTTTGGAGAGAAATGGCATTTGAAAAGGATGCTTTGGAAAAATACTTTCTGGAACTCCGTGAGGAAGGTTTCCACTCTGGACTTCAGCTGAAGCCCCACGCTGGCCCTTGGGGAGGAGGCGGTGGTGGTGGCTGCGACCCAGTCATCCTGATTGTCTCCACAGACTGTGGGAGGGGGGAGTGGAGGGGGCGGGGAGGGGTGGATTGAGACTGGGTCTCATCCAGGAGGCTAAGAATCTTGCTTAGTCTCCATTCCCCCATTTCCCCCCCCACCCCAGCTGCAGTGCAGTGGAATGACGGCACAATCCAAACGCCGCCACCTTTCTGGACATTTCTACCATGGTAGACACACAGGTGGCCATCCCAGCATCAGTCATGAGCCATGGCGTCCTCTAGCCCTTGTGTAAGTTAGATCACATGGCTACAACAGCAGAGCCAGGACTTGAGGGCCCTGCCCACCCGTCTCCGGCCATCACCACACCACACCAAGCCCAGCCCCATCCCAGCCCTTGCTTCTTAGAATCTGCCAATCTTGTGGTGCTGGAGGAAAGAAGGAGTCAGATGGATTCCCCTGTCTAATATTAGAAGGAACAAACCGTGCATACTTCAAATACCTCCCAGAGGGCTCAGGTGCTCCTGTGAGCTCAGCCTCCCGCTGTGTCTCCCTGGCTTTCTGTGATGACTTCACCTGTCCGGAAAATGGAGCTGAGAGCTGCTGGGGCCGCCGGGCACCACTGCAGGGTGTTTTGTTACCAGAAAGCTGTGCAATGAGAAGTGTTCTCACTTAAAAGTGACAGAACCCAGAGAGCCGGAAATGGAACTGTGGCCCAAGTGATAGAGCATTAGCCCGGAGCACAAAGAGTTCAGGGACAATGCTCGGCCCTGAGTTCAAGCCCCACAACTGATGAGAGAGACAGACAGGGACAGAGAGACAGAGAGAGAGAGGGCAAGAGAAAGAGAGAGGAGACAGAGGCCTCAGGCCACACTGTCCTCAGTCCTCCACTGACTGACCACAGGGCCTGCCATGTTGTGTCCCTGTCCAATACTTGGCTTCATGGTTCCAGTTTTCCCAAGTTGAGCTCAGCAGGGACAAAAATGAAGTGGGGAGGACACCCTAGAATCCCACAGTCTCCTCAGTCATGTGCACGGCAACCATACTGCCTTGCAAAAAAGCAAATTAAGCCGGACAAGGTGGCTCATGCCTTAATCCTATCTACTCAGGAGGCTGAGATCTGAGGATCGAGGTTCAAAGCCATCCCTGGCACTAAAGAATGTGAGACTCTTATCTCCATTTAACCACTAGAAAGTCAGAAGTGGCACTGTGATTCCAGGGGTAGGGTGGTAGCCTTGAGTTGTAGAGCTCAGGGACAGAGCCCAGACCCAGAGTTCAAGCCCCATGACCAACAAAACAAACAAACAACAACAGCAAAAAGCAAATTATGCAGCCTTTATTGGCAAAAAGTGGATTTTCATCTGACTTTGTCATGTCCCTTAGTGGTGAATGTAAATTTTAACGATATGTTGGCATTCTCAAGACTTTGCTCTGTTTGGCCCCAGGGGGGACACTGGGAATGACTGCGGGCCCCATGTAGCAGGAGAGAGAATGTGGCTTTTGAACATTGCAGTGTTTTGTGGTATCTTTGAGACTTTTTTTTTTTTTGAGGCATTGTATTAAGTTCAGACGGCTCCTTCTGGGTGTGTAAAGAGCCGGAACTGTATCCTTAAAGCAAGTGAGCAAGCCATGGTGGATGTGTATTGCGGGTGTAAAATACAGCAGGGCTTTATTTTGTTAAGTTATTCGCTGTCCTTCTTTCGCATTCTTTCCTTTTTTCCAAACCTGCTTTTCTTGAAAGTTTCAGAACCCAGAACCCAGAAACTAGGGAGACATGAGACGCCCTGGCAACTAATCAAGTGTCAAGTGTCACCAGTGGGTAGCAAAAGCCAGTCTTTTGTTTGCAAGATGGAAGCTGTGATTTTTCTTTTCAAACTCATTGATTCAAAAATAAGCATTTCCTAAATGTGCAGGAGAGAGATACTTGGTTAATTATAAATCTTTTGGGCCAGTCTCTTACATTTTGGCTTTGATGTAAGGATGGTTTGCATTTTCAGAGGAAACTTGCTTGCCTTTCAGATCACACGCACTTTTAGACAGACTTCCTGTGAACCAGTATCTTTTCAGTTGTCACTTTTCCTGGTTTAAACTTAGACAATCCAAAATAGTATTTGACAAACATTGTGTTTAAAAAAAAATGATCCTTGATGTCTGTCCCACTCCATTTTGTTTTGTGATTTGTCCATGTAGTAATAAATTATCTGGAAAAAAAAAGCTGGGTGATGCTTCTCTGTTCTTTGTTTTTTAAAGTAAGTTATGCTGTATTCAGCAAAATGAGGAAGATTCCTTGGCGATACTCAGATAGGGAGGAAGGAGTAGGAGCTGGATGGTTTTCTTTATCTATCTTTGTGTGTGTGTGAGTGTGTGTGTGTGTGTGTGTGTGTGTGCGTGTGTGTGTGTGTTGGTACGAGGGCTTGAATACAGGGCCTGGGCCTGGGCATTATCTAGCTATTTTGCTCAAAGTTGATGTTTTCTACTTGCCTCACAGCTCCACTTCCAGCCTTTTGCTGGTTAATTGAATATAAGAGTCTTGTGGCTTTTTCTGCACAGGCTACTTTTGAACCACAAAGTCTATCTTTCAGTCTCCTGAATAGCTTGGATTACAAGTCCGAGCTACTAGTTGCTTCTCTTTCTTTAAACTAAAATGATATATGAGGAAAACATCTCTCATATAGATGAGGAAATAGATGAGGAAAATATTTCATTTTGAAAAATTTTAAGACATGATCACATTAAACAGTGTTACTGTGCAGGTATTAAGGAGCTGAACACATTTTTTTTTTTTTTGCCAGTCCTGGGCTTGAGCTCAGGGCCTGAGCTCTGTTCCTGGGTTTTCTCAAGGCTAGAGCTCTACCACTTGAGCCACAGCACCAATTCTAGCTTTTTCTATGTATGTGCTACCGAGGAATCGAACCTGGGTCTTCATGCATGCTAAGCAAGCACTCTACCACTAGGCCAAACTCCCGGCCCAGAACATAAAAATTTTATTTATTTGTTTTTAATGGTCTATATGAATGGAACAGATGGGTTTCATTGTGATATGCTCATGCATGCTTATAATGCATTTCAATAAAATTTACTCTTCTATTACTCTTTATTTAATTATTTATTTATTTGATCAGCTGCAGAGCTTGAACACAAAGAGTGGGTACTGTCTCTGAACTCTTGTTCAAGGTTGGCACTCTATCACTTTAAGCCGCAGCACCACTTCCAGTTTTCTTTTGGTTCACTAGAGATAAGAATGTCTCGTATTTAACTGCCTGGGCTGGCTTTGAACAGTGATCTTCAGATCTCAGCCTCCTGAGTAGCTAGGATTACAGGTGAGAGCCACCACTGCCACCCGACTTCCCTCTAGTATTCTTTCTTATTCCTTCCCCACAAAGGAATTTGACTCTGGGACAGATGTGCACTCTTTGCTCAGATCCATCTGCCTGGACCACAGCTGTGACTGGGGAGGTGGAGTCACTTTTCTACCTCCCTTCCTGATGTACACACTCTTCCCTCCACTTTACGGGACAGATGCATGCTAACCCACTCTTAATTTTATTGTGGTATATGGCTCCAGGCTAGAAGAACCTGAAGACATTAGACAACTGAAAGTAGGTACCATTACAGGAGACCCTGAAGGAGTTTGCCTATGGGTACATAATTCTGTTGTGGTGGATTTATAGAGGCAGGAGCAAGGCTGCCTTGAGGTGGGATGTCCTCACTTCCAGGATCTCACAAAGCAAGGCCAGTGGAGGCAGTGACACTTTTCACGGAACATTTGAATCATCTCTTCAATCTCAGGCTATTACCTTCCCTGTGGCAAAGTCCTGTGAAGAACCTGGCAAAAGGTTTGTAGTTGAGACCCCTGTGGCAAAAGACTAACAAGAGATTGACTTACTGTTTGATGTGACACCAAAGTTTTCAGATAGAAAGACCCAAGCCAAGCATAGGGGCGTACACCTGAAATCCCAGTTACCCTGGAGGCAGAGCTCAGGAGGATCACTGTTTGAGGTCAGTATGGGAAAAATTCCAGAGATTCCACCTCAACAAATGAAAAGCTAGACATGGTGGTAGATCTTCCATCCTAGCAACATGGGAAATATAAATAGGAGGATCCTGACACAGGCTGAGCCAAATGCAAGACCTTATTTTGAAAATAGCTAGAGCTAAAAGAGCTAGAGCCATAGCTTAATGGGTAGAAATGGGGAGGAGAAGCTGGGTGCTGGTAGCTCACACACACCTGTAATCCTAGCTACTCAGGAGGCTGAGATCTGAGGATGGCAGTTCAAAGCCAACCAGGCAGGAAAGTCCATGAGACTTTTATCTCCAATGAACCACCAGAAAATCTGAAGTAGCGTGTGGCTCAAAGCAATAGAGTGCTAGCCTCGAACAAAATTGCTCAAGGACCAAGCCTCAGGACCCCCAGAGCCCCAGTAGAGGTTAAGCCCCAGGATGAGCAAAAAACCAAAAAGGGACAAAAAGGGGCTAGGGTTGTGTTTCAAGCAGTAGGTGGAACACTTGCTTAGCAAGACAGCCTGACTTGAATCCCTAGTGCCACCAAGAGAAAAGAAAGGATGGGCCGGGAGTTTGTCCTAGTGGTGGAATGCTTGAAGACTGGGGTTTAATTCCTCGGTACCACCATAGGAAAACACACACAACACACACACACACACACACACACACACACACACACACACACACAGAAGTGGTGCCATGGCTTAAGTGGTAAAGTTCTAGCCTTGAGAAAGCCCAAGGACAGTGCTCAGCCCCTGAATTCAAGCCCCAGCACTGGCAGAAAAACAAACAAACAAACAAACAACAATGAAAAGAAAAGAAAAGAAAAGAAAAGAAAGTTGTATAATTTTGTGAAGTCCCACGGAAATCTGACCAGAGGAGAGAAGGTAACATACTGGGGTTCAGGAGAGCATGTTTGTTCAGTTTCTCCTTGGCGTCACTGTGTGACATTCCTTCCCTCCAGGATTACAGTAGGACACCTGGCATAGGCAGGTCTTCAGGGAAAAGGAAGGAGCCAGTCAGAGTGGGAGCTCCCTGGGTATTTATGGCCTGCCTCAAGGAAGGGCTGTCAGGAAGGAATTCCTGACTTTGATAGCCTGCTTCAAGGGAGGGCTGAGAACTTCCTGCTTCTGTAGTTTTCTCATCTCCCGAAGCTTAAAATATGTAGCACGCTAGCCAGACGCTTGTATGCTCATGCCTGTAATCCTAGCCACTCCAGAGGCTCAGATCTGACGAGCAAGGGGTGAGGCCAGCATGGGCAACAAATCTGAGGTCCTTTTATTTCCAATTAACCAGCAAAAAGGTGGGTGTGAAAGTGTGGCTCAAGTGGTAGAGTTTCAGCCTTGTGTGAAAAAGTTGAACGAGAATGTGAGACTCCAAGACATGGCGCGCCCGCGTGTGTGCATGCGCGTGTGCACACACACACACACACACACACACACGAAAACATCCATTTCAAACCTAGGAAACAATAGAAACAGTAGATTCAAAGAAAGAGCATGAGGCATAAGAGAGTGAAGAGTTGGCCAAAACAGTCTAGCCAGGGAGACCCTATCTTAATAAAGTAAATAAAGCTGGAGATGTTAGCACAGAAGTAAAGCATTTGCATGTTGCCAGACGCCCCTGGGTTTGATTCCCCAGCACTTCAATAAACAATCTGAAAATAGACATCAGAAAGACTAGAAACTAATCAAATTCAACCCAAAGATTAATCCATCTCTACTTTTCTAGGGAACTTCAGCATTTACTCTATTTTATCTTATTTTGTGCCGGTGCTGAGGCTTCAACTCAGAGTCTAGATACTGTTTCTTAGTTTTATTTTTTGTCAGTCTTGAGGCTTGTCCTCCTGGCCGAGGCACTGTCCCTGAGCTGCTTTTGCTCAAGGCTACCCCTTGAACCATAGCACCACTTCTGGTTTTATGTGGTATTGAGGGATCAAGCCCAGGGCTTCATGCATGCTAGCCAAGCACTCTACAACTGAGCCACGTTCTCAGCCCCTTTCTTAGTTTTTATCGTTTAAGGCTGGCACTGTACCACTTGAGCCACAGCTCTATAGCTGGCTTTTTGGTGATTAATTGGACATAAGAGTCTCTTGGATTTTTATTTATTATTTATTTTTTTGCTTGGTCTGGCTTTGAACTACGAACTAACATCCTCAGATCTCAGTCTCCAGAGTAGCTGGGATTACAGCGATGGGCCGCCATTGCCCGGTGAGAACTCTGGTTTCTGATGGAGTAGCTCAAGGAAAATGTTCCTGTTAGTTAGGCCCTAGTAGTGTACGCGTGCAATCAGAAGGTGAGGGAGAGTGGGAAGGAAGCTTTGTTCTTTATGTTTTCTGGCTTTTTTTCAGAATCACCATTCAGGAGTCTTGGGTGCTACTAATTACAAATTGCCTCAGCCCGGTTGTTGATTAGGTAATTAGACAAGTGGAACTCACAGGAGGTTCCCGGCCAGCAGCGCACCTTCCCCGCCAGCCACAGTGCTCGTTACGAAGGAAAGAAGGCGGTACAGCTTCATGTAAAGACGTTGTTCTGCTCTCTGAGTGTGAATGCCCACGTGTGCACATGCATGTGTGTTTTTTCGCATCGGCTTCCTTTCAAAGGTGACTAGTAAGACACAGCAGAGTGAAAGGCGATGGAGGGAGGGAGGAGGAGCCCCAGGACTCAGACTAAACGGTGGCTTCAGTGGTAGAGTGCCTGGCTAGGAAGCAAGGGCCCTGCGTCAAACCCCAGGGGTGACGAAAAGAAAGGCCAGGCGAGTGTTCATTGTTTAAACTATCTTCTGTGTGTGTGTGTGTGTGTACACGCGTGCACATGCACGTGCACCAGTACTGGGCCTTGAACTCAGGACTTTGAATTTCTCTCTCTCTCTCTCTCTCTCTCTCTCTCTCTCTCTCTCTCTCTCTCTCTCTCTCTCTCTCTCTCTCTTTCTGCTTCTTTGCTGGGTAATTGGAAATAAGACTCTCCTGGATTTGTCTGCTTGGGCTAACTTAAAACCACAGTCCTCAGCTCTCAGCCCTCTGATTAGTTAGGATTACAGGCATAAACCACTAGCTCTTAACTTTAATTATCTTTTGACTTGTAATTTCATTCCCAAGAATGTATTCAAAGCACTGGATAATTGTGCACAAAAGGATATTTATTTCAGAATTGTTTAGACTAGGAGAGAGAGAGAGAGAGACAGAGACAGAGACAGAGAGACAGAGAGAGACAGAGATAGAGAGAGACAGAGGCAGAGAGGCAGAGAAACAGAGAGGCAGAGAGAGACAGAGAGAATATGGGGGAACCAACAAAATGTTTACAAAAACGCGATCCAGTGAATGGAGCTTTCGTCAGGCATTGGGGAAAGAGAGCAGCGTTAGTTCAGAGATGGATTTCACAGCAGGAATTCCTTGTTACATTTCAACACATGTTTACAATATGTTCCAACCAATCTCACCCTCTTCATGCCATATTTTGAAGAGAACCATTACAAGACAACATGTGTATTATTATCCCATTAATTTTATTTTCTTACATGTAGATGTCTTAATAGTAAAAAGACCAAGAGGATGATGGATTTATCAAATACATGCAATTATCTGCATAATTCTGGGACTGTGAGCTGTTTGAACACTTTCTTAAAACCTATATTTTCTAATTTTCTTGTAGTGCTCATGTATTTCTTGTATGATTTTTTTTTTTTTTTGCCAGTCATGGGGCTTGAACTCAGGGCCTGAGCACTGTTCTTGGGGTTTTTTTTTTTCTCAAGGCTAGTGGAGCCATATCACCACTTCCATCTTTTTTCTATGCATGTGGTACCAAGGGATCAAACCTGGGTCTTTGTGCATGCTAGGCAAGCACTCTACCACTAGGCCCATATGCTTTTTTTTTTTTGCCAGTTCTGGGGACTGAACTCAGGGCCTGGGTACTGTACCTGGGTTTTCTCAAGGCTAGAGCTTTACTACTTGAGCCTCAGCACCACTTCCAGCTTTTTCTATGTATGTGTTACTGAGGAATTGAACCCAGGTCTTCGTGCATGCTAGGCAAGCACTCTACCACTAGGCCAAACTCCCCGCCCCTCTTGTATGATTTTTTAAAAGTTAAAACCTGAACATCTGAGAATCCAATAGCTAGGACTCAGCCACTTGCTCCAAAGGGACAATGAAGAGTGACTATGAAGGGCAGAGAAAGGAGGCTTTTCAAGTGAGCCACAACAGGAAGAATGCAAAAATGGGTTTGGAGCACGGAGCTGGTAGCTCATGCTTGTAATCCTAGCTACTCAGGAGTCTGAGACCTGAGGATCATGGTTCAGAGCCAGCCCAAGGAGAAAAGTCCCTGTGAGGCTTTCATCTCTAATTAACCACTCAGGAACAAAACAAAACAAAACAAAAAACTGAAAGTGGCTCTGTGACAGTTGCCCAGGCCCTGAGTTCAAGCCCCACCCCATCCCCCCAAAAAAAGAGTTTGGAGACTCCATGCCCATTTTGAGGGTACTCATATAAACTTCCAGATTCTATAGGGAAGGAACAAGAAGCATCCATAACCAGCCAAACAGTCTTGGTCATAGTGCCTTGTGATTGGCCAACATGGCAGGATTGGTCAGGGATGGCAGGTCACGATAAGAAATTCCTTACTGAGCCGGGTGCCAGGGTGTCCTGCCTATAATCCCAGCTACTTAGGAAACTGAGATGTGAGGATTATGGTTCAAAGCCTGTCCAGGCAGGCAAGTCCTTGAGACAAGAATATGCAATTAACCACCAAAAAGCCACATGTGGAGTTGTAGCTCACGTAGCTTTGAACCCAAAAACTCAAAGAAAGCAGCCAGGCCCTGACTTCAAGCCCAGGAACTGACGCACACATTAAAATCATTTAAAAAGTCCTGGACGCCTGCCTGGGGATGGTCATATGTATATGTGTGACAGTGTACTGGGATTTGAATTCAGCGGCAGACTTGTGAGGCTGATATTCTACCCTCGAACCATGTGTCCAGCCCTTTCTTACAAGATGCTGGTTCACCAGTGAGTTGTGTTGTTTCTGGAATGCAAGGTAATTGCCAAAGGGACCAGCTCAGAGCAATGATGAACAAAACATGGTGGCAGAAATGCCAAGTTTCCCTTTGCTTTAGGTATCTGTCTGTCTGCGTCTGTCTCCCTGTCTCTTCCCTCCTCCTCCCCTCTCCCCTCTTCTCTATTTGGTGCCAGTACTAGGGTTTGAACTCGGGGCACTCACTACCCTTTACTTTTTCTACTCCAGGCTAGAACTCTACCACTTGAGCCATAGATCTGCTTCTGGCTTTTTTTTTGTGGTTTATTGAAAAGTCTCACAGACTTTCCTTCCCAGGCTGGCTTTGAACCAGGATCTTCAGATCTCAGCTTCCGGAGTAGCTAGACTTGCAGATGTGAGCCACTGGTGCCCGGCCTCACTCAGCTCGTGATGATTTAAGTGTAGAAACAAGAAGCTGACTGGTTAGTCTCTCTCTAGAGATGGGGACTGGGGTGGAGAACGAGGCAGGGCCTGTGATTTGATGCTGTTTGCAAGTTAACAGCCTACCATAACTTCATAGCTGTTTTAAAGTAACCCTTTGGGTCAGAAACAAAGTGTGGGTTATGAAACACAATAGCGTTTTTGTGCTTGGCTCTGTAGTCTCATTTTCCACAGAGCAATGCAATGGGGTTCCAGGCAACTAACACTGGGCCACAGAGAACTGCGACATAGCACATGAAATCAGAGTTTTAGGCCCTCGGACCAAATTCTTGAGTTTCCACATGTCAGGTCCACCATTCACGCCCTCTATGTCAAATAAAGAAAGGTGGTTTATTAGGTAGCATGAGCAGCTTCTGTTTCTCTTCAGCCAGCTTCAGGTACAGACATGAGCTATAGGTTGAAATAGACAAAGAAGCAGGGGTAGAGGGAGGGAGGTTTGTGTAATGAAGATGCGTTCAGGCGTGGCCTGGGTGACCTTATCTCAGGGATTATTGTTAGTTCTGAGAAGGCTCTGTCATTCCCTTCCTTTGGAAGGTTTTCCTCCATTCTTTCTTGTCAACGTGTCCTCTCTGGACTCCAAGGTGAATGACTTAGACAGACAAGTGTAAAATAGAAGCATTATTGCCTAGCTTATCTCCTGCTATTGGTTAATTCCCTAGGCCTATGTAGGGAATTGGTGCTGTTCAGTAAAAAGCAATTTTGGGAAGGGGGTGGGGTGGTAGGTGGTTAGGATAGAGTATCTTACGGCTTGAACTCAGTGCCTGGGCACTGTCCCTGAGCTTTTGTGCCCAAGTCTAGTGCTCTATTAGTTGAGCCACAGCTCTACTTCTAGATTTTTTTGGTTGGTAATTGGAGATGAGAGTCTCATAGATTTCCTTGCATAGGCTGGCTTTGAACCACCATTCTCAGATCCTCAGAAGAGCTAGAATTCCAGGCATGAGCCACCACTCCTGACCAAAAGCAACATTTATATTACAAAGGGAATACTGAGTTTAAAGATCCAGAATCTTCTAGAATAAGAAGAAAACCTGCCCTTTATCTATCTCTGTCTTCCAAGGCTGTTCCTTGTACAAAGATCAGTTAAGAGATTATTTGAAAACTAGGCTGCTAATAGCTCACACCTGTAATCTTTTTTTTTTTTTTTTTTTTGGTGCCAGTCCTGAGGCTTTTTCCTCAAAAGCTAGCACTCTGCCATTTGAGCCACAGCTCCACTCCTGGCTTTTTCTATGTATGTGCTACTGAGGAATCGACCCCCGGTCTTTGGGCATGCTAGGCAAGCACTCTACCATTAGGCTAAACTCCCTCATGCCTGTAATCTTAAATACTCTGGAGGAGGAGATCTGAGGATCTTGGTTCAAAGCCAACCTGGGCAGAAAAGGCTGATCGACTTTTATCTCCAATTAACTACCACAAAACCAGAAGTGGTGCTCTGGCTCAAAGTGAAAGAGCACAAGCCTTGAGCAAAACAGCTCAAGGTCCTGAATTCAAGCCCAGGAACAACAACAACAACAAAAAGATTATTTGAGCCAAGTGGGCTCATACCTGTAATCTAGCTACTAAGAAGATTGAGATTTGAGGATTGTGGTTCAAAGCCAGCCTAGTCCTGTAAGTCTGTGAGACTCTTATCTCCAATAAAGCCTCAAAACCAAAAATCAAAACCAGAAATGGAGCTGTGGCTCAAGTGGTAGAGTATTA
The DNA here is from genome assembly GCF_031878675.1 of Megascapheus bottae. NCBI lineage: Eukaryota > Metazoa > Chordata > Mammalia > Rodentia > Geomyidae > Megascapheus > Megascapheus bottae. Next base: position 27,929,053 of record NC_143525.1, on the reverse strand, counting down.
ACTTTGAGTGAAAAACCTCAGGAATAGCTGGCACGTTGGCTCACACCTGTAATCCTAGATACTCAGGAGGCTGAGAAATGAGGATCATAGTTCAAAGCCAACCCAGGCACAAAAGAACAAGAGACTTTTATCTCCAATTAACCACTAGAAAACAAAACAAAAACAGGAAGTGCGGCTGTGGCTCAAGGGTAGGACGGTAGCCTTGAGCTGAAGAGCTCAAGGACAGCGCCCAGGCCCAGAGTTCAAGCCTCATGACCCACAAAAGAAAAAGAAATCTTAGGAATACAACTCAGGACCTGTGTTTAAGCCCCAGTATAAGAGAGGGAGAGAGAGAGAGAAAGAGAGAGAGGGAGAGAGAGAGAGAGAGAGAGAGAGAGAGAGAGAGAGAGAGAGAGAGAGAGAGAGAGAGAGAGCAGGAGAGATTAGAATAAAGGTACTGTTAGCTGTACCAGTCTTGTGACTGTACTCATTGAAATGCTGGAACATGAGACACATGAGAATTTCTCTGAAGAATGAACTCCCAACAATCAGAGTATCTCAAATTTAATCTTCATTCAAGTCTTGTGAGGCTGTGATCTAGCGGGTCAACAGAGGAGGGGGAGAAGGGGGACATCTGAGAGAGTTATCAACAAGAGGGCCAACCTGCTCCCAAATCACAAAATCACGTCCCAGCCTCAAAGCCAAGACGTCAGCAATCCCTGCAGGCCCCTAAGTGCCAGTCTGGGCCTCTGTGATGGAGGGAATACTTGAATGGGGTGGTGATGATGCCGTGTGCTGTGCAGGAAACCTGAAACAGAAAATCCTTCTACTCCTTAAGGGGACACATGTTAACAAAGAGCTGTAAAGAGAGAAAGCATTGTAATGTAATGAAAACTTGCCAACTCACAAGTGACCTCCATAGCCTGAAGGCTGGGCTCCGGGAGTTTCTCACAGATATCTCCACAAATACTCAAGCCTAGCGCTGTTGTGCTCACCCCACAGGCAACTTGCTTTCAGTCTATTAAAAGTACATTTGTGACAGGTTCTTTGGGTGTGCTTGTGTGTGTGTGTATGCCAGTACTAGAGCTTGAACTCAGGGCCTCCCGCTCTTGCTTGGCTTTTTCCCTTCAGGCTAGTGCTCTATCTCAAGAACCTCATCTCCACTTCTGGCTTTTTGCTGGTTAATGGGAGATAAAACGTTCACAGATTTGTCAGCCCCAGGCTAGTTTCAAACTGTGATCCTCAGATCTCAGCCTCCTGAGTAGCTAGGATTTACAGGCATGAGCTGTTAGCACCTGATTTGTGACAGGCTCTTAAACTGACTTTCTTTTGCTGAAAAAAAAAAAAAAAGAAAAGTGAACTGATTCCTTACTTGTATCCTACAAATTCACTAAAATCAGGAGGAAAGCTTGGCATCTCTACCTCCATGTTGTATTCAGCTTTGTTCTAAGCAGTTCTCTCCACGGTCACTTTGGGTTCCAGGAAAGGCAGGACTGATCTTTATGACATCTTTATGACACAGGACTAAAACTACCCCTAGGAAATAGCAGAGCTGGGCTGAGAGTGTGGCCTAGTGGTAGAGCGCTTGCCTAACATACATGAAGCCTTGACTTCAATTCCTCGGCATCCATAGACACAGAAAAAGCCAGAAGTGGTGCTGTGGCTCAAGTGGTGGAGCACTAGCTTTAAGAAAGCTCAAGGATAGTGCCTAGACCCTGAGTTCAAGCCCTTGAACTGGAAAAAAAAAGAAAAAGAAAAAGAAAAGAAAGAAACAGCAGAGCTTTGCAGGACAGATCACCCCAAATAAGAACAATTATCCATAATTAGTAATATAAGAGAAATAATATAATGTAATTATATTGTGGGAAATATAATTAGTATAGATTAAGTATAATGTCATTATAATTAATTACAATGTAATTGATATAATTATAATCTATAGAATAGAAAAATAAATGGAAATAATATAATGGAACTAGATTGCTTCTCTCAAGTAATGACAGCTATAGCACCTTTGCTAGCACCTGGAGAGAACCAAAACTGAGATAATGATCATCCAGGCCACACCTGTACCTGAGACTCATGCATATCTTTGCTCCCTACCCCCAACTCTTCCTCTATTTAATCCAAATGCTTATGTCCTTCTTTACCTCGAAGATGGCTGAAGGTGAGCTGAAGTGTCATCTTCCCATGACATCAGGCCATGTGAAAAAAATGGTTCTTTCTGGGAGCTGGTTGCTACACCAGTAATATTAGCTACTCAGAAGGTTGAGATCTGAGGAGTGAGGTTCAAAGCCAGCCCAGGCAGGTAAGTTTGTGAGACTCTTATCTCCAATTAATCACCAAAATTCTAGAAGTGGAGCTGTGGCTCAAGAGGCAAAGTGATAGCTTTGAACAAAACAGCTCACAGCCTCGAGTTCAACTCCCAGGACCCACACACATACAAAATAATCTTGCTCTGCCCTTCACTGGGTCTCTATTAGGCACATAGGGGCAAATGGCTGGTATTGACATGTTCCTTTCCTAGTAGACTTTCCTGTGACTTCAACTGTGTTGCCTTAATAATTCCTCTCACCAGACACAATGACTACGCCGAGTCTGGTGACAGGAGACCCTTTCCCCTGCCAGGCCACAAAGAGGCAGCCAGATGCACTGGGAACCAGCAGCTGCCTGGCTGTAGAATGTCTTGGAGATGGGTCAAACAGTGGAGAACAAGACCTTTCCAGAACCTTCTGGAACCAACATGGCCGACCCTGACACCTGCTGAATGTCTGGGTTTCATTATAATGGCATTTCCACGTGAGCTTTGCCATTTCCATCATGCACCTGTAATCTGTACCTAGAAGCAGCGTTGGCTGGGAAGCTCGGACTCCTGCCACCTGCCAGTGTTCACGGGCTAATGAAGAGCAGCCCGTGAAGTTTGGCATCTTGCTGTCCATTTTATATCTCTAATCCAGTAAAGGCTATTGAATAAGCATGACCCAAGCCCCCTCTTGCCAGGCTCCAAGGACAGTTTTTTTTATGGTTACAAGGCAGGGCCTGACCAATCCTGAGATTGGTGAACAATCTGACCACACCTGTGACTGGGGCTGGGCCTGTTTGATTAGGCAGACTTCTCTCCCTATCCCCTGTTCTACCTCTATTAAAACCTAAAGCTTATGTCTGTGTGGGAGAGATAGGCAGAAGTGTTGACTTTGCCTCTCCCCAAAGTGTGTCTTCTCTTCACCACTAGACTCTTTGGTATCTTGGGGAATAAAGCTGGACTCGCATACTAACCTATCTCAGAGGGCATGAAAAAAAAAAAAGCCAGGCATGAGTCAGGTGCCAGTGACTCAAGCATGTATTCCTAGCTACTCAAGAAGTTGAAATCTAAGGGTCAAGGTTTAAAGCCAGTCTGTTCAGAAAAGTCTGTGCGACTCTTAGCTCCAATTAACCAGCAAAATTTAGAGTGAAGCTATGGTTCAAGTGGTAGGGTGCCAACCTCAAGTGATAAAAACCAAGTTAGAACAAGAGGCCTTGAGTTCAAGTCCTAATACCAGCTCTTCCAAGCTCTCAGTAGTGGCAACAAGTAGAGATCAAGCCACTTTCACAGTCTGTGCTGGTATCCTGGTAGGTGCCACATCTTAACACTTTTGCTGTTCAGTGATTACTGTGCAGTGGAAATGAAGGGGTGTGTGTTTAATCACTAACTCCACGCTGGGCAGAGGCAGGCCTCACAAAGGGAGCTGCTACCATCAGAAGTGCCAAAGAAAAAGTTTCCTATAAAGACAAGGAGAAACCTTAGATGAAGCCTCTGCCGAGCTGTGTGATTTGACCTAGTGCCTTCTTTATGCCTTCGTTGTGTGTGAGAAAGAGATAATAATTCCTTCTGCTCAGGCAACAAATGGGAAGGAACAGAAAATAATGTCATTTGCTGGCTTCTATGAGCCACTGTTTCTGCCTGTAATCCTAGTTACTCTGGAGCTGAGCTCTGAGAATTGCTATTTGGAGCCAGGCTGGGCAGACAAATCCCAGAGACATATTTCCAATTAAATGCTGAAAAGCTAGAAGTGGAGGTATGGCTCAAGTGATAAACACTGTCACCCTTGAGCAAAACAGTCACATAAGAGTACAAGGACCTGAGTACAAGCTCTAGTACACATACACACACACAGAAGGAAAGATATGTATGTAAAAGAGATCCTGCCTGGGCGTGGCTACTAGTGGGAGGTGGGGCGGCAGGGGAGCGAATAGGGAGGGTGAAGAAGGCCAATAAAATCAATATGCATGTACACATACATGTGTGGAAATGGAACAGTGACACTCGGTGAGGCTGACTTGGGAAGGGGGAGGGGACAAGGAAGAGTGAGGAAGAGGGTGCATGTGTTCAAGGTAGTGTATGCACACATGGACGTGTCACCCTGTAACCCCCGGGGAAGCTAACTGGTGCTAACTTTAACAAATATGTAGAAAGAGCTGAGAGCAGCGGCTCAATCCTGTAATCTTGAGCTTGTGGGGAGGCAGAGATCAGAGGATCCAAGTTTGAGACTAGCCTAGGCATAAAAGATCAGGAGAGGGCTGGGAGTTTGGCCTAGTGGTTAAAGTGCTTGCCTAGCATGCATGAAGACCCGGGTTCGATTCCTCGGTACCACATACATAGAAAAAAGCTGGAAGTGGTGCTGAGGCTCAAGTGGTAGAGCTCTAGCCTTGAGAAAGTCCATGGACAGTGCTCAGGCCCTGAGCTCAAGCCCAGGACTGGCAAAAAAAAAAAAAAAAAAAAAAAAAAGATCAGGAGACTCCATCTCATTCATAGGCTGGATGTGATGTCACATGCTTATCATCTCCAGTGTTGTAAGGAAGCACAAAGTGGGAAGATTTCAGACCAGGCTGACCCCATAGAAAAAAGAGTTGGAGGCATGGGTCCCGTGGATTTGATGTTGGGGGAGTTCAGACCCCACTACTGTCAAACCAAATTGTTTTTTGAATGGAGGGGAAATACAGCCAAGTGCAATTCCCAGAATGAACACAGCAAGTAGTAGACATATTCAGTAACGTTTTCCTCCCCAGTTACACTGATGTGTGTATGATAAAATAAGGGCCAGGTGTAGGAGCACAAATCTCAGCTAGTCAGGAGGCTTCACTGGGGTGATTACTATTTGAGGCCAGTCTAGGCCAAGGGTTAATGAAACTATTAAGAGTCAGTGAGAGACTACTGGTGTACCGAAAAATCCTAAGGCTATTCATGCAGGGAGTCTTATGAACTGGGCACCTGGGTACCCAGGTGTGTTTAACCTTAAAACAGAATGCCCTCTCCACCCCCATCGACCTTATTAGGACTGAAAAGGACTCAGGATGGGTGGCCAGATACCTTCTACCCCCAAACCACTCACAGACCCACGGTTGCAAAGCTTCTATATTTGTATAATATATTCCCTGGCATTGGATAAGGATCAGTAGTTCAGAGATAAGCGCACTGTCAATCCAAGACCAGTTGAGATTAATTCACGCCTGAGCTCGCCACTCCTGTGACCCTTGATCAGGCTTTCAAAACTGAGTCACTCCCAGTTGGGTGTGGTGGTACACGCCTGTAATCCCCGGCTCTCTGGAGCCTGAGGCAGGAAGATGATGTGCATTTGAAGCTAGCCTGGGAAGACCTTATCCTCTCCTTCCCCTGCCCCCCACCCCCAAAAAAAAGGTGGAGGGGGGAGGAGATAGGACCTGCCTGTGTTTGGGAATTTGATGGCAAACCTTTTCATGTCCCCAGGGAAGAGACCATACAGATTCTATAGCAATCTGTTCAGCTCATAGATCCAATGGGGCTCTTCCGTATTCCAGGTCTGTGCAGGGGTTAAGTGCTCCATCGCCCTGACAGCTATGGTTAGTTCTGAGATGGGCAAATAGCCCTTGCCAGGCTGCAGACCAGCTCTGGGATACACAGGGACACTGGGTGGGGAGGAAGTTAGGAGGAAGTCCTTTCCTTGGAGGACCGTAAGGGTTATGGGTAGTCCCCTTGGCCTCCTGTAATGAGAACTGGACTGAAAAGGAAGCTGAGAGAAGAGGTGAGAAGGTAATACAGAGGTGTGCGTGTGAGTAAGAGAGGGACATTTTGAGAACACAATGTGACTTTTGGATCTAGCCATGCTTGAAGCCACAGCTAACCCTGGGTTTGGCTTTCTAATCCGCTTGACTACAAACGGATTCTCATGATGTTTTTGTGTCATTGCTAGTGGAAAATACTCATGGATGGATACAGCCTGAGTGTGAATAAAGCCTTAAAATGTCTGACTCAGAGCCGGGCTCCAGTGGCTCACACCTGTAACCCTAGCAAGGTTTGAAGCCAGTCCTGGCTTCAAGTAACCACCAAAAAGCCAGAAGTAGAGGTATAGCTCAAGTAGTAGACTGCCAGTCTTGAGTAAAAAACGAACAGTGCCCAGGCCCTAAGTTCAAGCCCTATCATGGGCACACACACACACTTCTAACCCAGGGTATTTTGAGTTGGAGCCCTTCCTGTGCTGATAGGAGTCTTATTTCCCCCCCCAATTTCCTTTATTTTTTTCTTCATTCAATTCCAGGCTCTAGTCTGGTCCAAATCTCCAGCACCACCCACCTTTCAGACCCTTGCTGCATCCTTAGTCCCGCCTACATCCTCAGTTCCATCTCTTTGCCAGGCGAGGCTTGCTGTGTGGTTTGTTTGACTAGTATCTGCTCCTTGCCCACAGTAGCCATGTTTATTTTATGAAACTCTCCTGCCCCTGCAGAGACATCCCCATCGGCATTCAAGACAATCTCTCCAGTGGCTGCGGGTCTAGGCCCACCTAATATGTCGTTGGCCAAAACTCCTAATAGATTGAGTGCTTTCTAGGCTCCGGGCACCAGTCTGCATGCTTTTCGCCATTACTGCATTTTGGCTCTACAGCACTAAAGTGCTGAGGAAAATAAGGGATTGGTGAAGAAGTGATCAGGTTGGCTCTGAAGTCAAAGCTCGTAACGCCTGGGCACCTTCTCCACACCTCACCACCAGTGGAAGCCATTACCAAGCATCCAAGGCATTTCCCATGTGCCCCGAGACCCCGCCATGTAACCCAGTTGTGGCAGTTGCTTTGGAGAACAAATGAGATGGCTCTGTCTTTACCTTGATACCCAAGGGCATCTGAGCATGAACATATTTCCAGTTTTGTCCCTTCCTCTCCGTGGGCAGCAAAGAGGGATGTTCCTATCTGTTTTGGAGTCTTCACCAGGCTAAATTGTTACTCAGTACTGGGGGGGCTAAGGCCAGAGAATCTCAGGTTCAAGGCCAGCCTGGGAGAAAGAGAGACCTTGTCAATAAGACCTCTCAGGGTATTTTGCTAAATTATATTACAGCACGCATGCACACTCTTCTGGGCACACTTGAGGGCTCTTCTGTTTAGCCCTCAAAGCAGCATCCTGGGAGGTTTTATACTGCCTGTGTATCTTGTCTACCCCCAAATACTTCCACCCCCTGGAAGGCAGGGGCCTCATCTTAGACCTCTACTCTGTTTCTTCAGGTAAATGGTACAAATCCAGGGCCCTACCTAGCCTTTGCACTAGTCAGGCGGCATCTCTGTGTCCCCCTACCCCTTGAACTGAAGTAGGCATCCCAGCCCCCAAGGTATGGCAAGCCAGAAATGCCCAGATGAGCTGGGAATATGGCTTAGTGGTAGAGTACTTGCCTAGCATTCATGAAGCCCTGGTTTCGATTCCTCAGTACCACATAAACAGAAAAATTCAGAAGTGGCACTGTGGCCAAAGTGGTAGAGTGCTAGCCCTGAGCAAAAGGAAACTCAGGGACAGTGCCCAGGCCCTCAGGTCAAGCCCCAAGACTGTCCACAAAAAGGGGGGGGGGGGCGGGAGTTTGGCCTAGTGGTTAAAGTGCTTGCCTAGCATGCATGAAGACCCAGGTTCAATTCCTCGGTACCACTTACATAGAAAAAAGCCGGAAGTGGTGCTGAGGCTCTAGTGGTAGAGCTCTAGCCTTGAGAAAGTCCAGGGACAATGCTCAGGCCCTGAGCCCAAGCCCAGGACTGGCAAAAAAAAAAAAAAAAAAAAAAAGCCAGGATATTCACAGGCCGTGAAGGAGATTAATTTAATACCTGCCTTACACTAATGTCTTGGGGAATCCAAATACCCCAGCCCTCTCTCTCCTCAGCTGCCATGGGGTGGGGCAGAGCTGAGCTTTGAATTACTTCCCACGCTGCACTGTAGGGTCAAGTGCAGTAGGAAAGCTGGATTAACACTGCGGCCTGGCCTGCTCTCTGTGCAGCCTAGCCTGCTCTTTGCTGTGGCCTGGTCTCCCTTCACCTCCTGAATAATCTCCTGAATTCCTACCTCAGGGCCTCCAGCTGAGCAAAGGCAAACCAAGACAATCCTTAGTGCTCACGCAATAAAAATATTTGTGGAAGAAAGGAATATACATTTAGGATAAGTGGCACAGTTAGGTACAGTATCAGCACACACACACACACACACACACACACACACACACACACACACACACGAAAAAACAACCACAACCACCACCAAAAAGTAGGTGTGGTGGTACATGCCAGGGGTCTTAGCTACTCAAAAGGTGAAGATAGGGAAATCACAGTTCAAGGCTAGCCTGGGGAAAAAAAAGCATGAGACTCCAATCTAAATCAAAAACTAAAAGCAAAAGGACTGAGGTAGCATGTGGCTTGGAGTGCTTGCCTAGCATGCATGAAGCCCTGGGTTGGATTCCTCAGTAACACAGACATAGAAAAGGCTGGAAGTGGTGCTGTGGCTCAAGTGGTAGAGTGCTAGCCTTGAGCACAGAGAAGCTCAGGGCCAAAGCCCAGGCTCTGAGTTCAAGTCGCAGGACACACACACACACACACACACACACACACACACACACACACACACAGGCAGAGGGTAGTATCTAGCTGTAACGACACATTAAATAACAAACAGAAATGCTTGTTTATTTAAGAAAAAAAAAAAAAAGCAGTTCTGTAAAGCGCTACATTTCCTAACTGGCTGATGGTCAGGCACATGTTTTTCCTGGGCTTATTGGCAAAGAAGAGGCTGACTTCCTCCACACAGGGGACAGACAAGTCTGATTCCTTTTCTACTTTTTGAACACATAAACTTGTGGGGAGGAGGAGGGGAGAGGGTGGAGCTGCTCAGCCCTGGGGAATAGATTTTACTTGGCCAGATCACCGGCTAAATCATTGGGCGTGAACTTTGCAGTAAGGTTGCCTTCCAGGTGCAGGTGTGTGGGGTCTGTGTTGGAGGGGTCTTGCCTGCCACTGGGGCTGCAGTCTTTGTCTGAGAGGTAGGGTAAGTTGTCGGGGGTCTCCTCGGGGCTGGGATCGGAAGGGAAGCCCTTGAGGGCAGAGATGCGGTAGCGCTTCCTCCGATTCAGTTTATATATCCGAATCCTTTCTTTCTCTGCTTCTGGGTCGGTGAGAATGCCATCCCAGCGCAGACTCTCGTTGACCTGGTTCGGGAGGTTCTTTTCTATTTCAGCAAAATGGGGGAATGTCATGGTGTGGGAGGAGGGAGGGTTGTGTTGGCTTTCTTCCATGGGGCTGTGGTCTTTGCTGGGGCTTAACATGTCCTGGAAGGATGCGGAAAGGGTCTGAGTCTTCGGGCCTCGACTCTGGTGTTTATCTGCTGCGTGGAAGAGAAGGAGGTTAATGTCTGCCCCCTGCCTTGAAAGATGCCTAAAAAAACCACAGACAGGGGATAGGAAGCTCTTTTCCTCCAGCCTCATTCACCCTCCCCCCAACTCCACAGCCTGCAGGGTTTTGTCAGTTGTTTCGGGGGGAGGAGGTTTTCCCCCCTACTTTTTGCATGCTAAGTTATACCCCAGCCCTGGAGCCAAGAGGCCCCAAGAGCATCATGAATTTGTCAGTGTCACGCAGGGAGTGGGAGATCTGAAGGCTGGTCTGGCTCTTAGTGCCCTTTCTTTCCACTGTGCCCTCGTGTCCCCCTCCCCTACATCACCAACAGCTTTCCAGGCCTCGGAGGTTATGACTCTACCACCAGTCTAGACATTTTATGATGGAACAAATGCAGAACAGAAATGCTTCCTAAATCTGATTGGTGAAATGGATACTAGGCCAAACCAGGACATACTTCTGATGTATGCCTTTCCTCCTCTTTCTCCCTACCCCCCCCCCCCCGCACTTTTTTTTGGTGCCCAGTACTGGGGCTTGAACTCAGGGCCTTGTGCTCTAACAATTTGCTTTCTCACTTAAGGCTGGTGCTCTACCACTTGAACCACAGTTCCACTCCCAGTTTTTTGCTGGTTAATTAGAAATAAAAGTCTCTCAGAGGCTGGGAGTTTGGCCTAGTGGTTAAAGTGCTTGTCTAGCATGCATGAAGACCCGGGTTCGATTCCTCGGTACCACATACGTAGAAAAAAGCCGGAAGTGGTGCTGAGGCTCAAGTGGTAGAGCTCTAGCCTTGAGAAAGTCCAAGGACAGTGCTCAGGCCCTGAGCCCAAGCCCAGGACTGGCAAAGAAAAAAAAAAAAGTCTCTCAGATTTTTCTGCCCAGGTTGTCTTCAAAGCTCAGTCATCAGCTGGGAGTTTGGCCTAGTGGTAGAGTGTTTGCCTAGCATGCATGAAGACCTGGGTTCGATTCCTCGGTACCACATACATAGAAAAAAAGCCAGAAATGGTGCTGAGGCTCAAGTGGTAGAGCTCTAGCCTTGAGAAAGTCCAAGGACAGTGCTCAGGCCCTGAGCTCAAGCCCAGGACTGGCAAAAAAAAAAAAAAAAAAAAGAAAAGGCTCAGTCATCAGCTCTCAGGCTCACAGGTATGAGCTGTCAGCATACCACCATCTTTTCCTTTCTCTCCTTCACATTGATAGCTCTTAAAAATTATATGATACAGGGGCTGGGAGTTTGGCTTAGTGGTGGAGTGCTTGTCTAGCATGCACAAAGACCTGGGTTTGATTCCTCAGTACCACATAAATACAAAAAAAGCAAGAAAGTCATTCTGTGGCTCAAGTGGTAGAGCTCTAGTCTTGAGAAAGCCCAAGGACAGTGTTCAGGCCTTGAGCTCAAGCCAGGACTGGCAAAAAAAAAATTATATGATAAATATATAAGTTGAGTTGTGTTTTATTCATCATCTTTCTCTTTTTTGGGGGTAGAGGTGGAAACAGACATATCCCCCAGGGAAAAGGGAGAACAGAAAAGAGAAAAGAAAAGACAGGTGAAAACCCCCTATTATGCTATGCTCTTACTTCTTTCTGAAACTATTTGGTGTCCCCTGCTGACAGTCTGAGGAACATGCCACATGGCCACTGTAATGTCCACAACCAAAAGCTACACCCAAAGGGCAATGAACTTTCTGGCTTGGCTTTTCAGATACACAGACAACTTCTTGCCTTTTATGCTAGAGTTTTTTTTATTAAGTTTTTTTTTTTACCTTTTTATTATTGCCACAATGAAGCAACTCTAACCTTCCCAGTCTTTGATCCCTTCTCAGACACAAGGCTGACTTGGGGAAGATGGCTGCTTTTTCTGTTCCTAGCTCTGCGCATAAAAGCCAGAAACGCCAGCCAGGACTAGCAGGATGGGAGGTGGGAGCCCCTCTCCTGAAGGTCAAAACCACTAAAGTAGAAGTCACCGTGCAGGTGACCAGACAGTCTCTTAGCACTTAGGATGAGTGCCTTTCCATGTCTGTTGCACTCTCTTCTTCAGTGGGCGCCCAGGGCCTCCATGGAGGGAACTGGGGGGTTCCAGGAAAGGAGCTTGGCAAAGGGTAAGGATGGGGTCTGTGGCTGGTGTTGTATATACACCTATGAAGGGATTGGTAAGAGACTGAGCGTTGTTGGGAGCGGTGGCTCACATCTGTAATCCTAGCTATTCAGGAGACTGAGATCTGAGGATCAAGGTTCAAAGCTAGCCTGGGTAGAAAAGTCTCTGTGAGATTCTTATCTCCTACTAAAAACCGGAAGTAGTTCCCTGGCTCAAAGTGGCAGAGTGATAGCTCTGAACTGAATAGTTTAGGGATAGCACGCAGGCCCAGAGTTCAAGCTCCATGATGGAAGAGAGAGAGAGAGGGGGAGAAAGAGAGAGAGAGAGAGAGGGAGAGGGAGAGGGAGAGAGAGAGAGAGGGAGGGAGAGAGAGAGAGAGAGAGAGAGAGAGAGAGAGAGAGAGAGAGAGAGAGGGAGGGAGGGAGGAAGGAGGGAGAGAGAGAGAGAGAGAGAGAGAGAGAGAGAGAGAGAGAGAGAGAGAGAGAGAGAGAGAGAGGGAGGGGAGGGAGAGAGAGAGAGAGAGAGAGAGGGTGGGAGAGAGAGATCCCATGTGGATTCATACGTGGGTAAAGCCTCCAGTTCCTTGAGGGGGGATATCCAGCTTGTGAATGTCTAATGGTATCAGGGTGAAAGTATCTGGGTGAATGTGCCCAGGTACCATTCAGTAGTGGTCTACCATTGTAGGGTGTTGCTTCAAAGGGAATCAGGGATGATAAAAGGTTGTGGCAATGACTGGTGTCTGTGAAGCCCAAGGCTGCTCCTCGATGGATAGTGAGTGGAGTCTATTGTGTGTGTGTGTGGGGGGGGGTTAACCGCACACACACACACACACACACACACACCCCTCTCTTTTTTGGCACTGGGAATCGAACCCAGGATCTGGCAGTTTGCCGCTGCGCGGCATCCCAGCCCCAGGGTGGGGGAGGATTCTTCCTATTTTAGTGCTGGTTCCGGGTCTTGAACTAAGAGCCTCAGCTTCTCTACTTTCGCACTCAGAGCAGCCACCCTCCCACTGCAGCCACGCCTCTGGTCCACTTTTGTGCTGCTGGTAAATTAAGGGTTAGCGTCTCCAGGACGAGGGCGGCTTCCTGTCCGCTGGGGGCAGGAGGACCGGGCCTGCACGTGCTCGCGGAGTGAGTGCAGCCGGGCAGCCCTGCCGTGGGGCCCGGCTCCCAGTGTGTGGGGGCGGGGGAGCGGGGGTCGAGGACCCTGGACACCGAGACTCCCAGGGCGGGAGGTGGGGCTGCAGCTGCTGGTGGGGGTCGCCGAGTAGCACGGAGGAGGGCGGGGTGGGGACCTCCTCTTACCGTCCCCCTTGCTAGAGCCTTTGGTCTTCTTTTTCTTCTTTTTCCTCTTCACTTTGCGTTTGCTCAGCTCTCTGGTGCTTCCTGCAATGGGGGGCAGCCTAGACCCCGGCGGCGGCGAGCCGGCAGCGCCGCCCTCCCGCACCTCCTCTTCCTCCTCCTCCTCCTCTTCCTCCTCCTCCCTGTCTTCGCCATACTCCCTCGTCCCAGACCCACCACGGCCCTCCATCCGCCAGCTGGATCGCGTCCAGCGCCGGGGCAGCGGGACCGGGCCGCCGAGCTGGCTGCAGACACCCACGGCGAAGCCAGGCCCACGCGTCTCCATGGCGACCGCGCCCGCCTGGCGCCTGCGCGGTGGGCGCCGCCGCCGCCGCCGCCGCCGCCGCCGCCGCGGCGCTCCCGGGTGTGGAGCGGGGACTTAGTTGTGCGCATGCGTGGTTCGGATGGTCTAAGCCCACGAGCTAGGTGCCGGGCTGGGTAGCTAGAGATTCTAACTTCCGGGGCTTGTTCGTACCTGTGCCTTCTAGAATGCTATTTCTTCCTTTTGTTTTTTGTTTTTGTTTTGAGGGAAGTAGGCTAGTATTGGGACTTGAACTCAGCACCTCTCACTGGACTGCTTTACTCACGGCGGTGCTTGAGCCACTGTTCACTGGTTAATTGGACATAGTTTTGCAGACTTTTCTGCTCAGGCTGGTTTTGAATGGTGAATTCCAGGTTTCAGCCTCCTGAGTAGCTTTCATTAGGTGGGCACTGAATCATTAGCTAATGAACTGCCTCCTCTTCTCCTCCTCCTCCTCCTCCTCCTGCTCCTCCTCCTCCTGCTCCTCCTCCTGCTTCTCCTCCTCCTCCCCTCCCCCTCCTCCCCATTTATTTATTTATGTATTTATTTATTTCCTTGCTTACTTATTTAGTGCTGGTCTTATAAACTAATGTCTGAAAGCTGTCTTTTAGCTTTTTTTATTTTGCTCGAGGCTGATGTACCACTTGAATTGAATTTTTTGGTCTTTTGTTTATTCATCTGGAAAACACTCCTTTTTCTTTTTTGTCAGTCCTGGGACTTGAACTCAAGGGCTGGGCACTGTCCTTGAGCCCCTTTTGCTCGAGGCTAGCACTCTACCACTGGAGCCACAGCACCACTTCCAGCTTTGTCTGGGTAATGAGGAATCAAACCCAGGGCTTCATGCATACTAAGCCACATTCTCAGCACAAGTAAAACACTCCTGACTATGAAGAAATGCAACAGGTAATGGGAAACTCAGTGAGCAGCTGGCTGTCTCCTCTGTCAGGTCCAGTTCCTTGTTAACTCTGTTTCACAGCCAGTCAGCCCCTGGCACACAGCTAGTATTCTCTGAATGAATGAATGAAGAATGAATGAATGAGCAAAGTCTGGGTGATAGAACTTACAACTGGAGAGAGACTGTGCAACTATCCCCATTTGATAGACAATTGAGACACAGACGTAAAGTCGATGCTCATTAGTCGTTAAAGCTGAGCCTAGAATCCTATTAATCCTAATTCTACTTACGTATTACGTTATTTAGTTTGTAATTCTAGAGATGGAATCTAGGACCTCAAGTACACGCTACCAACTGAGCTGTATTCCCCCAGCTCCCAGTTCCCACATCCTGCAGGAAAACAGCAGACTTTGCAAAGATGTTCACTGACCAACAGAAGAGGTGAAAGTGTCTTCATAATCCGAGCCAGATTCCTCCTTGTTTCCCCTTTCTGTTGTGGTCTTGGGCAGTTACTGTTGTATTCAGGGGAGAACGGGGGTTTCCTTCTCTGGGAGGATCTGGTTGGATGGTGCTGACGTGGGTGTGCTGTGGACAGAGCTTGCTGCTTTGTCTCTTCTTGCCTTCTGGGTACCCTCAGGTGACTGTGGGGCCCCTGGCTCTATCCTGAGCAGGCTCTCAATGTCTTCCCCATAAACCATGTCTATTCTTCACCAGCATCAGTCTTAGACTTGAGCAAGACGAGGCCTTGCCCCAGGTCTTATATCCCAAAAGATCTTATGCTGATGCTGGGTGCTGGTGGCTCACACCTGTAAATCCTAGCTCAGGAGGCTGAGATCGAAGGATTATGATTTAAAGCCAAACTGGGCAGACGAATCCACGAGCCTCTTACATATCCATTTAACCAGCATAATTGTTGGAAGTAGAGGTGTGACTCAAGTGGTTGCACACTAACCTCTCCCCTTTGTTCTAGTTCATGGGTTAAGAACCCAGCACTTTGCTGAATGGCCATGGCTCCTATGCGCAAATACTTTCTCCATCTACCCATGGGAGCATTGGAATGGCACGTGCCACCCCTGGATAGCTCTGAGGAAAGAATCCCTCGCAAGATCCTTGTCTTCCCCAGCTTCCCTCCTCCCAGCTTGGATTTCTAGAGAATTTACAGGGGGACTTGGCCCATGGAACCCAGGAAGTGGCAGAAGGAGGCGCTCAGAAGGGATCAGCAGAAGAAACAGGAGCTGACCTGTTTTCAGGGTTGGCAGAGCATTGAGCAGGCAGTGTTGGTGTGTCAAGCACCAGCCTTAAGGAGTTGGTGATTTGAAAAACTCAGCTCTGTGATCTTGGGTAAATAACCTTATCCATTTCCAGCCTTTGCTCCGCCATGCCTGTGAAAGGGAGACCATGACAGCAGCTCACGAGCTGGCTTCATCAACTTGAAATAAGGCAGCGTGCAGAAAGTAAGTATTTGCGTGCATGCTCATCATGCACAGGTTCTGGCACATACAGGCTACTCCATGAAGTCGCCGAGTGCCCCTTAGGTTGCTGTCTGGACCAGTTTTGTGGGCTTTCATAGTGCAAGCCCCCAGAAGCTGAGACCCACCCACCCCCTCCGCTGTTTACAGTCACCCCACACCATAAACCGTGGAGAGGAAGCTAGGTCCCTTCTTTGAACTTTAGTTTCCTTTAGAACTTCAATTGCTGGGTTTGACCCCACCATCCTCACGCTGTTTCCCGAAGTTTCTTCCATGTTAGTTGTTGTTGCTTTACACTCTGATCTCTTAAGGAAGCACCCCACCCCCCACGAGGCCTTTTGTATAGCTAGAGCTGCAGCTAGGCTTCACTGACTGAGAGCTGAGCAATGAACTTTACCGCTTGTCTTGGTAGACTGCATGCTGTGTGCCGAATCTTTCAGGGGGTCAGTTCTAAGGCGGAGAGGGAGCCCCAAGGTTCCTGCTCCCTAGGAAGATTCCTGAAAAGTGTTTAGAAAAGGAAAGCTAGACACCAATGAAAGGCACAAAGACAGATTTAATCAGTGCTAATCCTGCAGAGGAACAAGACTGCAGGATGGACTTGAGCTTAATTCCCATCTGTATAGAGGCTACTTGACGTTAGTGTGGGCAGCAGTTGGTTATAGTTGGTGGGTAATGGGGGCAGGGGATTCTGGGGGGGGGGGAAGGGATCACAGCATTGTAGTTGGCCTTTCAAGTGACCAATCTGTGTGGCCACCAGGGTCATAAAATGTCAGAAGCTAGTTTGAGTATTGTGCCCACTTAAGGATAAATGATAGGCTTCCTTCTGGCCTAAGGCGACTCAACAAATAGTACTAAAGCATAGATATTTAACTTACATGCAATGTCACCTTCTACCTTTAGGTATCCTGCTAAAGTCAGGGTCCCTGTGGTTAAGCTGTGATTTACTGATGGACGTTTAGTTAGCCTAGACAGGAAAGTCTGTGAGACTCTTATCTTCAATTATCCACCCCAAATCTGGAAGTGGCACTGTGGCTTAAGTAGTAGAGCAACATTGGGCAGAAAAGCTCTGAGACAGCACCCAGGCCTCGAGTTCAAGCCCTAGGACTAGTGCACGTGTGTACACACGCACACACAAACGTGCATGCACACACACACACACACATGTACACAAAGCAATCTGGGTTTGGTGCATGCCTTTAAGCCTAGCTCGTGGCAGGTTAAAATAGGAAGATTGTGCTCTGAGGTTAGTCTGATAAAAAAAACTCAGGAGTCCTATCTGAAAAACAAAACAGGGTTTTGGTAAGCACTTGCTTACCAAAAGTGAGGCCTTAAATATCCCCATGCCACCATTACCGTAAAAAAAGAAGAGAGAAAGAAAGAAGGAAGAAAAGAAGAAAATAAGCACCCATTATGTTCTCTTACTATGGTACCTGACAGGATTCCTAGACCTTTCTGCACAAGTTAACCTTAGTGTACATCTGAATCCTTGGGAGAACTAATAACTAATTAAAATGCAGATTTCAGCACAGAACCCTCCTCCATCTTCCTCCTTCCTTCCTTCCAGTGCTGTGAGGCCACATTCAAAAAACTGGTTTAAAAGCCCAGAGTGGCCCACCACTGCCTGATGAATTCAACTGTAACCCCTCTATACGTTACCCCCACAATAAAATACAATTCAACAAAGCCAAAGGTAGTGCTGACTTGTAATCTCAGCACTTGAGAGGCTGAGGCAGGAGAATGTAGAGTTTAAGCTCAGGCTGGACTATATAAGACCCTATCAAAAAAAAAAAAAAAAAAAAGAAGAAGGAGAAGGGACGTAAAGAAGGGAAGGGAAAGGAAGACAGGCAGGCTGACTGACTGGTTTAAAGTAGATTTTGTTTAGACACACACACACAGCCAAAAGCTGTCTGGGACCCAGCACCCAATTAATATACCTTTGCCCCAGGAGCTGTGACTTGGTGATGCCTGGCAAGTCGCCTCCCGCTGTTACCTTTTCCTGGGCTCACACATCTATAGGCTGCATCCTTATAGTCCTTCCCTGGCTGGAGGCTTGTTACCTAGCTATCTCTGAGGTTACCGAACCTTGATTCTGGCCTGCAGATGACTCTTGAGTTGTAGGGGCTGAGACCACCCCCACACTGCCTACCTCTCTCCTATTCGTAGGTGCTGTTTTTGGAACCGGGGTCCCAAACACTGAACCCTGGGTAGACACGTGATGGGGAGATGGACTGAATCCCTTGGGCTGCTGTAGTTCATTAGTGAGAAAAGGCAAGCGGGGCTAGAGGATAGCTTGGTGGTAGAATGGGTGTCAAGCATACTTCAGGTTCTTGATTCAATCTCCAGCATTACCAAGAAAAAAAAATAATAAAGGGGTCCACTAGCAAAGAGCATGCCCAGGGCCCAGAGCGTGGCCTACACTAAGCCCTGGGTTCCATTCCTTAGAATCACATACACAGAAAAAGCTGGAAGTGGTGCTGTGGCTTGAATCATAAAGTGCTAGCTGTGAGAAAGTTCAAGGATAGTGCTCAGGCCCTGAGTTCAAGTCGCAGGACTGGCAAAAAGAAAAAGAAAAAACATGCCCAAGCTAAGACCACTAATGCCATTCTCTAATAAAAAGAGTCATAGTTCTGGGGATACCATTGGAGCAGGGAGACCCACAAAACAAGTCCCACACATTTTGCATTGTCAAGAGGGAAGGAAGCAACCACCAAACAAAACACAAAACCCCAAACCCCACAGTAAAGTCAACGTGAAGACAACTGATGCTCAAGCTGGAAGAATCTAAAAGAATAGAACAGAACTGGGTTATAACTCAAAGTATAAAATGAACGTGAACATAAACCACTAATTGAATGAATTAACATGGAGGGGAGAAGAGCCGAATCTTCCAGAGGTTTATGTGGAAACGCACTTTACAGAAACTGCCAGGTGAGTCTAACACTCACAGCACGTGACCGACATCCCCATCCACCCACGCCTTCACCCTTTCTAATAGAGGGACATTCCACCGTTTCCACGGCTTTCTGAAATGTGAAAAATAGACTACGGATGTTCCTTTTCTACTGTCTCATTGGATGTGTGTCATGTGTCACAGGAAACATAAAGCAGTTGCTGTCCTGGGGTTTATTGGACTAAAAAAAAGATGGGTCTGGGCTCTGTCCCTGAGCTCTACAACTCAAGGCTACCACCCTACCCCTGGAACCACAGTGCCACTTCTGATTTTCTAGTAGTTAAAAGGAGATAAGAGTCTCAGGTCCTTTTGTGCCCAGGCTGGCTTTGAACCTTGATCCTCAGATCTCAGCCTCCTGAGTAGCTAGGATTGCACTGCGCCTGGCTAAGAATCACTAATTCTCTCTCTCTCTCTTTTTTTTTTCTTTGCCAGTCCTGGGCTTGAGCTCAGGGCCTGAGCACTGTCCTTGGACTTTCTCAAGGCTAGAGCTCTACCACTTGAGCCTCAGCACCACTTCCGGCTTTTTTCTATGTATGTGGTACCGAAGAATCAAACCCGGGTCTTCATGCATGCTAGGCAAGCACTTTAACCACTAGGCCAAACTCCCGGCCCCAATAATCACTAATTCTTACCAGTGTGTCACTGGTCCCATAAAAAAGATAACCTAAGGCAGAAATAGCTAAAGTATAGATCGAAATCAGTGTCACTTGCAGATGCATACAACTCTCTAATGAAGATGCATTCTGCATGCATATTCATAAGGTCTTCAGTGAAAAAGAGGTCCCACCTGTGGGAGTAATTTATGTAATCTGATATCTATTTATCCTTGTCTAATAGACTCAATAGAATCTAACACACACACACACACACACACAGATTGATGAGTCTCTACTTTTTGATGGAGCTGCAGAATTCACAGTCTGGAAACCATTGCCTCCCTGAAATCCACATTCTTGGCAAGGTGAACTTAGTAGGTCCTCGTAAACCAGTTCTAGCTTACGCCCGCTGGCATCATTTTCTGCTCTCTCCGCCACAAAACAACCTTTTAATGCTCCTTCATCTGCCTTCTCTTGTCTTTGCACCTGCTGTTCCAGCTACCTTCTCCACCTGTCTGTCTGACACACTTCTAATCATCCTTCAAGTCTCTGTATCAGGTTCCCTATGAAAATGCCTCTTTGTGTCCTGCCACATGTCTCCTGTGTCCTGTTCAGCTGCAGAAGTCCTACTGGCTAAGACAGTGGGCTCTGGAGTCTGCCTGTCTATTCTGCGATTATGGCTCTGCTGTTATCTGGCTGTATGACTAGGGCTAATCACTTATGTTATTATGATTCATTTTCCATGGCTGCCTCATGTGGTAGCTGTGCACTATAAGATCAACATGCAGTAAACATTCTGTGGTACAGATAACAGGTGGATTTACAGCCCAACATCACACATACACCACACACACGTGCAGTCCCAGACATCTCTTTTCCTTTTAGACAGGGTCTGGTTATTTTTCCTGTGTTGCCCAGGCTGGCCATGAACTTGGGATCTTCTTCCTGCTTCCACTGTGTAATGGCTGGCACTACTGATGTACACTACTACGCTCTTCTTTCCTTTCTTCTCTCTTTTTATCATTCCTTCTCTCTTCCTTCCTTTGTGCCTTCTTCCTTCTTTCCTGTCTTCAGTGCTGGAGATTAAATTCAAGGCTTTGCACATATTAGGCAAGTGCTCTACTACAGAGCTATATGCCTAGCCCCATATGTAATCCATTAGAAGGAAAGAAATGAGTTAGCTTGGAGCAAGCAGGAAAAAAAAAAAAAGCTGAGGTCATTTTTAGAGTTTTGTTGAGTGGATGGGGAAGGTGCCAAGAACAAGCAGGCCACACGGCTAGTCTCCCTCCAGGATCTTGGAGTGAGAGTCTGTTACTGGTTGGTGGCTGGTCTACAGTGGGGTGCACACGTGCAGTCACGTGTGTTGGATGTGTGTGTTCCTCCATATAGAGCAGAGGACAAGCCATCCCCCAGATTCAGGAGAGGAGGAAATTGTTTCTTAGCTAGCTGGGAAGGCAGTGTCTGCTTTCTCAGGGAAGATGCCCCAGGGCACAGCCAGATGAAGGCAGTCTTGTAGGGGCTGTGTGGGAGACCGGGAGAAGAATTCAGTGAGACCAGTGAGCCAGTGTCCTTGGCCTAGCCAAAGCACAACTGAGAGGTGCAACAGGACCCAGTGCAGTCTTGCCCAGGGTTGGAAGGGTTACCCCTCCCAATAGGGAAAGTGCTACAAAAGGCTGCCTTCCTTAGATTTCTTGTAGTGCTACGTCAGAGAGGCTGATTCCCTACCAAAACTGTGAGTGCTCCCGCTTGGGGTGTGAACAACCATTGGAGGGGAGCTTATGATTGTATCTGTGGCCCTTGCCCCCTTGGGATTTAGGGATAAGTGATGCGATGAGGGGTTGCAGTGGTGACATTAAATTCCCATGAGCCAGGCATTGCACCAGAGGCTTCCCCTACATGACTTTGTTTTTGATGGTTAACTGGAGAAAAGAGTTTCACAGACTTTCTTGGTGGGGCTGGCTTCAAACCACTTTCCTCAGGCTCTGAGTAGCTAGGATTACTGGCGTGAGCCCCTGGTGCTGGTCCCTAGGCTGAGAGACCCCAGGATTTACCTAGACTGAGTGATCTGATGCACAGCCACGAACCATAATGGCAGTTTATACGAAGTAAAATTAAGTGACATTAAAACCTTAAATACCAACGCAGCCACACTGCATCTCTGCAAGGTAAGAAGTTGACTGGCCAGTGATGGATTATAGAAATTTGCTTAGCTGCCCAAGATTCCCTTACCCATAGAAAAGATCTAGAACTCCAAAGGAGGTCATCAGGAGAAGAATTGTGACTGTCAGAGGCTGCTGAGTGCATGTAACAACCAGGACTCCAGATCTGATTTCACTCAACTATTGATTTTCAGAGTCATCCCAGGACATGATTTCATAAAAAAAAAAAAAAAGCTTGGTCTCATGTTTATAATCACAGCTACTCAGGTGGTAGAAATCAAGAGGATTGTAGCTCAAGACCAGCGGAGGCAGGAAGTCAATGGGACCGTGTGCCTCAACCATGAAGCCTGGCATACCTGTAATCCCAGCAGTGAAGGCATAGGTGGTAGGATTGCGGTTTAAGACTAATTTAGGCAAAGACAACCCCTCCCTGCAAAACAGAGACCCTACCTAAAAAAGTAACTAGAGCACAAAGGGATTGGGCAGTGGCTCAAATGGCAGAGCACCTGCCCACTAACAAGAAGTGTAAGCTCAGACCCTAGTACCACCATTAGAAGATAAACTTTTGTCTAATTGTTTCTCCTATTATTTTTTTTCCCCCTGCCAGTCCTGGAGCTTGAACTCAGGGTCAGGGCACTATCCTTGGGCTTTCTCAAGGATCCAGCCTTTTCTGTGAATGTGGTGCTGAGGAACTGAACCCAGGCCCCTGTGCGTGCCAGGCAAGCACTCTACCACGAGACCACGCTCCCGGGCCCCTCTCCCATACGTTTTCAGCTCCGCGGTCACTCTTGCCAGTTACCCAGGCCCTGGAAACCGAGAACGTGGCAAATTGGTTTGGCATTGATGGAGCCAGAAAGGCGAGGCTGATGTGAGCTGTGGCTGATGACTTTTTCCAAGACTGGAAACAGTTGCCCCTGTCTGAGTCTCCATGAAGTCCGCGCTCAATTCACTCAGACCGCTCTACGAGGCGGGTTCAGCGGGGGCTCCAGAAACGCTCCAGCTCTCCTCCTGCTTCTTCCCGGGGGTGGTGAGAGTGGGTCCTTTCTGTAAATGCTCGCCTTGGATGAGGGTCCGGGCCGGTCAAGAGGTGCTCCGATCGCCAGGAAGGGGCTGGGCCCCCGCAGCCGGGTCTGGGTCCCGCCTCCGCCGGGCACCTTGGTGACCCGCACCTGGGCCGCTCCAGGTGGGAGCGGGGCGGGGCGGGGCGCGCGCTTCCCGCCGCCGCCGCCAGGGGGCAGCCAGGCAGCGCGCGGGGCGCCCGGGCCGGTTCCCCAGGTGAGTTGCGGCTCCTGAGCGGCCACCCCGTTTTCGGGGCCCGGCCTCCGGGGAGCGGGGAGTGCGTCTGGCTCCGTGGCGCGGGGGGGCCGAAGGGGGCGCGCCGGGTGAGGCCCGGGAGTGAGGGCTGAGCCCCGGGAGCTTTACTGAGGCCGGGGTCGGGGCGAGCCCCGGGGAACGCGCGGGGCGCGGGCAGGGCCTGTGGCTCCGAACTGCCCTAGCCGGCCGCGCTCGTCCTTGGGTCCGAGCCTCGCCGGGGGCCGGGCTCCTCCCGCACGCTCTCGCGGTGTTGGTGCCCGGGCCGTAGTCCTGCGGGTGGGGGAGTCCTGAGGTGAGCCCCGGGTGCGCCCCGAGGTCGGGGCGGCCGCGCGCGCCCCCGCGGCCCCGCCCCCCGCGCGCCCCCGCCCCCCGCGCGCCCCCGCCCCCCGCGCGCCCCCGCGCGCCGGTCAACAAGTGTGGGGCGGAGCCGGAGCCCGCCGGCGCGCACGTGCGAAGGGCCACGGCGGCGCCCAGCGGGTTCTGCTCCCGGCCTGGCCGGGCGGGGCCTGGGGGGCGGGGGGAGGAGGGGGGAGGAGGGGGGAGGGGATCCAACCCTGAAGGGGGTGGGGGTGGGGTGTCATGGGGGTCCCGGGACCTGGACCTTTGGCTTGTGCTCTCCGACTTGCTGTTACCTTGGCACTCCGGGGTGTGTGTGTGTGACTGTGACTATAGGATGGAGGCTTTGCTCCCTGGTGTGTGTGTGTGTGTGTGTCTGTGACTATAGGATGGAGGCTTTGCTCTCTGGTGTCAGAGTGTGTGTGTGTGTGTGTGTGTGTGTGTGTGTGTGTGTGTGTGTGTGTGTGACTGTGACTATAGGATGGAGGCTTTGCTCCCTGGTGTGTGTGTGTGTGTGTGTGTGTGTGTGTGTGTGTCTGTGACTATAGAATGGAGGCTTTGCTCCCTGGTGTGTGTGAGTGTGTGTGTGTGTGAGACTGTGACTATAGGATGGAGGCTTTGCTCTCTGGTGTCAGAGTGTATGTGTGTGACTGTGACTGTGGCTGCAGGATGGAGGCTTTGCTCCCTGGTGTGTGTGTGTGTGTGTCTGTGACTATAGGATGGAGGCTTTGCTCTCTGGTGTCAGAGTGTGTGTGTGTGTCTGTGACTGTGGCTGCAGGATGGAGGCTTTGCTCCCTGGTGTGTGTGTGTGTGTGACTGTGACTATAGGATGGAGGCTTTGCTCTCTGGTGTCAGAGTGTGTGTGTGTGTGTCTGACTGTGGCTGCAGGATGGAGGCTTTGCTCCCTGGTGTGTGTGTGTGTGTGTCTGTGACTATAGGATGGAGGCTTTGCTCTCTGGTGTCAGAGTGTGTGTGTGTGTCTGTGACTGTGGCTGCAGGATGGAGGCTTTGCTCCCTGGTGTGTGTGAGTGTGTGTGTGTGTGTGTGTGGCTGCAGGATGGAGGCTTTGCTCCCTGGTCAGCCAGAACCCCAAGTGTGCCCGCCCTGCCATTACTAGTCTTAAACCCACTCCTCTATGCCAAGGCGGGGATTTTGGAGAAGCGCTCAGTCCACCTCCCTGGACTCCAGCCGGTTTGGTTAGACTATGGAGAGGACTGCGCTGCAATCTAGGGCGGTGGCCTCCTCGCCGGGCTGCTCCTGGGGCTCGTGGACCTGATTATCCACCTGGGTGGCCCATCAAACCCCAGGGGAGGCGCTGATGCAGAAGAAGGAAATGTGTTCTCAGATCAGAGCTAGGAGGACTGACAGGAAAGATCTGTGACACCCTCTCCCGGAGCAGCAGTGAGCCTTTGATCTGACAGCAGTTGGAGGCAGGGCAGTGGGGATAACCCTGGAGGCCCTGGTGAGAGAATCAACAAGGCCAGCACCATTATCCTATCCTCACACTGGGCTTCTCCAAGCCCTGCCGTCCCCTCCTGCTTGGTTCTCGTCTGAAAAACAAAAAACAAAACCCCAAAGGATAACTGACAGCTATAAGTCATAAGTTTCACTTCCTCTTTCTGTGTCACACTTTCCCCACAAGTGTTCTGTACCTGCCACCTGTCTCCCCTCCCCCTGCTCAGGCAGCCAGGCTGCTGGTCCTGCCACTTTGCTGAAACTGCTAAACTATTTTTCTTGAAGTCATCTTGTTTCCACACACTTCTTTCGTGGGCCTTCTGTTCTGCCTCCCTTGCTTGCCTGGAAAACTGTCCATGCTCACTTTGCAGCCTTTTTGGCTCTTTCCTGGTCTTGTTATTTTCCAGGGTCCCTTCTTCTTGTGGACCATTATTGGGAGTCATCTAAGACACACACCCTCAATCCAGTCTTGCTTTCCCTTGCTTGTCCCAGCATCTTTACCAACTCAGCCTCCCAAATCATACCTCCAATTATGGCCTTTCCCTGTTATTTGGAGATAACAGTCTTGTGGAATTTTCTGCCTGGACTGGCTTGGAACCACAATCCTCAGATCTCAGCCTCTTCAGTAGTTAGGATTCCAGGTGTGAGCCAGCAGCTCCCAGCTCTCCTTCACTTCTTGGCAGTGAGTTTCCCTCATTCTGTACTTGTTTCTCAAGTGCCTTGCCCCTCTCCTCTTCCTTTGTGCCCAGCTCTTCCAGGCCTGGACCACTGTAGACCAGCGCACAGAAGTTTCTTGGCTGGTTCACCCACTGTCAACTAGTCCATGTAGCAATCTATGTCTCATGTCACCTGTAGAATGATGGGCCCTTGACCTTGCATTGACCTGTTCCCCTGAGAACTCTTTAGAGCTGGAGATTTCCTCCTGTGCAAAGTTCAGCTGGTCCTCTACTGTAGGCCCTGGGTCCAGTTCCATGTTCTCAAACCAGTTTCCAGTCCTGTATCTTCTTCCTTTCCTCTCCTGGTCACCCTCTTGCTCTTCCCTACAGTACTTGTTTAGGTGCTGTTTACTGGCAAAGCTTGGCTTTGCACCCCTCTGTCCCCTGACCTCCATAAGGACATCTTTCATGGCCCTATGTCCTTGAACCACTGCTGGCTTCAGCTGACTCCTTCCCTGCTGTTACCTAGCCTGTCTCTGATGGCAGCCATAAGCCTGCTGTCTTTCTCCCTGGATCTCCAGGACTGGGTACCTTGTGGATACTTAAAGGTATTCCCACCTCAAACTTCCCAGAACACTCCTCATCAGCCTTGGAGTCTAGTCCAAACTCCACCTCCCCAAGCCTGCCCCCTTCTTCCAGGTTCCTGTCTATCTGCTGCTGGGTTCATTGGCTACTGATTGCTCTTAGCCTCCCATTGGATCAGGAGCTGGGGTTCTACTTTTCTGGCTCTTAATTCTTAATCATAGCAGCTATTCCAAATCCTGAGTTGGGCTGTGTGCTGACCCGTCCAGGTATTTGTTGCCTTTTACAATACCTGTAGCGGTGAGCATTACAACTACTGGCCTCATTCTGCTTGCGAGGATGCAGATTCAGAGAGGGCCAGGACCTGCCTAAATCACAGTGGGCAAAGTGGAGATTTGTCTGACTCTCAAGGCTATCCTTGGGTACTGGGATTTGTTGTTTGTCAGGGAGACATTTGTGTTCCATATCTGTCTCCTCAGCACCTGCTCAGGTATGTAGTATAAACTGGTGGCTTGGGACATTTCTGGACTCCAGGAAAGGATGGTATAGCAGACAGATGGTTAATGGTGAGACCCATGATGCAGGGAAGCCTTAGAAACAGGCTTCTGAGGCCTGGCTTTAAGTAAGAGTTATGAGATAAAGCAACAGTTTTGCAAGGGCCCTTGAGTCATTTCTATTCCTTAGGGTACCTTAAAAATTTTCATAAGGCCCTCCTCACCTCCCCACATAGTAACAGCCTTCAGCTAAGTTTCTTTAGGAAATGTCCTTTCCTTCTCCAACAGGTCACTGTCATAGGAAAATGAGCTCCTGCTGTGAAATCCTGTAACCATGGCAACCAGTAGTGTGAGGCCCAAGTCTCTGGCTCCTAGGTCTGTGCACTGTGTGCTTCCAAGGGCTTTTTCCATCTCTGTTGCCTAAATAGAATATTGCTCGGTGTTCTTCTTTCGCATAGACATTCATTTCTTTTCCTGAAGCAGTGATTTCTGGGTAATGTTGGTGCCCCAGCAAGTTGTCACTAGGCTCTAGGCACACCATTAATAATGACCTCAGAACCATATTTGTGGTTCAGGTCACTTGAGTGATGCCTTATGATTCAAAGGACAGAAACTGCAGCTGCCAAGCATCTCCGATGCCTGGCTGGAGAGGAAGAGGGACGTGGCGTGGTCCCTGTGAGGACCATTCAAGATGGGTGGCAAAGTTGCTTGTTGCCAGCTGCTGCTTCCTCCTCGCTGAGGGCCTTGTTCATTTACACCGTAGCAGGGGCCACTGAAACAGGGATGTGAGTCACTGGAGCTGTGTTTACCAGTCTTACAGAGGAAAAGGCTGAGCCTCGCCTCAGAAGTATTTAGAAAGACAGGGCTGTGGTCACAGCTGCTAATGTAATTGAGTGTCGCCATTGCAGACCCCTTGACCCATGGAAGTTAGAAGCTCCGTTGCTCCCATTTTGCAGGCCAAGAAGCTGATGATGCAGAGGGCAAGTGTTTATTAGTACACACAGCAGATGCAGAGTATCCTGAAAAGTGATTTCTGTGGCCAGTCCTCTACTCATTGCTCTCTGGGTAGTGGAAAGACCATGTTAAAACAACAACAGGATAAATTGGTGAGACAGATGGGCTTTTACAAGATTTGAGGCTTAACGTAATAGGTTTTGTTTTCCCCTTCAGTATTAGAACCTGAACTCAAGGCCTCATACTCTCCCTCAGCTTTTTTGCTCATGGCTGGTGCTTAAGCTACACCTCTATTCCAACTTTTTGCTGGTTAACTGGAGATAAGAACCACTCACACTTTTCTGCCCAGAATGGCATTAAACCTGGATCCTCAGATTTTGACCTTTTCGAGAAGCTAAGATTACAGGCATGAGCCACTGAAGCCTAGAAACACAGTAAAAGGCATGAGCTGGCATGTTCATAGCATTGTTTGCAATAGCTAGGAAAAGTAGAAATCAGTCACTATCTGTGAGTGATAGAGTGGCATGGAGACAACAGAACACTGAGACAGTGAGAATGAAGTCCTCAGCCGTGTGGTGTAACAGGGATGAGTCACACAGACTGTTGAGCAAAAGGAAGCAGATGTAACAGAGCACACACTGTGATTGCATTTATACAAAGTGCAAGAAAGGCAAGCGGAGTTAGTGTTGGTAGTTAGGAAGGCCCTAGAAAGCTAATATATTTTTGCTTGCTTGATTTTACTGAGTTGTGGGGCTTGAACTTGGCACCCAGGTGCCATCCCTGAGCTCTTTCCCTCAAGGCTAGCTCTCTACCACTTTGGCCCACAGTGCCACTTCTGGTTTTCTTGTAGTTAATTGGAGATAAGAGTCTCATAGACTTTCCTGCCTTGGCTGGCTTTGAACCATGAACCTCAGATCTTAACCCCTGAGTAGCTAGGATTACAGGTGTAAGCCATGGGTGCCTTACTTTATTATTATTATTATTTTTTAAAGAGACACAGTCTCATTAAAATGCCCAGGCTGTCCCCAAACTCCTGGGCTTAATTGACCTTCCTACCTTAGTCTCCCAACTAGATGGGACTATAGGTATATGCTGCCACACTTGCCTTGTTTATTTGTTTTTATTCTGGATATAATCTTGATTATACAGGTATGTTTATATTGTCAGAATTTATCAATTTGTGTGTGTATGTGTGTGTGTGTGTGTGTGTGCAATATGGGTGCTCAAACCCAGGTCTCCTACATGCTACGCCAGCATCCTACCACTGAGTAAGCTACAATCTTAGCTTAGAATTTGTTCAATTTTTCCTGTGTCTGTCATACTGCAAAGCAGGGAAAGAGGCAGCAGTGATCCCTGAGCGTGAGCACCTAATTTCTGGAGGGGATTGACTTGGGGATGTGGGCATGCGAGTAGAACCAAGGTTCCTTCTGGTTTCTTTCTGCCTGTGGCACCCACTGGCTTTGGGAGGAACTCATTTAGCTAGCAGGTGTCTGCTTGGGTTGGACCTAGTCCCCTGTCTTGCTCCAAGGAGGCTCTGGGGGTGACTGAAGGAATTCAGGGATGTTCTCATTGTGTGCTGGTGGTGAGGAGTCAAGTCAGCCTGAAGGAGCTACAGGAGCAGTTGATATGCAGCCTCGGCACAGCCCTCAGCCCTCCCACCACAGAGAACTGCTGTAAAACAGCATTTCGAGGACCTTGCTGGCCTGGAAAGCAGCTGCATTTGCTGCGAAAATGGCTCCTCCATTCACACAGCAGTTCCGTGCTGCTAAAAATACCAGAGCACCTTATGTAAGAGCGTAGACCCGTCATTGGCACCTTATATAAAAGCACTTCTTATGCCCCTGCAGTCAGTCAGAGGCCTGTTGCCATGGTGGGTTTTGTTATGAAGTTGGTGGTGGGTTTGTTGGGTGAGAAGGTGAAAGGAGAGCTAGTGTCCAGCCCTGCCTGGCTTACATAGCTGCCTCATTGAATCTGGCACACCCAAACAGTTGGACTCATGCCAAAGTGTGTAACGTTTCCCCTTGCTAAGCCCCTCCCTTATCCACTGACAGCACCTGAAGTTAAAGGGCCACCTGTGTCCTTCAGAAGCTCGCTCTAGCTAGGCAGCACTGGCTCTTGCCTGTAACCCTATGATACTCAGGAAGCTAAGATCCAAGGATTGAGAGTTGAAGCCAGCCCTGGCAGATAAATCCAAGAGACTATCTATCTATCTATCTATCTATCTATCTATCTATCTATCTATCTATCTTTTTTCCCCCAGTCTTGGGGCTTGAACTCAGGGTCTGATCACTATACCTGAGCTTTTTTTTTGTTGTTGTTCAAGGCCAACACTCTACCACTTGAGCCACAGTGCCACTTCCAGCTTTTTCTGTTTATGTGGTACAGAAGAATGGAACCCAGGGCTTCTTGCTTTGTAGGTAAGCATTCTACCACTAAGCTATGTTCCCAGCCCTAAGAGACTCTTATTTCCAGTTAACCAACAAAAAGCTGGAAGTAGAGGTTCTGGTGATAGAGTACCAGCTTGAGGGAGAAAGCTAAGGGAGAGCTGGAAGTTCTGATTTCAAGTTTCAGTACACACACACACACACACACACACACACACACACACACACACACACACACACACACACAGAGTCCCTTTTAGTGACCAGTTAACTATTTGGCCTGTTGGCCAGTGATTTGACTGGTAAGGAATGTTTATTGGGCAAATAGAGCACAGGAGGATAACTAGGTCCACTAAATACTAGGTTGTAACCAACAAAGAGAAATATCACAGGGTTGGACATATAAATCCATGATGTCTGAGGCTTAGGGAACAGTATTATTTGGGTATAATTTGGCAGGACTTGTGAAAGTGGAAATGGTAGCTCCCTTATATACTTTCAGGAACAACCCTAAAGAAATGCTGGCACAGGCTGAGTGGCAGAACATGTGCTTGTTTGTTCATGACCACATGAACATGTAGTTTCACACCTTGGCCCAATACTATGCACCTTTACATAAGCCAACATAGATGAATCTCGAAGATTTTCAGATGAAGAAAGCAACTTGCAAAGTGAGAGATGCAGTATGATATTCTGTACAGAGATGCATACATGGTCTGGGGATGGAGTTCTGTGGGAGAGCTTGCCCATCCTGTACGAGGTCCTCAGTTCAACTCCCAGCACTGAAAAAAGAAGTATGTACATATGAGAACCTCTGTGAATACAAAAATGCCACACATATATGTAGAAGCCTATAAAATGGTCAGAAAACAAAAAGAATACGAAAAGCTCTTGTAAAATAATTACTGTCTGTGTGTCGGGAGGTTTAAGGGAAAATGGAGCGTTCTTGGTGATACATTTTTTCCTTGTACAAAAGAGCTGGATTTGTAGCTTAAGTAATGCCTAGCAGAATATCCTGAGTATTGCCAAAAATAGAATGCTTACCTTTTTAAATTATAAAACTAATTTGTGTTTATGATGGAAAGTCTAGAACATACAGAAAGCACAAAAAAGAAAATAAAAATCTGATTCTTTACCACCAGAGAACCTCTGTTTCATGTTTGAAAGTTGAGATTTCATGATATACTTTACAACTTGCCTTTATTTTTCATTTATTTTTGTTGGTCGTGGGGTTGAACTCAGGTCCCAGATGCTGTCTCTGAGCTCTTTTGCTATCATTCTACCACTTTGAGGTATAGCTCCACTTCTGTTTTTTTTTTTTTTAAGTGGTTAATTGCCACATTCCCAGCCCTATTTAAGTCATACAGGGACTTTTCTGCCAGGGCTTGCTTTGAACCTTGATTCTCAGATCTCATTCTTCCTGAGTAGTTGGAATTACAGGCATGAGCCATGGGGCCACACAACTTGCCTTTAATTAACTTATTTCCTGTTCATAGATTATTGGTTGACAACTACATGACAAACATTTATCCTTCAGCTTGGTGTTTTTCTTTAATTATTATGACACAGAGAAGTTTGAAATGTTTATGGACTGTTTTTCCAAATTCATAGGTTGAACCCCTAATCCTCAGGATAAAAAGAGGTCATAAAGGGCTGGGTGTGGCTCAGTGGTAGAGCATTTGCCTGCATGTGTGGCGTTGGTGGGGGGGAGAGGTGGGGAGGAGGTGTGTACCAGGAAGAAAAGAGATGAAGATGATAAGGATAGGGCCCAGATCTGGCAGTACTAGAGACCTTAGAGAAGCAATACCAGGGCACACAAACATCAGGAAAGGCCACATGAGGACATAGGGAAGGGAGAGGTGGTGTCTGCCAGCTGGGAAGAGAGCCCTTAACCAGGAACCTAGTCAGCCAGTTACCTTGATCTTGACTTTCTACCTCCAGACCTGGGCCAAATAAATGCCTGTGGTTTTAGCCCTAGTCTGTCCCATTTGGTTGTGGGAGCCCCAGTTGATCAATAGACATGATTAAACCCATCAAGCCTTTAGTTTTATGGCTTCATCCTTTGCCTATGAGTTTACAAGATTTTCTTCAGCCCAAGGTTAAATAGGATCCTGTATATTCTTCTGCAGGGTTTTTGTGCTCAGCCTCTCTGGTCTGTTCCTTCTTAAGTTCAGCTCTATTCCATCAAAATTTATTTTGGTCTATGATGGGAAGTAAGTCTCAGAGTTCATTAAAGTCTTTGCAAATGGTTGACCAGTTTTTTCTATTCATTTCTTTTCCCACACACTGTATTTTAAATTCAATGTGTTGTTTGAATATACACTTCAGGTTGAATATCTGCTTGCGACCACCATGTTCAAAATCCAGCCAAATGGTGAAGGGTCTCTCCCCTTTTCCCTTATCCCTTTGCACCCGCCCCCCATATCCATGTAACCCAGGCTGCTAGATTTTGAGGACCCAGCTCTTTCCTGACTTGTAGTATGAGCTCTATTCTAGTTCGTAGGCAAGTTAAGAGACATGTTATTGTCCAGGCATTCTGGTGTTTCACTAATCTCTCTCCCCGCTGTCATATTTGAATGTCTGGCCATGAGAATTCTTTATCCAAATTTCCCTGGTTATGTTTGTGTAATTTATTCATTCTTCTGAATGAAAGTCATAATGGTTACATTGTTTGTCCTATAAATTCCATTAGAATCTTATTTAGAATACATTGAGTTTTTATTTCTTTCCCTCCTTCCCTTCCACCCTTCCTTCCTTCCTTCCTTCCTTCCTTCCTTCCTTCCTTCCTTCCTTCCTTCCTTTCTTCCTTCCTTTTTTCCTTCTTGTGCTAGTACTGGACTCTATTCCTCAACTTTTCATTCAAGGCTGGCACTCTACCATTTGAGTTCTAGCTCCACTTCCAGCTTTTTGCTGATTAATTGCAGAGGAATCCTATGGACTTTCCTGCCAGGGCTGGTTCTGAACTGCCAGCCTGAATAGATCTGTTTCCTGAATAGCTAGGATTAAAGATGTGGGCCACCAGCATGTTCTGTCCTTTATGCATTAATTGTCACCTTTCTGTCTGATTAAAGAAAAGACCAGAGACAAACAGTGGAAAAAAGGAAAGATTTCTTTAGCAACAGAAGTTTGTGGCCTAAGGTGAGACATCACGGTGGCAGGAGCATGTCTTGTCTCAAGGAAAGGAGGGAGAAAGGGCCTGCAAAGAACCTGCAAAAGCAGTCTCCACTGACCTATTTCTCCCAACTAAAGTCCCAGCTTGAAAATTTATGCCATCTCCTTTGCAATAGCAATAGACCTGGGACCAGGCCTTCAACACAGGAACCTCTAGGGAACATTTGACATCCAAACTGCAACACCCAGGCAGCCCTTGAATTCCTGGACTCAGGTAACTCCCAGCCTCAGCCTTTGGAGTAGCTCTGGCCACAGACACATTGCTACCTGCTCCTGGCTGAAAGTTTCCAATTTTTTCTTTTTGTTTTTGGTCCGTAATGGGACTTGAACTCTGGGCCTGGGTGCTGTCCCTGAGCTCTAAAGCTCAAAGCTAGTGCTCTACCACTTGAGCCATAGCACCACTTCTGGTTTTGTGGTGGTTCATTATAGATAAGAGTGTCAGACTTTCCTGCCCTGACTGGCTTTGCGCCTGTATCCTCAGATCTCAGCCTCCTGAAATAGCTAGGATAACGGGCATGAGCTGTGAGTACCTAGCAAGTTTGTGATTTTTAATTGTTAAAAATATACACAAAAGAGCTCAAAAATCATGCAAATGCCATTTAAGAAGACTAATAAATTAGACATTTTCTCACTTAATGTAAAAGAGCACCTCTAGCCTTTTAGAAATTGCTTTTATGTAGCTCTTTAAACAGATCAGGCTGTCTCTATCCCCAGGGGAGATGCTATTATAATCATTAACTTACTGTTCTTTATAGCCTTAATGCATTGTTTGATTTTGCATGCATTTGACTTTTATAAATGGAATAATACTGCATTCCAGTTTCTTACCAGCTCCATTGGTTTGCCTGGCCCTTTCTCCTGTCCAGTGTAAAGGTGCCAATTGCTTTATCCTCTGCACTTGTTGATGGACCTGTGGCTGTTTCTGCCTCTCTTTGCTCTTCTTAGCGTCCTTTGCAGAAGATGTTTCTCTAGGCTGTATACTAGAAGTTAGAAATGGGAGGTTGTGGGCTGTGTGCATCTTTTTTTTTCTCCTTCCTGTGGTGGGGCTTGAACTCAGGGCCTGAGTGCTGTCCCTGAGTTTGGTTTTTTTTTCTCAAGGCTGGCACTCTACCACTTTGAGCCATAGGACCACTTCTGATTTTCTGGTGGTTAAGTGGAGATAGGAATCTCGTGGACGAAAGTCCTACTTAGACTGTCTTTGGACTGTGGTCTTCAGATTTCAGCCTCTTGAGTAGCGAGGATTACAGGTGTAAACTACAAGCACCCAGCTCTGTGTGCATCCTTACCTCCTGTCGCTCCCCAAAGTTTGAAGCTCTGTGTTCCTAAAAAGCAGTTGAGTGCTGGTGGTTCAAGTCTGTAATCCAAGCTACTCAGGAGGCTGAGATCTGACGATCATGGTTTGATGCCAGCCTGGGCAGCAAAGTCCATGAGACTCCTATCTCTAATTAACCACCAACTCCCAAAGTGGAGTTGTGGCTCAAATGATAGAACACCAGTCTTGAGTAAAAAAACTAAGGAATAGAGCCCAGGCCCTGAGTTCAAGCCCCAGTACTGACATGCTCTCATGTGCATGCACATGCCTGCTGCCTCATGCTCTATCTTCCTTATATTAGTGTCACTTTTATTTCAGTTATGCCAGTCTGGCCCCAGTGACCTGATTGGTGTCTCATTGTGGTTTAAATGGACCTTCTTATTAAGGTTAAATATGTTGGTGGACTATTTGTGTTTCCGTAGTTATGTGCCTGTACCTTTTTTAACCCTTTGTTTCTTATTAAATTATTTTTGACTGAAGATTATTTTTGACATACATTCATGTTGCAGTAGTAACCCAATACCTGTTTAGTGTGTTACAAATTCTTTGAACTTGTGGCTTTTTACTTTTTTTTTTTCCAGTCCTGCAGAATGAACTCAGGGCCTGGGCACTGTCCTTGGGCTTTCTCAAGGCTAGCACTCTATCACTTGAGCCACAGCACCACTTCTGGCTTTTTTTTCTATGTATGTGGTACCAAAGAGTTGAACCTGAGTCTTTGTGCATGTTAGGTTCAACTCCCGCCTACCCCGCCCTTTTTATTTTTTGCCAGTACTAAAGTTTGATCTTAAGGTCTCATGCTTGCTTATCTTATTGCTCAGCTGGTGCCCTGGCATTTTGCTGGTTGTTTTGGAGATGGAGTGCCACAGATTTTTCTGCCTCAGCTAGATTTGAACCACAATATTCCAGATCTCAGCCTACTAAGTAGCTAGTATTATAGGTGTGAGCCACTGGTTCCCACTGTTTTTCATTGTGGTAAGTAACCATCCTTTGTTGAACAGAACAGATACTTCAGCAAGCTTGTCATTAGCTAAAATTCAGTATTTTTTAATGGTTCTTTTGCGATAAGATGTGCACATGGTAAAGTACACAAATCTTACTTTACCTCTGATGAGCTCAGATAGAACAGCTCTTTAGTTTTTTTCTTCTTTTTGAGAGGAGGTTATCACTGTGTATCCAAGATTGGTTTCAAACTCAAGATCTTGCCTCTGCCTTCCAAATAGCTGAAACTATGGGCAAAAACCAATATGTTTGGCTTGGTGAGCTCAGATAAATGCACCTGCTCAGGAATTCAATTGTCCTGTGCAACTGAGACCTCTATCAAAGGAAAATGTGGCAATCACTATAGAAAGTTGCTTCATGTGCCTTCTCAGTCACTCCCTGCTGGCAGTGAAGGGAGTCCCCACAATCAGCCACTATTCTGATTTTTGCCGCCGCCGCTGCTGTTGTTGCTGTTGTTGTTTTTATTATTGTTGTTGTTGGTGGTGGTGGTGTCAGGGCCTGGACACTGTCTCTGAGCTTCTTTTGCTCAAGGCTAGCACTCTGCCATTGAGTCACAGTGCCACTTTTGGCTTTCTCTCTTTATGTAGTACTGAGGAATCAAACCCAGGGCTTTGTGCGTGCTAGGCAAGCACTCTGCCACTAAGCCACATTCCCAGCTCCCTGATACTTTTTTCTATTGCTTAAATTTTCCTGTACTAGAACTTCATACAACATGTGTTCTTTTGTGAAAGGCTCCTGACTTCACTTAATGTTTTTAAGATTCTTCCTTGAGGTAACAATAATTGCTTATTTGTTGCTTTGTAGTATTCTTTTGTGTGGATATGCAAAATTTGCTTTTCTATCCACCTGTTGATTGACCACTGGGTTGTTTTTAGTTTTTGGCCATTATAAATGTTCTAAGTCTTCATGTTGACATATGTTTTCAAGCCTCACATATGTTATGTCTTTATATGGCTTGCTCTGAAAAGAATGGCAGTACTAGGTTTGAAAGCAGCAAAACTCAGAAAGGATCGCTCTCTGTCTCTCTGTCTCTGTCTCTGTCTCTGTCTCTGTCTCTCGCTCTCTCTCTTCAGTCTTGGGGCTTGAACTCAGGGCCTAGACACTGTCCCTGAGCCTCTTTTACTCAAGGCTAGCACTCCATTACTTGACCCATAGCCTTTTCTGTTTTTGTGGTCCTGAGGAATTGAACCCAGGGCTTCATGCATGTTAGGCAAGCACTCTGCCACTGAGCAATATTCCCAACCCCAACTTGCCTCATTTCTACACAGTGAACTCGTATACGTAGCCATTTCCCAGATTATGGGACTTGGCCTATGCTGGTCTACATTTCTGGGTTGTCCATTTTGGGAGCTGAATCTTGAACACAAGCCAGAAGGCAAGGGACATTGAAGGCACTTAGTCTTACCATGTGAGCTGATGAGACAGAGGTTTAGACTCCTGTAGTCACCACGGTTCCTGTTTCCTCTACCTCAGACTCTTCAGCCTTCCTACTGGCTCTGACCTGGAGCTTTCCACTGACTTTATTCCTCTAGCAAACTCCTTTCTACTTAAGTTAGCCAGACTTGGCTTCTATTGCTCACAACCAAAGACCCTTGATGAGTACAGTGTGCCCGATCTATCATTTAGTGGATGGATGTGCCTCTTACATTGCTGAAACTCTAAATATAAATCAGCTGCTTTTAAACATCTCTGTGTTTTTACGTGACCTTATTTTTTCGGTGTGGATTTGCCGTGTGTGTGTGTTGGAGATGGAACCCAGGGCCTCGAGCATGCTAGGCAAGCACTTTGCCACTGAGTTACATCCCCAGCCCCATAACCTCATTTGAACATCTGGATTCCTGAGAAGACAAGGTGACCTCTCAAAGCAGGCAGCTACTTATGAGTTAACCTAAAAAGTTTGCTGCAGGTCACGGTGGAGTGTTTGCCTAGCATTCCTAAGGCACTGGGTTCTATCCTACCACAGCAAAAGAAACAAAACTGTTCCAGCAAGCGACTTCAAAACATCTGGGTTTTATGAGGTTTCTTTTTTCCTCCCTACTTTAAATTCAGTTTCCAGTTTTGAAACAATTTTCTCTTAGTCCCCAGTGGAAAGCTAATGGAGAACATGGCTTAATTTAGAAGGTGAAATGGAGGCATATGCGTTACTGCCTGGGCTTAATTTGGGGGGGCAGGTTCACCCCTCTTGCTCCTCAATATGGACTATAGAGGGGTCTGGGAAGGGAAGGGGAGGGGTCATTTGGTAGAGTGGTCCAAAAATCAGGATTACATCCGAAGTTCTGTCTGGCCACCTCTCAGGGACTTCACCTAACAAGGCTCACATCTAAATTGCCCTGCTCTGAGTATAGCCTCATCTGAAAGTAAAAAAAGAAAAGGAATTCTCTTCTGTGCGTGTGTGCTCTCTCCCTCTCTCTCTCCCTCTCCCTCTCCCCACCCCCTTTCTCTCTCTCTCTCTCATCATCCAATCACACAGATTAGTGACAGGAGACGACCCAGTTTCAGTGGGTCTCTGAATTGTCACAGTGCTTGTCCTTCGCTTAATGTCAGAGTCTGGGGAAGTATTTGATCAAGGGGAAGGTGCCCTGGATAAAATTGGCCAGGCAAAGGTCAGAGATGAATGTAAAATGATTTCTAACTGCACATGTACTCATCGTCCTCGCTGCTCCCGTGCCCTAAGAGGTGCCCTGGTCTCCCAGCCTTCCCTGCCAGCCCTTTCTCAGAGCTGGTTTCTGCAGGGCCTTTTCTTCACCTGCCAATTCTGCCTCTGCTGGGAGCTTTCTCATTTCCAGAAGCTCCTTTTCAGGGACCCCAGCCTAGATAACGCAAAGACATTTTTTTTTCTCTCTCTCTAGGTTTTTCTGACTTTACCCTTTTTTTTTTTCCCTCAAGGCTTCAGACTTGCTAAGCAGGGATGGTACCGTGGGAGCCATTCCTTCAATTCTTTTTCCTCTCGTTATTTTTGAGACAGGGTCTCACTTTTTGCCTGGATTGTGATCTTCCTGTAGTTAGGATGACAGGCATGTGCCATGCCCAGCTACTTTCCACTGAGTCTCACAAACTTTCTGCATAGGCTGGCCTCTCCTTCTGAGTTCTCCCTCCTGAAAAGCTATGATTACACATGAGATGAT
This sequence comes from Megascapheus bottae, assembly GCF_031878675.1. Taxonomy (NCBI): domain Eukaryota; kingdom Metazoa; phylum Chordata; class Mammalia; order Rodentia; family Geomyidae; genus Megascapheus; species Megascapheus bottae. Next base: position 27,890,852 of record NC_143525.1, on the reverse strand, counting down.
GCTATCTGACTGGCCTTCCATGTTTGAGCTGCTTTGCCCCCAGCTGGCCTACAACCTCAATCATCTCACCTCTGCCTCCCTGGTGCTGGGATTGTAGGCACGAACCAGCACACTTGGCCCTAAAGTATCTTGTTTTAACCTTATTGGTTTGTTAAGATGATTTCTGTTTTGATTTTTTTTTTGTCTGTTCTTTTTTGGTACTGGGGAATCAAATCCAGTACCAAAGTGCTTGCCACTGAGCTACATCCCAGCCCTGATGTTTTGTTTTGTTTTGCTCGGTTTGAGCTCAGACTTGTGTTGAACGCAGGATCCTCCTGAGGTTCTTCAGTGCTGGGATTGTAAGGGTGTACCACCATGCCCAGCTAGTACAGTGATTTCTAAGCAGGTGAGAGAAAAGCACTGCTGTGGATGCATGCCTCTTCTGACTGTCCTGTAGTAGATGGAGCTGGCCTTAGACTTCATACAAACTAATCTCAGATTTAGTTACAGGGCAGTGGGGGTGGGAGGTGGAGGGGGGATTGAGTAGCCCTCGAGGGGGCAATTGGGATTTAACTAAGCAAAAGAGGAGGCTTGGGAGTCAAAAGGCTACCTGTGGAGTTAAAGTTGCTTTTATAGAGTTGAAAAATCTCCATCCAGGTCTGAGGTCAGGCAGCAAGAGAGCAGCCAGGAGTCCCTGTGTGGCCCTGAAGTCTAGAGCGAGGGCTCACACGTCAGCTCTGTGTGGGTTAGACATCTCTCAGTAGGGCTGGTGCCTCAGGGGAGGTAGACTACTTGACATTCCCACTGGTGGGCTCTGTTAACAGATGCAGAGTTAGGGCCCTTGGGGTTTAGGCTTTGGGTTCTGATAGAGGTGTGGAGGGAGTGGGGTGGGGGATGAACAGTAAATAGAGGCAAGTCAGAAAGAGCTGTGAATGGTGCTCTGGAGCAGATCAATGGCAAGGGTGGTGTGCTGGGGTGCAGGTGGGATATGGGTGGTGGACAAGAAGGTGGGGCTCTAAGAGATATATCATAGAAGACTCTGTGAGCTCCTAGGAGGTAATGAGGCCCTGACAAGTGGGCTGGGTCAACAGCAGATCCTTCAGAGTGAGGGGATGGAGCCTCATAAAAAAGGCCACCAAGAGCCACAGGCTACCACTTAGGACTGGAGAGGGTGGTGGGCCCAATGTGAGCAAAGCTGCATTGCTGACAAGTGATGGCTCAGATGCTACGTTTTTCTCCTGGCTACCCCTGCCCTACTCTGTGGCGTTCTGTGGACCTCAGTTTCCCTCCTCTGTCAAGTGGAGAGATGAGTATGTCTATGGCACTGTTGTGAGATTAGATGAGAAGTCACATAGAACAGCTAGAACCACCCTTGGCCCATGGCTGGTGGTGGTATTGTGGGTACAGGGGTCTCTCCAATGGTCTCCTCGGAACATTCTTTAGGCCTAGTTGCTGCCTGGGAATGGAGTTTGCACTCAGGACCATCCTTGGTATTCTGTGGTATTCCTTCCGCCGCCCCTGCCTGTCATTTCTGTGGCTGCCATGGAGCTGCAGTCAGATGTGTGTGTTGTTCAGTTGAATCATCAGATTTCTAGTGACAGCTCTTTCTGCTTTAGATGTGGCCTCTGTTTTCTTTGATCCTTAAGTTGCTTTTAATTTTTTAAATTGCATTTAGCCCCTAAACTGCCTCCAGCCCTCTTTAATATAAGCAGTTATACACTTGGAATGAATAAACTTTCAGATCCCACATGGGCTTTGTTGGCAATGTAAAGTGGTACAGGAACTCCCGGTCCCTTCCTGGTCACTGAGTCTGGGAAATGATGGGTTGAGTAGACAGAGGGACCAGCCCTGGGACAGGTCAGTGAGACCCTTCTGTCTCTCCCCCAGCTCTACCCCCCATCCTCCATTGCAGAGGAAAAATCTAGATGTGCTGGCTACAGAGATGACTTTTGGGGCCAGGGGTGGAACTGGGGAGGGGGGAGGGAGAAAGAAGACAGAAGTCTCAGTCTGATCAAGCACCCATGAATGCCTGGTGTTATGCTAGGTGCTCAGCTCATGCTGCATTACTTACTGCAGGGGGCTGCTAAGGAGTATCCCAGTCATCGCATCGCAGGATTCCTGGGAGCTGTGCTAACAGCTAGAGAGCATGTGCCCTTAGGATGTCAGTGTTAAGATCTGAGACAAGGCTGGGGGATGGAGAGCCATAGAAGCCAGCAGGAGGAGGTGGAGTAGATGCTAGGAAAGGACACTGATGACAAGAGGATGGACTGGGGGTGCAAGTGTATATGGAGAGGAGGGACTGGATCCCACAGTGGGATCCAGGAAGGACACACAGAAGACCTCTCCGAGGACATCCTCCCCCTCTTCAGACTCACCAGCACATATGTCCTGGTCTTCTATTGCCACAATATTGTAGTGTAATCACCCTCCCTGAAACCCGCTGGCATATGGCAGCAAGTATTTATTTCTCTCTCACAGATCTGTGGGTTGGGTGAGTCTCACTGATGAGGCTGCTGTCAGTGGGACTTGCTTGGCTTTATGCAGAGTTGGGTTTAAGTTTGTTGCATGTGTCACTGAACCCATTTGGACCAGTAACCACCCAAGGGTGACAGGTAGGAAAGGCAAGAGAGCTAGTACAATTGTATAAGCATGTGTCAAGCCTTGTCTCACATTATATGCACAAATATCCCACTGGCCAAAGCAAGTCTCAACTTGAAGTTGAGGGGCAGGGTAGTCCATGTGCAGTCTCACCAGCAGGCCTCTACTGGGCATGCTACTTAATGCTGTTAAAAGAATGGAGAGTTGATAGCCACAACCCAGCTTCCTGTAGTGTGAGCATCACTCATTCACTGGGTAAATATTGATTAATGGTCTGCAGCAGGCCAGGTTCTACTATTCTGGAGAGAAAGGATGCCTCTAGGCTTATGGAACTTGTATCCTAAGAGTGGGAGAACCCATTCAAGAGTTATTCTTTTATCATTCATTGTTTCATTGCCATTGTGATAATGATGAATGAGAATTACAGAGCACAAGACAGCAAAGGCACAAAAAGCCTGACTGACATTGCCCAGGGAAGGAGGATGGTTGAGCTCAGAGTTGAAGGATTCTGATCCTTTAGTAATCAGGTTAAGCTCACTGCTGGCTTCTCAGAAGAAGACATGGAAGCCAGAGGCAGTGGGGTGATGCAATATGCTGAATGAAACGGACTGTTGCTCAAAGGTTCTATAACCAAAACAACTGTCCTACCAAGATGAAGGAGAAATAAAGAAAAAATTGGGCAAATTTGTCACTAGCAGGCATGCTTTGTGAGAAATACTAAAGCAAGTCCTTTAGGCTGGAATAAAGCAATACTAGGCTCGTGCCTATGCAAGGAAACTTTTAAAAGTACAGGAAGCTGGGTGCTGATGGCTCAGGCCTATAATATAGGAATGTCTGTGAGAATTTTATCTCCAATTAACCACCAAATAGCCAGAAGTAGAGGTATGGCTCAAGTGAGAGAAAGCTAACCTTGAGTGAAAAAGCCAAGCAAGAATGCTAGGTCCTGACTTCAAGCTGCAGTTCTAGCACAAATAAATAAAAGTATAACATACTTTGACTGTAACTTTTTGCTTCTCCTATCCCACTAAAAAGACAATTGATGCAGCGATAATACTTTTTTTTTTTTTTTTTTGCCAATCCTGGGCTTGAACTCAGGGCCTGAACACTGTCCTTGGACTTTCTCAAGGATAGAGCTCTACCACTTGAGCCTCAGCACCATTTCTGGCTTTTTTTTCTACATATGTGGTACCAAGGAATCAAACCTAGGTCTTCCTGCATGCTAGGCAAGCACTCTACCACTAGGCCAAACGCCCAGGCCCAGCAATAATATTTTTCTAAGTAGCTGTGATTACAGGCATGAGCCACTGCCCAGCTGTTGTTTATTTTCTTGTGCCAGTACTGGGGGAGCGGTGTTGAACTCAGGGCTTGTGCTCTTGCTTATCTTCTTTGCTCATGGCTGGCATTTTCCACTTGAGCCACACCTCTAGTTCCCATAGAATGTTCTTACACATTCTAAGATGATCATAGCATCACTAAGTATATAATCTTATAGGACTACTGTTGTATGTGGGATTCATTGTGGTCCAAAGATCATCATGAAGCAAGTAACTATACTAGAACAAAGTTTTTGTGTACTATTGAAGTTAAATCATCATTAATCCAAGCTAAATTGTTTTAAATTACAATATTAGTTTGTGGCCTGAGACTATAACTTGGTGATAGAGCACTTGTCTAGCATATGCAAGGTCCTGGATGTTATCCCCAATACAAGATACACACACACATACATACATACATACATACATACATACATGTAATCCCAAGGCAACTATAAAGAAAATACCTAAATGGCTGAAGATATTGTTGAGTGGTAGAACGCTAGCCTAGTCCTGTGTTCAAATCTCTCTCTCTCTGTCTCTCTGTCTCTCTGTCTTTCCCCTGCTTGAAAATAAAAGGTAATTAAAAGTTATGCTAGAAAATGCCTATTTAACACAAAAGAAGGCAGAAATGGAAACTATAAAACAGTAAAATGACATCAATTCTGTCTTGTTAGTAATTATTTTAAGTTCAAATGGACTTAGCACTCCAGTAAGACAAGAGTTTGGCAGAATGGGGATCTGAACAGGATCCAACTCTTTTCTGTTTTTAAGTAACACATTTTAGACTCAAAGGCACGATTAAGTAGAAAGTAAAACAATAGGGAAAATATATACTATACAAATAGTAACTAAGAGAAATCCAAGGTAGCTATAAAATGTCAAATTGACTAATTGTTACTGAAGACAAATAGGGACATTTTGTAATAACCAAACGATTAATCTATCAGGAAACCATAACAAACCAGTAACAGACCTCTAAAACATAGAAAGAAAAGCTAACAAAAATGAGGGAAGAAATTGATCAACAACAATAGACTAAATATCTCTCTCCCTTCCTCTTTCTCTTTGTCTCCTCTATTTCCTCTCTTCTTTTCTCCCTCTTTCCCTCTTTTCCTTTCTCCCTCTCCCCTCTCTCCTCTTGTGGTTTGAACTCAGGGCTTTCTGTTTGCCCTACCACTTAAGCCCCATCTCAGCCTTTTTTGCTTTAATTATTTTTCCAGTAGGGTCTTATTTGCCTGGTGCTGGCCTTGGACCACAGATCCTCTCATTCCTCCCATATTTTTTTTTTGTTGTTGTTGTTGGTCATAGGACTTGAACTCTGGGCCTGGGCACTGTCCTTGAGCTCTTCAGCTCAAGGCTAGTGTTCTACCACTTGAGCCACAGCTCCACTTGCACATTTTTATTTATTTATTTATTTATTTATTTATTTATTTATTTATTTATTTATTTTTTGCCAGTCCTGGGCTTGAGCTCAGGGACTAAGCTCTGTCCTTGGACTTTCTCAAGGCTAGGCAGGCACTCTACCACTAGGCCAAACTCCTGGCCCCACATTTTTTTTAAAGTAGGGTCTCACCATGCAGCCAGGCTGGATTTGTACATAGTGGGTAGCCCATGCTGGCTTGTATTCACAGTCCTTTTGCCTCCACATTCTGAATGCTAAGATTACAGACATATACTGCTATGGCCAGCTTCAAAATCTCATTTTCAACAGTGGATAGAACAAATAGGCAGAGGATCAATAAATGAATAAAATCCTTGAATAACACTATAATAGAGTTAGATTCATCTTTAGAACACTTTGCCGGACAAGAGCAAGCTGTTCTCAGGAATAGTGGAAGCATTTCCAGAAAAGAACATATGTCAGACCATGGGACAAGTCTCAATAAAAGAGGATTGAAAGTCAGATGTCAGTAGTCACTCAGGAGACTGAGATATGAAGATCAGGATTCACAGTCTGGGCAGGAAAGTACATGAGACTCTTATTACCAATAAACTACTCAAAAAAAAAAAATGCCAGAAGTGGCTCTGTGGCTCAAGTGGCAGAATGCTAACCTTGAACACAAAGAGGCTCAGGGGCAGTGCCTATGTACTAAGTTCAAGCCCCAAGACTAGCAAAAAAAAAAAAAAAAGCATTGAAGTCATATAATGTATGTTCTCTGTAGTGGGATAGGAAATCAAAACTAAATAAAATTTGGAAAACTCACCAATATGTGAAAAGCAAACTCACTTCTAAATAATGGGTCAAAGAAGAAATCACAAGAGAAAGTTCTTGGAGGTGAATAGAAATAGAAATATAATGCACTGACATAACATATGTAGTAGTATATGTTTATAGTAAAAAGAAGACCTTAACTCTATCTTCATCTACCTTAAATGAACAAAACAACAGCAATAACAATAGTAAAAACCAACAAACTGAATCCAAAGCTAGCAGAAGGAAAGAAAGAATTAAGATTAGGAAAGAAAAAACTGCAATAGTGAATAAAAAGGTCATGTATTGTAGGATCCCATTTATATTCAATGTCTAAAATATGCAAATACATAGAAGAGAAAGTAGATCAGTGGTTTCCAGAGGCTGTACAAAGAAGGAATGGAGTGACTGTTAATGGGTTCTTTTTGGGTAATGAAAATATTCAGAAATTCCATAGTGGCGGTGCCTCACAACTCTGAGTATATCAGAAAGCCATTGAATCGGAAACTTTAAAAAGGTTAGTTTTATGGTTTGTGAATCTCAATACTGGTGCTAATAAAAAAAGTTTTAAAATGGAATTAATTAGGTGAAAGAGCTGTGGGTGAAGGTTAGAGGAAGTATTTTTCCTGCAGCAGTGTTGGGATACTTGCAGGCCCAAGGGATACACAGAGAATCTACTTTTGGTTTATCCTAAGAGTAGCAGGAAGATCAGTGGGGGGATTTCAAGCAGACTAGTTCTGTGCCATGGCTGGCATTTTGATGTCACTGTGACATTTCCAAGGATTTACTAAAAGGGTCAGGGAAGGATCTGAGGAGGTAGTAGCAGTAAAAAAAAAAAAAAAAAAGTAAGAGGAGCCTGCATTGTGGAGGACTTTGTTGCTCAGGGTCATTCTGGTAAGTGGAGACAGACCTGGGAGCCTCTGGCACAAAATCTTCACCCTCCCCAGCCACTGATATGATTGTTCCGGGTGTTTTTAATCAGCTCAGAGTTGGCCTAGGTGGCAGGGCAGTGCATGTTCTGTTAACCAGGTTATTGAGGAAAAGATGGGCAGCTGATGAGGTCTGGCTGCAGACAGCAGAGATTGAACAGTGGGGTTTATTGCCAGTACCACTTAGAAAGGGAAGAAAGAGCATGAGACCAGAGGGAAGCCAGGAACTCCTCTCTACCTACCTTGATCTCTGTATTCTCTCCTCTTTTCTTCCTCACCCTGAAGACCACTTTCCATTTTCTCCTAACTGGGCATATCCACCTGGTAAAAACAGCCACCTCCCCCCCCACCCCAGATCAGTTAATAACACAAAAAAAGCCAGAAGTGATGATGTGGATCAAGTAGCAGAATTCTAGCCTTGAGATAGCTCAAGGACAGTGCTCAGGCCTTGAGTTCAAGCCTCAAGACTGGCAAAAAAGAAAAAGAAAAAAAAAAAGAACAACCTGGCCCATGTTCTCTGACAAATAGAAAGGACCCCAGTTCCTGTCATCATGTCATCTCCACCTGCTGTTTGCAACTCAGTGGGGCTAGTTCTGGTGCTCGGAGCCTTCGTGACAGTGGAATAAATGGGCTTGTGATTGGGCCAGGCAGGGATAGGACATACCTGAAGAGTCAGCTGGGGATGTGTGGGAGGTCAGCCGCCTACACAGCCCTGCGGGATCATCCCTCTCTTTCAGCTGGCCTGCAGGTGCTGCGTGCTGTGCTGCTCTTTCTGTGGGGTTACTGCAGTCACAAAGGCCACTGAGGGCCATAGGGGCTCAGGTCCTTTGTGCTGGGGGCAGCATCTCCATTCTGGAGCCATGTGATCTTGGCTGGAGCTTTCTCTGTCACTGGAAAGAGTCCTTCAGTCATCCGCTGCTCTCAGGGGGACAAGGGCACTCTGAATACAGATGTGGGTTCTGGTGGCTTTGAATTCCTTCAGCATTTATAAGGAGGCCATGCGGTTTGATGTCTTATTATTTATGGCTGAATGCTGTTGTCTAGAGTGCTGCCTTCAATACTAATTGTCAGCGGTGTGCACAAAGCTGGGGCTGGCTATTTCAGCTGCCAACCTCTGCATTTAATTCCCAGCCGCCATGTGAAGGAGGGGCGTGGGGCATCTGTGTGAGAGGCATTTAGTAGTTGATAATATCTCAGGTCACTGAGTGGGGGGTAAGAAAGTGTGGGATTTTTTTCCCTTTCATATTCACATAGCCTGGCTTCTGATCTCTAATCCATATAGCTCTTTTCAGAAGGCAACTGCATTTTTCCTTTCAGGCAAAGACTAGGCCATCTTCTTCCTTTATTTTTCTGTATGTCTGTCTGTTCCATCCATCTGTCCATTTTATCCGCCATGATGTTCCATATAGAAACTGGGGATGGCTAGAAAATAAGTATGCATGCATATGACATCTAGAAATATGTATTTATAATAAAAAGATAATATAGGTGCTATGTATTACACTAACATACAAATATTTTACATTTGTCTGTGTGTATATGTATATTTATACTGTCTTGTCTATATGTATATGTTTATTTAATTGAAGTAGAAACTCACAAAAAATTAAGATCAGAAGGACTGGTGATTGTAGATCATCCACAGAGTGAACTCAAGGCCCTGAGTTCAATCCCTAGTACTGCCAAGTCAGGAAATATACAAATTAATCTCAAGGTCAAAACAAGGGGAGAGTGAGGATATATATTTAAGTCATAGAGTAGTACCCAGGTTTCTGTGTTTGAATTATACTTAGATCTGGCCAAAGAATGACCAATGCAAGAAGAAAAATATCAGTGGCCTGCTTCCTTTAGTCCATGAGGAAACAGATACCGGACACTGAAGGTACTCCTAGAACTGTAGAGCTGAAGGAATGTCTCACATGTTCCTCATCTATAGGATCCTGAGTAATGGGGAAGATGTGTGGTACACATGCCACTGCTCTTGATGCTTGCTCCTGTGGCAGACATCACTAATCACTTAAACCACCTCGGGTTAGGGAGTGTGGCCTAGTGGTAGAGTGCTTGCCTAGCATGCATGAAGCCCTGGGTTCAATTCCTTAATACCACATACACAGGAAAAGCCAGAATTGGTGCTGTGGTTCAAGGGGTAGAGCTCTAGCCTTGAGAAAGCCCACGGACAGTGTCCAAGCCCTGAGTTCAATCCCCAGACTGTCATAAAAACAAAAGCCAAACAAAACATCCCCCTCATCCCCCTGAGCCCAGAGTGGCCTTACTGCCCTTCTGATCATAATGTTCCAGGCAGTCATGATAAGCGATTAGGAGCTTGCATTTATTTTCCAGGGGAAGTATGGTTGTGTATGCCTGTAATCCAGCTGTGTAAGAGCTGGAGGTAGGAAATTATAGTCTGAAGTGGGTCGTGGGTAAAATCAAGAGACCCTATCTGAAAAAAAACTAAAGAAAGCTGGATGCGGTGGCTCACACCTGTAATCCTAGCTACTCAGAAGTCTGAGATCTGAGAATCAGATCAAAGCCAGCCCAGGCATAAAAAGACCTGAGACTCTTTTATATATATATATATATATATATATATATATATATATATATATATATTTCAATGTATAGAGGGGTTACAGTTATGTTCGTCAGATAGAGGGTGCATTACTTCTCACACATTGATATCCCTTCCTATGTTTTTGTCCCCATTTCCCTCCCCCACCTCCTCCCCTCATTTTACCCTTCCTATTTCAAATAAACAAGTAAACATCTATATAATATACCAGGTAACAGGGTGGGACACTGTAACAATATGAGATTAACCAAAGAGCAACACAAGAGAAGGGAGAGAAACATAATACATAAAGAACAACAGTCATTTATAATTAAGCTCTTATTTCCATGTCCTGGTGGTGCATTAATTTGGCCTCATCCTATATGGCCTTATGTATCTAGGGTTTGAGCTACTATAATCCTTTGCTAGGAGAGTTTTAGATGTGTACTAATTATTACAGATGAGGGGGTCTGACATACTTAATATGATTTTTTCCAAGTCTTTCCATTTTCTTACAAATGGTGTGATGTCATTCTTTTTGATGGTGGCATAGAATTCCACTGTGTATAAATACCACATTTTGTTGATCCAATCATCAACTGAGGGGCATCTGGGTTGGTGCCGCAATAAACATCCTGTGCTAGTGGAATTTAGTGTGTCCTTATTTCTGGACCAATGGGTAAATGTCCAGTAGTGGGATTGCTGGGTCATAGGGGAGCTTTATGATTAATCTTTTGAGGAAACACCATACTGCTTTCCATAGTGGTTGAACGAGTTTATACTCCCACCAACAGAGTAGTAGTGATCCCTCCTGGCCACATCCCTACCAGCAACTGTTGTTATTAGGTTTCTTGATCCTGGCCATTCTAACTGGAGTGAGGTAGAATCTCAGAGTTGTTTTGATTTGCATTTCTTTTATGGCCAGAGATAAAAAGACCTGAAACTCTTACCTCTAATTAACCTCTAGAAAATGGGAAGTGGGGCTTGGCTCAAGGGTAGGGTGGTAGCCTTGAGCTAAAGAACTCAAGGACAATGCCCAGGCCAAGTTCAAGCCCCACAACTGATCAAACAAAACAAAACAAAAACTAAAGTAAAAGAGAGCTAGAGATGTGGCGCAATCGTAGATGCCAGCTTATCAATTGTTAGACTTTGAGTTCAGACTCCAGTACCACTAAAGGGGGAAAAAAGCCATATTATGAGTTTTCATATATGAGTCATTTTGTTTGTCTCCTTTTCCTCCTCCTTACAAATCTTGTGGCTTGATTAAGCATTTTTCATCTGTGTTCCTGGTCAGGTTCATATGACCAGAGTGTGATGAGCTATAGCAATGAGTCTTGGTGGTGGCAATTTCTGCACTGAGGTGTGGTGCAGGAGTGACAGAGGTAAATACATGCATGCATGCGTAGGTTTTCAGGCCAGCACTAGAGGCTCCCCTTCCACCTTCCTTCTGGGTGCAGTGGTCCAGAATTTTCAGAGGTGGAAAATGGAGCCTGAATGGTTTTGAGGAAGAACCAGGACCCGGGATGAGCTGGAACATCTCTGGGATCCTTGGGATCTGAACAAGTGGGTAAATGATGAGGGAACACACTAGGTGGTACAAAAAGACTGCCACACTTCACAGTGTGAAGCCAGCCAGGGCTGACAGGTCTATGAGACTCTTCTCTCCAATTAACCATCAGAAAATCTGGAAATGTAGCGTGGCTTAAGTGGTAGAGCACCAGCCTCGAGTGGATAAAGCAAAGGGACATCCTGATTACATGGCAGTCCTGGCCCCATCAACTGCCTGCCCTTTGATGTAGCACCTCTCAGGACTTTTTTTCTCCTTCCTCAATTTTCTTTCCATATAGCCCAAGCTGGCTTTGAACTTGTAAGATTCCCACCTTAGATGCCTGAGTGCTGGGATTACAGACATGCAGACCCAGCGAGGTTGCCAGTGTTGTGTTTTTATTGTCACCGAAACATTTTGTTCCTTCTTGAGCTTGTCTGTGAAAAGGTCAGCATGGAGATCTTGTTGTCTTCCTTCTCTCTGCAGGCAGACGTCAGGCTGTGTGCACTCCGCAGCCACAGCTCATTACCCTCGTCCTCCGCATCCTTTGGGAGTGCTCATTCCACTGGTCAAGTTGCCTTGGCCTCTGTTTACCTTCTTTTTCATGAGCCACAGCCAGAGGGTTCCCTAAAACTCCTCTCTCCACCAGACCTCAGAAATTTTTTCCGTAAATTTAAATCCTGTGCCCCACCACTGCCTATAATGAATCTTTAGAGATCTTTTCAGAAAATGACCCCATTTTCACAAAATATCCTGGAAATTTGCCAACATTTCTAGATTGAAACACACACACACACACACACACACGCACACGCACACGCACACAGATCTAACACACACTCAGATCTAACACACACTGGTATTCCCCCACAGAGCTTCTCTCTGATTAAAAAATTTAAAATGTCCTGCCATTGTTCAGTCTTGGTAGACTATCTCTAAGGGATTTGGTGCCTGGTGAGTTGGCGTTGTAGTGGCCTTGGCTAGATTTCCATCCTCCCCTCGAGAATCCAGGCCTGGGTTTGGCTTTAGCTGGGCGTTCCCTGTGACTGCCACTTATTGACTTAAGTCTCAGTGACTCAGAGATTCTTCTGGAGCGCCTGGGTCACCCCTGACAACTGTGGACAGGCAGCCCTTCTCCTGGCTGGGCTCCACGGGGCCTTGCTGGCCACCCCTGCTTCCTGGTAGGTATTGCTGGGTCTTGTGGCTCGGAGGACCCAGGCAGATGCTTCTGTGTTTCCCAGGAACTGGGGTGCAGTTTCCCGCAAAGGCTTTTTCCAGAAATTTGCTCACCCATGGGAAGGAGTGTGGGTCTTGCTGGGAGAGTGTTTAGTTAATGGTTGACAGAAATTTGCTTTTCCTGGCTGCTCAGGACCTTGCTGCAGGAGGAAGAAGCAGTTGGAGGAGAGCCAAGTGTGTCTTTTGCCAAGGACCATTGCTCTGCACACTTTCTACTTCATTCTTCCCAGTGCCCTAGTGGATGGGAATGAATTTGGGGTGTTGAGGGTTTGTGTTGAGCAGTAGGTGGGCCTGGGACAAATACCCCCTTTCCCCAAACTGAGAGCTGATATTAGCCCTTCGATTTGGTGAACTCTTGACTGCATGTCTCGCTGTGTGTAGGCAAGAACTGGCCTCATGTTTGTGGTCAGCACGAGATTATGAAAAGTCCTCAGGTAGCCAAGAGACAAAAACCAGCAAAATACAACAGCCACAATAGAAGCAGAAGTAAATAGCCCAAGCAACCTTTTTGGTGTGTGTAAAAGAGTTTTAAGTGGTCTACAAATAAGCATTTATAACATTTAAATCATTTCTTTTCATGATTTTTTTTTACACTGCTGGGAATCAAACCCAGGATGGAGTGTTTTCATATATAGAAACATATTTTTTTTTCTTTTTGCCAGTCCTGGGGCTTCAACTCAGGGTGTGAGCACTGTCCTTGAGCTTTCTCACGGTTAGCACTCTAGCACTTTGAGACACAGCACTACTTCCAGCTTTTTTCTTTGTATGTGGTACCTGGGAATCGAACCCAGGGCTTTTCACATGCTAGGCGAGCACTCTTACACTAGGCCATGCTCCTGGCCGTAATTTTTTTTTTTCTTCTCCCACTTGTCTTTTACTTATGCACAAGATAGGATTTTCTGTTTATGCTGGAGATGAGAAATTCCCTCTGGAAACAAATTTAAGTAAAAGAGTGAGTGAAGGAAAAGGAAGATGTGGAGTCTGCATGGGAGTCAGGCAGGTCCGGGGAAAGCCTGCTTAGAGGAGTTCAGAGATGGCAGAGGGAAAGGAGTAGGTAGAGTCAGAGAGGAAGAACATCCATGACGTGGAGACTGGACGGTAAGTCTGTGTTTCTAGCCCCAGGAATGTGGGTGTGAGTCTTGGTGTAAATTCAATCTGCTCAGGGTCTCAAAGGGATGGGAGGGTGGGTTTAGACGACCTGTAGAGGACCGTCAACGGCAGGGTATGCACTTTGAATTTAATTTCAGAGGCAATGGGAGTCATTGAAGGTACATGAGGCGGGGAAGTGGTTTGTTGTGGTACTTTATAAAGAGCCTCATTTATTTGTGATGGGTATCAGGACTGGAGACAGGATGATCAGTCAGGAACCTAAGTAAAATGATTATTAAGAGATCAAACTAAGGCCAGAGCCACAGAGGCCATCTCCTGCCGCCTCTGGCATAAAGCCCAGAAATATTAGAGCAAGGCAGGTCTGGGGTAGGTAGCCAAACCTTGGTCTGTCTCTGGGAGTCAATGGATGCAGAGCTGAGCTGAGGTCACAGGATGTATATGAAGGCCTGAGGATGGAGCCGAGAGGAAAGCGGGGGATTGGCCCAGTGACCTGCTTCCTGGCCTAGCACAGAATGTTCTGGAATATTACTGGAGAGCTAGGTGGAGTCAGCTGAAGGCAGCTCTTCTGGCCAGAGTTCTGACATGCAGGAAGAATGTGATTTCCTGACTATTGTTAGCTATTGTTGGTCCAAACTTCTTTGACTGACAGCTAGGGGTCAGGATTTTATTTTGCTGGTGCCTGAAAAGCCCAACACCTAGAGTCTAAAAAAAAAAAAAAAAAAAAGCTGGGTTTCAAACACAGGTTGTTAATTTTTTTCCCTTTGAGGGCCTACTATGTATACATGCTAGGTTTGGTTCTAGGAGTACCCCTGGAGAAACTTGCAGAAGGGGAATGGCTTATGGGGTGCAGAGGAGGGGTGAGGTGCAAAGAGGCAGCTGGGTTATAGAAGATTCTAAATTGCCAATGTGTGTTTCTTAGTGGCCAGGCTGGGCAAAACGTCTACCTGGTGACATAGATCACTGTCACACTCTTCTGTGTGTGCAAAGCACCTCAGCAATGTGCTAGGCACATCAGCCAAAAAGGGGTGTTGAAGGTACCCCAACAGTGTTGCAGTGGGGTGATTGAACTGTGCTATGGATAATGCATAATAGAAATGCCAGTTGGAGTTTGCACAGTCCTGATTTTTGTAGAAGATGTTTCTGGAAGGTCAAGTGGGGGGGAGAAGCATTGTTACAAATTTAAAATAGTTATCAGCCAATCGGGAGGGGTGGGTGTGTCACCTTAGGAACAGTTTGTGGGGGACTTTTTTGTGACAGTGCTCTCTCTCCCATCAGCCTTACTTCAGGGAAAGTGTGAGAATCAAGGAGGTCTTTGACCACCTTGTTTAGCTTCTTAGCTCAAGGCTGGTGCTCTACCACTTGAACCACTCCTCCATTTCTAACCTTGTGGTGGTTAATTGGAGGTCAGAATCTCATGGACTTTGTTGCCAGATCAAGCTTCAAACCTCAATCCTCAGATCTGAGCCTCCGGAGTAACTAGGATTACAGGTGTGAGCCACTGGCACCTGGCTAGCTCCGGCCTTTGTTAGCATCATTGTCTGATTCATTGGGGATTCAGCACATACTCTTAGCTCAGGGTGTTCAAGGCAAGCAAAATAGAGGTGACCCTTCTCTCCAGAGACCTTCTGGAGACTAACAAGTGAGCAGAGAAAAACGTGCACAGATTCAAGTTAGGATACCATATAAGCCGGAAAGAAAAAGAACTGGCAGTTAGCCTTGTTGACCGTCTCATCTTTTGCACCAGGCTGTGTTCCCTTGAGGACCACGTAGTGGAGACCCAATAGACCTTATGGAAATAAAAGCACACACAGATGGGCATTCCTCTGAGGGCATCAACACAAAAACATTCCGAAGGGTGTGACTATGTGTGCACCTGGAGTTAGTAGAACAAAACATTTTCCCAGGCCGGGCCGAGTGGTTCATGCCCGTAATCCTAGCTATTCCGGAGGCTGAGATTTGAGGATCACAGTTCAAAGCCAGCCCAGGCACTAAAGTCCATGAGACTCTTATCTCCAATTAAGTACTAGAAAACCAGAAGTGAGTGCTGTGGCTCAAGGGGAAGGGCAGTAGCCTTGAGGTGAATTGCTCAGGAATAGCACTCAGGCCCAGAGTTCAAGCCCCACAACTGACAGACAAACAAACAAAAACCCAACAAAAACAACAAGCACTTGATGAAGATTGTGGTGAGGGTTTTTTTGCTCTGGGAAAAGAGCTCAATAATGGGGTTTAGACTCAGAGTCTGAGTACTGCTCCTTAGCTTTTATGTTTAAGGTTGGTACTCTACCCCTTGAGCCATGATTCCACTTTTGGGTTTTGGTAGTTAATTGGAGATAAAAAGTCTCACAGACATTCTTGTCCAGGCTGGCTTCGAACCTCAATTTGTAGATCCCAGCCTCCTGAGTAACTAGGATTACAAGTATAAACCACTTGGTGCCAGTCCTGGGGCTTGGACTCAGGGCCTGAGCTCTGTCCTTGGGCATGCCTGAAGGATACAGCTCTACCACTTGAGCCACAGCACCATTTCTGGCTTTTTCTGTGTATGTGGTACTGAGGAATCGAACCTGGGTCTTTGTGCCTGCTAGGAAAGCACTCTACCACTAGGCCAAACTCCCGGCCTCTATTTTTATATATTTATTTATCATAGTAGTACTAACTTTTTTTGTCTGCCCTGACCTCAAACCAATCTTAATGATCTCTGCCAACCAAGTAGTGAAAATTATAGATGTGTACTAACATACCCAGAGAGATTATTTTTTAATTTTAAGCTTTTTTTCCCATTGCATTTGGTAGTGCTTAACTTTTTAAACTGACCAGCCTTAGGATTATAGAGGGGGAAAAAAAAGAGTGAAAATATTTTTAAAAAATTGTTTTCATACCTTGAGTTTCTCCAATTTCCCAATGCAGATATTTGGCATTAGTGGGAAATATTTGTTCCAGTTGAGGAGCCAATTGATACAGTATTATTAACTCAAACCTGTAGTTTGCCTTTGGGTTCCCTCTTGCCGCTCTAGCTTTCAGTACATTTCAACAGATGTGCAAGTACCTGTGATACAGGCAGCAGTCCTTTCCCTGCCCAGCAACCTCCTTCTCTTTCCCCACATTTCTGATTTTCCTCCTGTCTCCACACTTTGTCTTTTTCAGACTGGGATCATGGAGAATGCCACCTTTACCATTCCTACATGTCTTCTCATAGATTACTGTTTTATTTTTTTTAATCTCCCTTGGCCCATAAATGATATCTCGCACATCACCAAAATTTTTCAGTCAGGCATTTTATATTGGTTCTGAGGCCCCATTTGCTGAAAGCCACAAGGCATTTGTGGATTTCATGAATGAAGCATTAAGCCTAATTGGGTCCTTACCTGGCATGTATCGATGGGTGGCTGTCCAGTGAGACTGAGGCTTCTTAGTTCTGTGTGTAGGACTCATAGAGAAGCTTCCCAGCGATCAAGGTTTGAAAACATAATTTGGTTCAGTAATGAGGCCTCAGCCCCGGCGGGGGATTTAGTGTTCCTAAAATGTAGAGCCTATTTGGGGAAGATGCCACAGTGGCCTCCAGTGGCCGGTAATGAATGTCTGGGAGCTCACGTGAAGCCAACCCTAGGGATATCTGAATCTATAGGGCTTTGAGATGACAAAGAGTCCATGTATCAAACTTTCCCTCCCTCCCTCCCTCCCTCCCTCCCTCCCTCCCTCTCTCTCTCTCTCTCTCTCTCCCTCTCCCTCTCCCTCTCCCTCTCCCTCTCCCTCTCCCTCTCTCTCTCTCTCTATCTTTCTTTCTCAAGCTAGCACTCTATCTCTTGAGCCACAGCTCCATTTTCAGCTTTTTGTAGTTAATTGGAGCTTAGACTTTCACGGGTTTTTCTGCCTGGGCTAGCTTCAAACCAGAATCTTTAGATCTCTAGCCTCCTGAATAGCTAGGATTTTAGGTGTGAGCCACTGGCGCTTGGGGGTTGATTTTTGTTGGGCCCTTGCCAGCAGACCACCAGTCCCAACCAGGACAGCCTGTGGCCTTTCCCTAAGCTACTTCCTCTTCTAGTCTATACACCTTGGGTTTGTTCCCCAGTGCTCTGTCCTTCCTGGAAGTGAGCTCCTGTGGGCATTTCCCGGAAGGCCTGAACACTGGCCACATTAGAGCTGGGAGACAAGTAGCAGGGCTAGCCACAGGCAAAGGGCCAATTCTGCAATGCCACTCTTCCTTCTTGCCTGGGAAGGAGAAGCCCAGTAGTTTTTTTATTATGTTATTCTATTCTGAGTGACTTTCTCCAACAACCAAGTTGAGAGGTTAATTAATGCAGGCAAAATGTGTGAACTTGCACACATTCAGTGTTCAAGAAGATTGTCAGCTGGTATCATTGTCACTGGATTAGACCCTCCTCCCCCCTCCCCCCCTCCATGCCCTCCGTCTAACTCCCTTTTCCCAGGATCCTTTTCTTCTCTTTTTTCCCCTCCTTCTATTCCTTCACCTCCCCACCTCCTGATTCCCTCTGCCTCTCTGATTCCCTCCAAGGACTTGAGGGCTGTGAGGGTTTTGGAAGCCCCCACGGAAATGCCTCAGTTTACTTATGCCTCTTACCTGTGCTCTGAGTGCCGGGACTTCAGTGGTGGTGACAGTGATGGTGATGATGGAATGACAGTGACGGTGGTGACGGTGATGATGATGGCAGTAGAAGAGTGACAGTGATGGTGATAATGATAACATTGGTAGTGACAGCAGCCCTGCATTAGGCATCACACTGTGTGTCAGGTCGTGTGCTGGTTGTGTTACCTGTCCATCTAAACTAAGGTTTCCCAGCTCAGTGTGCTGCTGTTTAGCCTGGGTATTCTCTGTTGTGGAGATAGCTCTCCGTCCATGCTCTGTGGGATGTTCAGCAGTTATTTCTGCTCTCTGCTAGGGGCAATGGGAAGTGTCCCTCATAACTTCTCAATGTGTCAGGTGTCTGTTGTGGGGCAGTCACCTTAACTCAGAACCACTCACCTAATTCCTTCTTCTCAACATTCTCAGCAGGCAGCTGCTTGGTCTATGGATGAGCCAAACTAAGGCTTGGAGACATGGAATAGCCCAGGGCCACTTAGCTAATAATTCACAGAGCCAAGATGCAAAGCCCAGGCTCCTGACTAGTGCCTTTACCTCCTGGGAAGAGATTCTTTCTCCTGGTAGGGACACCTGGAGTGTGGATCCAGGTTGGGGCCTCTTTGGTCAGCCAGACATCTGTCATCACATTCATTTGGAGCTAATAACTAGCAGTGGTTGCTACCTGCCTCTGGCTTGGTTTGAACCTGAGTTGCTGAATGTACTTATGTGGAGATGGTCTCCTCAGACTCCAGGTCTGGGTCCTCACAGCAGACTCTCTCAGCTCTTGCTTCAGATGGCCCTGTCACCTGATACATCATCTGTAGATACTTGTGGAGGAGGTACCTTTATATACATGTGTGCAGAGGTGTTTTTAAATTTGCGGGCTATTTGTAAAAAAACAAAAACTCCTAACTTGGTTCTCTCAGTCCTTGCTGCTTCTCTCTTTTGTACCAAGCCATGTTGGGATAGTCTCCTCTGACTTCCAGGTTCCCCCACTGTTGCCTGAATCCTGGGTAATCCATTCCATACTCATTTGGGGTGGGCAGCCACACTTATTTGGGGTCTTGGCTTCTGCCAGGGGCATAGGCAGTGTACAGAGAAGCAGACAGCTGGCGCCCAGGCTGTGGGGCACTTAATCTTGGAGCTGGAACAGAGAAATGTCTGTTTGTGTTTCCATGAACAAGAGGGGACAGCTGGCCCGCAGATAGCAAGCTGGGTCAGCTGAGGGTTGCCTTGGCTGCTGGCTTAAAGCAAATAGTCAGGGCCAGAAGCCTGGACGGAAGAAGGATGGAGAAGCACCTGGCAACCCCCAGAAGAGCCACCTGAGGGCTAGTGTCTGGCCTGGCTGTGTGGAAGGCACTAGAGGTGGTGGCTGTTAAGGAAGCTGCTTCCAGGCCCTTAAGGCCTGCCCTGGAAGCAAACCTGAGTATCGGCCTAGCAGGTAAGGAGGAATGGAAGGTTTTCTTTGCAGAGGTTTAGCTGCTTTGTGGAGAAGTTTCTCAGGTTCCTTTAATAAGCAATAGATGATCAGAAATCTGAGCTAAAATTGGATTTCCTCTGCAGAAATTTAGGTGGGCTGGGGCTTAGAAGATCCACATTAAATCACGCAAATGGAAGCAGGTTATATTTCTGTAGTAAGAAACTAAATACCCTGAGAGCATACATCTACCTCTCACTGCCGTCCCCATCCAGGTGCTGGGAAGCCCCTGGAGGCCCTGGGCATGTTCTGAGCAAAGGCTTGCTTACCCTGATGATTTGATCTTTCTTATTCCCTTAACTGTGGAGTTAGATTCTAATTCTGTTTCCTGTTCTTGTATCTGTGCACTGAGGACCTGTTTTGACAGCTGGTGAAATAATGGGTTTAGCTGCACAGACAGGATTCAGAGGAAACCAATTATATTAACTTAGAGTTGATGGAATATTTTTAAAGCTTGTGCTATAGTAACCAGTATGCTTCTCTGCTATTGTGTTAAGTAAACAACCTTGCAGTGCTTCTGATTATTACTGTAACTTTAAAGTAGTGGTGAACTTGAATATTTTGGGATGTCTACAGCTCTATACTGGGATAGGAAAGTTTCTGATTCTCTTGGTGATCAAATACTGACAATTAATATGACTGTGAGATATTGACTATACTTATGATGAAAAGAAATAGAAAATTTCAGTTCTAGGTTAATGGGGAAAAAATATATATATCCAAAGTATTGGTGGTTACCATGTAAAGAATTTCCAAGACAGGCAAACCAGAGACGAAAAAGGAAGCTCCTTCCAAAGGAAGGAGCTGTTTGCCTAAGACTTTTTCTTTTCTCTTCCAAAATGTCTCACTGTATAGCCTAGACTGGCCTTGAACTCCTGATCTGGGTCTGTAACATCATGCCTAGCTCTGTATTCTCTTTTGAGTCAACCATGGCTTTTCAGAAGATAGATCTCTCTTCTAGGCCTTCGTGCCCCAGAGCTTCCTGGGCGCGTCTCAGACTAGCTTTCACAGCTGTGCACATGAACTCATGGGTCCACAATGCCTGGTTGCCCCCACCCTCCAAAATTGGGCCCTGAGTCCTGCTATTTTCTTGTGTTGCACATTGAAGTGTGTCTCTCAAAAGAATATGCTGAAGCACTAACCCCCAGCACCTCAGAATATGACTTTTATTTGGACAAAGCCATTGCAGATATAGTTACCTAAGATGAGATTGTTCTGGAGTGGGATGATACAATTCTAGCTTTCAAGAGGACAGAAGCAACAGGGCCTAGAGGCTGATCTGAGCTACATAGTGAGCCAGGGTCTCACTAAAACAAAGACTAGTGG
Organism: Megascapheus bottae; assembly: GCF_031878675.1. Classification (NCBI taxonomy): domain Eukaryota; kingdom Metazoa; phylum Chordata; class Mammalia; order Rodentia; family Geomyidae; genus Megascapheus; species Megascapheus bottae. The sequence goes on along the minus strand of NC_143525.1, from coordinate 27,870,017 downwards.
TGGGAGTGGGGGTGTGTGTGCCATGGCTCTCTGGTGGAGCGCTCTCCTAGCATGTGCAAGGCTCTAAGTTCAATATTCTCTGCCCTACAAAAAAGAAAAAGAAAGCCGAGACAAGAAGGGAATACTGGCACATGAGGGAACACCAGAACAGGAGCACATTGTGGAGGTGAAGGTGGAGGCTGGAAGCTGGAGTTTGTCCAGAATGGTCAGCAGGCTCCAGTAGCTCACCAACACGAAAGCATGGAGTGTGTGCACTCTTTTCTGACCTCAAAGAGAGGTTAGCTCTGATGCCCTTTTCTTGCTTTTGCCCTTTCTGCTCCAGGGCTGTTTTAACTCACCCAGCGTTCAGTACTTTATCCTAGGAGACAGCTGCCACGTGATATGCCTAGGTTCCCTGCCCTGCTCTGGGGTGGGAAGCCAGCCTGCGAGGCCTCCTCCTTCCTGGGCCATCAAGGGGTGATGCTTTCCCTAGAGTCACCGCCTTTTTTGCAGCTGTGATAGCCTTGATTTGGGAGTTTTACCTGCTCTGTGTCAGGCTTTTCAGAAATGACAAAAGCAAGCTGAGCCTCTGGGGAGGCGTGGGCAGAGCCTGTAGCTTAAAGGAAGAAGAACGGCAAGAGCTGGGGTATTTTGCATCTCATTTTAGATGGAGGCTTTGCCTAGCATTTCAGCCTAGAAAGGGGAAAGGAAAAAAAGAAACAGCTAAAAGTTAGGAAAAGAGATAGGCACGGACTTGGGGGTCTATTGGAACGGACCAGTTAAGTCTCTAAAAGTTTTGAGGATTTACCTTCCTGGTTTCAAAAGAAAAAAGAGTCCAGTGTGTGGTTATTGAATGAATGATACCACAAGAGCACAGGTTGCTATATCTTGCTTTACCAACTATATAGTATGTGCTTAGCTGTATAACTAAGTAGGGGTGCCCCATGGAGTGTCCAAAATTGATTACTTTTCAAAGTGCTCAGGCAGAAAGGTCTTACAGGAACCTGAAAGTCTACCTGGGAGGAAGAATTTCGTTCCCCTTAACCAGGGACAGCATGACAGGATACTGGGCTGAAGAACTGAGAAAGGAGGGAGAGAGAGTATAGGAAAAGGAACACCAGGGAGTCGGGCACTCACCAGCTTCTGAACCCCAAGTTCCCATTAACAAGCTTATTTATTTAGTTCAGTAGAGGAGAAGTGACTACGGGTATGTGCAGAAACCAGGATATCAATCTATCTTGTGGTTATAGCCATTACCATGAGGTATAGTTTGTATACCTAGTGATAATTGGCTCCCTTATCATTAGGGAACAGAGGGGAGCTATAAACATTCTAACCGTAACACAGACATTCATCTTATTTCCAAGGTCTTAAGCTTTTAGTACCCAAACAGTTCTAACTTAAACCAGTTTGGGGAAGTCACTTATACTTACCTCTGCCTTGTTTTGACTGTTTGACCTTTCCAGGTTCCAGCTCTCAGCCTTCAACCCCTTAACCCTTCCCTGGTCTCACAGCTTGGCTTCAGAGTTCCCTATGGAGGGATGTGGGTGGGAGCTGAGAGGACAGGTCGGGGGCCCTGGCTTGTTTAATTGTTCCTTGTTTAATTGGAGCCAACTAAAGAAATAAACTCTCCCGATCTCAAATCCTACTGTGACACATGAGCTCTGTTTTCATGATTTCATGGATCCCTGCTTCTCTACTGCTTGCCTCCTTTTCTTACTTTATGCACCTTTTCCATTCATTTGCCATTTTTGACGTTGACTGTGACCTTGTGCCTGGATTGTCCCATTGATGTGTGATTTATCAAGTATTAGCCTGGTTCCATTAGTTTATACCTGTGTCTCAAGTGGTAGAGTGCTAGCAAAAGAAGCTCAGGGACATGGCCCATGCCCTGAGTTCAAGTCCCAGGACTGGCAAAAAAGAAAAAAGAAAAAGTGACTAAACATGCTCCATGTTCCAGGCACTGTGCTAGTACAGGGAAACAGGTATTTATGGTGATCACAGAAGCAGCCCCACCCCCAGGTTGAAATGCCAAGAGGACCTGGCATCAGCTTAAATAGGAATAGGGGGAAAGCTGGAGAATTCCCAGGGGAGATGGCACTGGGTATCTATAGAGTGACAGTAGGAAGAAGGTGTCGCAGCTAAGAGGATGAGGAGGGACAGTGCTCTGACTGTCTGCAACAAGTCCAGGTCTCTGAAGCTGGAGCCTACGTTTTGCAGAGAGAGGTGGTAACAGATGAGCCTGGAAGGATACTTTAGGCCAAAACATGGGCAAGCTCGAATGAAACCTGTTTCTCCTCCCCCACCCCCCCACGGTAGTGGGGGCCTTTGGCAGTTTTCTAGCAAGAGAATCACACAGTCTGACTTCTTGCTCCAAAGGTGGAGTAAGAGGGAGGGAGAAGCAGCCTGAGTAGTCAGATCTGGCAGGATGTATGATGACAGACAGGGTTCTAGAGACATTTGTCTGCCACTAGCTTCCCCAGGGCTCCTGTCTCATCTCCCAAATCCACTCAAGTCTTGCCTGACAAGCTTCTGAGTGAGTGGTCCCCCCTGGCTTTCAGAAAGGCCCCAGAGGCTTCCTGTTCCTGTCTGGATCTTTCCAGGTGGGGGAGAATATTGAATATTGACATCTGGGCTCACCTTATCTCATTGCCATCGTCCTGTTTCCTGTCTCATAGTAACAGAGCAGATGGCAGGGCCTGTTGCTAAGGGTTCCCTGCAATATTAATACCAGTGTAGAGCTGAGTGAGGGATCTTCCATGTGCCTGAGAGGCCTGGGGAAGCACCTGCTTGGTGGCAAGTATTATTTTCTATTTGTCTTAGCTTTTTCTCCCTCCTTTAGACCCCTTCCTCCTTTTCTTTTTTATCTCCCTGACCTATGTACCTCTGCTCACCAGTAGCAAATGTGCATCCCTTCCCACATTGCACACCAGGGCAGACATCACTAACCAATCTTGACGTTCTTTCCTGTGGAGCCTGGATATGGGCTGTGTCTCTTTTGCCATCAGCTCTCTGGGTACTGTCTCATATTTGGCCCTCAGAAGGAAGCTTGCAGAAGCCACCTGCTAAGCTGCTAGGCTCTCCTTACCCCCTACTCATCAGAACTGTGTCACGTGGTAGGGAGGGAAGTGGGTTTTGTAGCCTACTGTGTCCTCATTTTGCCTCTTTTGTTTGGGCTTTTGGCTTTTCAACTACAAGTAAAAAAAAAAATCAAACTCAACAGTTCTAGGAAGGTATTTGGTTGATGAGAGATCAGGGTAGTTTTTTTTTTACCAAATGCCATTGTTATTTGTAAGTGTACTGGCATTTCAACTTAGGACCTTGCACTTGCTGGGCAGGTGCTCTACAAACTGAGCAGTGTTCCTCGTCCTTTCTGCTTTAGTCTTGCACTCTTGCCTGGGGTTGGCCTCTCCTCTCTCTGCCTTCTGTGTAGCCAGTATTACAGATATGAGCCACCATGCTTGTCTTGTTCTTTGAGTACTCACAATTAAATCCCAGTCTTGGCCTCCTAAGTAACTATTTCTTTCTCTTCTTATATATCCCGTGGGCTTGGGGATGTATTTCTCTGAGAAATGCGTATGTTTGGGGTACATTCATGACTTCATTAAGACACGTCTTAGCTAAGCAAATCAGCTGGTTTTGGATGCTCTGTCTGCCGCTGGCAGCGTCATTCATATACACCATTGCTCTAAGGGCCAGCCATTCTGGATTCCGAGTGTGGCGAATGTTAGTAGCAGCTACGGTGGTGGTTTCACACTGCTACAGCTATTACATCTGAAGAAGGTCGGTAGCAATCTTCTTAAACTAATGATGATTTGCAGGCAGGTCCTCACCTCTCTTTTTTGGTCATGCTAGGATTAAAGCTCAGGGCCATGCTAAATAAGCTCTTGCCTTCTGAACTACACTTTTCTTACCCCTTCTTAGAAGACAGTGTTCTGCTGGCAGGCCATTGTATGACCCATGTGGCTCACTGGGTCACTCAAGGTACTAAAGCTGGTGCTGGTTCTCCCAACTCAGAGCCTACAAAATCTGTTTAGGAACCTTCTTTCTAGTAGATTGGAGTGTTTTGTGAAGAGGAGGCCTTTTTTTTGGTGGCAAGCAATGCGGGGTGGGGCGGGAGGCGGATTTCATCCTCGATTGAAAGCAACCCAGTGGAGATCTATAGACAGGCTCTTCCATCTTTTTGAGTTCTGAATTCAAAAGTACAAAATACAAGTAGGCCAACATTTTTTCCCTGATGGACAATTCTAGACACACTTTGGATAGAGCAGGCAGGAGGTCTGCAGCTCACAGCTTCAAGTGAGCTATGAGTGTTACTATAGAAAATCTGACTCAAAAATGCAGTTCCAAAAAAATGCGTGCTCCTTTTCCCTTTTGGGAAATTATCCAGGGAAGCCATTATAGATGGGCACAGAGCTGTATCTCTCAAGATATTCATTTTAGTGTTGTTTATAGAAAAAAGGGAAACAATCCGTATGCTCCAAATAGAAGAATGATAAAATATATCCTGAATGCAAAGTTAAGTTAAAAAAACATCTCGAGGCTGAGCACAGTGGCTCACGCCTGTAATCCTAGCTACTCAGGTGGCTGAGATTTGAGGACTGCAGTTCAAAGCCAACCCGGGCACTAAAAAGTCTGAGAGACCCTTTTCTCCAATTAACCACTAGAAAACCAGAAGTGGCTAAGGGGGTAGAGTGGTAACCTTGAGCTGAAGAGCTCAGGGACAACGCCCAGGTCCAGAGTCCCAGAACCAACCAAAAAAACATTTTTTTGGGAAGAATTTTGATAGTGTGGGAAAGAAAATACAATGTAGTAGAAAACAAAGTAAACAATGTAAGTGATCAGAACCCATTTTTATCTAAAATCTGTATGTACATACCTAGAAAGATTGGGAAGAATGCTGCGTGTGTGTGTGTATGCATGTGTGTGCTGATACTGGGGCTTAAACTCAGAGCCTTATGTATTTTGTTTAGCTTTTTCACTTGAGGCTGGTGTTCTACCATTTGAGGCACACCTCCACTTCCAGCTTTTTGCTGGGTAATTGGAGATAAGAGTCTCTCCGATTTATCTGCTCAGACTGGCTTCAAATCTTGATCCTCAGATCTCAGCTTCCTGAACAGCCAGGATTATAGGTATGAGCCACTGGTGCCTGGTAGGAAAATCTCTGTTAAGATGCTGCTGAGTTTTCATCGGAGAGATGGGTGAGTGTTGATTGTTTTTCTGTACAATCCGCTCTCTGTGGCGCTGGGGACCTTGGCCACATGAAGTTGAATAATGGCTTGTCAGTAGGGACATGTGTCCTGTGACTGTGGCATTTCCCTGCAGTGACCTAGGGTGATGAGCTTGGGGGTAACAAATTGCTGTGAGCCTTTATCCCAGGGGAATTTTCTCAGGAAATGTTCTCACTCCTGATCCCTGTCCTTCCATCAAGTCCCCCTAGCCTTTGCAATGCAGAACTCCTGCATATATCGGTCTGCCCAGGCTTCCTGCCAGAGAGAGGCCCTGTGAGCACACAGGGCCTTTAGGGAACCAGCTCAGCTGTCACAGGGCTCCACAACCACGTGTGACTGACTGCCCCAGGGGAATCTCAAGGAACAAAATGCGGATGAGTCAACAAGTCATAGAGCATGGATAGAGCCCCACTCTGCCTGCTCTTTTGCAAGTCTGGTTTGTTTTCTGATTTCTTCCTTGTCTGGGAAGGGGCAATGAAACACAAGTAGGTTTCACATATATTTGCTGCATCCGCCCTGTGTAGGCCACGAGGAATGGAGAGGAGAGGGATGAGGAACACTGGGAGCCCAAAATGTGATGGAGAGAGGAGCCTCTGATTTATTCCTTCCTAAGCACGTGCATACGTGCATGCTCACATACTGATATAGGCCTTGTGTTTACATTTGGCTTTTTTACTCATAGTTGGTGCTCTGTCACTTGAGCCACCCTTCCAGTCTGGCATTTTCCTGGTTAATTGGAGATAGGGTGTCTCAGACTTTTCTGCTTAGGCTAGCTTTGAACTGTGATTCTTAAACTTCAGCCTCTTGAGTAGCTAGGATTACAGGTATTAGCCACTGGTGCCAGAACCTAAGTTCATTGTTGCCCAGTTTAATTATTGTTGTTAGCACAAGATAATGCATATATTACTATGGCTTTTGAGAAGTTTTAAGGCCTTGACTTACTTCCTAATTTGTTTTATGGTTCTGGAGATTGAACTAAGGGCATAGTCACATGCTCTGTCAACAGAGGTGTTCCCTGTGGGTTGGGACTGAAACTGTGTACCTGTGTAGGTGAACCCTGCTTTTATGGATACCTGGTTTACTTGGGGGCACAACTTGTGTCTTCCAGAGCAACCCCATTCCTTCCATTTCTTCAAGTTTTCAGAATTAAAGAAAGGAAAGGAAAGGAAAAGGAAACAGGGCCACTGAATTGTTTTAAATGTTTACTTTGAACAGAGTAACACATTTTACACCCCCACAGCAATGTGACTGTGCTATTTACAAGATAACAGAAATTAAAATGAAAACAGAAACAAAAACAAAACAGCACAGAGCACTGAAGACTGGAAATGGAGCACAAGTTTAAAACTGCTTAATGAACATGTCACTTTTGAGCCCGCCTGTTTTCCTAGGGAATGTATTAGCCTCGTTTGGGAGAAGGTCCAGTGTGACACCTGTGGAGACCATTAATGACTGACCAGGGCTAGGCCTGCCTGTGAGGTCTCACATCTGGCTGTTTGGAATCTTGCATGGCTCAGGTCTCTTTTTCCTGAAGTGACCTAGAGCAGAATGTCAGGCTCAGCTGGGGAAAACAGGTGCCTATCTGTATTTAAGGCCCAGAGACTATGGTGCTAGATGCTATGGGCAAGGTCACTGTGGATCACCAGCATACTGCCCCCTGCTGGTCATTTACAGATGTTGTTCTTGAAGACTAGTTCTTCAAGCAAAGGGGTTATTGCGGGCTCCCCACATTTCAAGATTCCTTGAGGTAAAAACTACTTTTCTTCTAGGCCCAGTCACTCAGTCCTGAATCCCAGACACTCCAGATGTTGAGATCTGAAGGATCTTAGGCAGTAAAGTCAGAGAGATTGCGCCTCCAAAATCACCACTAGAAAGCTGGGCTAGAGGTATGGCTCACGTATGAGAGAGCCAGCTGTGAGCAAGAAAGCGGAGCAAGAATGCAAGGCTCTCAGTTCAATTACTGTTTTGTGTGTATGAGCAATGTTTTCCACATCATTCTAAGCCTCTTGGCCTTCTCTCACAATGTACAGAAAATGGAAAGTCCATGGATAGAGTTTCAGAGGCCACATCCGAAACTAGTGTTTCAGAAACTACAATATGTTGAGTTTTGGTGCAATGTCCAAGAACAACATCACATTCTCTGACAAAGCTATTAAGATACCGCTTCCCTTTGTGGCAGTCTTACATGTCTGTGAGAGTCCCCACATCTCCCTTGTTCTCTGAAAAGCACACATCACCAAAGAAAGAGCTATAGGAACTGATCAGAACAGCTGATGTCTTTTTGTTCACTAGGGGGTAAGGTCTCATCTGCTACTAGCCTTCCTGTCCTTGTCCCTGGCTCCAGAGAGCACTTGGGCCTTTGGTTTGGAGGTCTTAGAGTGCAGAGCATGAATGGAACTAGGAAGGGGCAGGAGGGGCCCAGTGCCCTCCAGGACTTGGCAGTTTAGTTGAAGGGCAAGGAATCTTCTTTCTCTGCTGATTCTCACCTTCCATAGCCTGACAGTCAGGGCCACTGTAGTCACAGACACATCTCCTACCTAGTTACCCTCATAGATGTCAAGGCCTGGGCCGGGACTGTGGCTTAGTGGTAGAGTGCTCGTCTAGCATCAGGCATGGTGGCTCATGCCTGTAACCTCTCAGGTGTCTGAGATCCGAGGATTGCAGTTCAAAGCCAGCCCAGGCACTAAAGACTATGAGACTCTTTATCTCCAATTAACTGCCAGAAAACTAAAAATGGCGCTGTGGCTCAAGGGGTAGGGCAGTAGCCTTGAGCTGAAGAGGTCAGAGACAGCACCCAGGGCCAGAGTTCAAGCCCCATGGCCAAAAAAAAAAAAAAAAAAGTGCTCAACTAGCATGCCTGGATTCGATTCCTCAATACCATATACACAGAAAAAGCCAAAAGTGGTGCTATGGCTGAAGTGGCAGAGTGCTAGCCTTGAGCAAAATGTGTCTAAGGACAGTGCCTAGACCCTGAGTTCAAGCCCAGCACTAGAGAAGAAGGAATAGGGGGCTGGGAGTTTAGCCTAGTGGTAGAGTGCTTGCCTAGCATGCACGAAGACCCGGGTTCAATTCCTTGGTACCACACACATAGAAAAAAGTCCGAAGTGAGCTCAAGCCCAGGACTGGCAAAAAGAAAGAAAAAAAAAAAAAGAAGGAATAGGAGGAAGAGGAGGAAGAAGAAGAAGAGGAAGAAGAAGAAATCGTCAAGGCCTTTGGAAAAGAGCTTGGACAGGAACCATGTTTTGCTGGAGTCCTGGTGTCAGCCAGGGACATGCAGGGTTGAAGTGCCAGGTGTCTGTCTGGTGCCTGTGTTCACTGAGAACTTGTCTGCCATTAGCGCCATAGTCAATGACACATTGTCTTTTCTTTTTCTCACCTCAGATGTGACTTGTGTCCCGGCTGCTGCTCAAGCCATGACTGACACCATCTTTGGCAGCGGCAGCGACCAGTGGGTTTGTCCCAACGATCGGCAGCTGGCCCTGCGAGCCAAGTGAGTGCCTCCTCACTCCCTCACATCCCTCCCTCCCCTGCCCTTCTCCCTGACTTACCCCTTTCATTCTTTGTGGGTAGAGTTTTGAGAAAGCTGCCTGTCCTTTGGGCTCTGGACTGGGCACTTAGTTCATTTATGCGCCGAGTGGAATTTATCTCCATTGCTCAGATGAAGGAAGTAAGGCTGACCTCCTTGTCCTTGTCACGTCCCTGTGAATTACCTCGCTAGGAGCCACTCCTGGGCCTAGGAAACTCTCATGCATTCAGTTTGTCCCAGCAAACCTCAAGGGCTGCACTACCTTCCCTGCCCCTTGTTCTGTCATTGGGCCTAAAGTTCCAAAGCCCCTTAAGACAGAGAGCCTTTGGTATGTGGACGGCACCTTCAGGGCTCAGAGCCTGGCACCATCACAGCCTAGAGCAATGGCCTACATCAGGAATGAAGGGTTGCCCCTTGTTGAATTTTTCCAGGTCTTTTCCATGCTCCCAGCAAGTCTGTCTGCTCCCCATTTTGATCCCAGTCTTCCTGTTAACCCTCAGCCTGGTAACCCTCAGCTCCTGTTAGATCTGATGCTGCCCTTACCATTCCCAGTGCCCATAGAAGACAAGGTAGCTCTGGGATGCTCCTCTTCCCTTTAGCACCTCCTCAAGCCTCCAAGGACTTGCAGGGGGGTGGGAGGATTCCTGGTGCCTGATAAACTCCTATGTCTGTCCAACTGTGCCAATTATGAGAGCCAGCATTTCCCAACGGGGACTAAGTTTAAGAAATTTGCAATTAGATATTATGAGCCTGCGGGGGGACAGAGCTGAACATCAAAGGGGGTGGAAAAATTAATCCGAAACGCCTGGGAAGAGAGGCTTCGCGCGTGATTTGCAGGCTGCTTTGCCCCACAGTTGATTTGTCCCCTTTGCCTGGGTAGCTCAGGCCCCCTCCAGCTTCCCCCACTCTTCCAGGAAGAGTGACCCAGGATAAGGTCAGCCTGTTTTCCTCTCCTATTATGCCAGGCAGATGCCATGTCCTCCCCAGCACAAGACACCAGAAGAATTCAGAAGCTTCCACGCGGCCCAGAAGGGTTTCACTAACCCCTCCAGGGTCCCCTTTGTTCCTTCTGACCTCGGCCCCTCTCTATGGAGACCAGTGGAGGAAGAGTGGACGTTCTTATATCTTCCCCCTGGGGATGCTGCCTGCGGGGCTGGTAGTCTTCATGAAGAAGGGTCGACTAGGATCCTCAGAGTCTGCCAGGACTGGGCATTCTCTCCCCTCTCCAGTGCAGGGCCTTCTGCCATTCTTGGCAGTTGCCTCCAGTTTCTCTTTCCTTCTCTTCCCTTTTTCTCCTCTCTATCCCTTCCTTTCATTCCTTCCCTTTCTGCCCCTCCCCTCCTAGCCCAGGCTAGCCTCAAAGTTTCAATCTCCTGGAATAGAAAGCAGGCTCCTAGGTCTACACAATTTCTAAATCCTACTATGCGCCAGGTACTAGTTGCATAGCAGCATGGTCCTTTGCCTTAAAGCAGAAATAGAAAAGGATTCGTGGACATTATACAAGTGGCTGCTTTAACCAGGATAATTGGCAATAGTCAGGGAAGGGGAACTAACTTAGGTTGGGGTTAGGGAGACTTCCCTTTGAGTGTGATGCTTACGTCAAATGGAAATACAGAGCAAGTTCTAGTAAGCAAGAACAAGTACAAAGGCCCTCAGGTAGAAAGAGCATGACATGTATAAGCTTTGACAGGAGGCCAGTATGACTTGAGTAAAGAGTGAACAACATAAAGGGGAGATGGAGAGGTCAGCCAGGACCAGACAGGCTAGGGCTGGGGCCAGGCCCTGACCTTCCAGAAACTCCCTTTCTGGAAGGCAGACAGCTGGTTGCCCTTTGTCTTACAGTATAGCTGAAACTCAGTGATGGACACATTGCCAGGCCTTGTAGGGACTCTTGTATGGGCCATCATTATGAGCTCTGATCCTATACCACACATTCTCAGAGGGGCCTTGTAGATGTGCTGTGTGCAGGGGGTTGGGGGGGCAGGTCCCAGGTTTGCCCTGGGAAACCTCATGACCGTCGGTGGTATTCCCTCCCAGGCTACACACAGGCTGGTCCGTGCATACCTACCAAACAGAGAAGCAGAGGAGGAGCCAGTGCCTGAGCTCAGCAGAGGTGGAGGCCATCCTGCAGGTCATCCAGAGGGCTGAGCAGCTTGACATCATGGAGCAGCAGAGAATCGGGTAACAGGCTGGATGGGCTGGGCAGCAACCAGCTGTGGAAGGAAGGCAGGAGTGCCTAGGGGTGGGGAGGCTAGTGCACTGGGTCCTGGGACTTGGGGTCACCAGTGGGCCTGAGTCAGGGGACACCTGGACTATGTAAGCAAGGTTAGTGACTGACATGAGCCCCAGGTCACAGAGTCCTAGGGAAGCCCACTGAGGCTGTTGTCTCTGCGCCCCTGACCATAGCAGGATTCCAAAGCACAAAAGGCCTCTGCCAGGCCCACCAGGCCCCAGCAGGAGGTGTCCTCCAGTATGTCCCAAGCTCTGCCAGCCTGTAACCTTCAGAGCTGACCATGACTCAGGCATTCCATAGTTTTTGTTGTACAGGGTTTTTGTTGTTTTTGTCATTTAATTACAAAAGCAATAAACATTTCCTAGAACAAAGTCTGAGAAGTAACAGTAAAGTACAAATAGTAACACATGATTGGAACCAAGTTGCATGGGGAAGGAATTCATTCTGTTCTGCTCTCCCTGTTCTTTTTCTTTTCTTTTCCTTCCCCACCTACCCCCGCCCCGTGCCCCACCATTGGTCATGGGGCTTGAACTCTGAGCCTGGGTGCTGACCCTGAGCTCTTCAGCTCAAAGCTATTGTTGAGCCACTTCCAGTTTTCTGGTAGTTGGAGATAAGAGTCTCATGGACTTTTGTGCCCTACCTGGCTTTGAACTGTGATCCTCAGATCTCAGCCTCCTGAGTAGCTAGGATTACAGGCATGAGCCACCAGTGCCCAGCATCCGTTCTTTTTCTACTTGCCTTTTTTTCTGTTTGTGAGATGACCATGTTTGGAAATCAGACATTGTAGAAGCCCACCTTTTGAATGGTGGACAGTCCACTAGAAAAGTAGCTGTTGGCTCAGTCTCCAATATATGCCTCCGTGACAGCTCAAGTAGGGCTCACTCACCTCACTCTACTGAGATTTTTCTTTTCTTGTTTTTGTTTTCTTAAAAACTGGTGGAGGCCGGGCTTCATACAGATGTATGCCCCAAGGGTCCTGTCACACCCTTACCTCAAACATTAGTGATTGAGCCTATGGCGCCATGTCCCCCAGGAGCCTCATGGAAGGCTCTCCCATGCTGTGGAAACATTCAGGGCCCCTTTCAGCCATCCAATTGTCTGGCTCTGATGTGTGTACAGGGATATGGGATGATCCGGAAGTAGTGTTGTAGGTTATCTGTCATTCAGGTGAAGGAATTGCATCTTGTGTGTTTCTATGAGGTGTGCAAGTAGGGGGTAGGGTCCTTCAAGGACCAGTGGCTTATGCCAGGGTAGGAGCTGGGGTTGTTCCCAGGCCCTGTGGCAACACTGGATGGCTTAAAGGGAAACCTGTAGGATCTGAACCAGACAGGTCTGAGATGGACCCCAATAACATTTCTTGCGAACTTTGTAACCCCAGCAAGTGACCTCACATTGTAGAGTCTCAGTCTTTAAACCTTTAAAATGCATCCTCTTCCCTAGGAGTCTGTGATGGAGGACACAACCTGCCTGCGTTTCGTTTGTCATTCTTTCAAGAATCTCATCCTCTGAGTCCCAGAAATATAAGGTTCACAAATTAGAACAGTTCTGAGGAGGGTATGGTGTGTTGCTAGAGGCTGTCGCATAGTGGAGATCACCGTGTGACAAGGGCCTGTAGAAACCCAGGGGAGATCCACTAGGCTTAACAGGGTACAGGGAAGCCCCTGATAGGCAGAGCCCAAGGATTTCAAAAGGAGCCTGGTTCTTTCCCTTCTCTCTCCTGCTCCAGCTTCTCACTTGCCTAGATGCTGAGACTCAAAAGCCTCCTTTACCCTGCGCTCCCTCTCCCCCCCACCCCCTGCCTCTGCCCCAGATGCAGCCTGAGTCTGCCCTTTGCAGGATGGCCTTAGCCTCCTACTAGCTTCTTCCCTCTGGCTTCCCTTATTCCTGTTTTCCATAACTTTGGAGAATGTCACTGGGGTCAAATCTCTCCCCTCCTTCAAACCCTGTAGTGGCTTCTGTAAACCACTTGAAGACCCTCCTTTGTTCCCTCCCCCTCACTGTCCCTGTCTTCCTGTTGCTTCAGTGGGGGAGGGGAGTAGAAATAGCCTCCCTGGCCTCCTTGTTGACCCCAGCCTAAGCTGTAGTACTTGCTGTCTCAGCTTCCTGGAAGCAACGTGGCTGTTCTCACACATGATTGGTTCTTGCTACCCTTTAGCTCTCATGTGCTTTCAGAGTTTTCCCTGGCTTCTATCTAACACACCTGAGGCTCCTCACCTGTCCTACCCAGACTCCCACCACGTACATGGCATGGGATTCTACCCCGTCTGAAAGTGGTTTCTTCTTCAAGATTGCTACCCTGATGGACCATGAGTTCCACAGATGAAAATACGGTGTCTGTCTCCATTTTACTTGCTGCAGTCCTTCCTTTGTTCTTGGTCTTGTCACATTGTAAATGCTCTATCAATAGTTGGCAAAAGAGTTAGCCAGGGGACAGGATGGAGCAGGGAACAGAACCCTAGTTAAGGAGACAGCATGTGACATGGCATATAGTATTGAGTTCTGTGGCAGCTGGGCCTGTGCAGTCAGTCACTGCATTGGTGACAGGAAGCACTGACTCCTTGTCCTACATTGCAGGCGGCTGGTGGAGCGGCTAGAAACCATGAGGAGAAATGTGATGGGCAACGGCCTCAACCAGTGTCTGCTGTGTGGGGAGGTGCTGGGCTTCCTGGGAAGCTCCTCAGTATTTTGCAAAGACTGCAGGAAGGTAAGACCCTGCTCTGCCCCTGCTGTTCTAGCTATAGCTACCCAGCCTGGATCAGCTATTCTGTTCTCTGGCTTTACATCCCAGCTTTCAGAGGAGAAAGGGAGAAGGGTAGAAACTGTGTGTGTGTGCGTGTGCATGTGTGCGAGCACGCGCGAGCGAGCATATTTATGCTTCTCTTGTCAAGGACCAGGCCCAAAGGCCTGTAGGTTTGGACTCTGTGGCCAGCTCTGGAGAATGGACCTCTGAGCCTGGATGTGAATCCAGCTTTTATACCACCCAGATAATCTCAGAATATGTCTATATCAAATCTCTCATCTTCCTATTGCAAAATAGAGGGAATAATAATATGTACCTCAGAGAGCTGTAAGGATTAAATAATATTAAATGCAAAGCTTTCAAAACCCTGCCTGGCACACAGACACTGAATAAATGTTATTACTTGTTATTAGATAAGTACTGTTTTCCTCAGGGCCAACTGGTGTGGTAAAATTGAAGTTCCTATTCTGTTTGTCTGGTTCTTTTGATCACTCAAAGAAGAATGGTATTTGTAAAAAGATCAAATTGATTTTCTCCTTTTCTTACACTAAATTGTGTCATATATTAAATTGTTTCATATTGAATCCAAGACTTTTTAAAATATAACTTTTAGGTATTTTTTCCTGGGGTTCCTAATTGACTTTCTTTCTTTCTTTTCTTTTATTGCTCGAAGAATAATATGCCTTTCAAGCTTCAAGATTATTTAGCTTCTCAATTTTATTCCTTACAACATAGAACCTATTTTATTTTTTTCCCCTGGCAGAAATCCTGGATTTTCATTCCTACTCCAGCCCAAACTAGTTGCTACACAGTAATATTCATGAGATTTCCCTTTTCTACCTTCATAGGTTAGAGACATTATTTTCAAGTTGCCACTTCTGGTTTTCACTGTAGTTTTGCAGGAATGTATCCACAAGTAACTTCCATGTGCCATTTACTGCTTTAAGCCTGAAGTTGTTACAGTGAACAAGACAGAGAGAAAAGGAGAGTTCTCTCTTGGGTGAGAACATTTAAAAAAAGTAATACTCAAATGACTTCAGGAAGTAATATCAGAAGATAGAAGTCTAGGAAGAGTTGAAAGGACTGAATATGAAAGATGGAAAATATCAGAGAAATTAGCATGGACTTGGAATAAAACAATTGGTAGCCTTGGCATTCAAAACCTGGATAAGAAAAAGAGGGACTAATATACCCAATTAATAAGTGGGAAAGTCAGGATTTTGAATATGGTTGCTCTTTTCCCCCTCTCCCCAGCCCAGCTCTGTCAGTTGGTCTAAGCACAGTGGAGGTGTCAGGGTGTGCCAGCTCTTCTGTAGGCCATGGACTGGGGACCATCTAAGGAGTGGGTACAGGGACCTGGAAATGCCTTGCTCCCAGGACTTAGCCAGGTAGGGCAATGATTTGTGACCTCTACCCTGGGAGATCAATTTTCTACCTTTTTCTTCCATGTATCTCTCAGCCCTATAACAGCTCTAAATATTTCAAGTTTTTAGTGAGGAAAAGCAGTGCCATATCTTCTTCCCTTGGGAACATCCATGGCCTCTGACATAGAGGCCACTGTGTCCTGGCTGATAAGGAGTTAACACCAGTGGCTCCTGGGAGAGCCATTTCCTAGGCAACAGTGGCCTTCCCAGGGGAGGGCCCCAGCTGGATGTGGGGTGTGGGGAAAATGTCCTTCCAGACTCGCCACCCCCAACGCCTGGTGCCCTGGAGCATTGGGCTGGTTGGAAGGACATTTCTATTTGAAGAGGTTCTTATTCTGCCAGCTGGCTTAGGACTAGGTGCCAGCCTGGGAAGGCAATTTGGGGCAGTGGAGGAATCCTTTGACCTTTAGAGGGGACTTGCTCCTGGGCCGAGTTGGGGCAGTAGCAATACCCTGGTAGCATGAGAGGTTTGCAGAGTTCTCTTCATCATCTGTCCTTGAGAAGAATGTGTCAGTCATTCATATTCACTCTTTCTTTACATAGTAGAGGGAGGGCCCACTGTGTGCAAGCTGGTTCTAGGTACTAGCCCAAACCCTATCTGTCATGGAAGTTATCCAGGGTGAGAGAAGAAAGAGAGACAAACAAGTGACTGAGTAAATACCAGGGTATGTCAACCTGGGGGCTCCAGGTTGAGTTAAAACAGTGATGCCAATGGCATGTATCAGGTGCTTGGAAAGAGCTTTTCTGAGCTCAGCCCAGAGAATATAAGCAGGATCTGGGCTTAGGAAGATCTGTGAGGAAAAGTGAAAAGGCAGCGGGAACGGCACATACAGAGACCCCACAGCAGAACCAGCTGTGCTTATTCAAGAATTAATGGAGTTAGGGACAGAAGGAGAAAGAAGTAGGCTTGGCAGATCCCATAGCACTTTCTAAGTGAAGGTTAGGAGCTGGGATTTGATTCTAAGTTTTATGGGAGGCCAGCACTGTGTTTGTGTTGAGTGTGATGTGATCTGCTCTGTGCTTGCTTCCTTGCTTGCTTGATGTTGGTCCCGGGACTTGAACTCCAGGCTTGATACTCTCACTTGGCTTTTTCATTCAAGGTTGGCATTCTAGTGCTGACTTCGGCAGCACATACACTAAAATTGAAGCGATACAGAGAAGATTAGCATGACCCCTGTGCCAGGACATGCAAATTCGTGAAACATTCCATATTTTTTTTAAAAAGGTTGGCATTCTACCACTTGAGCCATACCTCTACTATGAGCTTTTTGCTGGTTAATTGGAGATAGCATCACAGGCTTTTCTTCATGGGCTAACTTCAAACCTCCATCCTCAAAAATCTCAGCCTCCTGAGTAGCTAGGATGACAGGCATGAGTCACTAGTACTACGCAGCTTGCTCTGTGTTTTTATTAGTGGCCTTGGCTGCTGGAACACAAAGTGAATGGCAGGAGACAAGTTTTGTAGAAATGACAGTCATTGAGAGATGATGGGCCTGGGACAGAGACTCTATGCTAAGAAAGAGCAGCAATGTCTTCAGTGTATTCTAAGCAGATAGGGAAGAATTAGAGGGGCTGAATGAAGAGAAACCTGTCCCAAACTGCAGGGCCAGGCAGACCCACCTTGAGGGAACCAGCTTGGCCACCACAGAGTGACCTTGTACAAGTCATTTAGCTTCATCTGTAAATCAGGGCTCTCGTGAGCCACAGAATGTGAGAAGAGATTCACTTGCTTAGGGAAGCTCATTCAGGTGTCCTATCGGTTGTAAGCACCCAACAAGGGTTAGTTGGTTATGGATAATTAAGTGCAGTTAGAGGAGATGTTAAGGAAGTCCTCTTAGGGGATAGGGAGGGCGGAAAGAACTCTTTAACAGGGTGTGTGTGAGGGATCATGAGGTATCAAGAGTCTGGTTCTGCTCATTTCTGTCTCTACTTTCTCCCTCATTAATATGGAGGTAGATAGATAGATAATGGGGTTTGAACTCAGGGTCTTATACTTGCTAGGCAGATGCTCTCCCACTTGAGTGGTATTCTCCCAGGCCCTCCTCCTCACCTGCTAGCTGGCTCTAGCCCTGGAACCCCAGAGGTGTATGCCCTTTAGCAGACTGTAGAGGAATGCTGAGGATATCCAGCTTGGAAAGTGTCCAGAGCCTGGCCTGATGGGGGAGGACAGTTCTTCAGGCACTCTTGGGGATGTGGGGAGGTGTCCCCAGCATGAGCCCTAGCAGCATTCAGCAGCCACCGCTAATGAGCGCGAGGGTGGAAGACGACCCGTCTTCAGAGCTGCATCCCTCTGTAATTGGGCCTGCACGCCCGGGCTGCCTGCCCTCATTATCCAGGGCCATGGTGGGAAGGGAGAGGGGCTGGATGGTTAATTAAAGAGGCCTGGCGTGCCTAATTGCTCAGAATCTGAGTGAGGCAAGCTGTAGACTAATTGAGAGTCCAGCTCCACCAGCTGTAGGGAGGCCAGGCTGTAGACCTGCCTGAGCTTGGGATGGCATTGTCACCATTCCAGAAAAGCAATTGGATCTTTCTTTGGTCTCAGCCTAATGGATCCCATAGTGTGGGAGCAAGGTAGTTGTCCCGAGAAGTTTGCGGGGTCATGTGTGCTGAGGCTTGATAGGGAATGGATATGGTCAGCCTGCATTTAATTCACAGCCCCTAAGACAAGAGTAGCTCCATGGGGCAGCATAGCCTCAGACCGTCATGGAGGAAAGCTATGAGGAAGGGACTAGGGTAGACCTGCTTCCTTTTACATTGGCTTAAGGCCACTTTGTTCTAAGGAGGTGTCCTGCCGAGGGCTAGTCCAGAACCGCAGCAGAAGCTGGCAGTGCCCTGGAATGGGCAGTCTTTCTGCATTTTCCCCCAAATCTCAGTCATCCTCTAAAGCCACAGCTTGCCTCCTGGTTCAGAGCTGGGGACTTGTGTCTGCTAAGCCAACGGAGGAGCTAATGGAATTTCAGTATCACACTCTGTCTGCCATTGGAGGGGACAACGGAAGGAGGCTGAGCCCTGCCGAGCCCAGCACAGTTTCATTCCTAGTGCTCAGCCCTCCACTCTCAGGTGTTGCTTCTAGATCTGCTGCACAGGGTTCCTTTCTGTGGGTCCTGACCCCTGAGGATTCTACATCTGTCATTTGGGATTTGGGACACACCTGAGAGCACCTCCTGGATGATGAGGTATGAACATTGAGAGAATTCAGATGCTGATGGGGTCCTCACTTGGCATGGGCTGAGGACCAGCAGGATGGACACCCCAAAAACCTTGTTGTAAATGCAGATTCTCAGGATCCTTTGACATAATATCTTCAAAGTGTATGCATATCAGAGCATGTAGCAGAACTTCCCTGTGTTGGTGTGCATGCATGCATGCACTCACACATGTATCTATTGAACTCTGGGCCTGGGTGCTGTCATTGAGGTTTTTCCACTCAACCACTAGTGTTCTACCACTTGAGCCGCAGTTCCTTTTCCAGCTTTTTCAGTGGTTAATCGGAGGTAAGGATCATATGGACTTTCCTGAGTAGGCTGGCTTTGGACCTTGATCCTCAGAGCTCAGCCTCCTGAGGAGCTAGGATTACAGGTGTGAGCCTGGCTAGATCTGCCTTCCTTTTAAAGATGACTGACATTTTAAAGGTGACAGGGTAGGGGGTGGGTGTTGGGGGGGAGGGTGATGGGTACCAAGACATGTGAAAGGGTATCAATGTATGTGAATTAATGCACCTTCTATCTGGCAAATATTATGTAACCCTTTTACTAATTACAATAAAAAATTATAAAAAATTAAAAAAAGATGACAGGGTAGGACACCTACATGGTTCCCGCATCTCAGCTGCTGTGGATTATAAGGCTGTGTATAAGGTTGTACATCTCAGCTGCTGTGGATTATAAGGCTGTGTATAAGGTTGTACATCTCAGCTGCTGTGGATTATAAGGCTGTGTATAAGGTTGTATATCTCAGCTGCTGTGGATTATAAGGCTGTGTAGAAGGTTGTACGTCTCAGCTGCTGTGGATTATAAGGCTGTGTAGAAGGTTGTACGTCTCAGCTGCTGTGGATTATAAGGCTGTGTAGAAGGTTGTACGTCTCAGCTGCTGTGGATTATAAGGCTGTGTAGAAGGTTGTACGTCTCAGCTGCTGTGGATTATAAGGCTGTGTAGAAGGTTGTACGTCTCAGCTGCTGTGGATTATAAGGCTGTGTAGAAGGTTGTACGTCTCAGCTGCTGTGGATTATAAGGCTGTGTATAAGGCTGTACATCTCAGCTGCTGTGGATTATAAGGCTGTGTAGAAGGTTGTACATCTCAGCTGCTGTGGATTATAAGGCTGTGTATAAGGCTGTACATCTCAGCTGCTGTGGATTATAAGGCTGTGTAGAAGGTTGTACATCTCAGCTGCTGTGGATTATAAGGCTGTGTAGAAGGTTGTATATCTCAGCTGCTGTGGATTATAAGGCTGTGTAGAAGGTTGTACATCTCAGCTGCTGTGGATTATAAGGCTGTGTAGAAGGTTGTACATCTCAGCTGCTGTGGATTATAAGGCTGTGTAGAAGGTTGTACATCTCAGCTGCTGTGGATTATAAGGCTGTGTAGAAGGTTGTATATCTCAGCTGCTGTGGATTATAAGGCTGTGTAGAAGGTTGTATATCTCAGCTGCTGTGGATTATAAGGCTGTGTATAAGGTTGTATATCTCAGCTGCTGTGGATTATAAGGCTGTGTATAAGGCTGTGCAAGTCTCACTAAGACTCACTTTTCATCCTTGAGGGTGTTTAATACCCAGCAGTGAAATAACTGGGTAATTTGGTAAGCCTACGGGTAATTTTTTTTTGAGGAGTAGCCAAACTGTTTTCTCATAGTGACTGTACTCTTCCCATTATTGGTTCCCAAGGGCTAGAAAGTATCTGTGGTTTGCAGTCAAACTCTTCAAATTAGGATGTGCTCAAAGTAATTAGTGACTTTCATCCCCCTACGCCCTTTCCAAACCTTCAGCTGCCTTTCCCCCAAGGTGCAGCCACCTTGAGCAAATAGCCGTGTCATCTGAGTTGCCTTCAAATTGGCCTCACAGTGTTCTTTTTCCTCCTTGGCCAGATTCAATGTCGATGACACATGTCTCATTATGGAGATGGATTTTTTTTTTTTCGTTCTGCTACCAGTGTTTCCTAAATTCCCAGGAAGAAAGTCTCTTAATTCATCTGCCCTGAGGGGTCCGCTCTGGCCGCTTACACATTCCCAAGACGGTTTGGCAGGAATTGAGTTGGCTTCTGTTGCAAGGTTGGACCAAAGACCCATGTAGCATCTTAGAGCATCCACCTTGCTCTGGGTGCTGAGCAGAACATCTCCATTAAAGCACGCATTTTTTTTTCTTGCTGTTTGATACCTGCAGAGCGACTGCTATTCCTCCAAAGAAAGGAAGAAAGAACTGCCACTTGGTGCTATTCAGAGTCCATTCTCTTCTCCCCAGGGTGGAGTCCTCTGTGATCATCAAGACAAAGGGTGGGCTGGGGACCAATCTGCCCCCTGGTGGCAAAGCCTAGAGCTTGCTGGACTGACATTAGCTTCCTGTCCTGAGTCCTTTCCAGAGCTCTCTGGAGACTGTGGCTCCAGGAGCTCATGGCTGTCAACCGCAGATGCAGTTTACCATGAGGTAGGGCTATACAAGTGGAAGCCGGGAGTGATGTGGGAGCAGAGCCTGGAGAGAAGGGTGGCCTCCACTGCAGATGCTGGAACAGATGCTGGGCCAGCCTGGTAGGAGGTGGCTAGCCAGGCAGGGATGGAGTAGGTGCAGCTCTGTAGACAAAGTGCAGGACTGGCGGTTTGGGCAAATGCGGGAGCCCAGCTAGGAAGCAAGGAAGAAAGGTGGATGGAGAGAAGGGAGAAAGCAGCAGAGGGAGAGCACACAGGTGGCCATGAGGGGCCAAGTACAGACAGAGGGAGGGAAAGAATGTCAGTGGTATCAGGGAAAGCTCAACAGGTGTCTGGCCTTTCTCCTGTGGGCAGCAGAGCCCTCCAAGGGTGCCAAGTAGGTGACAGACACAGGAATATTGAGGGGGCAAAGTCCACGGAGAAGTTTGACAAGCAGGACTGTGGGGTGGGCTTGAGAGAGCATAGTGATTCTGAATTCCCTAATTAGCAGGAACCAGGGCCAGGATCTGGGGGTGGGAATGGCTGGAACCGACATGTGTGCTTCTCTTTCCTAGCTGTGAGGCAGGCATGCTGGAGCAGTCATCTCTTCAGTATTTCAGGGGGGAAAGTGTGGCCTCCCCAGTCCTAGTCCATCAGGCCATTCAGGATACCCACTGCCACTTGGAAGTGAGAAGGAGAGCTAGGGATGTGGTGGGTGGTAGAACACTTGCTTAGCATGCATGAGGCCCTGGGTTCCATGGCCAGTAAAGCAAAAAACAGAAGGGATAAGACAACCTTCCCATCTAGGTTATATTGTTAGTGGGAGCCAGGCAAATGGTGCCAACCTTGGTGGTTTGGGGATCTGACAGATTAAATAATTGAATGAGAAAGGGTCCCCTTATCTTCTTACAAATTCTGTCTTTCATTTTTAACACTGGGGATAGAGCCCAGAGCTCAAGCATTTGAGGCAAGCACTCTACATTGATCTACACCTTCAGTCCCTCTTTTCCTACCATTTAAAAAACTAACAAGTAGCCAGGTGCAAGGGCTCATGCCTGTTACCCTAGCTAATTGAAGGACAGAGACTGAGAGGATCATAGTTCAAGGCTAATCTGGGCAAAAAGTTTATGAGCGTCCCATCTTAACAAATAGTAGAGGTATGGTGGTACCTGTCTGTAATCCCAGCTATGTGGAATCTTTGCTAGAAGGATCTCAGTCTGAGATCAGCCCAAGCAAAACTGAGAGCCCTTATCTTAAAAAAAAATTAACATAAAGCAAAATGGGTGTGGCATGGCTCAAGTGGTAGAGTGCCTGCATAGCAAATATCCTACTATAGTAACCAAAAAAGTGATACTATTGCATAGTTAGTCATCTGTGTTCTGCCTCTCTCTCTTGGTTTCCTCACCTAGCAACTGAGAACAATAAAAAGCCTCAGAGGATGAATATGAAGAGTGAGATGAGGGAAGATTGTGATAAATTCATAGGAACAATTCCTGATACGACTCAACTACTCAATAATTACACAGATCCAGCAGTATATATGAAAGTAAAATATTCCCCCCACCCCTGGCCTTAGCAGCTCCATCTGCCTCTACTAGTGTTCAAATGTACACAAGGGTGATCATAAAGTCTATTTTTAAGGGGGCTGTAATATACTTCTTATTCTGCAATTGTCTTTTTTCATTGTTCTTTTTCCACTTGATAACACATAGCCCCTTTCCCTTCCAAATGTATAAATCCCCCTTTCCCCCAAGTACAAGGGAGTTTTTCACACCTTCTCAACACAGTCTTTCAGAGGGAAGGGCAGTTCTGGGGTGGTGCAAGTGAACATGGATAGGGCTGGGTCCACACAACCCCATGCTGCTCCTAGCTATGTCTAGTCTTTTCCTTCTGTCTGAATCTTTCCCAGGGCCATAGTCCCCTGCTGCCCTCTGATCACAGCTCTCCCTGCCCACCATATCCAAAATCCAGTGGGCATGGTTTAGGTTTATTTCCCAGAAGTCTTTTTGGTCCTTGTGTAAATCACACATAATAAGGTAGAGAGGAGTGGAGCATGCTGCCTAAGACCATAGTAAAACATACCCAAGGCTAAGCCTAGTCATGGCTAAGCTCTGAATCCCCCATGGGACCACCTTGGATGAAAATTCCATCTCCCTTCTGGATCTTCTTAGAAGAGGAAATGGTTGGATAAAGGTGTGGGGTTGGCATGTGCTCTGAGAGTCCCTCTGCCTCTGATACCATGAAGCCTGTGTCCGCAGACACAGGCATGCAAGAGGCAGTATGTATGCATTTTCCAGATGGGGTAACTGAGACTCGGCGAGTGGCTCACTCACAATGGCACAGCAAGGACTTTGCATTTCAGAGCTGAAGGTGTGCCACAGACCTCAGTGGATGGTGATGTGGTGTAAAGCATGCAGCGGGATACCCAGGTTGATGGTTACACGTCTCCAAAGCTGGGGAAGGGAAGGGACTCCTACTCCCAGGGCAGATATGGTAAATGTAGATTGCTTAGGATAGAACCCCAAATGCTGAGTGTCCCCTACAGAATAGACCTGCGTTTTCCCTGGTTTGTCCATCCAGAGATGGCTGGATCCTGGTAGAGAGGTCTGTAGGAATTTGGATCTTGTATCATGGTCTCTATGGCTCAGCCCCTCACTGAGTGGGTAAGAGGTCCTAGTATCCTGGCAAGGCTACCGCATAATAGCTTTTCCCCTAAGCACACTTGCCTGGCATCCCTCCGATCCTTTGCCACCCATGGCTCCTTTTCTTGGGTCTGCTGTGGGGGAAGCTGGGAGAAACTCTGGCAGCAGGAAGCGTTGTTGGCAAATCTGCTTAAGGCTCTTACCAAGAACGGTAATTCTGTTCAGCCTCTTGTCCTCAGTTGTGGTAAATAGCAGATAATGACATTTCCAGTCTTGTGTGTGGCTGCAGGCCACACCTCGCTGGCTGCCTTACCAGCTGCTACACTTCCAGAGACCTGTGATTTTTTTTGTTGTTGTTCCCTCATTTCCTCTTGGTTTCCACCTATGATGTTGCCCTACAACTGTCTGCTATTCACCTGAAGGGCCCCAGGGTAGCTTACCTGTTGATGGAATCCCAGGGAAGTGGGGGCCAGGTGCCCCTCCCCTTCCAGGCTCCCTGTAGATCTCATCCTAACACCAACAAGCAAGGGCTGGAGGTGTGGCTGAGTGTGGAGCACCTGCCTAGCATGTGCATGGTCTTGGGTTCCATCCCAGAACCATAAACAAAACTAAGAATCAAGTTAGTACTCTCCTTTCCAAATTCTTTCCTTACCTTCATCATTCTGAGAGATGCTTTTCCCAGGGGTGCAGATGAAGAAACTGAGGCTGGCAGGGACGAAGATCTGCCAGGCCTTCCAGAGATATTTCTGCCCAGAACTGCATTCAAGCAGTTTGGTCCCCCAGGGAGGGAGGACAAGCTCCAGGTCTGCCAGTCCTGCCACTGTAGGGCCCCCTGCCAGGCTCCCAACTGCTGCCAGAGGCCTATTTCCTTTCCAGCTCATTCTCTGTACCTCTGCTTGTTCATTTAGTTCAAGTGCAGCTCTCTCTGATCACATCATCCCTCCCCCTTCCCTGAAATCTGAAGGCTTCAGTGGCTCCCTACTGCTTGCAGGATGAAGTCTAAATGCCTCCACATGGTGTCTGGGGTCCTCAGTCTGCTCCCTGGCTGGGGGTGCTAACTCCACCCCGCCCTGATCTGTCCAGAGTCTCCAAGGAACTCTAGGCCAGCACATCACCAGGCTCCCTAATTAATCATTACTGCTATAGCTTCTGGAATGTTAGATGCTCTGGAGTGTTGGTCTTGTCAGCTGTATTCTTTTTTTTCCAAATAAAACCAAAACATTTCCTACAGGTATTTACTGACAGGAAGGATCTGTACTGTGCCCGTGGCACTGGAGAGAACACGGAGAAGGAAGAGGATGTTTCCATAGAGGCTGACCTAGTGACAGTCACAGTAACCCCAGGAAATCAGATAGACCAGTGGTGTACTCTCAGACAGGTGGAGCAACCAAGAGGTATACATGTCTCTGGCCACATTGGCAGAAACAGAGCTGGGGGATGTGGGATGACTTTGGGCAGAGAACCTCTGCTACCTGGGATTCTGGGAGCCCAGGACTCACTCTTTATCCTGAAGTCACCCCAGGACTCCCCTCTCTTCATCTGCTCTTGTTGGCCTAGTAGTTGGAGTGGAGCAGTAGATGACTGATACTCCATTTTGGGTCCCTCCTGCCTCCCCCTGGTTCCTGGCCCCAGATGTGATCTTTCTTCTTACATTCCCAACCCACTAGCCCAAGAACCCCTTCCCTCAGGCCCATGATCTGCTCCTCTCTGTGTTTGCTTCTCACTGGACTTCTGGAAAGAGGGTTAAGCTATACCGCCTCATGAGCCCTGCCCCCGTTGCTTCCCTACTACCTCTGTCTCCTGAAAAGGTGCTAGCCATATCCCCGGGGCCGCACCTTTTACAGCTTTCTTTATTTAAACATTTATTGAGCACCTAATTGTGCTGGGGCCCAAGCCAGGCTATGGAGCCACCTTAGAGAACAGGACAGGTGATCCTAGGGCATCCTGATGTGTCTGTTCCTGTAAGCACAGTGATCCCAAAGGCCTCCCTCATCCCCCGAGGTCCAATGCTCACTAACACCATGTGCCATGCCTCCTTGTTCCCAGGATCCAGGCCTGTGTGTCAGTTGTAGCTGGACCCTTCCAAGAGAGTCCAGAAACAGCACAAAAATCAGCACTACTCTGGTCCTGTTGTTCCCACACTTCTCCATCTTGTGACCAGGCCTTAGAAGGATTCAAGGTTCTGCCTTTCAGAACCCATAAGGGGCCAGGAGTTTGGCCTAGTGGTAGAGTGTTTGCCTAGCGTGCAGAGACCTAGGTTCGATTTCTTGGTACCACATACATAGAAAAAGCCAGGAGTGATGTTGTGTCTCACGTGGTAGAGCTCTAGCCTTGAGAAAGCCCAAGGACAATACTCAGGCCCTGAGTTCAAGCCCCAGGACTGGCCAAAACAAAACAAAACAAAAGAAAAACCCATAAGGACCCAGGGATTCCATGGGTGTTTGGGAATATTCTAGAAAAAGAGCCTCAGCTAAGAATATGGAAGGAAGAGTAACGAGGTCCGGGTTCTAACAAAGGCCCTTTTCCCGAATCCTGGGTCTGAGCATGTCTCTTCCTCTCCTTACATACCATCACAGGTCCCACTGCATTAGGAATTCCAAGTCCCATAGCACCTCATACTTGTCACTCAGTCTCTCCTCCCTTCCCGGCCAGCCATGTGCAGAACATCTATTAAACTCAGCATTAAATATGGAAAGTGTTGTGGCTGGGGATGAATCTCAGAAGCAGAGCTCTTTCCTAGCATGTGCGAGGCTCTGGATTTGATCCCTAGGATTCAAAGGAACCATGGCCCCAAAGGGGCCAGTCACGGAGATGCAATCCTTCTCTAGGGATGGGGTCACACTGTGGGACAAAAAGGGTGACACACTGGTACTTTCTGGGAAAACTCAAGGAAGAGGGGCACAGAGATGTTCAGGTTGGTTCTTGAGTATACATAGAAATTTTCCAGGCATGAGACACAGTATGGGCAAAATCAGGAAAGTAAAATAAGTTTTGGGTACTAGACATTGGTGGCTTGCATCACAGCTGCTTGGGAGGCTGAGATCTGAGGATTATGGTTCAAGAAAGTCAGTGAAACTCTTTATTAGAGGTTAGAGTCTCTTGGCTTTTGTGTGCCTAGGCTGCTTCTAATTATGATTCTCACATCTCAGCCTCTTATGTCACTATCACTATAGGTGTAAACCACCAGCCCTGGCCAAAAAAACAAGATTCCTGGGGCATTATGAACTATGTGTCAGGAAATGGGATGAAAACTAAATACATATTTCATAATATCATAGGTCCTCAGAGAGGCTCCAGGTCAGATGTGTAGAGACCATACACTTTTATTTTTCTCTTATTATTATTATTTGGTTGTTCATGGACAACTCAGGGTCCTGGGCCCTGTCCCTGACAGTGGGTTCAAGGCTAGCACTATACTACTCGAGCCACAGCACCACTTCTGGTTTTTGAATAGTTAAGAGTCTTCTGGGCACTTTTCTGCCTGGACTGGCTTTGAACCATGATCCTCAGATCTCAGCCTCCTGAGTAGCTAGGATTACAGGCATGATCTACCAGTGCCCAGCTCCTATACGTTTTTCTACAGTTTTTTGACCAGGCTGAGCTCCTTGAATGTCCAAGGTCGACTACAGCAAATACATCCTCCCTTCATGATGAAGCTTCTTTTTTTATTTTTTTTTTGGTTGGTCATAGGACTTGAACTCAGGGCGTTGTCCCTGAGCTCTTCAGCTCAAGGATATCACTCTACCCCTGATCCACAGTGCTGTTTCCACTTTTCTGGTGGTTAATTGGAGATGAGTCTCACTTACTTTAATGCCCAGGCTGGCTTTGAACCGCAATCCTCAGAGCTCAGCCTCCTGAGTAGCTAGAAGTACAGGCGTGAACCATTGCCTTCTTGATCTTCATGAAATGTTGTCAGAAGCTCAGGGTCTGCTGTGAGGAAGAGGATATTTTTAAGGTGCAGATGGAAATCTTCGACAGTGTCTCTGAGAATGGGGCTCCCTTAGCAGAGCCTGAGCCAGGTGACTTCCTGACAGCAGGTGCTTCTTGATGAGAAATTGTGGGCGGCCTTGGGAAAGCATAAGTTGGTTATGCAACCAGGGCCTGGCTGGAGGAGGTAGAGCTGGCTTTGTCTGGGGCTTTCAATTCCCTGTGTTCATGATCAGGACCATGTGACCAGTGTCTGGGTAGTGGCTGCTGTTTCTCTTCAGGGGACAGATCTAGCCACCTGCTTTCTCCCTGGCTACCTCTGAATCAGGGGCATCCATTTCCTGTAGCTATAAATATCTTCTCAATAAATGTAAGGGTTCTGGAGTACAGGAGAGAAGCAAGAGAGGGAGTGAGACCCTCCTCTCCCTTTCTTAAGCTTCAAGACCCCTGACAAATGCCCTAAGCTATCTATGCACCATGCCATTCTTGCTAAAAGCATACTCTATGCTGAATATGTTCACTGGATCTAACACAAAGCTTATTTTTGGTGGTTTTGGATCCTCTTCCCCTGGGCAAGGGAAGGAACCCAGGACCTCACATATGCTAGGCAAATGCTCCACCACTGAGCCACTTTCCTCAGCTTAAGCCCTTGCTTCTATATTATGGACTAGGATGCCCATTCTGGCTCTGTATGTGAACTTGGCCAAGTACCTCAGCATGTCTGGACCTTTAATTCCTCATGCATGATGTTCAGATCATCAAGCCTCCTGCTCAGGGCCGATGGGAAAGTCGGCGAGACTAAATGTGATAATGATTGTGTGTGCTGAGCGCTGAGTGTGGTGCCAAGCATGGAAAAAGTGCTCAATAAATGGTGGCTATTATCGTTATTAGGAGTTGTAATTCTAAGTAACCACGAGGCAGGGAACAAGATTGATATGAGCCGATCTCCTCCACTACTTGGGCCTTCCTCTGCCCTGATTTCCTCCCAGTCTGAAGGCAACTTGATTGTGAAGGGAGGGAGATGAGTTAGAGAATGGCCCACTGCCATGGAGGTGGTCTTTACCTATTGTCAGTCCCCCAGTAATTCAGATAGAACCAGGAGGACTGCAGCCTAGATTCAGGCCAGGCTCAGACCTAGTCAGTTCCAAAAGCCCAGGCTGAGAGGTGGGGTGCAGAACAAGAAACAGCTTCTTTTAGGCTGGAAGAAGCTGAGAAGGGTTTTAAGATGCAAACTGGCAGGTTGGTCTAGGTACAGAGCTGAGACCTGCACTTCACACCAGGTCTGGGAGGCATTCGGAAAGTCATGTTAGGGATCTAAGGTGGAGCTGACCCCAGGACCTATGAGTGTGGATTTACATATTAATTTACAGTTATCACTCAAGCCTATTTGTGGTACTACACAGACTCATCTTCTTTGACTTAAAAAAAATAATAATAATCCTGAGATTTGAATTCAGAGCCTTAAGCTTGCTAGGTGACAGGTGACAGCTCCTCTACGCCTTGAATCATACCCCAGCCTAGATTTGCTGTTTTAAAACCTACAACCTGAAAGTAGAGCTGTGGCTCAAAGCAGTGGAGTGTTACCCTTGAGCAAATGAGTTCAGGAACGCCAGGCACGGTGGCTCACGCCTGTAATCCTAGCTACTCAGGAGGCTGAGATCTGAGGATCGAGGTTCAAAGCCAGCCTGGGCAGTAAAGTCTGTGAGACTCTTATCTCCAATTATCCACAAGAAAACTGGAAGTGGCACTGTGGCTCAAAGGGTAGGGCAGTAGCCTTGAGCTGAAGAGCTCAGGGATAACACCCAAGCCCAGAGTTTAAGCCCCACGACTGGCAAAAAAAAAAAAAAAAAAGCTCAGGGAGAGCACCCAGCTCCCAAGTTCAAGCCCCACATCCACCAAAATAAAATAAAATAATAAAACATGTAACTTCTAATGGAGTGACTCCTGTCCTCTTTGCCCAAGTTTTAATTGATTTGCTGATCAATATAGATTTGGGCTTTCCCAGATAAGGTCTCTCTATGTGGCCCAGGCTGGCTTTGAAGTCTCTATCCCCCTGCCTCAGTGCCTTGAGTTCTGGGATTATAGGGATATACCACCACACCTGATTCAAGTAATTTTTTTTTTAACTTATTGCTTCTGTCAGTATTCCTGGCCCACCCTGCACACCCCTTGGCTTTGTGGAGACAGCTCTCATACCTTCTTTTCCCTAGATTACTAGAAAATACATAACCCAAACCCAGTCTCCCAGGTTCACCAGGGCTAGGAAGAGTTAACGAGGTAAGGTGCTGTCCTCCTCACCCACCCTGCCCACAGCCAGCCAGCCAGCTGGGGGTTTATCTTATTCCCCGTATCCTGATTTCCTCTATCACACACGCACACAGTGAGACACAGGCCCAGAAATGATCCACGGCTACATCTAGTCATGATTTCTTATTATGTGCTCTGTGAATGTTAATAATCACGAGCTGATGCTGTTGCCTTTTTTAATCCTCCCCTCCACTCGGGACGTTGTGGTGACTGGCTGTGAGTGGCAGGTGGAGGGAGGCGTGAGTTGGAAGCTAGTCCTGCAATCAGCAGGAAATGATGGGACTTTCTTTCAACTGGAAAGGCAGCTGAGGGCTTGCATGGGTCTGGGACTTGCAGGTGGTCCTCACAGTGCCAGTGGCTCCTCTGAAGAAGGGGAAGGACCTGCTCAGTATGGCAGCACAGCTTTTGGGAACTCTGGATGAGGAGAGGAGGTCCTGGCTTACTTGCCTGGTTCTCCTAACCACTGACAAGGAGCAGCAAAAGGGCCTCTAGGCTCCTAGGCAGGGTGTGGGGTAGGAGACACAGCCCTTGTCTTTCTTCTGCAGTGCTTGTCTAGTGACCTGGTGCCTAGGCAGGACTGGCACTCTTAAGGTTGTGCCTCTTTGGGCAGTGTTTGTGACAGTATGTGCAGTCTTCTGAGACGTGACCCCTATGGCCTCCACAAGCCAAACCCTGCAAGCTTTCAGCCTCGCTGGCTGCCCAGGCCACGTCCCAACAAATGGGAAGAGGGGCCAGATTGTCTCCTCTCCCACTCAAGGCTTATGGAGGAACAGTGGGGTAAAAGGAGCCAAGTCTGCCTTAACTTGGGGTACAGAAGGTGAAGTGGGGTCCAGGCAGGAAGAGGAGGCAGCCAGACCTGACGTATACCTAAGGTTCAGACAACTCAAGGTTCACACACCAAACCCGCCCTCCCGCCATGGTCAGGTTGCTTATCTAAGCCTCATATCCCTCATTTATAAAAACAGATCATCATGAAAATTGAATGAGATTCTACATGAAACAATCACATCAGTGCCTGGCATAGTTAATAGATCTTTACAAGGTGTGTATAATACTGAGAGCATGGCTTCTTCCGGACCTCTGCCCAGCAGGGCTGGTGGCACAGCAGCAGACCATGTCTCACAGTTGAGTAGGACTGAGCCTGCAATCAGAGGACTCAGTGACCCAGTGACCCTGCCCTGGGAGGGATGGGAGTACAGGCCTGCCTTCATTTGAACTGAAGTCATCTGATGAGTCCTGTCTCTTGTCTCTCTGCATATATACTGTCAGCTTCTTAAGCTCATGTTTCAAAAGTCCAGATCTGGTTTAAAAAAAAAGAAAGAAAAACAACAAACTTAGGGTAAATAATTGTCTATAGTATTGAGCATAGGCTTCTTTTATTGTATTTATTTATTTAGCCGGTCTTAGTGTTTGAACTCAGGGACTGTCAGGACAGGAAACTGTCACTGAGTTTCTTTTGCCCAAGACTAACACTACCACTTGAGCCACATCACCACTTCCAGTTTTTTTCTGTTTATGTGGTACTGAGGAAATGAACCCAGGGCTTCATGCATGCTGGGTAAGCACTCTAACACAAACACAGGCTAGGCTTCTTTTAAATAAGAATCATGCTTGTTGGTTGGTTGGTTGGTTGGTTGTAGGGCTCAAACTCGGGGCCTAGGCACTGAGCTTTTTTGCTCAAGGCTAATGCCCTACCACTCTGGACCATAACCCCATTTCTGGTTTGTTTGTTTTTTTAGTGGCTAATTGGAGATAAGAGTCTCACAGCTTTTTCTGTCTGGGCTGGCATCGAACCATGATTCTCAGATCTCAGCCTCCTCAGTAGCTAAGATTACAGGTACCAGCCACCAGATCAAGACCCTTCTTTCCAGGTTTTCCCTCAGCTTCTGGAGATTGAACCCAGGACCTCCCACTTGTGAGACAAGTATTCTACCACTTGAGTCATGCCCCTGGCTAGCCCTTTTGGTTTTCTTTTATTTCTGAGATAAAGGTCTCACTAACTTTTCCCAGTAGCTGAAATTACAGCTGTGTACCACCAGGCCCAGGAAATGGACTTGCCATTATTTAATTCATATTTTGGCCTGTCTCCTCCCAGACAATTTTGTGTCTAAAGACTTATGAATCCATTAAGCGTGTATACATTTCTATGTGGCCAAACATCATACTATGCTGACTTTATATAATAAGCTTCTTTTTTTTGCTTAACTCGTGTGTTTCATTCTATTTCATTATATATTCCGCTTTGTCAGTATTTTGGCCTCTTTTTCTATATATATCATCATATTTATTGCTGATATAGCTTCCATCTAAACATAATAAAATTGTTTTCCTTTTGTAGATTTGATTTCTAGCATCAAAAGCACAGTATGGGGCATGAAGCACATACCCAAGTATGTGTGCTCTGGATCCTTTTTTAGGCAGATATTTCTTTTCCTTGCTTTACTGGCATATTTAACTAATCCTCTGTCAACATTTCCTGGGTGGGGAGCCCAGTACTAGAGCTTAAATTCAGGGCCTGGGCATTATCCCTTAAGTAGTTGTTGTTGTTGTTGTTGTTCCTCCTCCTCCTCCTCCTCCTCCTCCTCCTCCTCCTCCTCCTCCTCCTCCTCCTCTTCTTCTTCTTCTTCTTCTTCTTCTTCTTCTTCTTCTTCTTCTTCTTCTTGTCATAGGGCTTGATCTCTGGGTCTGGGCACGGTCCCTGAGCTCTTCAGCTCAAGGCTAGCACTCTGTCACTTAAGCCACAGCACCACTTCTGGTTTTCTGGAATTGGAGATAAGTGTCTCACAGACTTTTGTGCTTAGGCTGGCTTTGAGCCAGGATCCTCAGATCTCAGCCTCCTGAGCAGCTAGGATTATAGGCATGAGCCACAGGTGCCTGGCTATCCCTTAACTTCTTTGCTTGAGGCTGGTATTCTACCACTTGAGCTATAACTCCACTTCTGGCATTTTAGTGGTTAATTGTAAATAAGAAAATCATGGGCTTTCCTCCCTGGGCTTGCTTCAAACCTCAATCCTCAGATCTCAGCTTCATGAGTAGCTAGAATTATAGGCCTTAGCCACTGGTGCCTGTCTGTGAACATTTGTAACATAGTTTGTTTCTAAAGAGCAACTGTCTAATTTACCAACTTTAATTTATTGCAATGTTTGAGGAAGTTATTCTTCAGTTAGATGGTGGTTGTTGTTTGAGGCCAGGGTTTTTCTATGTTGTCTAGGCTGGCCTTGATCATACAAAAACAAAATCTTCTTGCTTTAGCCTTCTAGTGCTGTAATTACAGGCATGTGCCACTATGCTAGGTGGTTTTGCTCATTTATAAACTTTTCCATTCAGAAGGGTACTCACTGAGGACGGAAGAATCATGTCTTACTCATCCTCAAAATTCTTGAACTGCCAGGCATGTATCTGTAAACCCCAGTAATCAGGGGTAGAGACTGGAGGATCATGAGTTCATGCCAGCATAATCTACTATATCCAAAAAAATCCTAAAATAATACCTCACATACAGTATTCAATAAACAGTTGTTGAGTTGAAACCCCAAATATTTTTAAATTATTCATCTTGAGCAGGACACACCTGTGGTCACAGCTATTCTGGAAGCCAAAATGAGAGTGTCTCTTGAGCCCAGGAGTTTGAGACCAGCCTGAGCAACATAGCAAGACTCCATCTCTAAAATTACAAACAAACATCCCCTCCCCTTTGTCCCCTATGCTTGTTCCCTCATTCTGCACGCAGTCATGGTCCAGGCCACAGAACAGGAAGATGAACAGAAATAGATATGGCCTCTGCCCTGTGTGACAGCCCAGTGCAGGGAGTGACAGTTGTCCCAGCACATACAGCTGAGGGCAAAACTACAACCTTGACAGTGGAAGAGAAGAGACAGCAACCCATCATGGAAGTTCTGACTGGGTAAGAAGACAGGAAAGGCTGCCTTAGGGGAAGGGTACTTTTTAAACTGAAGTCTAGAGGATGCTGCAGTTAATGAGGAGACAGGTGCATCCTGAACACGATTATAGTATGTGGCAGAGCAAGAATCAGGGACTGAGGAAGACCAGTTATGCTGGAGCAGAGGAGAGAGAGCAAGATGGTGCAACAGGAGTTAGGGATGAGCAGAAGCCACTGAGAAGGTAGAGTTCAGTCAGAATAACTACATCATGCACATGCAGAGGGGGGTGGTCTCTATGCAAAAGCAAGGGGAAGACTCTGAAGGATTTTAGGCCAGCAGAGATGGGAGAAATGGCATGTAATCCAGTTTTTGTGTCTTGGAATGATCAGTCAGGCCCTTTGTCTGAAATCATTTGCAGGCCAGCCAGTGTAGGTATGGGAACACCTGCTGAGGGTCCCCTGGTGCACAGACAGTGGCAGTGTGGATGAGGGAGAGAGGGAAATGACAGAGTCAGGGAATGTTCAGAGTGTTTGGACATGGATGGTTTGTATAGAGGTAAGGACGACGGCTGGTAGGGGCTTTTCATCTTGTGTCTTTCACTGAACAGGATTTTTTGGCAAAGGACCTCACCATGCACCGCAGTCAGCACTTCTGTGAGTCATCTCCCTGATCCTCCCAACTGTGGTGTCACCATTAATGAACTGATGAGAAAAAAAGGCCCAGAAAAGGTTCCATATCCAAGGTTCCTCCTGCCTTGAGCATGTGTCCTGTGGAAGCTCCTTTCTGTGATCTTGAGACTGGGACAGGATGAATGGAGAGATTGAGATGGGAGGGAGGGAGAAGGAGATGTTTGGGCTGAAGGCCTAGTTGTCACTCGTGCTTGAGTCTATCCTAGAAGCAAAGTATCACTTAGATGCAGCTTCTGGCTGCCAATATGCTGTTGCCTGAAGCAATTCTACTCATGGAAAGCTCATTCTGCAGGAAGTAGAAGGCTTCCCTGAAATTGGTCCTTCCTTGGCAGTGAGAGACTCCATTGTGAGTTGGTTAGCTGGCTTACGCTCTTTCACACAAGGTTGTTTGTTTAGAAAAAAGTAACAGCTTCTTAATTTTCAATATAGGAACTTGCAAACAAAGACCAAGCCCTAAGGGGAAAAGGTTCATTATTCTCTTACTGATCTGAGATTTAATAGAGAAGTAATTACGTATTATTTAAACTAGAGCATATTGTCCTTTTGTGGGTCTAGCCTCTCAGGAGCCCCCAAATCCCCCCTGCCAGCCAGAGATGCCACAGGTAAGTGAAGATGACTAAGAGGTGACAGGACTTGACTGCCTTTAGCAAGTGATATGAATGTAGCCTGATACCAGTTGCGTATACACAGGGATGGCTGTCCCCTCATCCACCTTCTTGACTTCCTTAGTACCCTGAAAGACCAGAAAGAAGGGATACTGTGGGGGGGGGAACCCTTACAGCAACACTCTATGCCTAAGATGCATGAAATGGCTTTTTCTCTACCTAAGCTTCCTTGGCTCCTAAGGACTAGGTGTCACAGCCTCTTGCTGGGGAGGGTAGGGGCTCCCTGCTCCAACTGGGACGGTCTACCTACCTCCTTCCTCCCCTCCATCCCCCTGCATCTCAGACTGGAGCTGACCTTACCTCTGAAGGGAAGCTGGTCCATGCTGCTCCTGTCTCCAGGTGACTGTGTATCACTGAGTCTTTGAGCAAAGAATAGGAATTTCTTTTCCCCTCTTGTTAGGGATTAAACTGAAGGCCTTATATATACCTGGCAACCTCCACTTCTAAGGTTCCATTCCCAGCCTGTTTGGTGGTGGTTGTTGGTTTTTTCTTCTTTTTTGAGCCCAGGTCTTACTACATTTGCCTAAGCTAGCCTTAAACGTGGCAATCCTCCTGCCGCTGCTTCCATATTGGTGGGATCACCTTGCTTTGTCTTTTGTGAATTCTCTCTCTCTCTCTCTCATTTTTTTATTAAAAAATTTATTAACATTGATTTTTACATCATTTTAAACGACAAGTTTAACAAACAAGTGTTCAAGAAGGGAATCTCTATTTACAGTCACTGGAACTTAGCATTTAGAACTTAATGAAAATTAGGTTAAGGGTTTGTATGTCATAGAAACATTAATTTATGAAATCAAACATTATGTCTATAGAGTCATAGGTTTTTATGCCTATATAGTTAGGTTTATATTTCCATTACCATGTCCATAGCTTTGAATATGCAGTTATTGAGTCCTCACTCTTGTACTCTTTGGATCTAATAGCCACATAGTAAGGATACCATGCGCCTTTTGTTCCTTTGGTCTTGACTTGTCTCACTCAACATGATTTGCTCTAGATTCATCCACTTCCCTGTGAATGCCATTATTTTATCTTGCCTGTTGGCTATGTAGAATTCCATTGTATATATATATATACCACATTTTCTGTATCCATTCATCTGGAGTAGGGCATCTGGGTTGTTTCCATTGCCTGGCTATTGTGAATAGTGCAGAGATGAACATAGCTGAGCAGGTGTCCTTATCATATCTTGGGTCATGCTGCTCAGGATAGATGCCCAGAAGTGGTATGGCAGGATCATAGGGAAGGTCTATTTTCAGTTCTTTAAGAAACCTCCACACTGCTTTCCAGAGTGGCTGAGCTAGTCTACATTCCCACCGGCAGTGAAGTTAGGGTTCCTTTTTCTCTACAACCCCGCCAGCAACTGTCATTGTCTGAGTTCAAAATCTTGGCCATTCTTGTTGGGGTAAGGTGATATCTTAGGGTTGTTTTTATTTGCATTTCCTTTATGACCACAGATGATGAACATTTTCTCATATGTTTTTCTGCCATTTTAATCTCTTCTTCTGATAAGTCTCTCTTTAGTTCCCTTACCCATTTTGTGAATAGTTTATTGGGTTTGGGGGGAATTAGTTTCTTGAGTTCCCTGTCTCTTATTTTTATTATAAAGATTATATAAGGCTGGGAATGTAGCCTAGTGGTAGAGCGCTTGCCTAGCATGCATTCTTCGGTACCATATGCACAGAAAAAGCCGAAGTGGTATTGTAGCTCAAGTGGCAAAGCACTAGCCTTGAGAAAAACAAAAAGGAAAAAGGAAAAAAAAAGTGTCCAAGGACAGTGCTCAGGCCCTAAGTTCAAGCCCCAGGACTGGGGAAAAAAGATGACATTCAGAGCCAGTTACAGTTACATAAGTCAGGTAATGAGTATGTTTCCTCTTAGACAATGTCATCCCTTCCCTTGCCCTCTGTTTTCCCCTCTTGTCTCCACCTACAAGTTGTGTAGTTCATTTTCAACAGTGTCTAGTGAGTGCCACCGCTGCATTTGTTCACCCGTGAATTCTCTTTGTTTTGTTTTCTGCCCTGACAGCATAGATGTTCAGTCGGTCAGATGGAATTAACCAAGAGTGTGCATGTTTATTCTTGAAGGCCCTGCTGAGCTGTCCCTCCTGGGATGCAGCTGCGCAGCCCTCAGCTTTGGCAAGATGGCCTCTGCGAGAGCTGTAGCTATTGATCAGATGCAGTGAGGCCTGGCTCTGCCCTGTTCATCTGTCTTCCAGCCCAGGGCTGTGCTCTGCATGGCACCCCACAGGCAGTGCTCACCTACGTGAGCGAGTGGGAAGCCAGGGAGGAGATGGGGATAGACAGATGCAGGAGGCCTGGGAGCCTCTGAAGTAGGCCGTTGAGGCAGATTGGGAGCCGTGCATGGAGGCTGGGCACTGGGTCCTGCAATCCAGTGTTGACCAGCAGAACATGATGAAATGTCTTGGTTCTGTGTTGTCCTAGCATAGCTACCAGCCCTGTGTAGCAGCCACGTGAGTACTTGAAATGAGCTCATGGTTTTTTTCATTGAATTGTAATCATCATCATCATTTTTGAGGTGCTGAGGGATGGAACCCAGGGCTTTGGAGCATGCTAAGCAACTCTACTCCCGTCTGATTTCACTCTAAATAGCCATCTTTGCTGAGGACCACCGAATTAGATAGTGCAGGCCTATGCAAGAAACACATAGAGTTTTAGACAGGGTGTAAGGAGGCTGCCACTAATAACTTTGGCATTTATTATGTGTTTATTATCTGTTGGTAGCTTTGCTTGTATATCTCAGTTCATCCCCAAAGCAGCCCTTGAGGACAAATATCTCATTTTTTGTTTGTTTGTTTGTTTGTTTGTTTTTGCCAGTCCTGGGTTTGAGCTCAGGGCCTGAGCACTGTCCTTGGACTTTCTCAAGGCTAGAGTTCTACCACTTGAGCCTCAGCACCATTTCTGGCTTTTTTTCTATGTATGTGGTACTGAGGAATCGAACCCTGGTCTTTGTGCATGCTAGGCAAGCACTCTACCACTAGGCCAAACTCCAGGCCCACACATATCTCATTTAACAGACAGGAACAGTAGAGGCTTGGAGAGGCTGTGGGTAGATTTCCCAGGCCTATGTCTATCTCATATGCCCCTGTGCCAAGCCACATTGCCTGTGCAGGAGCCCTCAGTAAGACCTGGGAACATGAAGGTGGCAATGAAACAGAGGGTCGAAGGAGCTGCAGTGCCCGGGAAAGCAGAGTAGAAAGAAGGATGATATAGATATAATCCCATTTTAACGTCTTCAACCTGCACATGTGAAGAAGAGCGCAGTCCTGGAGAGGACTGTGCACGACAGAACGTATGTTCCTGAAGGCCATATGATGAGCCCTCACCCCTAAGGGATGATACTTGGAGGTGAGCCCTTTGGGATTTCATTTGTGTTAGACAGTCATGAGAGTGTCTTCCCCATGTGTGGGGTAAGTGGGGAGGGGCAGGGAGAGGGAGAATGATGTCTTTATAAGAAGAGACCAGAGTGTGTCTCTCCATCATGACAGGAAACAGCAAGTTGGCTCTCTGCAAACTAAGACCAACACCCTGTTTAGGGATTCAGACATCTGGAACTAAGAAAAAGGTTCTGTTGTTTCTACCTCTTAAACTAAGATTCTTTGGGGGGTTTTTTCTCCCTTTTTTCTTTCTTTTGTGCTAGTCCTAGAACTTGAACTCAGGGCCTGGGCACTATCCCTCAACTTTTGTGCTCAATGCCAGCACTCTGCCACTTGAGCCACAGCCCCACTTCCAGCATTTTAGTGGTTAATTAGAGATAATTGTCCTGTCTGGGCTGTCTTTGAACCATGATCCATCTGAGTTTCCTGAGTAGCTGGGATTACAGATGTGAGCCACCAGCACCTTGTTTTAATCTAAGATAGTCATATTATAGCAGCTGATGCAGACAGAAGCCCAAGCTGCCCTGTCCCCTAACACTTGTCTGTGTATGCAGGGGTAAGTGGCCATCAGGCTGTAAAGAGGCCTACAGGTTTTGTGGAGGCTGCTGAACCTGGGCTTTCAGTCTGCAGCTAGAAAGTTCTCTTGCTTCCTAAGGGAGCTCAGGACAGACCAGACTGACTATGAGCCAGCATCAACTGGCTGCCTAGCTGTGTGGTTCTAGCAGCCTGTAACAGCAGAGCTTCCATTATTGGGGATCCCCATACCCCTTCCTTCATAATTAGTGGTCAGGGTCACTGTGCCTAGCACATATAATTGCTTAGTAAGTGACAGCCTTTGGTGTTTTCCTACCTGACTTTCAAGACTGCAGTCTAATTCTATGGCTTGGGATGGGCAGAAGATTCTTTGTTTTACATTATACTGCCAACGAATCCTGAATCCCGTATGTATATAAACAGTATAATAGAAAGCCAGGCGTGATAGCACACACTTGTAATCCCAACTATGTGAGTTATGTGGACAGGAGGGTCAGGCTCCTAGACCTACTCCAGAGAGAAAAAATGAAAGCAAAAATGGGCTGGGGGAATGGCTCAAGTGGTAAAGTGCTGCCAATCAAGTATAAGACCCTGAGTTCAAATCCCAGTACCTCTCTGTCCCCCTCCTCCCCTCCTCCCCTCCCCCCCCCCCCCCCCGCCTCTTTCTGTGCTTCTAGAGGAAAGACCAAATCAACTGGCTTTGATGCCTCTTTCCTCTCTCCTTTCCCCAGGGAGAAAAGACCTTGTGAATGGTGGTTGATCTTGCCCTAGAAGTGAGAGGATAAGGATGGGAGGAAGAAGAGATGCAGCTCTAAGAAAAGGACAAGTTGGGCCAGAGTTTGGCCTAGTGGTAGAGTGCTTGCCTAGTATGCACCAAGACCTAGGTTTGATTCCTCGGTACCACATACATAGGAGGGAAAAAAGCCAGAAGTAGTGCTGTGGCTCAAGTGGTAGAGCTCTAGTCTTGAGAAAGCCCAAGGACAGTGCTCAGGCCCTAAGTTCAAAAAGGATTGTCAAAAAGAATGAAAGAAAGAGAGAGAAAGGAAGAAAGAAAGGAAGGAAGGAAGGAAGGAAGGAAGAAAGAAAGAAAGAAAGAAAGAAAGAAAGAAAGAAAGAAAGAAAGAAAGAAAGGGACAAGGCTAGTAGGTTATGGTCTAGCAATGCAGTTGATTGGTCCCTGAGAGGGTTCACCCAAAGCAAACAGTAACACTGAGGTGGGTGCCTTGCCTTTTAGTTGACCATGAGAGTCAAAAGGGCCAACAGATAGCAGAGGGCTGTGCCTCAGGTAGACTCCCCAGTGGAATGGCCCCAGGATAATGGGATCTGAGAGTGACTTCCCTGCCAACCCAGAGGACCAGAACTTGGAACACATCCCATTTTACTTGGAGAAATAGAGAAGTGACATTTTTTTTTGCACCTGATCCTCGGAGGGTAGCCAATTGTGCCCCCACGGATGTGTCATAGCTTCCCTTCCGTGGGTACTGGCTGCCTCCTCTCCTGCAGAGCCCAGCCCAGACTCCCAATCAGGATGGTGACACATACTTTGGGAAGCCAAGTCGGTGACATTTCCCTCTCCTCAGAGATGTGTGCGCCTTGCTCAGTTGGCAGCCTGCAGAAAAGGCCAAGTAACAGATTCCTGCTATCCCTCTGCAGGGGACAGGAGAGAGCCCTCACCAATGCAGGGAGCCAAGGTGGGGTCCCATCCCCCACCCCTTTAAGAGGAGGCGCCAACATTGAATCACACTTCCCCTGGTGGGCCCAGAGCCAGGCTGAACCCCAACAAGTCCACCTCTGCCTCCCAGCGTGTTTATCCTGGCCTTCCTCACCAAGGCTTATTGCTGTGCCTCTAGGGAAAGCAAAATATGTGTTTAGAAGTTAGGAGCTTAAACAGCTCTGCAGATGGAAAAACATAGAATCTACATTCTGACTCTGCATATCTTGAGGAAATGATAGAATGTTCCAGAGTCAGCCTTGAACCCCGTCCTCACTTGCTTCTGGATCTTGGGCAAATTCTTAAGTCCTCCATACTGTGAGTTCCTCCTGAAAACTGGCCCCATCCTCAAGATTACCATAGGAATCCGGGGAATTTTTTAAGTGAAGGGGCCTGGTTTAAAGGGCAAGTTCAAAATGTCACTGGTATTTTTCCTGGGCTGATGGGCACACCGTGTGTGTGTGTGTGTGTGTGTGTGTGTGTGTGTGTGTGTGTGTGTTGCATGTGTACATGTGTATGTGATTTCCTTGCTGGAGGACAGTATTTCAACCCTCCTTTTCAGGTGGCTGCACAGGTTGCTCTGTGCAGGCCCCATCACCCCATGTCATATTTCTCTGCACCTTCGCTGGTATTGGGCATTTGGGTCATTTTCAGTTCTGTCCTGCTGGTAACCGTGCAACTGTAAAGGTCAATGGGCTTTGGTTTTGTATGTGGTCCTAACAGGACAGAACTTAGGGGGCGAGGGAGGGATGTGAATCTTCAACATGGAGCTGCATGGATGGTACCCCTGCTGCACTCCAAAGTTAGCCGGGGATTTTTAGATCATCACTACCTTTGGGGAGATCTGTCCTTGTATCCTGATTCAAAAGTTGATGATGTGTCCTCTGGCTGCCGCTGCCCCAACCCCTCAGCCGAGGAAGAAGGGGCAGAGCACTGACATATCTGTGTCCTCTCTCTTGTAGAAAGTCTGCACCAAATGTGGGATCGAGGTCACCCCTGGCCAGAAGCGGCCCCTATGGCTGTGTAAGATCTGCAGTGAGCAGAGAGAGGTAGGCAGAGCCCAAGCACAGGGATAGGGTGGGCTGAGGTGGCTGTGGGGAGCTTCACACGTAGGAGTTGGTCAGTTGGTGATGGTCAGGGGCTTCTCTGGACCACCCAGGGGGCGAGGGTCAGAGGGAAACACTGCTGGCTTGCCCTCTCCCTGTGCATAGGTGATCCTGGGCCCTCGTTCTGAACCTCTGGTATGGGTGGTTTCAGTGGGAAGCCCCTTGTTCTGAGGTGAGGTATGTGGCACTCACTGGGTGCTGTTGCTATGGTAACAGTTGTGCCTACTCAAGGTTGACATCTACTAATGTGTGCTAAGCCTCTAACGTCCATTCATGGGTTTCTTCCCTATATACCCTGTAGGTTTCTCTTTTCCCTAGGGGGAAATGGAGGTACAGAGGCCAACTGGTTTTGTGTACTGGAAACCAAGTAGAGTCATGGCCTGACCCACAAAGTCCCTCCTGGCGCTAGGGTGGTCAGCCCAGGTCTGACCCTGTGTATGGAGAGGAAGAAGAGTCAGCCTAGGGCTTCCTCACTGCCCTGAGATCAGAACGGAGCCAAACGGAGCTAGCTATACCGGGCAGCTTCTGGGCAATGCAGAGCAGAAACAGAAGGAGCTGAGCAGAGGGTGTGTTTCTCTGTCTCCAGCTCTCCAGATCCGTGTGTGTGTGTGTGAATGCATTCTGCTTGACACTGTGAGGATCTGTACCATGTTTTCAGTTCTGGATATTTTTCAGCCGTAACACCCTTGACTGTTACCTTGACTATTGCCATTTTATCTTCTGGAAGACGTATTGTAGCTTTTAACTGCTTCTAGTAACTTTTAACTGCTCCCCTTGCAGAGTGGTGCTACAACTCCATCCATTGGGGTCCTGGGTGTCCTAGGGAGAAGCCAGGTGTCCTGGGAATCATGACAGAGCTGCTCGTCCATGGGGATAATGGGATTATTCCCAGAGCATGGGAGCCTGGCCCTGGCCCTGCTGTGTGGGCAGCTGCCCACTCTCAGATGCATTCCTGACTTGGGGCTGGGCTCTGCTGGTTTTAGCGTCTTTTCCAGGTGGCAATCCCCCTCTCAAGCCCATTTTTGGTGTCTTGGCTCTGGTCCCCCTACCTCCCATGGAAGACCCTTTGTCCAGCTGCCACCACCTGCCTTCAACTCCACACACAGTGTGTTCAGCTCCTCAAAATAGCAAGTAGGCAGGTGTGATGGTACAGGCCTGTAGTCTTAGTACCAAAATGTACCTTAGGAAGAAAGGTAGTGAGTTTGAGGCTACTCGGGGCCATGTAGGGAAACAAGCAAAC
The DNA here is from genome assembly GCF_031878675.1 of Megascapheus bottae. Lineage (NCBI taxonomy): Eukaryota > Metazoa > Chordata > Mammalia > Rodentia > Geomyidae > Megascapheus > Megascapheus bottae. Next base: position 27,827,170 of record NC_143525.1, on the reverse strand, counting down.
AAAAAGCAAGTGGTATGCATTTCTGATCCACTGTGATGTATATTTTGTTCCAGAGTACAAATTAGTTTACTTGTTTTAAAAATAGTTCCACCATGAGCTGGGAGTTTGGCCTAGTGGTAGAGTGCTCGCCTAGCACACATGAAGACCAAGGTTCAATTCTTAAGTACCACATAAATAGAAAAAAAGCCAGACATGGTGCTGTGGCTCAAGTGGTAGGGCTCTAACCTTGAGAAAGCCCAAGGACAGTGCTCATACCCTGAGCCGAAGACCAGGACTGGAAAAGAAAATAGTTCCACCATTTATTATAAACAAAAAACATTTTGTCAGGCCGGGAGTTTGGCCTAGTGGTAAAGTGCTTGCCTAGCATACACCAAGACCCGGGTTCGATTCCTTGGTACCACATACATAGAAAAAAGCCAGAAGTGGTGCTGAGGCTCAAGTGGTAGAGCTCTAGCCTTGAGAAAGTCCAAGGACAGTGCTCAGGCCCTGAGCTCAAGCCCAGGACTGGCAAAAAAAAACAAACAAACAAACCATTTTGCCCATGTGTCTGAAAGAAAAAAGGCAGGGTCTCAAAGTGGGCACTAACACTGGGTCCTAAATGGTGATGGTCACACTCACTTCATAGTGTTATTGTGAGAATTCCACCACCGGATATCCAGCATGCAAAATAAAGTAGATGTTTCCCTTCTGCCCTACCTGGAGCTCTGCCTTTGAAATGAGGTTCTTCTGGCTTTTAGAAGCCCCTCTTTAAGATGCAGATATTGAATATCCACGAGGGAAGAAATTCCTTAAAATATTTTCATGAAGGGAAAGCCTTAGCAAGATGAAGTTCCAGTTTTCCAGGGCAGAGGTCAAGGAGCTGTCAGGAAAAAGGAAGTGGGTGGAGGGTGAGGTGGAGCCCAATGGAATTGATAGGGAGCTGCTGCTCTGTCCATCTTATCACAAGCTGCCTACACGCTGCTTAGCAGTCCTGACCCACTGCACCAGGGAGACATCTCCCAGAGTATGCCTGTGCCCAGAAAAGTCTGAAATAGCTTTGGATGTGTTTTCTTATCTTTCCCAAGGCCAAGACCTTCACATTATGTTATCAGTTTGCCCTTGAATTCTTAGGAGCTGATAAAGCTTAGCAAGATGGAGCCACTAGCTCTGGCAGCACCAGGCATTCCACAGGCATTTAGTACAGCTGCTTGTACGTGGTGTGTGTGGTACCTAAATCAATGTGCCCAGGCACTGAAGTTTCCTGTCTGCTTTTAGATGAAGGAGAGTGCAGGGAAATTGGTTTCCTGATGCTGCTTTTCTCTTAGAAAATTATTGAATTATAACAAAGAGAAAACAGAAAGGGCATTGAAAATGTCAGGTTTTAAGTACCACACACAGTAAGGTATGTGTAGCTGATTGTGAGATAAGAACTTGGAGTTGGGTCCTCACTGCAAAAGGCAAATCCTAACAGAAGAGCATGGGTTTTCTGCTGGAAATGCTCCTGCACTCTATGTAGAGAACTCTTATCTCCCTCCGCTGCCCCTGCTTCCCTGCCACTAGCCCTGCAGTCTTTGCAAGTAGCTTTTCAGGAGTGAGTTGGATGCAGAGGAACTGTTCCTGATGCTATGGAGCTGGTGTCGGTTCCAGTTTTAGGCACATAAATGATTCCGGGATGTGTGCCTCAGTCCCACTGCATCTGGGGAGTTTCCAGTCTAATGCATTTATTCATTTGGGAATTCGCAGATTTATTGAGTATCTTCTATGTCTCTGGAAAGACAGCTCTTCAAATAGAAGAGAGACTGAAAACAGAGGAGGGTCAACTGTAAGGAAATTTTGTAGATACTGATAAACTAGTTAAGGCATAGCAAGGAAAGGCTCACTAGCTAAAATAATATTTAGAGATCCAGAGTACACTATGGAAAGACAGTACTGGGGCTACGGCAAGTGTAAAGGGCCTATGGCAAGAGTGCAACGGTAGGTTCCAGTTACAGCAAGGAAACCAAGTGTGGCTGGAAAAACGTCAGAGCTGGGGAAGAAGTCGACCATGGAGGTCCATGTGAACCATTGTACAAACACTGAATTTTTTTTTTTTTTTTGCCAGTCCTGGGCTTGAGCTCAGGGCCTGAGCACTGTCCTTGGATTTTCTCAAGGCTAGAGCTCTACCACTTGAGCCTCAGCACCATTTCTGGCTTTTTTGTATCTATGTGGTACTAAGGAATCGAGCCCGGCTCTTCGTGCATGCTGGGCAAGCACTCTACCACTAGGCCACACTCCCGGCCACAAACACTGAATTTTATACTTAGTGAAATGAGGAGCCTTTGGAAGAGTCTCAAGTACAGGAAGTAACCTTTGTCTTTTAAAGAAATTCTGGTTGAGACTAAGTTGTACACTACAATATCAGAGCCAGCGGCAATGATGTTTTATTATTCATATTTAATATTGCTTAGCTAGCTACGATCTGGAATGTGGCTATACTTCATTTTCATTTTCTTTAAGGCTCCTGCCTGTAATCCCAGCCACTCAGGAGGTAGAGTGCAAGAGATTTGTGGTTGAGACCAACCTGGGCAAAATGTTAATGAGATCTCCATCTCAGTAAGCCAGGCAGGGCAACTCACATCTGTAATTCCAGTGAGGCTGGAAGCTTAGGTAGGAGGATCATGATCTAAGGCTGGCACCAGGCAGTAGCATGATACCCTATGGGGGAAAAAAAACAAACCACTACCAGGCATGGCTCTGGTGATACAACACCTGCCTAGCTAACTTGAGGCGCTGAGTTCAAAGCCCAGTACTGCCAAAACAGAACCAAACAACCAAATACAAAAAGTGGGATACAACTATCATCACAGTGGCATTCTGTTATATGAACTTGGTCCTTATGGAGGACATTCTTTCCATTTCCTCCTCTTAATTAGTAACCACGTGTATAGTTCTTTGTTCTCCATTTTATTTATGTTGCCTTATGTATTCATGTTATTTATTTGTGCAGTGCTGAGGATGGAACCCAAGGCCTCATGCACACTAGCCAGGCGCCCTGATTCTAGAAACAAGACTCCATGGCAGTGATTCGTTTCCCCATGGGAAACACTGAGCCTCCCACTCCTCCTGCACCTGCCCCTGGCCTGCCTCTTAGATTATAGCCTCAGAAGACATTCCTAGAAGCCAAAAGGAAATGTCAGCACTGATTTGTTTTCTTTTCTTATAGACCCTTGTTATTATTCTCATTTATCTCATAATTAGCTGGTGTATAATTTGGTGCAATTTTTTAAAACAAGGGCATGCGACAGTCTGCTTTCTGAGTTCTTTGCTGATAATTGTTGCCTTTGTGCAGAAAGACAGCTTGACTGGGAATACAACTGATGGTGATCTTTCACACTCACAGTGCACTGGGTCTTACCCTCTTTGTCTACCAACCACGGAAAGAAAAGCAACAATGCCAGGAAGAGCTAGCAAACATGACAATTAGAAGCATTGGTACCTGGGGAATGAGACATAATAGGGAAACCATGAAAGAGACTGTAGATAAGGGTGCTTTTATAATTATTTAATTAAAAGATATAAGAAAAAGGCATAGAAGCCAAATTGAACATACAGGACCTTTGAAAAATGTACAGGCAAACTTGAAAAAGAACCAAAGGAGCCATTTTCCTTTCTACAAGTGAGTAATGCCATCAATTAATTGTAAAAAAAAAAAAAGTCAATTGAATTGTACTCTCCCCATCATTAATTACTTGGAGCAGCAAGCCCTTGGCATTCCCAGTAACAGCTGCTAATATTCCCTTATCTCTTCACCAGCATTTCTTTTTCCTGCTCTATAGACCCCTTCCTCTCTACTCCTCTGAGGACTGGAACACTCCTTAGTCACCTGCTTGGTCAGCTTACTGGCACATTAATAAACTGACATACGATCAATATTTTGGGCCACTTAAACAGCACTTCAGCTGGGCATGGTTGTCCATGCCTGATATCTCAGCTTTATCAGAGTTTTTAGGTAAGAGGATCATAGCCAGCCCAACCTGGACCCATGCAAAAATGCAGGATACTACCTAAGAAATAACTTGGACCATGGCTCAAGTGGAAGAGACCCACCTAGCAAGTACAAAGCCTTGGGGCCCAGTACTGCCAAAAAGCAGGATTAACCAAAAAGGATGTGGAAAGTAGACGGAAGTTTCAACACGTAGCATAGAAGCCAAGCAGGGCAGTGTATGAAGTCACAGAGAACTGGAAGGGAAGGGATTCAGCAGGACATGTGTTAATAGCAGCAATAGAGACATGCCAGAGAAGTTGACCTTCACCCTGGCATTTTTATCCTGCTTTAAATAACCTGTTGGGGCTCTTTTCACATTTGGGAATGAACTTTTTTGTCTGGATCTGCAGGGACCATTTTCATTGACTTTTTTCCAGAACAAATGTATGGCATTTGTGTGTTTAAACTAGGAAAGCTTCTCAGTGTGCTTAAGCACATTGCTTTGTCCCCAGATATTGGTAGTTGTTGGCAGATTATGTTTCCATCCTCTGCCTTCTGTACTCTTTATCTTCTACTCCATGTGCAACTCCCTCCACTCTGGAAAAAAAAAATCTTAAAAGCTTTTCTTCTGGGCTAGGAGTTTGGCCTAATGGTAGAGTGCTTGCCTAGCATGCACGAAGACCTGGGTTCGATTCCTTGGTACCACATACATAGAAAAAAGCTGGAAGTGGTGCTGAGGCTCAAGTGGTAGGGCTCTAGCCTTGAGAAAGTCCAAGGACAGTGCTCAGGCCCTGAGCTCAAGCCCAGGACTGGCAAAAAAAAAAAAAAAAAGTTTTCTTCCATATAACTGGTTTTGTCTTGTCTGATTTAGGTAGTTTGCTGGATTTTATCTTGATGGGGTGTGTGTATGTGCATTATAAATAGCCCAAATGAGAAAGACTTGGAAACCATTTGTATAAGCCAGGCATGGGAACATAACATCTAGAGTCTTGGCTATTCAGCAGGCTGAAGTAGTAAAATTGCTTAAGCTCAGAAATTAAGGGACAGCTTGAGCAACATTGCAAGCCTCCCCTCTGCCCTTTTCAAAAATAAAAGACATGGGAATAGTTTCAGGAATCATAACATGGCTTGTGTGTAGGTTCTATGCCCCCCAAATGTGAATGTAACAGTAACCAACCACCACTTGAACCACAATGTAGATCATCACCATGCCTGCCTTTGAATAGGAAAGAAATAAGACAGAACCCTATGCATTTTTCTGCACGTGCTTCTCTTATTCAACATTGTGATTTTGAAAATCGCATCTCCTTGCTGTCAGTGCTCTGCTTGTTCCTTCCTAAGTGACCCCTTCTTCCCTCGGCTTCCCTGATTATCCTTGTGCTCTGGATCCTGGATGGTTTTGGTGAGTGTTCTCTAACCATTTGTGTCACATGGAAAACATGGGTGTTTCTATAGAAACACCTGAGGCAGTTCCCCTGGGGCTGAGGCACATTTTCCAAAGTTGCTGTACCAACTGAATCTCCTGTAACCACAGGTGGGCGTGTCCTCTTCATCCACTTCCACTTCCTCTGAGGTCACCTCTGCTCTCTCCTGCACCTGGAGTGCGTTTGGCTTCTGCCTCTCCTCTCTGGTTTCCTTGCAGTCCTCCATTCTTCCCTCCTTTTGCTTGTGTTCTTCTCTTGTCTGTCTTTCAGAGAAGGAGAGACTTTATCTTTCCAGACACCAAACAATTACCTAATTGCCCCTGAAGGCTGGCATGCATATATTCACGCACACTTGCAAATCTTCTGAAGAACATTAACCCTCCCATCTTTGTGCTTGTGTGTGTGTATCTGTGTAGGTTTCACAGTTGCTAGGCAGAAACTCTACCACTTCATCCATGCCCTCAATCTCTTTTGCTTTAGTTGCTTTTCAGGTATGATCTCATGTTTTTACCGAGGGATGGTCTCAGACCACGATCCTCCCAGCACCAGCCACCTGCACAACTGGGGTGACAATAACAGTCATGGACCACCATGCCTGGCTTTATTGATTGAAATGGGGATCTCACAAACTTTTTGCCTAGGCTGGCTTCAAACTGTAATCTTCTCAATCTCTGTTTCTCAAATGACTAAGGTGACAGGCATAAGCCGCTGCATGGGCCTCACCTTCCCCACTTCTATGGACAATTTCCCCAGACTCAATCCCCTCTCCCCATCTCCCAATCATCCATCTTCAGCATCTTCAGATGCAGAGAGCCCAACAGACAAGAATGATCAGGAGGTGATAAGATCTCTCCCTGCCCTTTCTCTGTGTATGAGGTTTTTAATGGTACCTGGGAAGGCATTTCCACCTTACTTGTGAGCTAGTCCTCACAAGCCCTCAGGATTGGAGAGGGTATAAAAGTTCCTGGCTCTGCCATCTCTTCAGCTCTTTTTTTCTGCTTTCCTGTGCAGGGAATGACCTAAGGAAATTTACCTTCCCTCTTATACCTCCCCTGGCCACTCTAGCTGTGTCCAGGAGACCTGTTTCTCGGGAATGGTGACAGTGTTGGAGAAGGGACCATGGCCCTGTGTGATACCTGAAACCTATAGCCCTGCTGGGTCAGGAAAGCTACCAAGCAGGCATGAGACCTTGTCCCCTACCCCCTGGAAAGCCAGCAAGCCTGGGTGGGCCATGACACTATAGACTTCACTTTGCCATCCCTTCTGCATTGGAGTTTTTCAATATCTTTCATCTGCTTTCATGGGGGGTGGCACTTAGGGTTTGGAGAGACTGTGGTGATGGTTTCTAAACCAATGTTGCAAACTAGAAATTCATTCCTTTCTTCTTTAGTCTTTCTTCCTCATCCATAAGAAAAGGAGAGGGAAAAAATCCCACACATTGTAGTGACTCACTCCAGGTTGCCCTGCAATCAGTGGAAAGGTTAATTGGAATCTAGATTCCCCAGGATTCTCAAAACCAGTCACTCCCCCAGCCTTTAACAGGTAGCACTGTCTTAAAAGGCTTCTGAGAATGAAGGCTTTGTTATCTGGGGGGGGGGGGGCGGGGAAGCTAGGCAGAGGTAAAGACCAATTTGTAAGTAATTGAAAGCTGATTAATACAATTAGAGCTTCCTTTCCCCTCTGTTCAGCCTTTGCTTTGCATTCCCAGATTCACCGTCATCATGATTATAACTCAGCAGAGGCTGGGCTTCAGCCAACACTTACTGCTTCTCCTGCAGGGTTCTGCACATACAGGTGCTCAGGAATTGTTTGTTGGTGGAAAGAGAAATTGGCAAAGAAATGTCCTTGCTCTGATCACTTTAGAACCTTTTTCCTGTCAGAGAGTCTTTGATTTCTCACAAGTCTTATCCTAAAGGGTCCTTGTTGGTGACCCACTCTGTCTACTGGGGATGGGTCTGGAGTCCTTCCCCCTGCAGCCTGCCTCCTGCTTGTTGATTGATTGAAGGGAGTATGTGAACTGGCTTTTATCACCAGCACACCCATGCTGGAGGTTACCAGTAATACCCCTGGGCCTGCAGAAGGTTCCCAGTCAGTCTCCAGTGGAACCAGCCATGCCAAGCAAGCCCAGCATCCTTGGCACCTGCCTCCTGGGTGGGCAGCTTGTGCTTGCTGTAGGCAGCCATCTGTCCCTCTGTGCTGGTTGTCTCCTGGTCCTCTCATTCCTTGCAGTTTGGATTTGTGCTGCAAACAGCTTTGCCAGAGGGCCCCCTCCACAGGCCGTGAGGACGCCTACGAGTGGGTGGCTGGCACTCGGGTGGGTAACTGCCTAAGCGCCCTGCCATCTGCGCCTGGCTTGCTCTGGGCTGCTGTCACAACGTCCCTGGGGGACCTGGATGGTCACACTTCCTCATGTGTCGGTCACCTCCCACGCTGCCACAGCTCTGCCAAGTGGACCCATTATCAGCACTGCCTCCTGGCCTTCCACACACATACAAGTGACAGCAGGAACAGGCTCCTGATACCTACCTGCCAGTTGTCAAGGTGGTCTGCCTAGTGGTGACCCCCACAGCAATCATTTCCCCTCCAGAGTGAGCCACTCTCACCACCTCCCCACCCCAGGTGCAGGTACCCATCTACCTGAGACTGCACTGGATGATCTCATCTGTGAGGTGTTTGAGTGACAGCAGGCCCAAGACAAGTGCCCTTCACTGCCACAATGTGCTGTCTGACCTCCAGGCTAATTGTCCACACCCACTTCCACCAAAGAATCCAGTTATTGATTGTTGACATGAGCCAAGCTACACTCCAAGCAGCCAACATCTCATTATCCCCACTGCAGCCCAGTGAGGGACATAGAGGGTCAGCTGTCCCTTTGTGACAGGTGGAATAACAGGTTTGGAAAAGGATATCATTTGCCCAGAGAAACCAGGGAGGAATTCCAGGACAGGAAGCCAGATGTGTCTTCCTCCAAAATGCCTTTGAGCAACACTACATTTTTCTTTTTGCCCATTCATCTACTACTCACTGTTTTAGGCCCTTAGAAAAGAGTAGTGGAGCCAAACACCAGTGGCTCCATCTATAATTCTAGCTACTCAAGGGGCTGAAAACTGAGGATTGCCATCCAAAGCCAACCCAGATAGGAAAGTCTGTGAGAATCTTATCTCCAGTTAATTAACCACCAGAAAACCAGAAGTGGCACTGTGGCTCAAAGTGGTAGAGCACAAGCCTTGAGTAAAAAGAGCTCAGGGATAGTGCCCAGGCCCCAAGTGCATGCACCACGACAAACAAATACAGTAGTGAGATAAATAGCCAAATAATCTTGACTTGAGCTCACAATATAGTAGGGGCTGGGGATAAGGAATGAGAAACAAAGGAGAGCATGAGGCTCTGCATTAAGCCCTAGTACTAGCAGATGTGTGTGTGTGCACCTGTGCACGCGTGCACACACACACAAAGCAGAGTGCTGATGAGAGACTGGAACCTTGAACATTGTTGATTGGAATATAAAATAGTATGGCTACTGTTGATGAAAGTATGGTGGCACTTCAAAAAGTTATACAGAGCTAGGCACCAGTGGCCATGCCTGTAATCCTAGCTACTCAGCAAGCTGAGATCTGAAGATCACAGTTCAAAGCCAGCCCAGGCAGGAAAACTGTGAGACACTTATCATCAATTAAATACCAAAAAAGCCAGATATGGAACTGTGACTCAGGTGTTAGAGCACTAGCCTTGAGCACAAAAGTTCAAGGACAGAGTCCAGTCTGAGTTTAAGCCCCAGCACCAACACACACACACACACACACACACACACACAAAATTACATAGAATGACCTGCCATCCATTCTTTATCTCTGAGTATAAACCCAAAAGAACTGAAGACAGGGTCTCAAGCAGATACTTGCACAGCCATGCTCATAGCAGCATTATTTATAGTAGCTCAGACATGGAAACAAACCAATTGTCTATCATCAGAGGAACAGATAAACAAAATGTGTTACATACATAATATTATTCCTGTTTGGCCTCCAAAAGGAATGAAATTGTGACATGTGTCTCAGCATGGTGGACCTTGAGGGCGCTGTGCTGAGAGGAATTAGCTCATCATAAAGGGTCACCACTGTAGGATTCTACTTCCAGGAGGCACGAGGGCAGGCAGGAGTGGATGACAGCTGCTGAGGCTGGGTGTGGGGGGGGGTGTGGGTGTGGGTGTGGGTGTGGGTGTGGGTGTTAGGGAGTTTGTGTTGCATGGGTGTAGAGTTTCTGTCTAGGAAGATGAAAAGCTCAGCAGATGTTGGGTGGACAAGCACAGTCAATCACATGGGTTCACTGCATTCATAGTGTGCATGTACTTAATGCCACTGAACTGTACATCTAAAAATGGCTAAAATAGAGCTGTTATGTGCTGTATATTTTATCGCAGTTTTATAAAACATGAAGTTAGCCAGGTGACAGTGGCTCACACCTATCATCCTATTCAGCAGTCTGAGATCTAAAAATCATGGTTTGAAGGTATCTGAAGCAGGAAAGTCTGTGAGACTCCTGTTTCCAGTTAACCATCACAAATAGCCAGAAATGGAGCTATGGCTCAAGTGGTAGATTGCTAGTCTTGAGCAAAAGAAAAAAGCTCTGAGATAGTATTCAGGCCCTGCATTCAACAACAACAAAAACCAAAGACAATCCATAGTGTAGTATGGAACTCTTTGAGAAAGTTTAACTTCAGCAAAGTTTGAAGCAAATATAGTGGAGAAGCTAGTGGCTGACTGAATGAAAAATGATCCAGAGAGAGGGGATGCTCTAATGCCCAACATATCTGTAGAGCATATCCAGGAGAGTGTGTGTATATGTGCTGCTAGGGCTTGAACTCAGGGCCTGAACACTGTCCCTTAGCTTTTTCACCCAAGGCTGGTGTTCTTCCTCTTGAGCCATAGCTCTACTTCCAACTTTTTGCTGGTTAATTGGAGATAAAAGTCTCACAGATTTTCCTACCCAAGTTGGCTTTGAATGGCAATTCTCAGATCCTAGCCTTCCTAACTTCCAACCACAGCATTCAGATTTCAGCTAGGATCACAGGCATGAGCCAATGGTGCCTAGCTGGGACTTACCATTTTTTAGGTTCTGAGCCCTGGGCTTACTCAAAGCAAGGGCGCAAGGAAGTTCCAGTAGGTTCTATGGGTCTACACAACCCTCTCTGAACCACCTCAGCCCACAATTCCTAGCATAGGTACTCACAGCTTGGCTGTGTTGGAAGCCCTCTAATTTGTGGAACCAACCTTGACCACAACAAGATGAGGACCCCTCTGTGTTTCCATGGGTCAACTGATGGAGCACCAGCCCAACTGGCCCTCCCTCCCTGCTCCATCCCTGTCACTGACTACATCTTGGAATGCCACCCTTCTGTGTGTGCCCCTAAGGAGGTGGGCGAAAAGCTGAGGAGGAAGTGTCTCAATTCGGTCTTTTTCTTACACTAATTTGAATAAAAATTCGATCCAATTTTCTTGCCCGTTTTTCAGCTGCCAAGTGACATTGGCTGGCACAGCTCTGCCCCTCCCCCTAGCCAGCTGTCCTACAGATGGAGACTGGGGAAATTGAGGGTGGTTCCTATCCTTCAGGAAGTATTTATTAAGCTTCTAGGTGGGACCCAGCCCTGGAACAACACACACATTCCTTCTCCTAAAGAAATAGCTCAGAATGCACAACCCACTGAGCTGCTAGAACATTCTTTGGATGGAAAAAGGAATCAAGAAGCACTGACATGTGGAGGGGGGTGGGTGTGGGTGTGGCACATGATGTTTACCAGTCTTGGGGCTTGAACTCAGGGAATGTGTGCAACCTCTGAGCTTTTCCACTCAAAGGCAGCACTCTACCTCTTGAATCACAGCTCTACTTCTGGCTTTTTTTTTTTTTTTTTTTGCCAGTCCTGGGGCTTGAGCTCAGGGCCTGAGCACTGTCCTTGGACTTTCTCAAGGCTAGAGCTCTACCATTTGAGCCTCAGCACCACTTCCAGCCTTTTTCTATGTATGTGGTACTGAGGAATCGAACCCGGGTCTTCATGCATGCTAGGAAAGCACTCTACCACTAGGCCATACTCCCGGCCCCACTTCTGGCTTTTGAGTAGTTAATTGGAGATAAGAATTTCATGAACTTTCCTGCTTGGGTTGAATTTAAACTTCAATCACCAGATCTCAGCCTCCTAAGTAGCTAAGATTTCAGGGATGAGCTACCAACACCCAGCCAATGTTTGGTTTCCTGAGAAGTGTAAACGTGTTTGAATGTGATGCTCTCAGGTGTGTTGTATATGAAATACTTGCATATAAATGCTAGACTTCATAGCCCACATACACAAAAGATGACATCTCCCTAAAATCTGACAAATAAGCTTGAATTAGTGATATACAAAGGAAAACCTGTCAAATCTCCCACCATGCAAAGGTGGGTGGATGGGCAGGCCTTGCTAAGTAGGGATGGCAGAGAAAACCGTGGAACCTCAGAATTAGGAATTCACCCAGGAGAGGATGAGACTGACGGGAAATTCAGCAATTATTAAAGGCATGATTGAGGGATGCATCCTTGAACTGAAGATCTCCCCTACTTTCCCCTGCTGATAATCCTGCCCGTGGAGGGTCAGCGCTTTCACGTTGGCTGTGGAACATCTTTCTGAGATTGTGTTTAAACACAGGCATATTTGTTGTTCTGGGAATTGAATCAAAATCATGAAGCTCCTCTGAAAAGACCTGCTGCACTGTAATTGGCCTGTGCAATTTTCTGCTTCCAGCTCCTATTCATTTCCTGTGTGCATCTCCCTCCATCTGGGGACAGAGCGTGGCTTCCCCGCCAAATACCACCCCAACACGTTCTCTCAAACCTGCAGCAGATCAGGGAAGGGACTTAAATGTTGGGATTCAAAAGGATTTTATGCTGCTTGCGAACTGAGAGAGGAAGCCTGTGCCAAATGTTGACAACACAAGCAGGCAATGGAGACTGGGGTGCTGAGAGTGCCTTATTCCCTGGGGATTTGCTGAGCTTACACAGCTATCCAGGACAAAGGGTGGAGACAGTGTTCAGGGCCAGAGAGAGATATGTGTCCCTGCTGTCAGTGGTCCCTGAGGACTTTTCCATATCCCAGATAAATATGGGCATGGCCAGAACTTGGAGAGCTGCCCATGGAGCCTGGACACTAATGGTGGGCTCCCAGAGAGGCTGAGGCCAGTGAGCCTGCCCCAAGGCTTCCTTAAGGGTCATGCACAGCCCCCACCCCATTGGAGCCAGTCCTGGATGCAGACTCCCTGTGAGAGGTTGAGTCGTGCTTCTCTCTGGTGATGGTGGTGATGGAGCCTGAGTCTGTCAGGAGCAGCCCCTCACTAGGGGTTAATGGAAGCCAAAGACTTCCTCTGGTTCTGAAATAATCCAGCCTCAGTGTTTAAATTATCTGTCAAGAAAACAGATAGCGTCCTCAGAATTTTTTTTCTCACTGCATTTTCTTTCTTTCGGCCCTGCAGGCAATTGCCTGTCTTCCAGACTGACCTGGTTACACAAAACCCACTTGAATCAAAGAGATGCACTCAGGCCTGGGAAAGCCCCAGCTCTGGCTCCAGCTTCAGTGCCCTCCCAGCTCAAGGGAAGGAGCGGGTGCTTCCTTCTCGGTGTCAAATTCACCCACCTCCTGATGAGGTCCAGGGCCTTGCACTGCTGGCACAGCATCTTGGAGCATCATGGAGGGGGGGGGGCGGAAACCAGCAATTCTGCAGCTAGATGTGGGAGATAGGACCAGGCAGGATGGTTTTGTGCATTCTGGCCAGAGTTGAGGGTGGACTAGGGGATGGTGGGGCTTTCTTTTGGCTATCCAACACACACACACACACACACAGACACACAGACACAGACACACACACACACACACAGACACACACACACACACACACACAGACACACATCCTAGAGGTTTTAAAGTATTGTTTTGGAGTTCTTTTTTTTTTTTTTTTGCCAGTCCTGGGCTTGAGCTCAGGGCCTGAGCACTGTCCTTGGACTTTATCAAGGCTAGAGCTCTACCACTTGAGCCTCAGCACCACTTCCAGTTTTTTTTCTATATGTGGAACCGAGGAATTGAACCCTGGTCTTCATGCATCCTAGGCAAGCATTTTAACCACTAGGCCAAACTCCCGGCCCCTGTTTTGGAGTTCTTATTCTTTCTTAGGAGGCATTGCTCAAGTTGCCTGCCATGCCTGAGGCCCTGGGTATCATATCTAGCACTGCCAGCCATTCCCCAAAAAGTGTTACATGTTATTTTTTAAAATGCAAATATGCTAATACTCCTGGGAGGAGTCTCAGCCTTCAGTTAACACCTCAATTAGGAGGTAACACTTGGGGAATTGAAATAGCTGGTAGTCTGGGCTGAGAAGCAGGGCTGCTAACAGCTCTGCCCTGAGGCCTGCCACTTGCCAACTTCTCCCTGAGCTCCTGGTGGCTGGTCTGTGCTACCCACTGAACTGAGCCCTGAGCCTTACACTGACAATAAGGAAGGGACCACACAGGCTCACCCTAGGCAAAGATGGGTTTAAGCCATCTCCAAGAACATTTGATCTTTGTTTCTACAGCTCAATCCTAATACATGAGAGGAACTTAATAAGTGCTATTTGGATTGATTTGTGTGCACAGCTGTCTTTACAGAAGTAGTTGGGCATGCATTATCTTCCAGTGGTAGAGTAGCAAACAACTCTGAATTCCTACCAAAAAAAAAAATCAACAGAGAAAAATATAAAACAGAGAGGGAGGATGGTAGGAAAGGAAGGCAAGAAAAGGTGAGAAAATTAAGAATGTCAGGATGATAAACCTTCCTAGTTTTAAGTTTGTTGGTTGTTTTAGACAGGTAAGTGTTTAAATTTTTGTCTAAAAAAAATCCATCAGTTTTCTGTCACCATGAAGAGTGAGAAACCTAAAGACTTTTTTTTTCTGTGTGTGCTAATACAGTATCTTGAACTCAGGCCCTTTAGTATTCTTTCTTCATTTTTTTTGATGAATGAATCTCCTGATTTTATTTCTTGAAGTATCATTAATTCATATTGCCAGTAACTTCTGGCATGATAGGTGCAACACAGATCCAATACATAATACAGGCATATATATTATATATACTATCAGTGGAAGAGCAGAATGAAATGGAGAGTTGCATACGAAGAAGAAAGGCTGCATCAGACAGTGCTGGGTGCTTCATTACTGTACGTGCAGTGACATTTTAACTCTGTCTTGTGCTCAAGGCTGCTTAGTTGTGCTGGTGGCTACTGTTGGCTTGTTTCCTTTCAGGATTCAGGTGGGTGCTTTCATACAAAATCTTGTTCTTAATTCCTTCTCGGGCAATTCTTTCCTGGATCCTTTGCTTTGCATAGTTATACCTACAATGGAACCAGCATCCTAAAGTGACCACGATAAACCCTCCTACTCCAGCATCACAGGATCTTCTCACTCTACTAGCAAATAAAAAATGTCCAAGTCCAGCCACAACAGATCCTAACGAGCCATACAGGATTGATTCCCGAGCACAGGGAGTATTCTCAACGTCTAAAATTCCTAGGAGCCTGAAGGACATCCCCCGCCCGGCCTCGCCAGGCTCCGGCGCTGCGGACCAGTCGGTCTTCATTTTTTTTTTATTATTCAAGAATGGTGTTCTTTAGCTACACCTCCACTTCTGGCTTTTTTGGTATTTAATTGGAGATAAGAGTCTCATGGACTTTTTTTTTTTTGCCTCAGCCGGCTTTGTACTGAGTTCTCCTGAGGAGCTAGGGTTGCAGGAATTAGCCACCAGTGTCTGGCTGCCTTAATTATTTTTCAAATAGGATCATGCCTGGGCCAGCCTAGACTGATATTCCTATGCATATATGCTTCCACTTCCAGCTTTTTATTGGTTGAGATCAGGTTTTGTGAACCTCAGTCCTCCAGATCTCTGCCGAGCTATCATGCTCAGCTAAAACAGAAGGACTTTATTTCTAGCCACTTGGTTTTCATTGAGATAATCTGGGATTCTGATCTAATTATTATTATTGCCTAATTCTCTCTTATATCTGCTTCAGAAAAAATTCTTTCACGTTTTTTATTCTGTAGTTATGTTTACATTATTTGGACTGAACTTTGTTGTTTTTGCTGACCACTATGAATCTTCCCATACCACAAGACCCCATTCTTGAGCTGTTTGCCTGATTGAGTGATTGATTGATTGGATTGATTATGCAGGTACCAGGATCTTGACTCAGAGCCTTGTGTTCTTGCTTATCTTTCTTGCTAATGCTAGAGCTCTACTACTGGAGCCATACCTCCAGTCTGCCATTTTACTGGTTTTTTTGAAGACTTCTCTGCCTGGGATTTTGCAGATCTCAGCCTCTTGAGCAGCTAGGACTGCAGGCATGAGCCACTAGCACCAGCCCCCAGTTTAAGCTTTTTATCTTAATTCCTCTGTTGGTCAACTAAAACATTATACCTTTAAGCATTTTAAAATGTAATTTTATTGTTATTATTAAGGTGTTGTACAGGGGTTACCACTTCATAATTCAGGCAATAAGTACATTTCTGTTTTGGACAATGTCATTCCAGAATTTCTTTTTAAGGAACAAAAGACGTCACTGAGTTCTCTTTTACTGATAGATCCTCTGTACCTGCTAGGGATCAGGATTACAGGGGACAATGGTAGTACCATCCTAAGTCCTAGGAAGAACAGATACCAGCCTCTTCCCTGCACTGGTTCTGATTTAAGTCACAAGAGTAACTGACAGACCATCTGACCTATTTTGCACTTTTGCTCAGAAAAACTGCACAAACATTCACAGTCGAGATCTGAGGCACATGGTTTTAACTGGTGTATGGTTTTGGAGGTTCCAGCTCCTGCTCAGATAGAAGTACTGATTTTTTGCTCAAGGATAGCTCTCTACCACTTGAGCCACAGCTCCACTTCCAGATTTCTGGTGGTTAATTGGAGATAAGAGTCTCACCAATCTGGGCACTGGTGGTTCACACCTGCAATCCTAGCAGCTCAGGAGGCTGAGATCTAAGAATCATAGTGCAAAGCCAGCATGGATAGAAAAGTCCTGTGAAAGTCTCATAGACTTTCCTGCCCAGGCTGGCTTTGAACCTTGATCCTCAGATCTCAGCTTCCTGAGTAGCTGGGATTACAGGCGTGAGCCACTAGTGTCCAGCAGAGCTCTTACTTCTTATACCTTTGAGGGAGCAAACTGCTTATTACTTCATGGCTGTGGAGCAATGACAGAAAAGAGAAGGGGTTGATCTCCCATTATCCTTACCAAAAACACTCCCCCAGTGACCTGAGGACCTCTTACTAAACCTTGCCTCCCCCCACCTCCCAGTCACCCCACAGGTTGGGGACCCCTCCATGCCTTTAATACAAGGGCCTTTGGAAGATACACCAGATTCAAACTGTTGGAAATCTAGATTGTTACTCTTGACTGTAATCATGGCCTGTAACTTGTTGTGAGAGAATACTGGTCGCATGGTACTGACCAGTAATGTCCAGCAGCTTCGGAGAATACCATGGCATTCCCCAGTGGCCCCATGTCCCTGCCTGTTTTCCACTAGCTCCAGTTTTGCGGGCCTCGATGCAATAACGTTCTTGTCCCCACTGCCAAGATCGTGACTCCTGGTGGTTAATTGGTGCAGTGACATACCAGGGGTGTTTAGATGGTTGAAGGGACAGGCCAGGGGAGCTTGGCTTTTTGTGGGGACAATAATGTCAATGTTATAATCTTAAGCTAGTGTTTTCAACTAAACATAGTGTCATAAAGGCTTTTTTACTCCACTCCCAACACACACACACACACACACACACACACACACACACACGCACACACATATTTACACATTTTAATTACTGCTTTTTTTTTCCTTTGTGCCAGTCTCAGGGCTTGAGCTCAGGGCCTGAGCACTTTCTCAAGACTAGCATTCTACCACTTGAGCCACAGCACCACTTCCAGCTTTTTCTATGTAAGTGCCACCAAGGAATCAAACCCAGGTCTTCATGCATGTTAGGCAAGCACTCTTACCACTAGGCCAAACTCTCCACCCTAATTACTGCCTTTCTTTCCTCTCCTAAGCTACCAGCTTTTCTCTCTAAAGCCACATCCAGAATCAACATATCAGCCAGAGATTGTTCCAGCTCCCCACATGTAGGCCCAACATGTGGCCCAGGGATTGAATAACATCAACATCCAATTATCAGTCTGTTCGATTTTCATTTTAATCAAAGTCATGCATGTGTTTTGGGTGTTTTTCCCTCCCAAGAATCAAATTGTTAGGAAAAGTATCTATAGGCAAAGACAAATCACAGGACAAGGCTTCTCCTTTACCCCAACCACAACTCTCTCACTGTTCATTGGCGTGAGATGCCTTCTGCTGACTTACGCTGTGGAAGGTGAGGTGTTGGCTAGCTGAGTCCCAGGGGGAGACGCAGGGCTGATCAGGAGGCAGAAGGTGCAAAAGGAGCCATTGTGTTATTAGGGCTGTTGCAGGAAAAGGATGTTAGGGGAACAACTGAGGATCAGCAAGTTTGATAATAGTTCCTGTGGGCTTTGGGGAGCCTGTCTGCCACCTCCATGCCCTTGGTTATTTAGAGCAACAGAACTGTGCCTTGGAGTATGAGAGTTAGAGCTCTCCTTGTGGCCTCTCATCCTTAGGACACTGGACTAAGTGCCAGGCAATGCTGGCAATATTTCTGGAGGCAAAAAGGAAGCTGCAGGCCTCTCAACATCTGGCCAGCATCACAGGTCCCCTCTACCACATTCTATTGGTCACAGCAAGTCATAGACTAGACTGGATTAAAGGGGTGAAAATAGACTCCATCTTTTTATTTTTCCTTTAGTTTTGGTCTTTGAAACAAGGGTATGCTATGTAGGAGAGGAAAGTAATTTGTTTGCAATAACAAAACTCTGTAGACTGAGCACTGAGACTGCAGGAATTTTGTCCTCACTGTTTTGGAGTCTAGGAAGCTCCAAACTCAAGGCACCCATTGATTCAATCCCTCCATCAGGCTTACAGATGTCATACTCTCACTGCGTCCTCACCTGTCAAAGAGAGAAGTAGCTCTCTTCCAGCTAGGCACTAGTTCGCTCATGGGACACCATCACCCTTGCAAACACACAAATATTTTGTAGGCCAGCACTTTCAACATATGGAGACTGCATGGTCCTAAAGCCTCGAAGAGCCTTGTGCAGCTAGGTTTCCTACAGCTTTGCAGTATGGACCTAGATCTAGTCATCAGCTGGTATATTTCTTGGGCACGTACTATGTGCTGGCATGTGCTAAGTACCTGGGGTGATTTTTGCTGCTGTGGAACTTTCCATCTAGTAGGAGATAGACACATACATGGAGTTCCCTACTGTGGGAGCAGTTCAAGATTCTGCTTGTGGAGGCCTCTGGATAAAATGTTCCCAGGGATGGAGTAAGAGCTAGGGGAGGAAGGAAGAATGGGATCTACAAAGATCTGGAGGTAAGAGAGATCTTAGTGTGGTTGAGGGAGAACCACTGAATCTAGCTCGTGGGGAGGACAGGGTAAGAGACTGAGGCTGGCAGGAAGCAGGGAAGTAGCTGTCCTCCCAAGTTCTGCTTGCCTGGTAGTTCGTGTGTGTGTGTCTGTGTGTGTGTGTCTGTGTGTGTGTAGGGGGGCAGTTATGTGTACACTCAAGTGACAAGCTGCCTCTCCTGACACACTGGATTGACCCCCTACAAAGGCCCTTAAAGTAATCACATTGTAAAGGAGAAAACTGCTCCAATATTGGCCATTTCCCATGTGTTCAAGGCTGGATCAGCCTAGAGCTTATACAACAGACAGAATGTGATCTCCCTGAAAAAAAAAAAAAGACCTATATTCTGTCTCCTGAAGATGGTTCCTTTACTGTGCCTTATCTGTTTATTTAGTCCCCCAACCACTTTGCAGGCTCTCACTGTGTCCCTGGCACCCAGGGACGGTTCAGGTGCAGCCTGCCTTTGGAGAGCTCCCATCATCCTAGAGAAGATGGATGAGTCTATACTCTAGCCCCAGGTGTGGCCTCCAGGAGCAAGGCACAGGGCCCTGATCTTTAATAAGGTGGCACAGAAGGCTTTCTGGGCCGCAGCTTCCCAGTGGAGACCAGATGAAGGGCCTGACAGGTGGTAGAAATAGCAGTGTGTAAAGACCACACACTGCTCCCCTGCTCTGACTGGTCAAGGAGGAAGGGAGTGAGCAGACGTCTGAGTGTGAAGACACTTTACTGAGTCATGCCAGGTGCATGGACGATGGGAGCCAGTGGTCACAAACAGAAGGGACAGAGCAATGGACAGATTGGGGAGGAGGGGAATCTTAGCTCTTCCCAGCCTCTTCTAATGGCTGCTCCACTAGGCCCCCTCTTTTTCCCACCAGGGCCCTGGGCAATTACCACCTTCTCCAGCCACAGCTATTTAGGAAATGTCAGTGATTAGTGATTGTTATCGTGGTAATTAAAATTCCCTGGGAACAGCTTGGCTAATATCCATCCATATCTGCAGTCAGGTTGGCCGTGAGCTGATTGTAATGAAAACCTCAAAGCACAGGACCAAGCAATGGGACCAGGGAGCCCTCCATGCTGTCAGATACCCCCTGCAAGGGCCATGGAAGCCTTGTGGGGCTTTTTTCATTAAGTGGCATTTTTAAAGCTGGCTGCTCTGCTGGCCTTATCACAGCAAAGCACACGGGAGGGTGCAGAGCTGGGTTCTGCATCATTGCTGAGCTTCTCCAGAAAGGGACTGTTCTCTTCAGTGGGGTGTGGTGGACAGGGCCAGGCTAATCCCTCTTTAGAGCAAGTCCTGCCAGTATTCCTAAAGGAGGGACCAGGTGTTGCCCTGGCAGTGAGTGACAGGCCTGGATGCACCAACGAAAGCCACTTGGCTGGGAGCCTCTGTGGTGCATTTTACTGAGTCAAGAGAAGGTAGGGATGGTGTGGATTGGTTGTGGGGGAGGGGTGCTGCTGGAACTCAGCTGAGCTTGGATCTTCACCACTCCCCTCCTCCAGACCCTTCTCCACTCTGTGCAGTGCATTCCCTGTACATCTGTGCAGGCCCACGTCACAGACCTGGTGCTCCCGTCCCTCCAATGCCAGGACCCTGGAGCTGCCACACTTCTCACTAAGCCAGGATCCTGACCTTTCTGGGAGGCAGGATGAGCTCCCCAAATATCCACCTGGACCACAGGGACAAAAGAAAGAATCAGACCAGAGTCCCCGCCACAGTGGACTCACAGGAAAGACTGTGCTGTCAGCCAGCCACGGGCCTACCCACTGAGCTTCAGGGAGACACGCAGCGTGACCTGTGGGGTCATTGCTCCAAATGAGGATAGATATCAGGATGAACTGTATGAGTTAATGAAGTTTTTAACAGGATTTGAGGGTTGAAAAACCCAGAGATTGACTATCAATAATGTCATGCAGTTCAGCCTAATTCTTTGGATCCTGTCCTCCCAAATCACTTTACTAAGCAATTTTATTTTTAAATGGAAGTGGGTTATGGCAGAAGGTGAGCCTGAGGTTGGGGTTTGGTGACTGTGCTATAACCAGGGAGACAGTCAAGAATGGCTGAGACACATACAATGATCTAATGGTAGAGTGCTTGCCTAGCATGCACGAATTCCTTAGTACCATATACACAGAAGAAAAGCCAGAAGTAGTGCTGTGGCTCAAGGGTAGAGCTCTAGCCTTGAGAAAGCCCAAGGACATTCTTCAGGCCTTGAGTTCAAGCCCCAGGACTGGCAAAAAGAAAATTAAAAAAAAAGGAAAATGACCCTACCTGAAGGAAAATCAATACAGAAAGGGTTTAGAGGCTTGATTCAAGTGGTAGAGCTCCCACCTAGCAAGCATGAATCTCTAAATTCAATCTTAAGCACTGCCAAAAAAAACAAAACACCCAAACACCTTTTTAATAATAACAATAAAAAAATCAGCTGGGCACTGGTGGTTCATACCTGTAATCCTAGCTACTCAGGAGGGTGAGATCTGAGGATCACGGTTCAAAACCAACCTGAACAAGAATGTCTATGAGACTCTCATCTCCAGTTAACCACAAAAAAGCCAGAAATAGAGCTGTGGCTCAAGTGGTACAATGCTAGCTGTGAGCACAAAAGCTCAGGGACAGTGTCCAAGCCCTAGGACTGGCAAAAAACAAACAAACAAACAAACAAACAGAGAGTCAGGCCCTGTACATGGGAAGATCAAAGCATAGTTTACCCTGGGGCCTGCTTGCTGGTAGTCTCGCATCTGGATTCCAGAACATAGAAGTGAGCCCTGCATACCTGAGAGCTCACAGCCACTGGGTGACAGACCAGGATCCAAACTCAAGATGTCTGCTCAGAACTACCAAGGCCTGCTCTGGCTGACAAGGTGACATCGGCTGCCACTCCCCACAGTCCTCGCCGCCTTACTCAATACCCTCAACACATCTCCGTCTCCGGGAAAGAGATTACAGAGCACTGGTTGCTCTCTGAAGTATGCATTAAGAGTTTACGGCCTTATCTCGGGGACTGCTCTGAATTCTAATCAGAGGCTCTATAAGATTCCGGTCCTCTCCAACCATCTGCAGAAAATCTCCAGGAAAAGCTTTTAAACCCTAGTGGGAGGGGACAAGGGTGGGGGTCCTGACTTGGCGCTTCCTTAAGCTTCATGTCACTCTGCCCAGAGCTCTCAGGAGAAGAACAGGGCAGAGGAGGAAAGCAGGTGGCACTTGGTGGGTGCTGTGCTAAGCACTCTTCTAACTTTGTCAACAACCCTTTTGGGTAAGCACTGTTAACACATTCCATTAGTGAAGAAACTCGGGCTCAGAGAAGTTGAGTTACTCGTCCAAAGCTTGGGACCCTGCCAGCATCATCTACTTCCTCTGGTTCTGATTGTCCCCAGAGGGGGTTCTTGGGAAGTTCCACTTCTAAAGCAAAAATGAGGGAGACCTTGATGCTTGTGCCCTAGGGACAAGCTGACAAAGCCTGGCATTTTATGGCTAATTCTGAACCCTTGTCATGAAGGGCAGTGACAACCATGAGCCAAGGGGAGCCAGGTAGAAAGCCAAGGCCGAGGCATGGCACTGAGAAGGCCCCAAGACTGGTGGACTCAGAGGCCTGTGGCCTCTTGTGTCTGGGAAGGTCCTGTAAGGCTCTCAGCCTCAGGGAGAGGAAGCTCAGGTGGAGCAGTTGTTGACATGGAGCCCAGCAAGTGTCTTATGTGCATGGGCTTCTGGCCACTTAGCTGTCTCCCAGCAGAGGTGGGAAAGGGTTGGACCAGGCAGGGTGGTGATTGGGTCATCTGCAGGATTTGGAGAGCTAGACAGATGAGAGCAATAGACTCTTCCTCCTCCTCCTCCTCCTTCTTCATATGTGACACTACTAGTCTTGAACTCAGGGCCTGGTTCACTTTCTGCCGGGGCCTACCGGCAGCAAATTGGGGTTCCTGAAATAGGGGGCAGGGACTGGAAAAATTAGAAGAGAGACAAACACATCGGGTCCGGGAGGTCTGCAGCACAGGCAAAAACTGCAGCTCTCGTTTATTCTCAACTCAAAGCTTATATCCCCTCCCCAGACCAGGGCACTCCCAGGTGTTACATCCAGATGGTTAATCAGGGAACTGTTGGGGGTTACATTCATATGGTAAATCTCAGATCAATAGAACAAGAGAAGGCCAAAAAACAATAAGACAATCAAGCAATTATCTGATGCAAATCAAAGTACAGTTTGATTCCACTCTTGCTCCCGACAACTTTCCTCTCAAGGAGCACTCTTTCTCTCAAGACTAGCACTCAACCATTTGAGCCATAGCTACACTACTAGCTCTTTGGTAGTTAACTGGAGATAAGAGTCTCATGGACTTTCCTGCCCAGACTGGCTTTGAACCACAATCCTCAAATCTCAGCCCCCTGAGTAGCTAGGATTACAGGCATGAGTCACTAGCACCAGGATGATAGTCGCCACAAGCATTCTCTGGTGCCTATTTTGCAAGGAAAGTGGAAGAATGTGGGCTTGGCTTTGGGTGTGAAGAGCCTGTAGCATGGATTGTCTCTGGTCGTGTGTCTAGCCCAGCTCACAGGCCAGGGAGGGCAGAGCTGGGATTTCCTTTGCACTGTCCTAGCTCTTGGTCCTCCAGTCCCCATCACTGGTAGGTGAGACAGGGTGTGGGATGGGTGGGTGAACTGCATGGCACACCATGCTAGCACAACTGGAACAAACCACCTTGTGCTCTAAGCAGATACCTCTCCCGCTCCCAGGTCTGGAAAAGGTCAGGGGCCTGGTTCTACAAAGGGCTCCCCAAGTATATCTTGCCCCTGAAGACTCCTGGCCGAGCAGATGTCCCCCACTTCCGACCTTTGATAGTGGAGCCTCCAGAGCCTGAGCCCCAAAGCACCGAGGCCAGCCGCATCTACACATGGGCTCGAGGGAGAGGTAAGACCCCTGTACCCAGCTCTGGGGTGGCCCTTGATGTTCAGGCCTGGTTCTACCAGTAAGGCAATGTGGGTACCAGCTTACCACCCACCATACCACACCAACCAGAGGGCTCGAGTTGGACTTTATCCTTACCCAGAGTTCGACTCAGCCTCTCTCACCCCTCACTGCCCTCAGGGGACAGTTGCCCAAACAAGCATTAATTTGGGGATGGAAATAGGTTACGCTGCCCTATGGTATGGCGTGACATATCCATGAGGAGTTTTTTCCCAGGCAGGTCTGTGCCACCCTTTGTCTCTTTTGCACTTCTGGAAGAGAGGACTCTTGATCCCACCTGGTCCCTCCCAGCATGGTGACCTTGTGTTCAGCATCCTTGGTGACACACTTGTGATGGTAGCTGGTGGGGTAGAGGCACTCCCCCACTTCTCCCAGTGTGTCCATGTTCAGGGTTTTCCAAGTTCCCAGACACACGGCAGGCTCAAGAGTTAGACAGGTAAATGGGACCAGCGTTTAAAAGCTTTATTTTACAGATGAGTAACCCGAGGCCCAGAGAGGAGGAAGGCCTGCCTCGGTGAGTGCTTTGCAGAGCTGGGGTGTAAAGACAGGCCCGCTCTGTTCTGATCGGCCTAAGACTTCAGCCTGAGGGTCCTAAGGGAGACCAGAGGCGGAGGGTCTTGGAGAGGTAGCTAACTAGACACAATGGCTTATCTTGGGGGAGGTGCCACCAAGAGTTTTCAAACCTCTTAGATGAGGTCTGATGGCTGACCATTTTGAGTTTGTTTGTTTTTTCTTTACCACAAGACTAACTTTTGTTTGTAATAAACATTTGAAGGTTGTCGGTAGTGTTCATCTAGCTTGCAGGAAGCTCTGGGTTCCATTCCTTGGTACCACATCCACAGAAAAAGCCACAAGTGGTACTGTGGCTCAGATGACAGAGCATCGGCCTTGAGAAAGCTCCGGGATAGTGCCCAAGCTCCAAGCTCAAGCCCCAGGACTAGAAAAAAAATTGTCCTTAGTGTCCTTACAGTGCAGTTGATACAGCCCAGGCTAAGCTCAGATAGGAACAGAGTGATTTGTATTTAGAGGCAGCCTGGCACTCTCCCCCCGCCCCCGCCCTCCACACACACCCCTTCCCATCCTGGAAGCTGCATGTGAGCAAGGCTGTTTGCGTCTTAGACTTGATCATTCCTCTGTACACAACAGGGGGACAATTCAGCCAAGATGCTTTTCAGATACTAGAGAAATGATGGGGCTTCTGGGGATCCGAAGGAAGCCTGTGAATGGAAAGGTTTTGGTTAAGTTTGGACTCAGGGTCTGTAGACCACACAGGAAATGCCCGGGGGCTGTTACTAAACCACCTGCTCTCCTGAGATGGCTCTCCTTCCACCCCTAGCCTCTGAGGGACCCTGCTCTTCCTCCTGCTCTGCAGTACTCCCTCTGGGCATGGAACTGAGCCAAGCACCAGCTCCCAATCTTATCTTACTCCTGTCTCCCCAACTTGTGCACTCCTTATCCTAATCCCCCATACCATTTCTTTTCTCCTGCTCTGTTAAAGAGGAATGGTAATCAGTAGCTACAGCCGTGAGATTTCAAGTCCACGGAGCAATCGAGTGAATGTGTTGATGTTTCAAAAGTTTGGCTCTTTTGCATCCTGCTTTAAATTTTCTTGGTTAATTTCTTTTCTTGAGGTGCTGGGGATTGAACTCAGCAGCCTCAAACTCACTCTACCACTTGAGCCATGCCTTAGTTAAGTTTTTATTACATGAGAGTTCAAGTCGAACAGTTTAGCCGCAGATGAAATCCCTTTCACACCGTTCCTACACACATAAACTTAAAGGAGGTATTTGCATTTTTTTGTTTTACTTTTGTTTAAAGACAAAAATAGATAGGCTGTTACCCAAGATTCCTGCAGTTTTCTGTTGTTGTTTTAAAAAGATTATCGGTGGGCATCTCTCCAGGCCACTGGATACAGATTTCCCTTCATTCATTTTAATGGCTGAATGAAACCCCACAGCATAGTGTATAGTGATTTCATTATTCACCTGAGGACTGACATTCTGGTTGGCTCCAGATTTTCCCACCGTGAGCAATACTGGATGTCTTTCCATTTGGAACCTGTCAGCCAGAGCTTCTTGTCTGTGGCTGGGTTTCCAAAAGTGAGGCTGTGTGTTTCAAATTTCAAGAGACCTTGCCAAACTCTGTTTTTAAAATGTTCTGATCATTTATGCTCACCTCAGTGAAACTACTCATTTACCTGAGTCCTTGAGGGCTGTGAATATTAAGATTTAAGATCATGGTCAATGTACAGGATAGGAAATAACATTTCATTGTTTTAATTCGTATACTTGAATATCCCTTCATGACTTCATTACTTATCGATTATTTAGAAATCTTCTTTTAAAAATTGCCTGCCCAGCTGGGTACCAGAGGCTCATAACTGTAATCCTAGCTACTCTGGAAGCTGAGATCTGAAGATCATGGTTCAAAGCCAGCCCAGACAGAAGTCCATGAAACTCTTATCTCCAATAAAATACTCAAAAGTGGTGCTGTGGCTCAAGTGCCAGACCCAGAATTCAAGCCCCAGGACTGGCAAAAAAAAAAAAAAAAAAAAAAAGTAAAAATTTCCTGCCCAAATCCATTGCTTACTTTCTATTGTTACTGTATTTTATTGTGTGTGTGTGTGTGTGTGTGTGTGTGTGTGTGTGTGTGTGTGGTTTTGTTTTTAAGACAGATCTTGCTCAGTAACCTATAGGGCCTAGCATATAGGGCCTAGCATTGAACTTAAGTTCCTCCTGCCTATTTCTGGAATGCTAGGAGTAAAGCCATGAATCACCACCATGCCTAGGTATCTTTTTGTATGCATGTGTGCGCTGATTCTAGGGTTTGAACTCAGAGTCTGAGCACTATCACTGAGCCTTGTTTTGCTCAATATTAGTGCTCTACTGCTTTTTTGAAAGTTTATTAGAAATAAGAGACCTCAGGAACTTTCCTTCCCCAGGCTAGCTTTGAATCTTGATCCTGAGACCTCGGCCTCCTGAGTAGCTATGATTACAGGCATGAGGCACCAGCACCTTGCCTAGTTATTCAACTTGATTTGTATGTGTTTCTTTTTTTTTTTTTTTTTTTTTTTTTTTGCCAGTCCTGGGCTTGAGCTCAGGGCCTGAGCACTGTCCTTGGACTTTCTCAAGGCTAGAGCTCTACCACTTGAGCCTCAGCACCACTTCCAGCTTTTTTCTACATATGTGGTACCCAGCAATCGAACCCGGGTCTTCATGCATGCTAGGCAAGCACTTTAACCGCTAGGCCAAACTCCCGGCCCTTGTATGTGTTTCTTATATGTTAAGGATAGTTTTCTCTCCTTTTTAACTTTGCAATTCACTATAGCATCTCTTGACATTTAAAAACAAAAAATTTTAATGTGCTTTGTAGGATTTTTGTCTTGTTTTGTTGTTGTTTTGTCAGGGCTTGATCACTGCCTCTGAGCTTTTGCACTCAAGGCTACTGCTCCATCATTTTGACCCACCTCACTACTTCCAGTTTTCTGGTGGTTAATTGGAGATAAGCTTCTCAAGGATTTTCCTTCCTTGGCTGGCTTTGAACCACTAACCTCAGATCTCAGCCTCCTGAGTTGCTAGGATTACAGGTGCCCAGCTTACATTTCTAGGTTTCCTATTTTGCTTTGAAATGTCTTCTTCACCCCAAAATTTAAGAATGACTAAATAAAACACATAAATAATATGAGTATAAAAGAAAACAATATAGGACTAAATTTCCCAAATGAACAAATACAATGAAATAAATATTATAAACCAGGTGGGAAACTGGAAATCAAGCTATAGTAAAAGTGGTAGAGAGCTGGCCTTGAGTATGAAAAGCTCAGGGATAGTACCCAGGCCCTGAGTTCAAGCCTCATGACTGCAAAGATAAGTAAGTAAAGCTTATATTAATTGACAAAGCCCTTGAACCATGTTTAATCAAAATGCAAGTCAGGAATACTATCATCCTAATTCAACATGATTTTATAGGGTTTTCAGGGCAAGTATTAAACCCAGATCTTGCACATACTTGCTCTAACACCTCCCTCTCCAACCTCTGTAGTTTTTGACTAATATAACAAGGCAAGAAAAATGAAAGCTTCTGTTAATCTTGGAAAAGAAGAAAAGTAACATTACTTGCAGATGGCTTCGCTATATGCCAAGAAAATTCAACAGGTTGTACCAAAATAACTTAGATGAACAAGAAAATTTGAAAATTGATAGGACATTAGATAAATCTATTAAAAATACCTTTATACTGATTAATTAGAAGTTGCTATGGGAAAGCTCATCTGAAATCTCAATAAAAATTTCTTACATGGCTAGGCATCAGTGACTCTAACCTGTCATCTTAGCTATTTGAGAGGCAAAGATTAAGAGGATTAAAGCTCAAGGCCAGTGCCAACAGAGAAGGTAGTAAGATTCAGTCTCAACTAAAAGCTGGGCACAGAAACCTCCCTTGACATCCTCACTGTAATGGGAAGCCTAAAATAGGCAAATTAAGGTTCAGGCACATGCCTAGACAGGAAATGAGATACTAGATCAAAATTTACCAGTGCACCCCAGTGCCAGGCTCATACCTGAAATCCTAGCTACTCAGGAGGTTGAGATCTGAGGGTCTTGGTTCAAAGCCAGCCCAGGCAGAAAAGTCTGTGAGATTCTTATCTCCAATTAATCACAAAAAAAAGCCAAAATGGTGTAGTAGCACAAGTGAGCAAAAGGATCTGGGGACAGTGCCCAGGCCCAAAGTTCAAGGCCCAAGACTGGCAAAAACAAAAAGAAAGAAAAAGTGCAGAGCTGGTCTAGCATGCCCAAAGCCCTGGATTCTATTCCTTGGTACCACGTACATAGAAAAAGATGGAAGTGGTGTTGTGGCTCAAGTTACTTCACCATGTCCCATAGTTCTCCTTCCCCTTTATGGAACATTTGTTTAATGTCTAATTAAACTGTGTCACCACTTTTTGCTTTTTTTTTCTTTTTGCCAGTCCTGGGCCTTGAACTCAGTGCCTGAGCACTGTCCTTGGGCTTTCTCAAGGCTAAAACTCTACCACTTGAGCCACAGCACCATTTCTGGCTTTTCTCTTATATATGTGGTACCAAGGAATCCAACCTGTGTCTTTATGAATGCTAGGCAAGTACTCTACCACTAGGCCAAATTCCCAGCCCTGCAATACAGTTTTGTATTTGTCTGCTTGGGAAGCTGTCACAAAATACTGAAGTCTGGATGGCTTAACAACAAGAAAAATTTGTTTCTTCCTTGCTCTGGAGTGTGGAAGAGCTAGGTCAAGGTGTCAGTGGAGCTGTTGTTAGGAGGTCTGTCCCCTTGGGATACAGTGAAAAGAGAGGCAGAATCTCTAGGAGTCTTTTCTTATAAAGAACCAAAATTATACATGTATTATAATTCCTGTCAGATTTCCAATAGAACCATTAGGAAGGAATGGATTTTTTTTTTAAGTTCATAAATTCACAAATGTTCTTATTCACACTACTGACAATAACCAAAATGTGTAAGCAATCCAGATAACTACCAGTTGATCAATGGATAAGCAAAGGTAGCATAATCAACCAAGCCATGAAAAACTATTCATCCATGGTGGCACACACCTGTACTCTTATCTACCTCTCTGTTCAAGGCTTATTTGCTTGTCCTTTGATTTGATTTTGAATGTTGTGTCTCCCACTCCCAATTCATTTTGAAGCTGTAAACCTTAGCATGACCATATTAGGAGCTAGAGTCTCTAAGGAAGTAAATGAGGTCATTGCATCTGGAGTCTTGACTCAAGAGGCTGAGGTAGGACGATAGAAAGTTGGAGGCCAGCCTTAGGATGTAGAGAGCCTATCTGAGGAAAATGAAGAGAAAGGAAATGAGAGGAGTGAGAGGAGGAAGGGAGGGAGGCAGAGAAGAAGGGAAGGAGGAAGAAGGATGGGCAGAAGAGAACTGAGGTAGTGATTCATGTTATAGCCTGGATGAACCCTTAGCGAATTAGCCCTAGTCAAAGGAGCCCAGAGTAAAAAGGCCACATACTGTGTGATCCCATTTATATAAAATGTCCAGAAAGGCAAAGCTGTAGAGGCAAAAAGTAGATTAATGGTTGCCAGGGGATGTGCTAATGGGCACACGTTTCTTTTTAAAGTTGATGAAAGCATTCTAGAATCAGATAGTGGTGATAGTTACACCACTTTACAACCATACTAAAAATCACTTCATGTATATGTTCAAAAGGTGATTTTTATGGGACATGAATTGCATCTCAATTAAAATTCATAAGGAAGTCCAAATAGCTTATGTACTAGAAAGTAAGTGCATAGGTAAGAAAGGAGAATGGAATCAAAGTAAAATAGACTTAAGAATGTTGGGGCTGGGAGTTTGGCCTAGTGGTAGAGTGCTTGCCTAGCATGCTGGAAGACCCGGGTTTGATTCCTTGGTACCACATACATAGGGGAAAAAAAGCCAGAAGTGGTAGGGCTCTCGCCTTGAGAAAAACCCAAGGATAATGCTTAAGCCCTGAGCTCAAGCCCAGGACTGGCAAAAAAAAAACAAAAAAAGAGTGTATAGAAGCTGAACATAGTGTAGCTTTTCAGCTCCGTGAGAAGAGAGCAGGTTTACTTAAAAACAAGAAGCAGTGCATGTAGACTTCCATCCCCTCCCAGTGCATCCCCAAACACACCAAACATCTCAATATTTAAAATGAGACAGAAATGGTGGTACATGGCTTTAGTCCCAGCTACTCGGGAGCTTGAGGCAGGAAGATCCATTGAGCCCTGGGAACTTTAGAGCATCCTAGGCAGCAAGACTCCATCTTAAAATAAAGGGAAGAGAAGAGGAAAGGAGGGGAAGGGCTGGGAGGGTAGGAGAGGGGAAGGGAAGAGGGGAAGAACAGAAATGAACGGTCCTTTCTTCCAAGGAAAGGAAAGAAGAAGGGGAATAACAAGGAAAGGGGACAGAAATCAAGGGAAGAGGAGTGGTGGTCCTTTCCGTTAGGAAAGATCAAGAAGACAAAAGGGAAGAAATAGACAGAGACCTCAGCAGATCAGACGAATATTTAATTCTGGCTGCATAGGGGCTCCATGTGACACAGAGCAGAGAAGCAAGGAGTGGGGAGCATGGGGATTTTAGGGTTTAAATATAGTTGGTTATAAGAAGTTTTTGTAATGTCTTTGTACTTATAGCATACTGTCCTGTTTTGGTGCCCTTGCAACTGTGGCAGACAGTGCACTTTCAGATCAGGGGTCAGGGGTGAAATCTTGCTGAGAATAAATCAAGGACAAGATTCCAGGGAGATATTTCAGGAGTGGTCCCCACCCCTATGTAAGGTGGTCAGTGGGCCATGGGAGTATCACTGAGTTAGGAGAACAAAGCAAATTCCCATCACTTCCTTCCCTGGACAGTTCAGGTGGGCTTCCCACCTGGTATGTGATGGTGTGATCCTCTTTTCTTCCCTTGAAGCCTGAGGCATTGACTTGGATTGAGCATTTTCCTGCAGTCCCTTGATTAGCTCCAGGAGACATCATTCACCCACAAGAGACCAATCAGCATTGTCCCAGGAAAGCCTGGAGAAGAGCTTGATCTAATTCCCTCCTGGAAACTGTCCCCAGAGTTTGACCTGGGAAATCGGTCCAGTTGGGGTACCTGCTATGGGCTCCAGCCAGCCCAGCAGATCCCCTCTCCAAATGTCCAGCCCGAGCTGGAACCAAGGGCTCTCTTCTCCTTCCAGGCACCGCCACCTCTTCTCCCTGCTACCAGGAAACAAACTACTAGCTCTGCCTTGAGGTCAGTGGAGTTCCTTCCCTGCCAAAGCCTAGGTAGCCATCTGTCCCCAGGGTCCTCCATGGAAGTTTCCTGTCTCCCACTCACCCCTAGCCAGGCTCTGCTTCCTGCATGGCCTTGAACAGAATCACAGACTGGCTCCTTTCCAGGTCTGTTCCAGAAAAGTACTTCGAGGTTTTGGCTTAGTTCCATTTGGATAATTTTAAGAAAAATGGGAGTTTCAGTATCACTTCACTGGCTTACTAGATTTTAAGCAATTTATTAAAACTCCTAAGCTGGTTCTGGTCGCAGTCCACTGAAAGCAAGCTTCGGGCTCCTGTTTGGATTGGACCATCTGGCTTAGCTCCAGCTGCAGAAGTTTACCAGGGGCTGCCCTTACCAAGTGACACCACCCCAGCTGACCTGTCCATCCCCACCTCCTGGAAGCAGCATTGCCCTCAGCCAAAGCGCCCCGTGACTCATAGTCATTATCTTATTTGGTGCTGGGAGCGGCCTGTGGGGCAGCTACAGACGGTGAAATTGACTGTTCATGATGGATGACAAGGGCTGTCTGTCCAAGGTCACGTCAGCTGCGAGGCTGTAACTATGCAGACTGGGGGCCCAGGATTCTGTATCCTAGTCCCCCCCACCCCTTTCCCTCATGAGCAGAATGCATGAAGACACTCTAGGCCCACACCACCCCTACATGCCCTGGCTTTGCCTTTCCTGACTGGAGCAGAACCCACTGAGGCTGGCTCAGAGTAGGGGGCAGCTGCCAGGCTGCTGAAGAGCAGAGTTATGGAAATGGGCAGTGGGGGTGATGGCCACAGCTGACCCTGCCTGACCCTGCCCCATTCTCATCCCTGCCTATGTCTGAACACCCTACTGTGTGCACCTGCCCCACCTATATTCCCAGAACACACACACACACACACTCAGGAGGGGAAGGGTCAGTCCCTCATTTCTGTTCAGAGCACCCCTGTTGCTCCCAGACAAACAGAATGAATGCCATGGTCAGTTTCAAGTACTTTTCTCCAAGTGAAATTTAGGAGAGGAAAGTCTGTCCCACCATCAAAACGAACCTCAGAATTGTTTTATATCAGACAGAGCACTGAGTTCCCTGTTGCTGGGAGCATTCAAGCAAGGGCTAGTTTTTATGCTGGAGGATCCTATGGATCAGAAGTGACAAGAAGCTCATCACCGTAAGCTCTTACTGTGTGTCCAGAGTTGGATTGCTGTGTTGGGACCAGCTCTGGGCAAAGGATACATGTCATAGCCCAAACCACACATCCACCGCCAGCACTGGACCTGAGACCTCTGTCTCGTTAGCACAGAATGGCAGCCAGCTGAGTTAATAGGCAGTTCGTCGGCAGCCGGTTTTCCATGGAACGCATATGCTGTTTCCTGACTTCTTAACGCAGCGTGCTATTTATACCAGTCAAGCCATTCATTCTTAATGAGCCGCGGTTGTGGATTGTAAAATGCTTTATTTCCAGACAGGATCACTCCCTGCCCAGAGCCAGCTGTTTCTATGCCGCCTTCCCTCTTCTTCTGCTCCTAAGAAATTAGCCTACTGAAGCTCCTCAGAGCCCTTGGCTGGCCTTAGCCTAACCCCTCATTTCCCAGTGGACTCCGAACTTACCTTTTGGCCTTCCTTCAGAATAACGGAGTGTGTGTTGTGTGCGGGTGGCTGGGCAGAGCAGGGCATCCATGTTGGAAGGTGAGATGCTATCTGACTTGGGAAGGTCAGACATTTGCACCTGTTATGGAGCAGTGACCCAATCTGGAGAACGGCCTAAATGCATTGTGGGGATTTTTAAATGTAGAGACTTACCACTTTAAAAAAAATGAAGTTCTACCTTCTTTTTGAATATAAGAAGGGGTGCCAATGCCACTGCTCTCTGGGGAAATCTGTGGGGCTAAGTAGCAGCTTCCCCTTTCTACAAGGGCACCATGCTTTGTGTTTGCCACAGTCCCACTCCTCCCTGTTATCTTGATATTCTTTTAGCTTCACCCCTATCTGGTGATGAAGAAGAAAAAGAAGAGAGTGGTAAAGCACTGGCTAACCTGTGTCGACCCTGGGGTCCAGCCCTAAGGTGGGGGAGGCCATTATTCTTTTCCTTTTCATTTTGTTTCCATCCTGGCACCTGAACGCGGGCCTAGGCACTGTCCTTTAGTCTTCTTGTTCGTTTGTTTTGCTGAAGGCTGGCACTTAAGCTCCACAGCCTCACCTCCAGCTTCTTGGTGGTTAATTGGAGATAAGAGTCTCACGGACTTTCCTGCCCCAGCTGGTTTTGAATCTCAATTCTTTGATCTCAGTTTTCAGATCTTAATTCTCAGTACCTAGGATTACAGGCGTGAGCCGCTGGTACCCGGCAGGCAGCTATTCTTGTTTCACCATTTCTGTGAAAAGAATAGAAGGTAGACCACCTATTGAAAGAGAAGTGGGCAGACTTCTCTGGAAGTGCAGGCTTCTCATATCCAACCTACTCCACTGACTGGCCCTTCCACCTGCCAGTGGAAGGCGGGGGCCTTACCACCTCAGGGAAGACAGAGGCCAGGCCACATCTGTGTTGTTTTTTGTTTGGTTTGGTCGGTCATGGGGCTTGAACTTGGGCCCTGGGTCATTGGAGCCAGGCACTGTCCTTGAGCTCTTCTGCTCAAGGCTGGCATTCTACCATTTTGAGCCACAGTACCACTTCCAGTTTTCTGGTGGTTAATTGGAAATGAGAGTCTTATGGACTTCCCTACCTGGGCTGGCTTTGAACTGCAATCCTCAGACCTCAGAATCCTGAGTAGCTAGGATTACAGGTGTGAGCCACCAGTGCCCAGCCACATCTGTGCTTTGAAAAAGAAGCCCATGTGTTTGGGCCTGATCTACCCTTGGCGCTCTTCAGCCTAAGATCAATGGGTTTGAATGGGGAGGGGCCATCGCTGGAGCAAATGCTGGAATGACCCTCCTTTGCTCTCCCTGGCCTTACCACCTGCTCCCCTAATAGCTTGTTTGTCCTGGATGTTCTCCCTGGTTTGGGGATGGATTTCCCAGGAGCAGACGGCCCTCATTAGCCACACCATGGAAGTTAGGCACACAACTGTCATCTCTCATTTGCCCAAACCTGATGACTGCCTCAGCGGATTGGTTGCTTCCAGCTGCAAGGTGAGATCTTGAGGCACTAAGCAGGAAAGATAGCCTGGCTCCAGTGTAGATGAGAAGCACAGAGCTGCAACCAGGCCAGCTGGCGTGACACTGTGTGTACACAGTATGGCACATCCCTTCCCAGCTGCTCCACCTGTCTCACCAGGGGAAGCTACAACTTAATTCTCCCCACTCTAGATTGGACAACCTTTGGGAGCCTGGGGGAAATGAATAAACGTAGCCTCCCATACTGTCTGACTCTAGTAAAGCTATGTGCAGTAGCAGTGATGGCTCATGACACTCTCCAGCTGCTCCTGGGACTTACTGTCCATCCCGGACTCAGTCCATCCTGGCAGAGGGAGCCAAGCTGATTTTCCACTGACAGAGAAAGAGCACAGCCAAAGCAGAGTCCACACAAGAAGTGAGGAAGGCCTCCCCGCTGCCTCCACTGCTCCTGGGGTATGACCCAAGCCAGGCATGTGGTTCATCTCCTTGGGGATGAAGAGGAACTGAACCTCCTGGCCAAGTGAAGTAAACTGAGGCACAAACTTCAGAGTCCACAAGACTCTGGCTCTGGGAAAATTATGCCAGAGGTCTGGAGGATGAGAGACGGAAACAGAGATGCAGAGGCAGACAGAAAAATTCAGAGACAGGGTCTAGAGACAAAAACTGAAAAGAATCAAGAGACAGACCCAAGAAAACAAGAAATACATATGGAGACTCAGAAGAGAGGGAAATAAAGAGGCGATGAAAGGCAGAGTTTTGTTTTGTTTTAATTGTGAATGAAAACCTGGCATAGTGGTGTAGGCCTTGTAAGCCTAGCACTCAGGAAGCTGTGGCAGGAGTATTATTGGTTCCAGGCTACCCTGGGCTATCCAAGGAGACCCTGCCTCAAGAAAAAGAACCAGAAAGCTGGCGCGGTGGCTCACACCTATAATCCTAGCTACTCAGGAGGCTGAGATCTGAGGATCAAGATTCAAAGCCAACCAGGGCACAAAAGGACCTGAGATTCTTATCTCCAATTAACCTCTAGAAAACAGGAAGTGGGGCTTGGCTCAAGGGTAGGGTGGTAGCCTTGAGCTAAAGAGCTCAGGGACAGTGCCCAGGCCTAGTGCAAGCCATATGACCCGCAAAAGGAAGAAAAAAGAAAAAAATGAAAAAGAACCAGAGTGAGGGAACTGAAGACACTGTACGAAAGGAAATGTAGTCCTTACCTGATTCATGTCATTGCAGTCTGTCTATGCATCACCTTTATAATAACAATGAAGTAAATTAACTTTAACAAAAAAAGAAAGAAAAGGAAAAGTGTGCAAGGGGCACACAAAGAGAGAGGAAGTTAGAGAGCTGCAGTTAGAGAACAAAGAGTATAGTTGCCTCCCCGCCAAGGAGCAGGCTCCAGCTGGTATGCTTGCTGCGTTTTACATCTTCTAGAAAGCTGAGGCAATCATTTGTTCCCAGACAGTTCAGGGAACACCCACACCAGACCAGCTCCTTGTGACCTAAGTGCCTGAGCCAGAGGGCTGGCCCAAAAGAAGCCTTTATTTCTCCTGATGTCTGAGATGCCTGACACCTCCTCTCCCAGCTATTGTATCTGCGTGAAGCCTTCCCTAAGTTCACACACACACACACACACACACACACACACACACCCACCCCAGAAAGTTCTAACTGCCCCCCACTCCACACTCTGCCTCTATCCATATAGCCCTCCTCTCTCTTTCTCTCCCTCCCTCCCTCCCTCCCCACCTCTCTCTCTGGAGGAGGTCTCCACCTCCAGAGCCCCTCAATGAGGACCAGGGACTGCAGGATTTCCGTGCTGGCCCCCACAGCTCTATTGATCTGAGGATCTGTCTTCGTTAGCCAGTGCCTCCTGTCTGTCTGAGAGCCTGAAGAAGAGAGAAAATCAAAATCGATGGTGAATGAATAAGCAAGCACTGGAGCCCTTATTCCCAGGCCTGCCTCCCAGACCGCCCCTCCCCTGCCCCAGGTCATCCTCCAGCCTGCCAGAGGCAGCCTGGAAGGAGAACTAAGGAGGGGAGGGTTCCTCAGATGCTTCACCCTGACAATACAGAGGCCACAGCCTTACCCTGCCTTCCTTGGGGGTCCTTCTAATGTGGTCAGTTGATGTCCAACTAGCCACAAGGACTGGGAAGGAAGGACAGAGAGGCTGTGAGCCTCTTGCTGGTGACAGAAGCCCATCCCTGGAGGACAGTTTTGGGGACTTCCCAAGTCAAAGGAAGAGCCTGGTTCTCCTGCCCTGCAAGCACAGGTCCTGAGTGAGCAATGGCACTGTCACTCTGTGTCCATGGCAATCAGCTTCCAACACCCTCTCTCCCCCTGCCCTGACCAAAGCCACCTGCATTCTCTGGCCTATGTCCCTTGAGTGTCCTTCACAAGGGACTGTAAGAGGTGCCAGCCTGCAAGTACCCACTCTTCTGTGGAGGCAAGGGAGGCCCTTGGGCTCCAGGGCTCCCGTGCTTGCTGGCACACCAGCACTTTGCTGTTCTTGTGCAGGGTTGTTTCTTCTGGGGTATTTTCAGAGCACAGTCAACAAGTGTTTGCTGAGTGCCTATTTTGCACAAGACCTCAAGCAGGACTTAGTGAAGGAGGCAGGTTTAGATTGAGATGCATCCTTGCCTGCCATAGCTGCTGGCTCAGTTGATGTTAAAGCAATCATTGGAAGGAATTCAGAGCTGGAAGGTGCGGAACAGGAGGATAGAGGGGTAGCCTTCCATCCTTCCTTCCCAGGGTAGGTAGGACTATTCAGTAGAGGCTCCTGGGAAATGAATCAGAGTCTGATTTTTCACCATATTGGTAGATTGGTACAGCTTTTGAAACTTATAAACCCTTTTGTCCTGCTGAGACTGATATTATTGGTAGCTATTTTTATCTCCATTCTCCAGATGAGAAGCCTGAGCCTCAGTGATCTGAGGTATTTGCTCAAATGCACACCATGCAGAGCCAGAGCTCAAACCCAGATACTGAACCTGAACTAGAAGGCACGTCCTCCCACACTGCCCTGACAGGGAGACCAAGCCAGAGCTAGCCACTAGGAGGGGAGGATTTCTGAAGGGAGGCAGGATCAGATACCCTTCAAGCTGGGTGAGGTGAGCGAGCACTGATACTTATAGGTAGAGATGGGACATGTCTTTTTCTTTTTTCCTTTCTTTTTCTTTTTCTCTTTCTTTCTTTCCTTCTTTCTTTCTTTCTTTCTTTCTTTCTTTCCTTCCTTCCTTCCTTCCTTCCTTCCTTCCTTCTTTCTTTCTTGCTGGTGCTGTCCCTGAGCTTTTGTGCTGGAGGCTCGTGCTCTACCACTTGGGCCACAGCTCCACTTCAGCTTTTCCTGGCTAATTGGAGATTTTAAAAAAATTTCATAGGCATCCTTCCCTTTGCTGGCTTTGAACCATAGCCCTCCAATCTCAGCCTCCTGAGTAGCTAAGATTACAAGCATGAGCCACCAGCACCCAGCTGCTGAAGGTCCCCAGGGCTGTCTACATTCTATAAGGCACAGCTCAGGGACCTTTACTCTGTAGAAGAGGCTAGGGTGTCCCGAAGAGATGATTCTGGGCATGGAACATGGTAACTCCAGAGGCTAGCCATGCCCCTGAAGATTGTGAGCCCATGAGTTCAGGAACCACCCCTCTTCTGTCTGTTAAATACCTGCCACATGACAACCAGCGCTGCCGCCCCCCATTTCCTCTGTTAATGCTTGCATCCTCCAGGGAAGGAGTCACCATCCTCCCCTCCCATTCACTTCTTGAGCCCACTGAGCACAGAAAGATGAAGAAACTAGCATTAAGTCACACAGCTAGGAAGTGGCAGAGGCAGGACGCACACTCAACGCTGTGACTCAGGGCTAGGGCCTCCTCACCACCTCAGGCTCTTCAATACAATGTCAGGCCCAGCCCAGCTGGTGGCGGGGGCAGCTGTCCCTGGGTCACCGAGACCAGCTCTGTCTGTGAGCTGTGCCAGGCTCGTAGGTCAGGGGGAGGGCTAGTGTCTGTGCCCTCCCTGGGGCCTTATAATCATTCCTTTAAAAAAAAAAAATACTTTTTTTTTTGTTTTTAGTATGCAAAATTTTCCACCATCTGCTTTGCCTTGGCAGAATGTTTGCTGAAAATAGCTCCTTCCTCCCCTAATTCCCACAACTTCTGGGGGCTTCGGAGTCTCGGAGCAGAGCAACCGTGTGGATCACAAGTGCCTCCCAGGCTGCCGATTGTCCTTGTGCCAGGCAGGCAGATGTGATGTGGTCCAGAGGGGACGTTTCCCCACCCATCCATCAGAAAATGATATCAGCAATATCTCTAGCACTGGGATGACCCCACAAAGTCCTACGACTCAGACCCGGAGTCCTGTGGAGCCTGGAGGGAAATACCGGGGCTACCCAGAGAAGTGCTAGCCAAGCAGAGCTTGGAGGCAGGTCCCAATCCCTGTGCAGCTCTGTGTGAGGCTGACTTAGGACCCATCCCCCTTCAAGGGTCCCCTGGACCACCCCAGGCCAGCTGTCTTCACAGGACAGCAGCTGTCACATGTGTCCTTTGAGGCAATCAAGGGAAACTTCCCAAAAAGGAATACTCTCCCCCAACTTCATGTACCAAAACTCGGAGTTTCCATGGTGATAGTCAAATTGCAAATCCATCCAAGAGTGAGCTGGTGGGGGAGAAAAAGGAGCTTGGCCCATCCCCAAAGAAGCGGGCATAGCTGGCACTGTGTCTGTCCAGTGCTGAGGGTGGGGGCCCAGCAGAACAAGGCAGCCCTTTTAGATGTGATGGGGAAGTCTCAGGGATACCAGGTTCTCCAGAGTGATTCAGGAACTCAGGCCACCAAGGGAGAAAAGCAGGAGGGAGTCTCCCCTCACCCCGCCATGGCAGAGCACAGTGAATCCATATAATAATACTGCCTCTCCTGAAGGCCACCAGGGCCGGCTTCTCCCTGGGGGTTTCTCATCCTCGATCTGAAAACTAAGGTGTGGGCAGACTGCAAGGGCTCGTCACTGAGCCATCCCAGACGCAGCCTTTAGGGAATTCAAGGAAAAAGAAATTTTTTTTAAATCGAGCTTCAGACATTCCAAGTGTTTTGTAGAGGATGGAAGAGCAAGGCCAGAAGATTTATGAGCCTAAAATCTCCGTTAATAGACCTGAAAGATTTACGATGCCAGCTGCTATTAGGGGAGGAAGGTGGCAATGGTGATCGAATGGCAAATTAGCCCAGGGTTGGGTTTTATGGGGACAGAAAGACAAAAGAGTTGCTTTCTTGGCCAGGAGAGGAAGCTATGGCTGGTTGGGTAAAGAATGCTTGTGTGAGCTGCCCTTGGCCCAGTCTTCTCCCAGAGCCTCCTTACTCAGTGACAGGAAGTGCCAAGGCCAGGCACTGACTGACACTGCAGACTTATTTCGGTTTGTTTCTTTCAAGTAGGGTTTAGGAGAACAGGTTAGAAATGGGATTTGGATCTGCAGCACAAAGCCTTCCACGTGGAGGCCTAGCTCCAGTTTGAAATCGCAGGCCCAGAGAGCCAAGGGGCTCAGAGAATGAGTCGATACCTGGCTGGTCCTTGCTCTGGGACATCCTCAGGAACACTTATCACCACGCTAAGGCTGTTCCTGCTCTCCACAACTGGGTCCTTTGGGGTGTGTGATAGGAAAACAAAGAGCAGGACAAATGATGGGAACTTATAGGGAGGTTTACCAGGTGCTTTTTAACCTTGTGCAACACAGAGACCCCATGAAGACAGGCAATATGGCGTCTTCATCTCACCTCCTGCTGCCATTTTGGACCAACACACAAGTCCTGTGTGGCATGGCACCTGTGTCTTGTGATTTAGTCTACTTCCGTGATGACATGTAAAGGAGAACAATGGATAACCTAAGTCCTAGGACACCCTACCCCTTGGTCTCCTGCCAAGGCTTTTGTCATTTGCCCATTAGCAACAAGGGATCCAGGAGTCACTAAACACCCCCCAGAGACCAGGTCTACTTTAACCTCCAACTACACAGCTACTGCACACCAGCTGGGGAAAGGAAAGGTAGGAGCTGCGACACATCTCCATGTCGGGAAATATGAACAGATACCAGAGCACCTGGAAAAACTCATGGGGAAGTCAGTCACCAGCTCTCCGCAGAAGCTGTCTTCCCCCTGAGCTCCACAGTAGCCGACTGCCCTCCTATCCCTTGCTGATAGCGCTTAGGGGAGCACTAGCTGCAGCCCTCCTCCATTCCTTTAACTGTGCCGCTTGCCCCCCCCCCACCATGTCTAACAAGCATCCTTGCTTCCTGCCCACCTCCTCCCACCCTCTTTGTCTAGGGGCCTTGGGGGTGGTGTTTAGTCAGCCAGGAAATGAGTCAAAACAACGTAAGTGCTTACAGCGCTGAGGCCCGAGGGGTCTGATCTCTGTGGATTGCTGCTCAAAGCCACATCGTCCAGGATCTGAAAAGCAACTACAAAATATGCCAGGTGTCTCCTTGCATTTCTCCGGTTCCTTGATGGGGCACAAGGCTCATAGACATTCCTCTTCCTCTTACTTCTATACCACAAAAGCCACAGCAGTCTTCCTGCCAGGCAGAGGGAGAGGACCAGAGTAAAAAAGGGGCCCAATCCAGACCAGGAGTTTGGCCTAGTGGTTAAAGTGCTTGCCTAGCATGCATGAAGACCCGGGTTCGATTCCTTGGTACCACATATATAGAAAAAGCTGGAAGTGGTGCTGAGGCTCAAGTGGTAGAGCTCTAACCTTGAGAAAGTCCAAGGACAGTGCTTAGGCCCTGAGCTCAAGCCCAGGACTGGCAAAAAAAGGGGGGGGGGTGATCCTTGAATAGGAGGAGGAAGAAGCATGGGACAGTCAGGTGGTCACCACTTGCCCATGCCTTCGTTCTCTCCCCAGTGAGGGGGCCACCGAGATCCTTGGTGGGCAGAGGAACAGGCTTGAACTGAACATGAGTGGAGCCTTTGAAGAGGATTAAATTGGGATCTGTAGGGATTTTTGTCTGTTGTGTGCTGGTACTGGGACTTGAACTAAGGGCCTCCTGCTCTCTGCCTTTTCACTCAAGGCTGGTGCTCTACCATGTGAGCCACACCCAGCTCTACTCCCAGCTTCTTGATGCCTGTTTGAGATAAGAGTTTCATGTATATGTCTAACCAGGCTGGCTTTGAACTGAGATCCTCTGATCTAAGCCTTCTGAATAACTGGGATTCTGGGCATGAGCCCTTGGCATTCAGCAATGTATTTTTGCTGAACTGGATAGGTGGTCATCTGTTGCCTCGTAAGGCACTTCGAGATCTGGAGATGAGCATGACCAGTGATGAGAGTGATGAGGCAATTGACTCAAGACCCTTCAGGTGGTGAAACTGGCAGGATGTGAAGATAAGACCTTCATGAAGCACCTACTGTGTGCTGGCCATTTGGCTGTGAAATCCAGGGCTGAGGCTCTATTATAAGGCCAAAAATGGTCAGCCAGCTTTGACCCTCTGACTGCTTGCTTCTGGGACCTGTGACTACCTCAGCTGAAATGTGACATAGATTGAGGCACAGAGACTTTCCAGGAAGTTCCAGATCCACATAGAAGAGCCCCGTTTTCTCGGTCCGGTTCCTCTGGCTGATTTCCCTGACTGAACAGGCACTTCCTCTTGTTGAGCCTAATGCAGTCTGAGAATGCCGCATGCTGCTCACAAAGGACTTGGCAGATCAAATGAAACCCATTAGCCACCCTGGGTACAGATCAATCCTGTTTCTAATCTTATCTTCTGCCAAATGAGGGCCTACAGCTCAGGGCTGTCAGGAGGGTTAAGACCAGCTTTCTAAGCACCAAACACGGTGTCTGCAAGACCCCAACCCATTCTCCTACCTCTCTGTTGTAACTGGCATTTTGCATTTCAAAGTAAAACACATCCACAGAGGCCCCCATTGGTCACCTGTGAGAGCTGGTTACCTTTGATTTCACACCTTTCTGTGCATTTTTACTTAGGATCCTCACAGCCTTTAATTACATGCTATGCGAATTGATGAGATGAGTCAGGAAAGAGGCCAGAGCTCTGGCATTAAAACCAACTTTGTAAGATCTTGATAGAAGGCAGTTGGGGGAAAGCCTACTGAATTAAGTGGGCAGGACAAGTGTAAAAAACAGGAGGAAGAAATGGGAAAATATAGAAAGATTTCACAGTCACATCACTTTTCAGTGCCTTTAAGCTCCTGCTTCAGCTTAAAGCATCTGAAACGAGTCATAAATACTGGGACTCGGATGCAGTTTATACACACCGAGCTGTGTGGGCCCCATCTCTAAGCCTTGAAGCCTGGCTCATGAGGTGGGCACATGGATGTACATTTCTATGTTTAAAATGAAAATAGACTGTTGAGAGGATGAATATATCCTGTATCAACGACACCCACTGTCACACCAGCCAAATCTGGTCTTCTTGAGTATAGAAAAGAAGACTTTCACTGTGAGAGCTCCTCCCCCACCATCCCCTCCCTGCTCCTGAGATGGCACCGTCTTCCCTCTCATCCATAGGTAGACTGGGATAAGGATCCAGGCCTCCTGGCTCCCCGATTCAGCTCCTCTAGTGGGATGGTCCTCGGGTTCTCAGGTTCTGGAGCCTGTCAGGATCCTTCTCCTAACCTGTGGCCTGGGCCTCCGTGTTCTCATCTGCGAAATGGGTGACACTATCTCTTATGGGTTAGTCTTAAACCTTTAGGCCCTACTAGGTGGGAGGCTTTGGAATTGTTCTGCCTACATCAATGGGGATTATTAGCTTCTGCCAGGCAAGGAGAGGGGGTGACAAAGAAGGTGACATAGTGGGGGAGAAGTCTGATTAGTGATCTAGCCTTCCCTACTGGTGCTGGGAAGACAGAGCTCAGCTTTTAGCTTCTGCACATCAGCTTTCCCCTCTTTGACTAGCAGAAAGGAGCATTCCACTATTACCTCCCACCCCCAGCCCCTCCATCAGTGTCTTACCTCCACCCGCAGCAGTGTTTCTTATGCCCTAGCTGCCTGAGGTTCTAGGTCATTTTGTCATGGCCGAAGAGAGGCCTGGTCTCAGTTCAAGCAGCAGCAGGAAGGGTGATTTCTGTTTTGCCTGTCTTTCCAGTGGTTTCCAGCGACAGTGATAGCGACTCAGATCTCAGCTCCTCCAGCCCAGATGACAGACTTCCGCCGGCTGGGGTCAGGGACATGAAAGGTGCTAAACCTGGAGGAGAATCAGGTAAGTGTGGGAGGTCAACTGTTTGTTTCCCAGGCCTGAGGCGCAGAACAGCTGGGCTGAGCTGCTGCGGTGGAAGCTTCCCTGGCTGGTGTGTGAAGTTGTTGTGCTCCTCTGTGAGCTAAAGTCTTAGTGACAAGAGGTAGGTCCAGCCAGCCATGCCCTCTGCCTGTGTACCAAGCTCCCCTAGGAACATTCCCCAGCTGAAATTTTGCCTTGTGAATGACAAAAACTGTGCAAATCAGGCACAATGCTTCCTGAGCTAGTCTGTATCCACCCA
The DNA here is from genome assembly GCF_031878675.1 of Megascapheus bottae. Classification (NCBI taxonomy): domain Eukaryota; kingdom Metazoa; phylum Chordata; class Mammalia; order Rodentia; family Geomyidae; genus Megascapheus; species Megascapheus bottae. Next base: position 27,783,001 of record NC_143525.1, on the reverse strand, counting down.
AAACAGCAGTGGAGTTCTTAACACGTGGTCATCTCCATGCTGGCCCTTCCTTCTTTTTTAGCACATGGGAGGTGGAACAGGTGGTCTCCAAAGATCCTGAGTTTGCTATCTCTGTAACGACACTTCTGTGACTGTCCTATGACAGAGAATTAACTCAAAGGAGACAAGAGAAGGCCTTAGGAAGGAGAAGGAAAGCTGTTTCCTTACCTCAGAATCAAGTGAGGAGTTTTCTGGGAACTGGGTTTGGGGTTTTTTTTCAGTTTGGGAGTTTGGAGGTTTTGGTGCCAGGATAAGACCTCACATTTCTCACTTGGCTTGCTTGTTCATGGCTGGTGCTGTGCTGCTTTGAAACATGACCCCAGTCCAATTTTTTTGCCCACTCATTGGAGACAGAGTGTTGTAGATTTTTCTACCGGGGCTGACTCCGAAACTTGATCCTCCGATCTCAGCCTCCTTACTAGTTAGGATTACGTGTGAAAGCCACAAGTGTCAGATGAGTAACGGGAACTTGGAAAGAAGTTCCAGGAAAGCCAATGTTAGTGCATAAAGGAGAAAGAGCCTTCTAATAACTGCCCCAAACTGGACTTTTTAAAATGCCTTGAGGTGCTATTCTAAAACCAAGACTGAGTAATCCTCTGCCAGAGCCAATGTGGAAGGAATTTCTATCAGGCGTGGAAGTTTGAGGTAAAGGCCTGGGCATACATGCTATTCCTCTGTGTCTGATGCTATGGCAGACATTACTAGTCAATCATCAAATTCCCTTTCATAAAGCCTTCAAGTAGCCTCACATCCTTTTCAAGTGGTCAGTATTGACAGGAGATGAAGCAATACTGCATTAGAAAAGTATAAAGGAAAATGACTTGCCTGCTTTGGTTTCCAAAGCATGCTTCTCCCCTCCTCCTTTCCCTCACACCAACTCTCAGCCATGACCAAGCAGAGCTAGGAGATGGGAAAGGATTGGCTAAAGTATTAGAAGCTCCATCTCTGTCAGCCATGTTTGAGAGAGCATTCTTTTATGAATATACACAGGAAATAATATCTCCCTCTCTTTGCAGCTGAGTTAACACCCTTTCTGTAAAGGTAAGGAAAGCTCATAAATGTCACACTGGTGATGTGTTCCTTAATGAAATGGCCTAGGGTCCATTTTGTTGCCTTGGTATAATATCAGTGGCAGGAGTTATGTCTTGTTAGAACATTCTAGAAGACAGCAGCCATGTGAATGAAAGCAGCTCCCAACATAGGAGTTGCTGGGCAGACAGCCCCATATTTCCCCCACCACGATTCCAAATGAGAAGCTATGACCAGCTGGGCTGTTTTCCCCCCGACTCTATTTTGGATCCATGCAGCACAGAGCCATGCAGGCCCATACCTGGTCTCTTGCAGGTGGCAGTGTGGAATCCCCCTGCATGGAGCTCACTCAGCTGCCCAGCCATCTCTCCGGGAGCCAGAGCAGCTTGGCCAGCGAGGCTGGGGCAGGTTCTGCAGACTCACAGGGAGGCACCCTGCCCCGTCCTGAGCCCAAGAGCTCTGGTGAGTATCACCCACACCTCCTTAGCCACCAATTCCTTCCGCTTCTCTGTCCTCCTCTCCTCATGGTGACCAAGCATGGTGCCAGGTACTAGAGGACAAAAGTATGGTACTGCTGGCCAAGGTTCTGATGGACAGACAGAAGCTCGGAGAGACAGATAACAGGCCTTGAAGCATTCAGCCGATGGATAGAGAGGAGCAGGCCCGGAGTGCAGGCCCTCTGTTCTCTCCCACCCTCGGCTCCTTGTCTCCCACAGCTCTGTGTTTCCTTTCAGACAGGCAGAAGCCACAATGCCCCATGGGGACTGACCTAGGGAGGACCCACTCCACCTCCACCTGTCCTCACTGCATAATGGCCTTTCTCTTTCTCCTCCCAAAGGCAAGAGATACATCCGGGCAAGTCCTCGCTCTTGATGTGGCCTCAGACTGCCCCTCAGCCTGACCTGGGCTTAGACGCTTGTTCCATGAAGCTAACTCTCCTGTGGAAATTCAGAGAGAGAGGCGGGGGGGGGAGGGGCAGGACGCTGCGCTGGAACCAGGTTCCCCGGCTCCTTCTCCTTCTGGATAGGGGCCTGAGCCATCGCCTGTGTCCTGGTACCCATGACCTGTAAACTTAAACCAGTGTTTGGGGGCTGAACCTTCTAGCCCCACCCAGTGCCTTTCTGTGCCCTCCTGTCCAGGACCTCTTCATCCAACACTCCCCCTCAGCCCTCATTTGTATTTATTGTTCTTCCCTTACTCACCAGACTGCCCCAAGTTCAAGTTTGAGGTCTTGGGCTGGCTGGAAGGGCCCTTCCCGTGTGCACTGCAGTCTTGTCCTGCGGGGTGTTCTCCGCTTTGGTGTTCACAGTGAGAACTGTAACTCTTGAGTGTTCCCTTCATTGCTGAGTGTGTTCCCCCCACACACACCAAGTGTGGGTGTGCGTGGAGTCCAGAACAGGTAGGAGGAGAGATAGCTATGCGTTCCAGTGCTCCAGGAGCTCTGTTTAACCTCACTCAAGTGAGGTTTCTTGAGTCTCTCCATGGGCTTCCCAGGTTTTGCTCAGCCAGGAAACATGGGTCCCCTAAGACATGAATTCACTGTTCTGTAGTAGATGCCGGCTGGTATGAAAAATACTCAGTGTAAATGCTTCTGAAAAACCCTTTTCTGAAAAGAGAATTGTGTGTGTGTGTGTACATGTGTAATGTCACTCTTTCCCTCCCTCACCCACCCCAATCCTACAAGCTGGAAGCCTCTCATGCCTTAGCCTTTCTTGCCACTGGCAGATGTAGAAAAACTCACTGTTTTCCTGTGACATATTATGCTTTAGAACTGAAATAATAAAGATTAAAATTTGCATTGAGCCGGTGTGGTAATCAAATACTCCAGTGGCCTGTGTTTCTGAGCTGTCTCAGAAGAGAAATGCGGGGGGGGGCGGGGGGAGGGGGAGCTTCCATTGATTTGCTGCAGTGAAAGGAATGAGCTAGGTCTATGTGTATCTTAGAGTTCACATCCTATGCTGACTGGAAAAAAAGGCCATCTTGGTAAAAAAAAAAAAAAGAGTCAAAATGAGTTATATTTACATACCAGTGTAAAAATATCCTGTATGGGTTGTTGGGGTTTTTTTGGGGGGGGTGTTGGGGGGAGGGATGTACTAGGAATTAAACCCAAGGCTCGCATATGTTAAGCAAGCTGTGTGAAAAAAAAACACATATATGTATATACATAAGTAAATATATATATATATATCCCATCATGGAGCTTGAACTCAGGACCTGGGTGCTGTCCCTGAGCTCTTTTACTCAAGGCTAACACTCTACAACTTTGAGCCACAGCTCACTCCACTTCCAGTTTTTGAGTAGTTAATTGGAGATGAGTCTCACAGGAACTTTTCTCTGCCCAGGCTGGCTTTGAACAATGATCCTCAGATCTCAGCCTCCTGAGTAGCTAGGAATATAGGCATAAGCCATTGGTGCCCAGCTTTTGTTTTTGTTTTGTGATTGTTGTTTTTTGTCAGCCATAGGGCTTGAACTCAGGGTCTGGGTGCTGTCCCTGAGATCTTTTGTTCAACACTCTTTTTTCTACCACTGAGCCACAGCTCTGCTTCCCTTAATTTTTTTTTAATAGTTAAAGACTTCTAGTAACATATAGTGGCCTAAAGATATACATAATTTCTTTTGTTCCCCACCCTAGTTCCCTCTAAAATGACACAAAGTTATAAAAATAGTATGAACCCCAAAACTTACCTGAGATAATGAGTATTTCCATGTGACTCATTTTTCTCATCTGTAAAATGAAGATAATACTTCCTTCCCAGGACTATTATGAACAGTATAAACATGAAAGCTGTGCCAAGCATAGTGTTGCATATCTGTAATCCCAGCTACTCCACAAGTGGAGTCAGGAAAATTATGGTCCAAGACTGACCCAGGCAAAAGCGTAAGACCTTATTTCAAAAGCAAACTAAAAAGCCAGGGCCCCAGTAGCTCACACCTGTAATCCTAGCTACTCAGGAGGCTGAGATCTGAGGACCAAGGTTCAAAGCCAGCCCAAGCACTAACGTCCATGAAATTCTTATCTCCAATTAACTGTCAGAAAACTGGAAGTAGAACTGTGGCTCAAGTGGTAGAGTGCTGAGCTGAAGAGCCCAGGGACAGCACCCAGGCCCAGAGTTCAAGCCCTACAACCGACCAAAAAAAAAAAAAAAAAAAACAACTAAAAGCAAAAGGTATGGCTCACCTAGGTGGCATAAAAAGACAGTGCAGTGACTACATAGTGCCATGGTACCTGGGATACAACTAAATGTTCCCCCTCTGGCATTTGGCTCTTTGGAATAGTAATGCCCAGCTGGATCAGTTCTGCCATTGGCCGGTTCCTGTACAGCTGCTGGGGTCTAGGTCTTGTTCGAGACTTTGGCTCAATAGTCCACAAAACAGACATGACTCCTGCCCTCCTGAGTGACCCAGTGGCCTACACGGAAGGCTCATGGGCGCCCTCCCCTCGGGGACTGCTCTGAGGAGGAGGAGCTGAAGAGGAGCAGGCTGGGAAGGTGCAATCTCGTATCCCCAGGTGATGTGGAAGCTTCTAGGTAGAGACCACAGCGCTCTGTGGAAACCATTTCCCTGCGTTTCATAGGATTAACACCTGCTGGGGGACTTGACACCGACCTTACAGGAGATGGGGGCTGGTGTGTCAGGTGAACCCCTATCTTCACGTGACTCCTCAGGAGAAGACCTGCTGTGTGTCCCACCCCAGGACAGAGCTAAGCATCTGGGCGGGATCACCTCCAACAGCTCAGCTCATTAGAGCCACTTTCACCCCCCAAAAGTGGGGGGCTGGCATCCTTCCCCAACGTAAAAACACCCACCGTCTGGCATAGCACTCCAGGTTCCCAGGAGCTGTGTTATGTGTCTGCGTGTCCCTGCTCCTCCAGTGAAAGTCACTGAGCCCTGCCGAGTGCAGGGAGCAGCAAGGGGGACGCTGCCAACTCAGGCTGGTATGGCCCTCCACCAAGGCTGCCAGGCAGCACCCCCCCACCACAGGCCTCCATTCCACAGAGCCAAGGCTAAAGAGAGAGCAAGTGTTTTTGCCATGAGGGGACGATCACCACTGCGGCTGCCCTCACACCTGCGGCCAGCTCTGGGGAATCCTTGTGTTCCTAAGAGGCATATCACGCTCACTCTTTCCATTTCACAGAAGAGGAAACTGAGGCCCAGAGAGACCCTGAAACACCTGCATTTGCCTCTAGGGCAATCCAATGCCAGTCGTGCCCTTGAGAATTTGCTTGTGAAAACAAATCAGGATGTTGAGAACAGAGGAAGCTGGTATAGGCAGAAGGGACAGTGAAGCCGCTGTCCCATCCAGCCACACTTGGGTGAGTAAAGGTAGCTTTGGCCTAAAGAGCTTCCAGAAGCTTCCAGTGATCGAGCAGCATCTCCTCCCCATCCTGGGCTGTCTCTACATTCACTACCACCCTTCCAAGGCTATAGAAGACAGGCCAAATGGAAGCCCTACACCCATTTACAGCACCTCTCCACTTCCACTTTACCGGCTCCATAACCACCACCAACTTCCTGGGTCTTATTTCTAACCATTCTGTGTCCTTGCGTAGGCAAATCGTACAAAATTGCCCATGGTGTAACACCCACTGTGTGGGCACAGGGCATCTTGCCTGTCCAGGTGGTGAGTTGGAGACTAGAGTTTCACAGACTTTCCTGCCCGAGCTGCCTTAGAATCCTCAGGTCTCAGCCTCCTTAGTAGCTAGGGTAAAAAGCACGAGCCACTCTTGCCTGCCCCTCACCAGTCCTCCATCCACAGACATTTGATTTGTTTCCCCTCTTGGCTGTTGTAAATAATAATTGCTACGAATACAAACATCTGTTTGAGTTCCCGCTTTCAACTTCTCTTGGGTAAAAGCAGGTGTGGAATTGCTGGATCCTAGGAGAATTTTGTGGGGGGTTTTAACGCATTTGTTTTAAGCCATGCTTTCACTCTAACTCAGCCCTAGAACTCTCAGTTCTCCTGCCTCTGCCTCCCAAGGGCTGGGATTCCAGGTAGGTACTTCTACACGCTTGTTTAATTGAGGCACACCAAGCTGCTTCTGCAGCAGCTGTACCATTTACAGCCCCCAACAGAGCAGCAGCGTCTTCTATCATTTCTTCTTTCAGCAGGTTGCTGTCCTGCATCGCCTCACTAACCCCACGAGAACAGATGGTTGCTGTGGAGCCAGGCTGCTCTGGCGTGGCTGGAGTCCTTCTGGACTCTGTACTAGCTGCCTGGCATCCTCCCCTGGGCTTGGTTTCTTGCTTTTCTGTTATCATCTGGAAATGCTTCAAATTTTCAACTAAGGTGCCCTCATCACTACTACCACCGACACCCAGGCCTTGCAAGTTGTGTAGCTCTCCCAGACTGGCCGTGTCTTTCGGGGTGCAGACTCCGACAGTGAACCTGGATCCTCCCCATGGCCCTGCTGCCAGCCCAGTGTGTGTTACAACCCCCACCTGTGAGACGAGAGAGCGAGCTAACCCATTTTCTAATAGCGTGAGGTGGTTGGTCAAACGACCTGTCAATGTGCCACGGATGACACCAAAGAGAAAACCTAGCGCTGGCCCTGCCTACAGCACTGAAGAGAAGGCTCCGCCCGTCCCTACAGAGAGCACTGGTGGACAACCATGGCCAGATCCCAGTGACCTGTATGTTCCTTTCCTCCACTCCCCATGACAGCTGGCGGTAGGCTCTGCCACTGAAGGGCCCCCCCCCCCAACATGCACACTAACCCCTCCAGGCTGTCTTGTGCAGAAGCTAGGGAAAGCATTGCCTACCCCCACCCCCATCCCTGCAGAGTACCAAGAGGAGGGGGAGGAGAATGGCAGGTGGAGGAGAGAGGTGGGTGGGAGCTCTGGGAGCCCAGGAGCCCCAGAGCCCCCACAAGCTGCCACATCATCACTGAGACACACTGAAACTCTGAGCCCTTTGATGCAGGCCCCAGGACGTCTGCAGCTTCTTCGGTGCCAATTACTGGAGAAATAATTCAGTGTGCACACCCCCTGCCTCTCAGCAGATACTCTTTGGGGACATTTTAAATCTGACTGTACCTGCTGAGCAGCTGACAAGTGAAGCCTCTCCCTCTCCCCCTCCCTCCTTCCCAATTGCCATTTCTTCCCCCCTCCTGCCTGACTCTTTAGGGAAAAAGAAAGACCCAAAGCTGTGTCCTCCTAAGAAAGGAACCTGGCAAATCAGTCCCCTAGACCCCCTGTCTATGTTCTAGAATGTGGTGGAGCAGTGCTAAAAGCTCTTGTCTTCCACTGGCTTCTTCAAGGCAGAAGCCAAATCTTATTCATCCTTAAGTCCCTGATTAGCTGGATAATGGGTGGACGAATCAATGTGTGGATGGATGGATGATGGGTGGATAGATGGAAGGAGGGGGGATAATGGATAGATAGGTGGGTGGATAGATGGATGGAAGAAGGGAGGGATGGTGGGATAGTGGGTGGATGTGTGGGTATGTGGATGGACAGATGATGGCTGGCTGGCCGGATGGGTAGATGGAGGGAAGGATAATGGTTGAGTGGGTAGATGGAAGGATGGATGATGGATAGATGAGTGGTGAGTGCACAGGTGGGGGTTAACGTTTGGTTTGGGGTAGATGAATAGAGAGAACAAATGGGTCCAGGTACAGACCCCCAGAACAAGAATTGAGACTGTTAAAACAATACGGGGGGGGAGCTAGAGATGTGTCAGCCTGCCAAGCACAAGCTGAGTTCAAACTGGCTGCCACAAAAAAATAATAATAATAAGGCTTATTGTGTTGAACCTCAGAGCATATTTTAACAGGGCCACAAAACAGACATGAGAAAAAAATACCACCTTTAGAGGAATGAACAGGTCAGAGATAGGATGAGACAAGGGACCCTTAGGTGAAGCCCCTGCACCCTAAGAATGACAGAAGAGCATGTGCCATGGTCCTGTCACATGGTCCTTGCACCGTGGTGATGTCAACCCCTCGTCATCTCACCCTAAATATCCACAATGCCCCCCCCCAACACCTCAGTGTCTTATGGGACTGGATTTGGGATTAAGAAAAGTAGCAAAGGTCATATCTGACTCTATGATTCAGAACTTGTATGTCGAACAGAGTTGGAGGTAACACAAACTGACCTAGGAGTTCATTTTCCAAGAAATCTTAGTCTTTGACCTTTCCCAGAACCCTGATTTCTTTCTTTCTTTCTTTTTCTCTCTCTCTCTTTTTTTTTTTTTTTTTTTTTTGCCAGTCCTGGGCTTCAGCTCAGGGCCTGAGCACTGTCCTTGGACTTTCTCAAGGCTAGAGCTCTACCACCTGAGCCTCAGCACCACTTCTGGCTTTTTTCTATGTATGTGGTACCCAGGAATCGAACCCGGGTTTTCATGCATGCTAGGCAAGCACTTTAACCACTAGGCCAAACTCCCGGCCCCCTCTCTCTCTATTTCTTTTCTTTTTTTTTTTTTTTTTTGCCAGTCCTGGGCTTGAGCTCAGGGCCTGAGCACTGTCCTTGGACTTTCTCAAGGCTAGAGCTCTACCACTTGAGCCTCAGCACCACTTCCGGCTTTTTTCTATGTATGTGGTACCAAGGAATCGAACCTGGGTCTTCATGCATGCTAGGCAAGCACTTTAACCACTAGGCCAAACTCCTGGCCCCCTCTCTCTCTATTTCTTGTTGTGGGGTTTGAACTCTAGAGCTCAGGGTGCTGTCCCTGAGCTCTTCAGCTCAAAGCTACTGCTCTACCACTTGAGCCACAGCGCCACTTCCGGTTTTCTGGCAGTTAATTGGAGATAAGAGTTTCATAGACTTTAATTCCCCGGGCTGGCTTTGAACCTTGATTCTCTGATCCTGACCTCCTAAGTAGCTAGGCATGAGCCACTGCGCCCAGCTTCAGAACCCTAATTTCTTTGGTGGGAGATCCCATAGCCAGGGTGAGCAGCCATCCCAGTTTTCCCAGAACATAGGAGTTTCCTGGGAGACTGGGGTTTTCAGTGTTGAAACCAGGGAAGTTCTAGGGCAGTGGGGAGATCTGATCACTAGAGCCATCGGTATTAGATCACACATGTGGCAAAGAGCGGCCACACGGAGCCTTAGACTGCTCACTTTAGCTAATTCTTATGCAGTAGAGGTAGAGATTAGTCCCCGCTTTCCCTAATTCACAGACAAGGAAACAGACGAGGAGAGGTGAAGCACCTGGCTGAGGACAGCCAGCAGGTGGCAGGGGAAGGATCGGAGCTCTTGACCTGTGCTCCTAACTGCACGCTCATTGTGTCAGCCGACCTTCCATGCTGTGATGAATTGCCTGAGAGAAACTAAAAGGAGGGAAGGTTTTCTATAGCTTCAGTGTTCCAGCAATGGTTGCATGGTCCTGTTGCTTGGAGCCAGTGAAGAGGCGCCATGTCATGGTGAGACCATACGGTTCTGCTCACATCACAGCGTCTGAAGAACAAAAACGGGAGAGAGGAGGGGCCAGGGTCCCATCATTCCCTCCAGAGACCTCACCTCCCCTGACTAAAAGTTCCACAAGTTCCAAATAGCACCATGAGCTGAGGACTTCCCTCTGGAGTTGGGCTCTGGTTGCTGACACCTGTAATCCTAGCCACTTAAGAGGCTGAGCTCGGAGGACTGAGGTTCGAAGCCAGTCCAGGCAGACAAATCTGAGCAACTCTTCACCACCAAAAAGCTAGAAGTAGAGGCATGGCTCAAGTGGTAGAGTGCCAGCCTTGAATGGAAAAAGCTAAGTGACTCAGGGTGAGACCCTGAGTCCAGACACACACATACACACACACACACACACACACACACACACACACACACACACACATATACACATGCACACACACACACAGCCCTTAGTTTGTGTCCTTGTCTCCAATGGGTTCCATGTCCCACCCCACCTCCCAATACACCTCCTCCCCATACTCTCCTGCTGGCACTCCCTCCTGGCACAGGAGGCAGCGTTTCCTGCCTGCCTAGCCTGGGGAGTTCTGAGCTGGGAATTCAAAGAGCTCAGCACAGAACAGGCTCCAACAGGGTCAGCTAGTGGAAATAACAAGATGATAAATTATTCTAGGGAAAGAATGATTTTCCTTATAGCCTACTTGACTCACAAAACATCGTGATCATGTTGGAAATTGGAGGAGTCAGAGCTGGTATCTGGGGAAAGAGAAATAGAAGCTTTCTGCCTGCTGCTGGCAGCACAGCTCCCAGGTAAGTATAAGTGTGGGGTCAATCCCAGACTGGGCACACAAAAAGCCATCTCCTCCCTTAGTGGCCCCAAGCAGCAGGGCCTGAGTCTCAGTAAGTTGCAGGCATTGGACTTCTCTGCCTCACCTCTTTCAACCTATACCCACACCCCTCGATCAGGGGGCCCAGAACAGCTGCTTGGCGCAAGGGATAATGGGAGCTGTATAGAGCAGAGGTGAAGGGAGGTACAGCAGGAGTGTCACAGCTGCAGTGGAGATGACGGGAGCTGCCTCAGAGTTGACGAGGATTGGATTCAGGACCTTCAGGATCTTCTGGGATACCACAGCCTGACACAGCAGGACAGCTTCCAAAAGTGGGCTCCTGCCCTAGTGACCAGGTCCGAACCACCTCCACAGTCTGGCACTCACCTGGGATGCTTCTGCATGCTTTCAGATACTTACAGGTAACAAGTTTATCCTTTCCTTTGCTTGTTTGATTCTGTTTTGTATTTTTGGTCAGTCATGGGGCTTGAACTCAGGGCCTAGGTTCTGTCTCTGAGTTCTTTTGGTCACAACTAGCACTCTACCACTTTGAGCCACAACGCCACTTCCAATTTTCTGGTGGTTAATTGAAGAGAAGAGTCTCATGAATTCTCTAGGCCTATCTGGCTTTAAACTGCCATCCTTAGATCTCAGCCTCCTGAGTAACCACTAGGGCTCTGCTCTTGTGGGTTTTGGTTCTAGTTTTTGAGTTTGTTTTTGATACTGAAGATTGAGTTCTGAGCCTTGCACTTACTTGGTAGGCAAGTTCTCTACCACTTGAGCCAAGCCTGCCTCTCTTTTTCTTTTAAGGTTGCTTTCAGTCTTTTTTTTAAATGCTAATCCTGATGCCTGAACTCAGGGCCTAGACATTATCCCTGAGCTTTTCTACTCAAAGCTAGTGCTCTACCACTTGAGCCACAGCTCCATTTCAAACCTGGCTTTCCAACCCAGGCTGACTTTGCAGCATGATCCTCAGCTCTCAGCCTGTGAGCTACCTGGCATTACAGGTGTGAGCCACCAGCAGCTGGCAAATCTCACTCTTGACCCACCCACCTGGACGTGCCAAGTAGCTGGGTTATAGGCTCGCACCACCACATTCTACTTATAGTTGCATTTTGAAACTGCTTTTATGGACATTGCGTTTTCTTTTGGCGGTAGGGGTCAAAGCTCGGGCTTTGTGTATACTAAACACAGAGTTACACCCCACCTCTTGTGGAAATCTTGGGTAGATGAGGATGGGGATGGATGAGGGGCGGACCCATTTTCCAGGCGAACACTATCTTGCGAATTTCAATCTCTCGGGTTGCTTAGGAAAGAAGGAACCCTCTTTGCCCGCACACCAAATGGCCCTGTGGAATGAGAGCAGCAGTTGGCACCTAACAAACACATCAAGAGACCAGCCCCGGAAGCGCTGCTCCTGACTGTGCTGTCCAAGCCCCCGGGGGACAGGCACCCGCTGGTGGACAGGAGATAAACGAGCATCACCGAATTGTTGCTCTGGGCTGCTGGGAGGCCAGCTTCTGAGATGAGCTCTGTTCTAAAGACATTTCTCACTGTTTAAAGGGTTTTGATCCCTTCGCTGCCCAGGAACTTGGCTGAGTTTCCCAAGGCTGAAGTTGCCTTGAAGTTGGACTGCTGGGTAAAACAAAGAGCTTTTCCCTGCTTTGTTGTAGATTTGATCCAGGGTCTGAGTTAGTAGCATAAAGATTTCAAACATCCTAAGTAGGTTTCTGCAACAAGACTTGTTGTTGTTGTTGCAAATACAAGAATAAAATTAGGGGGACAGACACATAAAGGAAAAATAAGACCCAGTATCAGACTGAGGCAGACTGAGCAGAGGGTATCCCAATGGCACTCAGACTCAGGGGAATGCATAAGCTAGAAAAATAACTTAGGTTTGAGGGTTCACATTTTAACTTGCCAACTAAGAATACAAGAGCAGCACCCACGCGTGGTGGAGCACGCGTACGTCAGGACTCAGGAGGCAGACGCAAGCGCATCTCTCACTCAAGGCCGCCTATACAATAGCCCTCATTTCAGAAAGGAGAAAATGTTTATCAAAGGGCTTTCTTATAAACTCAGGAAATTTAACTTTGTGAGCAACCTACTCCACAGCCCTCTTCTTCTCCCAGCTGAGTCTTGGATTGGACAAGAAGCCGTCCTTATGAACTAATCAGCCTGTCCGCTTTTACAAACTTCCAGGGCAGGTCCAAGACTCGGGAGTTGGATGCCAAAACTCTGGGTAGCTGCTAGGTAATAGGGTCTTCAAAGCATAGGGTTTGGAGTTGAACCCAGAGCCCAGCTCTTGCTGGATAAGGACGCTGCAGGAAAGTGTGGCTCGGTTTCCCCATTTAAACAGAAGTAGTAGTTGCTGTGACCATTTCTTAGACTGGCAGTGAGGTGCACTTTGTCCTTGCTTCCTATTGATTGTTTGATTGAACTCAGGACCTCAGACTTGCTAGATGGGGACTCTACCACTTGAGCCAGGCCTCCAGACATTTTTGTTTGTTTGTTTTGCCAGTTCTGGGGCTTGAACTCATGGCGTGGGCACTGTCCTGAGCCTCCCGCTACTGCTCTACCACTAAGACATAGCACCACTTTGGGCTTTTTCTGTGTATGTGGTACTGAGGAATCGAACCCAGGGCTTCTTGCATGCTAGGCAAGAACTCTACCATTAGGCCACACTCCCAGCCCTTCCAGGCATGTTTGCTTTCTTTATTTTCAATAGAGTTTCATGCTTTCACCTGGGACATCCTGGACCCCAACCCTCCTATTTCCACTTCCTCCGTTGCTAGGGTGACAGGCAGGCATCACTGTACCCAAGTGCTGCGCTCATAAACTTTTTGCCATGGCTAATAGACGCCTCCCAAGTAGCTGAGATTACAGGTGTAAGCCGCATGACCTCCGCTGTTGGTCTCACGGAAGTCGCCCCAGCCCCTGGAGGCTCTATGGAGGGAAGTTTTGAGTGCTCATATAGGAATGGGCTTTGGAGTGGAGTCCTGAAAGCCAGAAGGGAGGAAGTGGACACAGAGGTAGCTTTGGGGAGGCACTTCATCAGAGGGGCAGCCCAAAGGGCCAGACCTCATCTAGATCACAAACACAGCAGTTCACACGCCTGTGCAATCTCTCTCTCTCTCTCTCTCTCTCTCTCTCTCTCACACACACACACACACACACACACACACACACACACACACACACACCTGAGCTAACAAAGCGCCTCTGAACACCAGCCATGGTTAGTTGAGTGTTCAGTAACGTGCATCCACATGCCTGTGTGGATGTGCACATGTATTCTTATTTACACAATCGTGTGTGCACATGGGAGTGCTGCATGTCATGCATGAGTGTGTACACACGGGATTGTAAGTGCCTTCATGGGATAGCCCGAGTATAAAAGAATTCAAGTGCTGGCTCTGCCATGTCTACCTCCCTCTCTTTTCTCTTCTGCTACTCCTTTCTTCCTATTTTCTTTTTCATGAAGAATGGAAGGCAGCAGAAGAGACCTGCAAGGGGCCAGGCCAGCTTGGGAGTCACGCAGCTGGGTTCAGGTCCGAGCCTGGCCTGCACTGTGAGCCCAGCACTGCCGCTCACACCCCACGGCAAGAAAGCTCTCAGCTTCACAGCGCCCACGCCCGGGACCCTGGGGCTGACTGGACTGGGGGCTCACAGCCCTGGGACTCGCAGTCTGTTTCTGGTATGGTGACCTGAGCAGCCTCTTAGCCCCTCTGGTCTCCATCATTCTAAGACTCTGCTCCTTTCCAAGTTGCCATTAGGACCAAATGTGGTGACGCGTTTAACCTCCTGGGGCAGTGAGGAGCTTTCTAAGGGGTGGTTACTGAGATGTTTATCGTAAAGCACTCCCAGCAGACTAGAGAGAAAACAAACAGCATTTACACGTGTGTGTGTGTGTGTGTATGTGTGTGAGTGCGTGCGTGCATGCGTGTGTGTGTGTGTGTGTGTGTGTGTGTGTGTGTGTGTGTGTGTGTAGTGTGTTCTAGTACTAGGGCTTGAACTCAGGGGCTTTGACTCTTCTTTGGGTTTTTCATCCCAAGCTGGTTTTCTACCACTTGAGCCACACCTCCAATTCCTGATTTTTGTTGTTTAATTAGAGTCAAGAGCCTCACAGACTTCTCTGCCCAGTGTGGCTTTGAACGACTGTCTTCAGATCCCAGCCTCCCAGATAACCAGGATTATAGGAATGAGTCCCCAGCACCCAGCACATTTAGGCTTTTTTAGAAGAGATGCAAATGTTTTGAAACTGGATTCTACTGATGATTGTACAGCTCTGTAAGTTTACTAAAAATTATTAAATTGTGCGCTTGGAACGGTTGGATTTATGGTATATAAATTATACTCCAATAAAGCTGTTTTCTTTTTTTCTGCACTTAGAGTTGAGGGGAAACCAACTAGCAAGATTATATATGAAACATTGTTACCACTTATGAAAGGTTCTAAACTATATGAGAGGATAGTGCTCTAATAAAATTTGCATAGTAAAAACATCAAAGGCAGCCTTCAGTGAAGGAGGTAAGTTTCATAATTAAGCATACAGTTGAGTATACAGTTGGGATATAAGAAGAGAAGTTTTATTTTTATTTTAACTATGTTTCACTGTATACTTTTTTATGTGCTGATACTGGGGCTTGAACTCAAGGCCTCATACTCTCAATTGATTTTTTCATTCAAGGCAGGCACTTTATTACTTGAGCCACACCCCCATCTCCAGCTTTTTGCTTGTTAATCCAAGATAAGAGTGGTGGTGGTTGGGGAAACAGATGGACAGACAGACAGATGGACAGACAGGAGTATGGCCTAGTGGTAGAGTGCTTGCCTAGCATGAACAAAGCCCAGGGTTTGATTCCTTGGTACCACATACACAGAAAAAACTGGAAGTGGCACTGTGGCTCAAGTGGCAGAGCACTAGCCTTAAGCAAAAAGTATCCAAGGACAGTGTGCTGTGTGTGTGTGTGTGTGTGTAGGTCACAGTGCTTGAACTCAAGGCCTAAGCACTGTCTCTGAGCCTCTTTTGCTCAAAGCTAGTGCTCGACCACTTGAGCCACAAGTCCATTTCCAGCTTTTTCTGGGTAGGTTTATTGGCGATAAGAGTCTCAGGAACTGGAAGTGGTGTTATAGCTCAAGGGGTAGGGCAGTAGCCTTGAATTAAAGAGCTCAGGGAAAGTGCCCAGGCCCAGAGTTCAAGCCCTGTGACGACAAAAAAAAAAAAAAAAAAAAAGAGTCAGGAACTTTCCTGCCTGGCCTAGCTTCAAACCCCAATCCTCAGACCTCTACCTCTTGAGTAGCTGGATTACCGGGATGAGCTACCAGCACCCAGCTGTAGACAGCAGGAAAAACTGTGCAGTGGTGTCATGTGCATCAGACCCCAGTGAGTACGGGAGGCTACATGAGTGACAGGGTCATGGAGGAGGGGACAACAATTCCATATATGACTTTGCTGCTGATCTTGCTGGTGTGTGCTGTACCACGGGTGATTGCCCCAGGCATCTGCTTTCTGTGCAACTTTTATAACAGTCATAGTGTGTGAGTGTGTGTGTGTGTGTGTGTGTGCGTGTGTGCACGCGGCGCACGTGCATGCATGCATGCACTCACTGAGAATGGAACCCAAGGCCTTTGCATGCCAACCATGCACTCTTGTCACTGAGCTGTCCATCCAGCCTCTATAGTCCCAATTTTTTAAGGTAAAAAGAATCTCTTTAAAAAAAAAGATAAAACTATTTGGAAGGTACATCTTTGAGTTTATTGTGTTATTCTTTAAACCCTCATGTATTAAAATTTAGATAAAATAAAGCCCTGCCTGGCAGAATGAGATGAGGGCTACAAGGACAGTGAGCAGGTTGCAGTACCCAGGGGGGGGGGAGGGAGAGGAGTGGTGCTGTGGACCCCCTCCCTTCTCAGCCACCACTGTCCCCAGTCTCCACGGCACAGCTGCCCAGCAGGCTCCCAGATAACCTGAGTGCCATGCAGACCGTAAGGGAAGGGGCCTCAGACAGCCTCCCTGATTCCCCAGGCTCTCCACGTTGCTGGCTGATGGATGACCCCCCCCCCATCCCTCCTCCTCTCTCTAAGCACGGCTGTCTCCAAGGCCACATCACCCCAGGAGCAGTAGGGAGGAGCCACTGGCCTGGGCTGCTGGGCCTCTGCTGGCCTCCTTCCCAGCTACCCTGCCAGTAAAGCCATTGACTCAGACCCCTCCCATCACCCAGTGACTGAGGGCTGGGCTAGGTCCCTGTCCACCAACACAATAAACAAGCCAGACACTGGTGGCTCCTGCCTGTAATCCTAGCTATTCAGAAAGCTGAGATCTGAAGATAAAGGTTCAAAGCCAGCCATAGCAGAAAGCCCATGAGACTCTTATCTCCAAGTAACAAGCAAAAAGTCAGAAGTGGAGGTATGGCTCAAGTGACGGAGCACTAGCCTTGATCAAAAAAGCTAAAGATGGGCCAGGAGTTTGGCCTAGTGGTTAAAGTGCTTGCCTAGCATGCACGAAGACCCGGGTTTGATTCTTTGGTACCACATACATAGAAAAAAGTCGAAAGTGGTGCTGAGGCTCAAGTGGTAGAGCTCTAGCCTTGAGAAAGTCCAAGGGCAGTGCTCAGGCCCTGAGCTCAAGCCCAGGACTGAAAAAAAAAAAAAAAAAAAAGAACAGCATCCAAAACAACCCATCTGTGGACCTCACCGGGGTAGACTTTAAACCTTGAGCTGGGGGCTGTGCTCAAAGATGGCCAGAGAGCACAGAACCAACTGCCTATCCCTCCCCTCTGCCCCTGCCCTAGGCAAGGAGGACACAAAGCTATGATCCTGGCGGGCATGGTGGCTCACTCCTGTAATCCTAGCTACTCAGGAGGCTGAGATCTGAGGATCATGGCTGAAAGCCAGCCCAGGCATAAAAGTCCTGAGACTCTTATCTTCAATTACCTACCAGAAAACCTGAAGTGGCTCAAGGGGTAGGGTGGTAGCCTTGATCTGAAGGGCTCAGGGACAGCGCCCAGGCCCAGAGTTCAAATTCAACAACAACAAAAACACCTAGGATCCTGGTCCAACTTCCAAGTTACTGTGCTGGGTGGTCCTGAGTGGATGTGGCCATGCAGCTGGCTGCCTGCTGATGGGGCTGGCACTGGCTGTACAGCAGGAGAGGCTAGGGAGGCTGTAAGAACCCTTCAAACCCGAACTTTCTATTGCAGACACAGGCATGAAGCCCAGAAGGCAGATGGACCGAAGTGTGGGTGGTGCTCTGGGGAGAGAGAGGGGAGGAAGACGCTTTGCCAGGCCCAAGCACCCCACGCAGTAAGGGTGGAAGGTAGGCCTTCTGGGCTGGCCAACAGAGAGGGGCAGAGCAAAGAGGCAGGGGCTGCCAGGCTGGGAGCTTGAGGAAGATTCTGGATTCATGGAGAAAACCAGTGAGTCTCAAGACCTGGCCTTGTAAAGAATGTGGAACCCCGGGTCATTGTCTTGTGAAAAAGCCAAAGGACAGGACTGGCCCAGAGCTGGAGGCTACTGTCAAGGATCTTAAGCTCCATCCCCAACACACCCACTAAGAGAGAGACTGTGCCATGTGCAGACTTGAAGGTCGCTTTAAACACTAGTTTTGACTCTTTCTAGTGATGAGATGTTGGGTAATTCATGCAAATGTATTTTATTGTAATACTGTGTGTTTATCTTGGCGTTCCAGTAGAGAAATATACTCTTTTTGTTGGTTTTTTCTTTTTCTTTTTTTAAATTGTATTTTATTGTCAGGATGATGTATAGAGGTGTTACATTTACATTCCTCAGGTAATGGGTATTTTACTTCTCAAACCTTGATACCCCTTCTCATGTTTATGTCCCCCTTTCCCTCCCACCACCCCCTCCCAAGAGAAATACACTCTCGTTAGGACAAAGCTAGCCCAGCACATCCATGGATCTGGTTTGGTGCTAGGAAACTGAACCCACAGAGCACGCTCTAACCCCCAAGCTGTACCCCTAGCCCTCTGATGCATTGTTAAGTGAGTCCAGTTTAAGAAAAATTAAAAGCAGGGCACTGGCGCTGACACCTGTAATCCTGCCTACTCAAGAGGCTAAGATTTGAGGGGCCGGGAGTTTGGCCTAGTGGTTAAAGTGCTTGCCTAGCATGCATGAAGACCCGGGTTCGATTCCTCGGTACCACATACGTAGAAAAAAGCTGGAAGTGGTGCTGAGGCTCAAGTGGTAGAGCTCTAGCCTTGAGAAAGTCCAAGGACAGTGCTCAGGCCCTGAGCTCAAGCCCAGGACTGGCAAAAAAAAAAAAAAAAAAAAGAGGCTAAGATTTGAGGATTAAGATTTAGAGTCAGAAAAACCCTACAGACCACCCCCCTTCCCTGCTTTTTTTGGCTAATCCCAGAGCTTGAACTCAAAGCCTGGGCACTGTCCCTGAGCTTCTTTTTCACTCAAAACTAGCACTCTACCTTTTGAGCCACAATACCACTTTTGGATTTTTGTAAGTAGTTTACTGAAGATGAGTCTCATGGAGTTTCCTGCCCCGGCTAGCTTCAAACCTAGGACCTCAGATCTCAGCACCCTGAGTAGCTAGAATTATAGGTAGGATGCACCAGTGACCAGTACCTCCTTGAGACTCTTATTTCCAATTCATCGACGAAAAGCTGGAAGCTCAAATGGCAAAACACCAGCCATGAGTGAAAAAGTTAAGAGCTTGAAGCCTTGAGTTCAAACTTCAGGGCCTCCACACAAGGGTATAGAGGTGAAGAGGACAGGGAGGGGAGAGGAAGGGAAGGGAAGGAGACTCCAGCTGAGAAACTGGTTTCTAGCAAGGGAAATGAGAGACAGAGTGAAGTGAGGACAACGGCTCTTTTCATGTCTGGCTATGGTTTGGGTTTTTCCCAGAAACTGATAGTTTTCTAACTGTTCCTCAGATTCTAGGACCTTGAAGGGACTGGATCTCTTGAAGGGTTAAGGGCTCAGGGGAGAAGGAAGGAGGCTGGCTGGCCACTGTTGGAGGTCTGAGCCCACCATTCCACCTGCGGCTTTGACAAGAAAATCCATGAGATGCTTATCTCCAATCAGCCAGCAAAAAGCCAGCAATGGAGCTGTAGCTCAAGTGACAGAGCCCTAGCCTTGAGCAAAAAGGCTCAGAGACAGTGCCTAGGTTCTGAGTTTGGGGGGGGGGGGCGTGGGCACAGCAAGGAGAAGAAGAAGAAATAATTCCTCCATTCTACTTTTTATGTTTCTTTATTGACATGTGGCAAAAAAAAATAAATTAGCCTCATTAGAAGGAAAACAAACAGAGGAGAAACACTTTAATGTCTCTCAGACTGTCAAAACCACAGGTCTGAGGCTCCCAAGTGTTGATGAGGATGTAGAGAAAGTGACAGGAATGGATGGCTGGTGGGAGGGGACAGGCTGCAATCAGCTCAGGAAGCCATTCAGTAATCCCTGGTCAAGCTAAAGGCATTCACTTAGTCCGAGTAGCAATCCCCTGTCCAGGACTTGCAAAAGCAACAATACTCTTACACATGGGTCAAGAACCAGAGCGGGGGTGTGTCCAGTGCCAGAACATTTGCCTGCATGCTCAGTACCTAGCTAACACCCCCAGCCCTGCCAAAACAAAGCAAAAAAGAGACAAGCAAGAATAACCATCACGGCACGTTGATAAAATGAAAGTATAGGAACCGACCTACATTCCAAAATTAGAAGAAAGAAGTCAATTACCATGCATTCTCAGAGTAGAATAGTGCAGTAAGGAAAACAAATACAGTTACACCATGGGCGGGAAGAGAGCTCACAAACATTGTGAGTCACAGCCTGAGCAAATGAGGAGCTGTGTGTTCTGACAGTACATGTGTAAAGTGTTTAATGCAAGCTGAACAATGCCATTTATTATTGAAAGGTACATGCTTATTGAGCAAATGTAAAAATAAATGCATTGTTTAGCCTAGTGGTAGAGTACTTGCCAAGCATGCACGAAGACCTGGTTCCATTCCTCAGTACCACATACATAGAAAAGCTGGAAGTGGTAGAGAGCTAACCTTGGGGAAAGCCCATAGACAGTGCTCAGGCCCTGAGTTCAAGCCCCACAAACATGCATGCATGCATGCATGCATACATACATACATATATACATACATACATACATACATACATACATTGTTACAGGCACCACACACCTGTAATCCTAGTTACTCAGGAGGCTGAGATCCAAGGATCAAAGATTGAAGCCAGACCTCAAGGGAAAGTCCATACGGTTCTTGTCTCCAATTAACCATTGAAAAAGCTGGAAGTGGAGCTGTGGCTCAAGTAGTAGAATGCCTTGAGCCAAGAAGTTGGGGACAGTGCCGACAGTTCCCACCTCGACCTAGGTGCTGTCCCTGAGCCTAGCATTCTAGCTCTTGAGCTACAGCATCACTTCCGGTTTTTTCTGTTATGTGGTACTGAGGAACCAAACCCAGAGCTTCATGCATGCTAGGCAAGCACTCTATCAGTAAGCCACATTCCCAGCCCTATAACACATTTTAAAAATTGTAATAAAATATAAATGATACCATTTACCTTTTTAATAATTTTATCGCAGGTTGTGAATTGAACCAAGCCTCTTCAATGTTTAGCATGAGAGACCTAGCCCCTCAATTTTTGATCATTTTAAATGTACAGTTTGGTTTTACATTCACAACATTATTCAGCTATTATCACTATTTCTGAGTCTTTTTTCCATCACCCCAAACAGAAACTCTAGTCCCATTAAATAATAATTCTCCATTCCCTGAGCCCCTTAGTTTGGGGACCCTCCAATATGTGTTCTGCCTCCATAAATTGACCTAGCCTCGATATCTCATGTAAGGAGAAAAGGTTGTCACTGAATAGTGTGGTGAAAGCCTCTTCAACCCTAAGCCGGCTGGTACAGGAGAGCACCACACCTTATTTTAAATTAGGGTCTCATTTTCTGTCCACACATGTGCCCAGACTAAAATCTGCCTGTTTTGCCTTCCTGTAGTTGCTGAGATAACATAAATGTGCCACAAGTGTGTTTCTCTCTGTTGAGATGGGGTCTCTTGGCCCTTTCTATCTGGGCTGACCTAGAACTGAGATTCTCTTAATCTCATCCTCCAGAGACGTTATGATTATAGGTGTGAGTCATTGACATTTTCTTTTAGACAGAATCTTGCTATGCTGCCCAGGCTAGTCTCGAACCCCTGAGTTCAGTTATCCTCCCAATTCAGCCACCATAACTAGAAGGCATGTACCATCACACCAGCTCCTGTGCTTAGCTTTTCCCTTTTAAAAATATTTATTCTTATTTCTCATTTGTTTTTGGTATGGTGATACATTTCAAACCCACGACCTTGTATATGCTAGGCAAGCATTCTACCACATTGTGCTCCACCCCAAACCCCTTAAATTTAGCTTTTTTGAAGCATTTGGAATGAGTTACTTTTAAGTCAGCTGATGGGTGCATTTTACTCTCAACCTTTTTGAATGACTGAACTAGTTTATGAATTTCAGAGGTGGAACGGGTTATAATTGGAAGTTCCCACTTGCATTGCTAATACCTTTGAACTGCATGTGCCTTGTGTTTCAAAATCATTAGTTTGAATACTTCCTTTTTTTATTTTTGTCAGTGCTGGAGATGGCACTGAGGGGCTTCCCCACAGCAGGCAAGTGCTCCACCACTGCGCAAGCCCTCAAACCCAACTTCTTCCATTCGCATACATTTACTACACTCGGATGTCCACCCACTCCTGACTTGAACCAAGCCCCTGAGATGCAGCGGTCTTCGGGCCTGGTGCAGGGGTGATGGCTCATCAATACTGTCACCTAAAACTCGAATGACCATTTTCTCCCAGAGGTCATTTCTGGAGGTCCCAGGATGAGATAGCATTTTCTCTTTATGGGAAAATGATCTCCTTGAGCTAAGTCTCTCCTGACAGATGGGCCTCTTTCTTGCCTGGTGGATCAGATGGTGACGATAGTGGAGGAACAGGGCCTAGACTTTCCATCCAGGGGTTAGAGCCAGCCACACGTCAAGAGACCTGGCTGAGTCACCAGCCTGTCTTGTGGACCCTCATGCCAGGTACTGGATTTCCCCAGGCCTCGGGCTTCATGGGGAAAGCTGGATCGGGGGAGGTGAGGTGCTCCCACCCCCCAGGTGCCTCCTTTAGTCCATCATTGCAGCTCCAGAGCATTTGACATCTGCACAACATCATTAGGTAAGTGTTAACTTGTCCGCACTGCTAGGCCCGTGCTCGTAAATGTACTGTGACGAGTGTAATGTGTTTAGGAGAATGCGCATAATAAATGATCTGAAATAGCTGCATTTTTAATATCGCTTAGTACATCAAGTTTGCCCCACAGCAGACACAAGCTATATTGCAAACACTTAAAAACAGACTTGCTTGTGTCTGTGCCCCCCCCCCCCCGCCCCGTCCTGCCCCGCCTGGCCCATGCTGAGGCTATGGTGAGAACAAACGTACAATGAAGACAAAGGTCCCACAGAGAGGATGGTTCTGACACCCGGCCCCGATTACCCCCCACCCTTGTCATCCAAACTCTGAAGAAAATCAGCGCTTTGCTGGGCACCTGGTCCCCTGCAGCCCCCAGCACGGGGCCCGTTACAAAGGCATTTGTTGAAATGTGGCTTCATAAATAAATGAATGGACAAGAACCTCTGGGTGGCTCCTCTCTTCCGCCAGCCAGCAACAATGTCTAGAATTCCTACACCAGCATCCCCTTTGCATTAAAAATTCCACTTCCTACAGGTAAGGTTCTAGCCCCACAGCAGGACAGGACCCCCAATAATCAAGGAATGGTGCACAAATTGAGGGTACATGTTATGCTGGGGATCATAAGAAGCCTTTCTCCTAGAGTACATGGGTACTAGCCAGAGGTGCCAACTGAGGACACCCAGACAAGTATTGGGTAGGCGCTGCTTCCTTAAAAATCATGTCACAGGGTCAGGAATTTGGCCTAGTGGTAGAGTGCTTGCCTAGCATGCACGAAGACCTGGGTTCGATTCCTCGGTACCACATACATAGAAAAAAGCCAGAAGTGGTGCTGAGGCTCAAGTGGTAGAGCTCCAGCCTTGAGAAAGTCCAAGGACAGTGCTCAGGCCCTGAGCTCAAACTCAGGACTGGCAAAAAAAAAAAAAATCATGTCACAAATTGGGTACAGTGGGTCTCGCCTGTAATCCTAGCTACTCAGGAGACTGAGATCTGCGGGCTGTAGTTCAAAGCCAGTCCATGCAGGAAACTCCATGTGACTCTCATCTCAATTAACCAGCAAAAAAGCTAGGAGTATGATTCTAGAGTACCAGCCTTGAGCAAGAAAGCTCAAGCCTTGAGTTCAAGCCCCATCCTAGTACTGCCTCTCCCCCCACCCCCAACACAAAGCATCCATCTATTGGAAGGTAAGGTATTCATTCACTGGTTTTCCTGAGCCAGGAAGCATATCTTAAGAGCTAAGGTATCAAGCTTCCCACTGTGGCTTTGCTGTACCCCTCTAGAAATTCCAGCATTGGACCAGGAGTGTGGCCTAGTGGTAGAATGCTCACCTAGCATGCACAAAGCCCTGGGTTCCATTCTTCAGTGCCACATACACAGAAAACCTGGAAGCGGTCCTGTGGCTCAATGACAGTGCCCAGCCCCTGAGTTCAAGCCCCAGGATTGCCCCCCCCCAAAAAAAATCCAGCACTGCCACTCTGCCTCACATAACTCCCTCGGGCACTCACCTTCCCAGCTGAGAACTGCTAGATAGCAAGAGATGCTGTCGGTGGAGATGGCGTGCATTACACGTGTGAGCTATGTGGGAGCTGCCAACGAGTGGAGAATCACTGCGAAGCTATTTGCACCTCCAAACCCCACCATTCTCAGCCTTCATGGTGCCTGAGGCTGATCCAGGGGAGCTATGTTGAGACACCCGGGAGCTGCCCACATGCTGGGCCAGGGTGAGAAAGGGCACTGGGATATCATTACTAGTAGATGTCACAGGAAGGGCACGAGGTGCGGGCGTCTATGAACAAGAGCAGACTCTACTCATTTAACTTTGCCCAAGGGCCAGTCCAGCTGCTAAGTTGCCCACCCCAGCAACATGACTGATGGGGCTTGGACATTTCCAGCTGCTTCAAGGGACTCATGCCTGCCAGTCCCTGCAGTCTTGGCAAGGGCATGTGCTTCTGAATGTGCTGCCACTCAGCATCCTCACCTGGTCCTGACAGCAGACAGGGAGACTATCCAAGTGCATTGCACTGATGGAGAAACTGAGGCAGGCTTTTAGGTGGTTCATTGGAGATAAGTCTCACAGACTTTTTTTTTCTCTCCAGGCTGGCTTAGAACCAGAATCGTGAGATTCGCCATTTTAGAAGTTAGGATAACAGGCATGAGCCATCAGCAGCTGGCTAGACACTAGCTTCTGAATCCAAGTCAGTCTCCTTCCCTGACCCACATTCTTTTTATTTTTTTTGCCAGTCCTGGGCCTTGAGCTCAGAGCCTGGGCACTGTCCTTGGACTTTCTCAAGGCTAGAGCTCTACCACTTGAGCCTCAGCACCACTTCCAGCTTTTTTCTATGTATGTGGTACTGAGGAATCAAACCCGGGTCTTCATGCATGCAAAGGCAAACACTACCACTAGGCCAAACTCCTGGTCCTGACCCTCATTCTTTCTAGAAACTGGACATCTGGCCACTTCTAGCCCATCATGGGCTCCACCTCATCTGCACTGGGCTCATGTTTACATCAATTCAGACTTGAAATGGACCTCAGTTCTTCCATCTGCCCAAGGATTTATCCACATACACCCCACAGGATGAGAGTGTATTGGGGGTCCCTGGTTTATTCTTTGGATGCTAGGCCCTCCATCCTACTTCTTCCAGCCCCTATACCCCAAAAGTCAACTCCAGCAGAGCCAAGAGCTGGGCGCTCACCTCCAAAATGCAGATCCTCTGAAGGTCAAGAGGCCAGGAGAGAGCCATGAGTCTCATTCTTTAGGGAACACAGGAGTCAGAGGTCAGTGTATCCACACTTCTCTCCTTGGTCTGTGTCTCACTAGTCATTTGACTGCCTAAAGCCTCAGTTTCCCCATCTGCAAAATGATTATCACATCATCTTACTCCTCAGTGAAGAAATTATGAAACAGCAATTCCGTTCTGTATTTTAATCCCCATATCATTACATAATCATGATACAGCCACCTCTGGCACAGCAAAAGTCGCTGTGCTTATTTAAGGACTAATCCCCTTAAGTAGTCCTAGAAGGAAAACCCCACTGAGCCCTGGTTCCTCCATCCTTCTCTGGACTCTCAAAGATTGGCGCTGTGCTCCACCAGGAACCAGCTCCTTTCCACTGTAATCTCGGAAGATTTCAGTGCCTCTCTGCCCTCTTCCTCCTCACTCTCCTCCTCTTCCTCTACACCTTTCTCCATCAAGTTGTTCCTCAGGTTAAACCCGCATAGCCAGCTTCCTCTGTGTCCCTGGGGCTCTGTAGGGGTGGGAAAGAAAAGTTGGAAGAGACAGAGAGCGGAAATATCAAAAAGTGGACGTTCTAATCCCAGTTGTCATCAACCAAGCAGTCACTCAGGGCAAATCCCTGTGCCTCAGTCTTGATTCCCCCCCCCTCTCTCTGTCTGTCTCTCTCTCTCTCTCTGTTGTTGTTGGTGATGGTGGTGGTCATGGGGCTTGAACTCTGAACTTGGAGCCTGGTCTCTGTGCTCTTTTGCTTCAGGCTGGTGCTCTACCACTTTGAAACAAAGTGCCACTTGCAGTTTTCTGGTGGTTAATTGGTGATAAGAGTCTCCCATACTTCCCTGCCAGGGCTGGCTTTGAATGGAAATCCTCAGATCTCAGCCTCCTGAGTAGCTAGGATTACAGGCATGAGTCACTAGCACCCACCTTTTAATTTCTTTACCTTCAAAATGAGAAGCACATGCTCGGCTTGTTTTCTGGACTAGTAAAGGAATCCACGTTGCTAGCAATGAAAGGTGTTTGAATGAGGTTGTCAAAGGTAGGCAGAATACAGCACAACATCTAGCTCACTGCTACCCAGCAGGGCATCCATCCATGGGGAGGGGGGGGGGAGAAAACAAAGCAAGCCTCGTTGAGCACCTTGAATCTGTTGCGCTTCCTAGTTCTAGCAGGGCTTCACCACAAGCTGTGAGGTTGAAATTAGCCCCAGCAGTCCAGAGGGTTCAAATTACTTTCCTGAATGATGCATCTGCAAACAACCAGAGGAAAGCAGTTCTTGGTTGTTTTTATGTTTGTTTTTGCCAGGCCTGGGCCTGGGCTCTGTCCTTGAACACTTTTGTCAAGGCTAGCGCTATACCACGTGAGCCACAACACTACTTCTAGCTTTTCCTGTGTATGTGGTGGCGAAGAATTGAACCCAGGGCTTCCTGCCTGCAGGGTAAACACTCTACTACTAGGCTACACTCCCAACCCAGAAAGGCCTCTCTTACCTCTGCTCTTCACCCTCCTCGGAGCTTAGGGTGATTCGTGGCTTGGGCCTCTTCCTTGGGATTTACTGGAGGGACTCAGCCCAAGAATTCCATCTCCCCCGAGGGGTCTGTAGGACCCATCTGTATAAGCAGAAGCTTGATCCCAGCACAGTCTGCTCCCAGAAAGCTGGACACAAGCTTGTCAGAGATTTGTTTAGTTAGCTGACAGTATGGCAGGCCTAAGTGAGTGGGCTGGTCTCCCCCTCACCAATACACCCCAAGGGCCTTTACTGCCCCCTCCTGACCTGAGGCCCTGGTCCTGTCCCAGTGGGTTCTTCACATATGGTTTGAGGGGTTGACTCATGTGACAGTGCTCACCTTTGTATGTGACATGAGGAAGTGGACACAGGCAGGGCCAGGAGTGTCCTGGGTTAGCTGAGAGGGCACACGTCCTGCTAGTTGTGTACGTGTGTGGCTTGTTCCCACACTCTTAGGAGTGTGGCCATGACTCCTAGAACGAATGCCAGGCCTGGGTACCCCAATGGCTTCTTCTACCCAGGGGTTTCTGTTATCTGTGCCTGGGTGCATGGAGGACTGTGTCCTTGACCCATGTGTGGGTGAGATCTTACACGTGTGTGTGTGTGTGTGTGTGTGTGTGTGTGTGTGTTGGAAGGAGTGTGTGCCACAGCGTCCTCCAACTCTGCATGCGTGTGTGTCTGCCGTGTGGGTCTTCAGCCTGGCACGGGCAGACACTCGCACTAAGTGTCTGTGCCCGCGTCCGCTCGCGGGTGCGTGCCGTGTCTGTGGACTTCTGCAGGCGCTGGGAGAGGGACTGCGTGCGGGTCCCGGCCGGGGCCGCTCCCCGCGGGTCCTGCGCGGGACGGCGCGGCCCGGGCGCGCGCGCGCGGTGCGGGTGAGAGTGCGAGAGTGGCGGCGCTCGGCTCGGCTCGGCTCGGCGCCCGCCCGCGCGCGCAGCCCGCACACTCGCGCTGCTTGGTTGCTGCCGGGTGACGCGGGCTGGGCCCGCCCCCTGCCTACCGGCCGCGGGCACTCACTCCCCGGCCGCCGCCGAGCGGGCAGCAGCCGCCACAGGGCCGTCCGGGGGGCCGCGCCGGTGATGCCCGCAGCCCCCGCCGCGCCCCGCCGGGCCTGCTGAGCCGCCCCTCTCCCCGGGGGCCGGGGTGGCGCTGGGCCGGGGTCGCGCCCGCGCAGGGCGGCGCTGCCTGCATGACCCTCCGGAGGCGCGGGGAGAAGGCGACCATCAGCATCCAGGAGCATATGGCCATCGACGTGTGCCCCGGCCCCATCCGGCCCATCAAGCAGATCTCCGACTACTTCCCCCGCTTCCCGCGGGGCCTGCCCCCGGACGCCGGGCCCCGCGCCCCGGCGCCCCCGGACGCCCCCGCGGCCCCCGCCGCGGCCAGCGCGGGCCGCCGCAGTCCCTCCGACGGCGCCCGCGACGACGACGAGGATGTGGACCAGCTCTTCGGAGCCTACGGCGCCAGCCCCGGCCCCAGCCCCGGCCCCAGCCCCGTGCGGCCACCCGCCAAGCCGCCCGAGGAGGAGCCCGACGCCGACGGCTACGAATCGGACGACTGCAGTAAGTTTCCCAGGCGCCGGCTCCGCGCCCCCGCCCCCCGCCTCGCGCGCCCCCTCGGCCCCGCGCTCCCCGGCCCGCCCCGCACACCCGCCCGACACCGCCCCCGACCCGGACGCGAGCCCTGGGAAGTTTGGGGGCGCCCCCCGGGGAGGGTGTCCCATTTCCAGGCCCAGGCGCCCTGGTGCCCGCGCCGCGACCCCTCTCGGCCCGCGCGCCCCGAGCCCCGGCGCGGGCGGCGGCTTTTGTTCCCGGGAAGGGCGGAGCTGCGCCCGGGGAGACACCAGTTGCTGCCCGCCGCGCAGTCTCTCCCGCAGGTGAGGCGGCCCAGGGCGGCCCCGCGGCGAGGGATGGGGCGCTCCGGGGAGGGCCGGGGCTGGGGCCCGCCTGCCTGCCCGGTGGGCCCGGAGGCCCGCACGGCGCCGCGGCTTTACTAGCGTGGGCCGAGCGCCAGGAGGACCGCGGAGCCGCTTGTCCTTTGGAAAAACCTTGGCGGTTCTTCCACCCGCGCTGTTGGACCCCATTGCGGTGGCGCTAGCCCGGGCCGCCGACCTTCACCCACCTGTTACGCCAGCGTTCCTGGGCACGAGCCCCCCCCCCCCCTCCCGGGCCGCACCCCTTCCTCCCGGGACTGAGCCCCAGTCCGTGAGAGCCCGAGTGCCAGGGTTCCCCGGGTAGAATGAGGCCAGGCTGGCAGGAGCCCCTGGCGTTTCCTACAGACCCTGAGGGTGCCTTCCTCGCACCCATCACCTGATCGTCAGGGAAACTGAGGCCCAAAGACTCCACAGGCTGTGCCAAGTCGTCTTGCACGGGGACGCGGAGGGATCACCGCATGGAAAGCTCAACTCAGCCGAGGCCCCAGCCTCGACGCTTAGATCTGGGAAACCACGGCCAAATGGGCCAGTGGTGGCAGGGAGGCGTGGACCTTTCTACCCCAGCCACCCCAGGGCCACACTGGCCGCGCCTGGCCTGGGCGCTCACTCAAGGCCTCTGAGCTGGACCCTGGAGCTCCACGGTATGCTTCCCGAAGCTGAAAGTGGAGCTCACAGTGCCACCTGGGGTGCAGACCCCTCATTGCCCCACCCCAGAATCCACAGCGTGGTGGGTCCGAGCTGGCTGCTTTGGGGAACATTGCTTGTTGTGCACTTTCTCAGGCCTGGACCACAGCCCTGCAGCCCACGCATGCTGAGGTCCTGCCGCTGGCCACGAGGGCTGGGGAGCTGGCCTGCCCCTCCCCTTCTTGCTGGCTTGGAGAAACTGGGTTCAGAGAGCTTATTGCCTGGAGGGCTGCTCCCCTGCCCAGCTTCTGGCACCTTGAACAAGGCTCTTCCCTAGCTCACTGGCCTCCGGGGAAACCCTAACTGGGACTCAAGTCAGCCCTCTGGCTGCCCTAGACTGAGAGCCACCCAGGAGAAGGGATAGGAAGTTGTTTCTGTTTCTAGCATCTTGGCTCCTGCACCAAAGAGGTGAACAGAAGGGCAAGACATCCACCCAAGCCCCCGGCCACCCTCCAGGTGCCACAGCAGGCCTAGGCCAAGAGGGGAGACATACTGTCATTGCTTTTGGTTGTCCCTCAACCCACAGATGTAGAGAACCAGAAAGCCCAGAGCTCAAACCAGCAGCTTCGTCCCCCTCCATCATCTTAGCTGTCAATCACACAGCACGCCCCATCCCAGGCTCAGCGCACACAGGAGTTCTGCCTGGCACACTCACACGGGTACTCAATTACGAGGCTGTTCAGGGAACACCTTTGCCAGCTTGAAGTGTGGAGCTGGCCACACCCGTATCATTAGGACAGGCTAAAAACACTCTTAGAAACAAAAAGAAGGCCGTAAGTTTTGGGGCTAGAGAAGCAGGTGTGTGGACGAGCCAGGCCGTCCTCCTTCAAAGGTGCACCCACCCTAGGCGTGGATTTCCATCCGTGGCCAGGGGGCACAGAAATCTTGGGGATAACAGGTTCTGCATCTGGCTGAATTCTGACAACCAGATACCTAGAATAAGCCTAAATGATTCAAGCCAGATGGTTTGTTACGGCTTTAGCCAGGGTTATGCTATTTGCTGCCCTAATTATTGGATTATCTCTTCTGACAAAAAGAAATTAGGGCGGTGGCTGTGTTGTCTACGCAGAGTAGGAAGTGCTGTTTGTGCAGCTTTTTCCTCCCCTTTGAAGCCCTTTGTGAGTCACCCCAAAGCACACACCCAGAACTCCCAGGTCCCAAGCCCATCTCCCACAGGGTGGATTATGGGGAGAAGGCAGAGCACAGGGAGAAGGCCCAGCCCAGACCTCCTTTCCAGCTGTCTCAAGCTCACTGCTATCTGAACCCTCTAGAAAGGCCCATGCCCCCACCCCACGCTGCACACAGCCCCCACCAGCCCTGCTCCTCTCAGGGGTGGTGGCTGGGGTGCTGTGGTGTGCAAGTAATGAAAAGCCAATTCCAAATGGCTTAAACAAGGGGGCAGTAGAGACCCTGTGCAGAGTGCAGGCTGTGTTGCCACAGCAGCCCCTCACCACCTGCGTCTCTTCCCACTTGGCCAGCTCTTTGACTCTTAGGCTGAAAATTGGAGATGTCTTATTCCCAAGCATGTATGGACAGGGAGAAAACCACAGTCCTGCCATGCTGTTAATTCCCATCACCCCAACAGGACCCTTGCTGTCCAGTGACCCCAGACATCACAGTAAGAGCCTAGATTTCCTTAAGGATGCCGGTGTCGAGGTTAAGAGCAAGGAAACCTCTCAGAAGGACCCAAAGAGCTGCCCTTTTGTCTCATTGGCCAGAATTGTGCCGCATTGCCCAGCTTCAAGCTGCCCCTGGGTGCCTTACCCTGGGCAAGAGCAGGAGGGATGTTTATTGAAGGGATTGGGGAGGGGGGGTACGGAAGTAGAGGGGTCCTTTGCTGAGTGTGGCCCAAAGGCTCCGCATGGCTGGGGGAGACCCCAGCTCCCACTGGATACAATTTCCCTTCCTCTGAGTTCCAAATTTCCATGGGGCTGAGTCACAGACGTAGCATCACATTTTTATATACTCAGCATTACACCACCACTGTGTATCAGGACTTGTGAGAGACACAACCTCTGACCTTAGGGGCTCATCAAGGAAGCTCTGGCTTGCCCCCCAGAAAGGGCTCCTGCTCTGAGGCCGTGTGGACTTGGAGAGCAGGCTGGCACTATGAGAGGAGAGGAAAGGAGACTGCTATAAGCATAGGGCACCAAAGTACCGGAAATAGCTGGCAGAGGCACGTGGAGCAGGGGACTAAAGCAAGGAGAAGAGCTGGGTGATGCGGTCCAGGCCTGAGTGAGTGGCCCTATCACAAAAGGTCTAGAATGCCACGCCAAGGAAGTTGAATGGAATCTGGGAGGGGAAGAACTTTTGCACAATTTAAAGCAAGGAAATAAAGAGATGTATTCCTCTAAGGCAGGAAACAGAATCCCATCCCTCACCCCCAGGGTATCCCTCAGTTTCATACTGAGTTCCTACTCCCCAGGGAGTTCAGGTGCAGACCAGTCACAGTGAGGCTGTTGGCCTCCCCTGGCCCAGCTGCGGGATGTTCAGCCTTAGAGGGCCTGGAGCTTGATTTTCTCTGAATTAGCCCATTAAAGCTCTGTCATTATCGACAAGGGGGTGACAGCTCTCAAAAGCCGATTAGTGACCAACCTTCATTATGTTTCCAAAGATGAAAACTTTCATCAAGGGCCCACGATGTGAGTGGCTCCAGGGGCAAGGTGGCGGATCCCAGCGCTCACGAAGGCAGGCCTCCCCTCAGGCCTCCATCACACTCCACAGACCAGGGTGCAGGCCTGGCTCCCGCCCTTCCCCAGCAGCAGCTCTGTAGTCTCTCTCCAGCAATTCAACAAGTAGCAGATGAGAAGTTTCATGAGTTAAAGGGGGAAAGAAAAGAAACAAGCCCTGCCCAGCTCTGCTGGGCCCCCCTGATGAGGTGACTTCCCATCTCAGAGCCCTACTTCTCTGCATGGAAGGGAACCATAGTCTCCCTCTGTCTCTCCCTATCCTCGCACCCCTGCCCACACATCCCTCAAGACCGTGACCAAATTTCCACTTACAAACTAACTAGCTTCCTCCACCCACATATGGGAGCTTGAGCTCAGGGCCTCAGCCCCTTGCTTGGTTTTCATCACTCAAGGCTGTAGCATGTGAGCCACACCTCCACTTTCAGCTTTTTTTTTTTTTTTGACTGCCCCAGACTGGCTTTAGACCATGAACTTCACATCTCAGCTTCCTGGGTAGCGAAGATTATGGGCGTTAAAGTCACCAGCATCTGGCTCAAACTAGCCTGTCTTCCAAAAATCCCAGTGGAATTAAGGAAGTGCAGCAGCTCCCCCCACCCTGGCCCCATCCTGGGGAAACTGGGGTGTGCTGCTCCTTCGAAGGATGTGGTTTCCGTGGGGCAGCGACAAGCCTCTGTAGACAGGGCCTTCTGAGGAGCAGTGGCAAAGATCCTTCTGTCTCTTTGGCTCATCTTTCTCTGGGATTGGAAGACAGACAGCACGACATGTGCACTTTCACACATGACCACACTAAATCCTGCTCCTGGGAGCAACCAGCAAGCAAGGTAGTTTAAATGGCATCCCACTGACGTTCATGTTAGTGTCAGAAGATGTGGCCAAGACAGACCTGAAGGAGACAGAACATTGGTTGGATGCCATTCAAAACGCACAGCTCAGCCAGACACCGCTGGCTCACACCTGTAATCCTAGCTACTCAAAAGGCTGAGATCTGAAAATTACGGTTCAAAGCCAGCCTGGACAGAAAAGATTGTGAGACACTCATCTCTAACCACCAAAGCACTGGAGTGGCTAAAGTGGTAGAGAATTATCCTTGGGTGAAAAAGCTAACAGACAGCACCCAGACCCTGAGTTCAAGCTACAATACTGGAAAAGAAAAAAGAAAAAAAAAAAAAAAAGTAAAGTAGGGCGCAGTGGCTCACACCTGTAATCCTAGCTACTCAGGAGACTGAGATATGAGGATGGCAGTTCAAAGCCAGCCAGGACACAAAAGTCCATGAAACTCTTATCTCCTATTAAGCACCAGAAAATGGGAAGTGGCACGGTGATTCAAGTGGTAGAATACTAGCCTTGAGCTGAAGAGCTCAGGGACAGTGCCCAAGCCCAGAGTTCAAGCCCTATGACCAACAAAAAAAAAAAAAAAAAAAAAAAATTAAAATTCTACGTCTTCGAGACTGGTGTCACAGCTGCCCAAGCTGACTCAGTTCTGGGCCTGTTGCTGTGTCAGTGGGTACAGGAAGCAGGACGAGTGCTTCTCCTGTCCACTGCACCAGGGGAAGCCAGGACTCAGACAATGAAGGGTTGGACTCAGCTCCCACTGAAGCCGACATGCTTCACATACTCCTAAACTGTTGACTTGTAGTCTGGCCATAGTTCTAACAAGTATCCTGGAAGTCTAATTGGAAGGAAAAGAATAGGAAAGAAAATTGTCTGTGTTTCCAGGGGCAAATACTCTGCTGCTGTGGCGGGAGGAGGCAGAAGAGAGAATACCTTAGCCGAGCACCAGATACTGCTGGCTCACACCTATAATCCTAGCTATTCAGGAGACTGATATCTGAAGATCACGGTTCAAAGCCAGCCTGGATGGGAAAGGCCATGATTCTCTTATCTCCAATTAACCACACATTAAAAATGTAGAACTGGCACTATGGTTCAGGTAGTAGAGTGCTAGCCTTGAACAAAAGAGCTCTTTGACAGCACTCAGGCCCTGAGTTCAAGCCCCAGAACTGGTACAAAAAAAAAAAAAAAAAGAAGATGACCTCACACAAGGGGGCTCCTGGACCCCCCCCACAAAGAGGGGTTGCTTCACACCCTCTGTGTGTGACTCACAGGATGACCACAGGCATTCAGTGACTCCAGTTATTCAGAACCTTAAGTGACCACTGGCACATTCTGTCCCCAAAGACAGGGAGGCATGATCCAGTTTAGAATGGGTTCCTTCCAGAGCAGGCCTCGGAGGAGCCGGCATGGTTATTCAGAAATGTCACTGAAATAGACCTGCTTCTGTAATCGTCCGCTGATGGCTCACAATACCTCAGCCGCTGCAGTGGCCATCTCGCCTCCTCAGCCCCTCTGTGCCATTAAACAACTGATCATTCCTAGCTCAGGTGAAGCCTCACCTCCTCCGGGAAGCTGCCCCTGATGGCCCCAGCTCATTCAGAATACAGGTGTCCTTCCTTGTGACCCAATCGCTCTTGGCTAACAAGACTGTTAGGACCTGCCCAGCAGTTGGCAGAACCAGGATTTCTGAGACATTTAGGGATGTGCTGGGGTCTCCCCCACCCCTGCCCTGGCCTTCCTGTGGGAGCCTCCAGGGCACAGAAGACATAGCTGCGCCTGTCCCTTGGGAATTGCCGCTGCTTTGGAGAGACTTGGGGGCAGCAACATGGGACCCAGCTGGTTTACCACAGTCCCCCCTGCCCCAGACCCCTGAAGGAGCCAGGCAGTGGATGAATGAATCAGCGGGTGAGCCTGCCCTAGGCTGGGGTCTCGTGCACCTTCTCATACATTCCTGTGGCAGTGCCTACGTGAAGGAAAGGTAGACCTGATACCCAGGCCAGCACGTGCACAGAGGGGACAGGCGTCTGATGCATGGACACCACACTGGGCCAGGCCAGGCAATGCAGTTAGGCTTGGGGCCTAAGGTAACAGCAGGAGAGCAATTTGGGTTACCATTCATGGGCTCTGAGAGACATGTGCGTGCGTGTGCATGCACACACACACACACACACACACACACACACACACACACCATCTGAGCATCAGCTTATCTGGAGAGTGACAGAACATTATCAGCTTCCACAGTTGGGTGGTGCAGGGGGTAAGGATGAAAGAGTTGGCATATACTTGGTGTTCTTTTGGTGGCTGTGACCCAGGACATTTGGGCATTGATTCCTTGATTATTTAGAGGGGGAAAAAATCCACTATATGCCATTACACTGAATTGAATGGTTTTATTGTATGTGTGTATATATATATATATAGTATATATTGTTTATATATACAATAAAAATATATATATATTTGCCGTGCTGGGACTGGGATGCAGGGCCGTGCACACACAAACAAGTGCTCTCCCGCTGAGCACACATGCCTGCTCCGAGTTTGTCATTCACAAGCAAGGGAGTGTCCAGTGGTGGAGATGCTGCTCACGTGAGTGAGAAGGGCTCTCTGGGCCCTTAGCCAACTCTCAGGGTTCCTCGGCACTGGGACTTGCATGTTCTTCCCTGATCTCAACACAGAACTCTTTGGGGAGGAGGCTAAGGTGTGAGGATCGTGGTTTGAAGCCTGTCCAAGCAGACTAACCTGAGACTCTTAGCTCCAATTAACTAGCAAAGAGTCAGAAGTGGAGGTGTGGCAGCATGACAGCCTTAAGTGAAAATGCCAGGCAAAAACATAAATCATTCAGATAACTTAATGTCACTAATGCCATCCCTAGATAGTTTCACTAAGCGTTTTGTTGTCGTTGTTGTGGGCCTTGAACTCAGGGGCTGTGAGCTGTCCCTGAGCTATTTTTGTTCAAGGCTAGCGCTCTATGCCTTTGAGTCTCAGTGCCACTTTCAGTTTCCTGACATCAATTGGAGATAAGAGTTTCGTTGGCTGTCCCAGCTGGCTTTGAACTGTGATCCTTAGATCTCAGCCTCCTGAGTAGCTAGAATTACAGGCATGAGCCACGAGCCCTTGGCTTCACTAAGCTTTGGTGTGATGGTAACACTTTGGCTGCTTTAATTAATTCCAACCATCAAAAAACATTCTTTTAATCACCTTTTGGTTTGCCCAGCAGCCATGCAAATAGTGAGTGACAGCTAGTGTCCTTCGGCGCAGGTGCCAGGGAATTGGGTCTACACACACCTGTGGTTGCTGTGGGATCAGCTTTATTAACGCTGCTTCCATTTCATGCAGATTCTGCATGTTTGAATATTCCAAAAAGGATTATGAAGGATATTTGTCCTGCGCAAATCTTTCCAAATAAGCCTTTTTAATCTTGGCCGTTCAAGGGGAGGGGGCGTGGCACTTCAAGCCACACAGGATGGTGGCATTCCTACAGGATGTGACTAGACTTGCCCCATGTCCTCTGCCTACAGCTGCCCTGGGCACACTGGACTTCAGCCTGCTCTACGACCAGGAGAACAACGCCCTGCATTGCACCATCAGCAAGGCCAAGGTAGGCCCCGCCCGTGCCCCCAGCTCCAGGCTCCTCAGCAATGGCCCAGAAATCAGCGGGCAATCCACACCCTCATCCTTTCTGTTGAGGCATTGAAGTGTCTCTACGTGAGGTGCGGTATGGAGGGGGGAATTCTTTTTTTGCCTAAGTTACTTCTAATGCCTATTCCTAAAAGTACCCTTCCAAAGCAAGAATATCTGTGAAACTCCATTTAACCACCCAAAAGCTGCAAGTAGAGATGTGACTTGAGCACCATCCTGGAGCCAAAAAGCGAAGGGACAGTGCCCAGGTCCTGAGTTCAAACCCTAGTACAGGCTAAACAAAACAAAATCTCTGTTCAGTAAGTACATTTGGTGGAGCAAAAGCAGCAGAGACCGGGCAGGACTTTGGGGAGGGGGCCTAGAGGAGCTGTGGAGGACAGGAAATAGGAAAGCCAGGTCTGGCTTGTAGAAAGACGGGGGAGGGAGAGGGTACCGAGGCCTCCTGACCTGCTCCTGGCCTGGACCCCACTGACCTGCTCTGTAAGGAGCAGGGGCTACCAGAGGAAGCTGACAGTCCAGCAAGGGCCCTGCGAGCCTTTGTTTGGGCTTATGGGTGTCTGTGAGCCAGCGTCAGCCCTGTTCTCATCTGTGTTTCTCCATCCCCCCCACATGGCTCCCTCCGGGAGGAAGGTGCCAAAGTTGATGTTCTCTCGAAAGGTAAGGGCCTGGGTGGCCAGTAGGACTGTAGAAGGGCCTAGGCCAGCTGTGCTCAGGGGGAGGGGTTGCCATGGAGCTGCCTGGCCCAGACCCAGCCTGCTCCTCCCGTGTGGACAGCCAAGAGGACTAGCAGCCTGGCCCACCTCACCCTGGTCTCCCCGCAGCGAAGCCAGGACTGCCACGGCAGGATCAACGTGTCAGGTGAGAGCCCGTGCTCTAGCCTCTAACCCTTCCCATGACTTGAGGGATGCCTAGACCCGCTCCAAGGAACGGCGCCTGAGGACCCCTAAGCTCTCAAGGAAGAGGTCAGGCTGTGGGCCAGGCAGACCCTTCCCTTCTCCCCTCACCTAGTTTTGCAGAGCTTGTCCAGGCTTGGGGACTAGTTGTCAGGCCACCTCTTCCCTGCCCATGCAGACCCGCCCCTCCCACACTCATCCTACCTTCCCTGCCTCTGTACATGCACAGATCTCTGATACTTATGCTAATGTGTCCACTCAGGGTGCATATCTGAAGGCATCAGTGTAGGAAGCCCCCCCGAACCACAGTGGCCCCTTCTAATTCCTCCTCTGTAACTGCAGCTGTGCGGGAAGAGCTGGAAGAGCACCGGCCTTGACCAAAAATTCTAATGGGCCTCAGTCCAAACTCCAAATAAAAACAGATAAACCAAATAAACTAGCCGGGCACTGATGGCTGACGTGTAATCCCAGGTGCTCAGGAGGCAGTGCCAAGGCCCTGAGTTCAAGCCCCAGGGCTGGCAAAAATAAATAAAATGAAGTAAGGCTGACTCTGCTTTTCCCGGAGCCTCCAACAGGGGCGGCATCTCCAGGGAGATGCTTCCAGGGGAAGTCCCCCCTGCCTTGGGTGAGGGTTGGTCTCCATTTGCTCATTGTATGGCTTCTGTGGGCAGAAAATGAGGGCACAGGCAGTACCTGACCCTCGTAAGTACTCAGGACCTAGAGCGGGCTTTGAACCACAAGCCCCCAGATCCCAACCTCCTAAGTAGGTCAGATGAGTGCTTGTCATTTCAACTCAATCCCAAATCCCCCACCAATCGCTGCAGGAGCATGTCAGAACCCTTTCCACTATGCTTGGTCTGGTGGCGCTTTTTGCTTTGAC
The DNA here is from genome assembly GCF_031878675.1 of Megascapheus bottae. Lineage (NCBI taxonomy): Eukaryota > Metazoa > Chordata > Mammalia > Rodentia > Geomyidae > Megascapheus > Megascapheus bottae. Next base: position 27,744,744 of record NC_143525.1, on the reverse strand, counting down.
AGTACAGAGAGAGCAGCCTCTGAGCCCCTCACCAGCCACAGCCTCTGCCCTCCAGAGACATCAAGGACCTGAGATCTGGGAGGGCTCTGTCCCTTGGTGCCAGCACCTCTTCTGTTGTACCCTCTTGGCTTCAACTTTTGTCTCTTGCAGACATAAGCTGAGAAGGCCCCCTTCCATAGCCCCTGACCCAGGAGGGCAGTGCCCACAGAGGGCCGAGGTAGGCTCCTGTCCGTGCTTCCTGCTTCTGGCCAGGTGTACAGACACCTGAATGCCCAGGACTGGCCTGGTGGAGGGGTACAGGGACCCCAATGCAGTGTGTGGGTCAGAAGGCTAGAGCAGGCATCTCAGCCATGCCAGCCTGGCAATCACATGCAATCCCCAGGCCCAGCCTCGTCATGTCCATCCCAGAGACCTGCGAGGAACATCACAGACTTGATGCAACGAAAACAGTTTAAGCCACAATAATAAGCAAATGTGTGGGAATTACAGAAATAAACACAAGGCTTCATCCATCCCCTGCTCACACACAGTCACCTGATCCCCGAGGACCCTCTGAATTCTGCTGCAGGCTGTGGAGAGAGGACAAAAGGTCTGGATAAGGGTGGGGCAGGGTTGGCCCAGGGCTCCTTGCCTAGAAAATAAGAGCCAGAGCCAGAGCTGAGCGCTGAGCTCCAGCCCGCCTACCCACCCCACAACCTCTGCCCTGGGTTGGCAGCCAAGAAATGGTAGGTGGAAATCTCCCTGGGCGCCCCTCCAACCTAGAGGCCAGGCCCCCAGATACCAAGATGAAACAGACAGTGGGCCTGCTGGCTGAACCCCTCACACTCCACCCCTGCCTCTCCCAGCCCTGTGCACCTCCCAAGAAAAAGGAATTTCCAGATGGAAACTCCTGCAGGCCAGTGTCGCCTGTTTGCCTCTCAGGCCCTGCGTACCTGAGTTGTCAGGGAGTGGAAGCAGCATTAGAGAGGGGTGCCATCTTGTGGAAGAATCCTCCACAGCCATGCAGCCTGTGGCTCTGGAGACACTGGCTGGCTGACACTGGGGCAAATCCAGCGAGAAGCCAAGCGCTGGGTTGAGCTAGACTCAACCCAGATGTGGAACACATGTCCCAGCTACCAAAGGAGCTTGTGCAGGAGTGGATGGAGAGAAGTCTCCCAGGAGCCCATGTTGGAGAAATGGGTTTGGGGCTGGGGAAAGAAGGGCCTGACCAAAGCCAGGCCGTGAGGCCTCTCATGATCCGGAAGTTGGGAAAATAAGAGGCCCCACCGCCCAGAGCCAGGGTGTTACAGGGAGGGGAGACTGAGCCTTATACATCTCACATAGAACCTTGGGGCTGGGAACTTCTATACAGAGGGCCATGAAGCGACCAGGCCAGGAGGCTCCAGGGACATGCAAAATCTTCTGCTAGCTGCAGCGTGTCCCTGATTTCCAGCTCATACCTTCTGCTGGTCTCTGCTCTAGGGCCTGAAGCCGATGGACCACAACGGGTTGGCAGACCCCTACGTCAAACTGCACCTGCTGCCAGGAGCCAGTAAGGTAAGAAGGAATCCCTTCCCCCATGACGATGAGCCAGCAGGTAGATGGAAACACAGGGAGGAGAGGCTATACCAGTCTGGACAGGACATAGGATGACAAGACCTTCTCCAGGCAGAAGAAAGAGCCTGGGCAGAAGCCAGGAGGAAGGGCTGTAAAGAAGGTCCCCTGCCTCCTGCAGAAGCAGTGCTCCCCACATAGCCGGAAGGGCGGCTCCTTGTGGCCACTGTGACAACCTGCCACAAAGTTACGAGCTGAAAACAACACATTTGTTATCTCCCTGGTCTGTTCAGTCTGTGGATGGATTAGAAGCCTGACAGGCCTCACTATTCTGAAAACCAAGATGTCCACAGGATTACATTTCTTCTGGAGTCCGGAAACAATCTCATTTTCCCTCCTTTCACAGCTTTTAAAAGTTACCTGTATTCCCTGGCTTGTGGCCTCTTCCCCACACATTCAGAGCCAGCCACATGCGTCTCCTGACCTGCTCCTGCGGCCACACCCCCTCGCTGGCCTCTCTTCTACTTTCACATATGTATGAGGTGACAGGCACCCCTCACTAGGATAATCAACCTTTTTTTTTTTTTTGGTTAGTTGTGGGGCTTGAACCCAGGGCCTGGGTGCTGTCTCTGAGCTCTTCTGCTCAAGGCTAGTGCTCTGCCATTTTGAATTATATCTCCACTCTGATTTTCTGGTGGTTAATTGGAGATAAGAGTCTCATGGACTTTCCTGCCAGGACTGGCTTTAACCCATGATGCTCAGATCTCAGCCTCTTGAGTAGCCAGGATTACAGGAGTGAGCCATTCGCCTCCGGCTCAGAGTCCACCATTCGATGACTGTAATTCCATCTGCAGTTTTAGGCCCCTTCTGCCATGGGAGGCTGTCTACTTTGGGGGGCCATGATTCTGTCTGCTGCACTGATTTGGGACTAATAGAATCCATTTTTCATTTCCCCAGGCAAATAAGCTCAGAACAAAAACCCTGCGGAACACTCTGAACCCCACGTGGAACGAGACCCTCACTTACTATGGCATCACAGACGAGGACATGATCCGCAAGACACTGCGGTGAGGGCCCCAGCCCTGCCTGAGGCCAGACCCCACTGGCTGTGGAAGGATGTGGAGGCCCCCTATACCCCCACCCTGCCAGGTGTCTGAGGTACTGGCCTTGTCCTGTCCCCAGGATCTCCGTATGCGATGAGGACAAGTTCCGCCATAACGAGTTCATCGGAGAGACGCGGGTGCCCCTGAAGAGGCTCAAGCCCAACCACACCAAGACGTTCAGCATCTGCCTGGAGAAGCAGCTGCCGGTGAGCGGCCTCAGCCCCCACGTGCGCGGCCACAGGTGTGGGAGGCACTCGGGACTTCCTTTTGGAGGCGTGGGGGTGAGTGGAGCCCAGAGCCAGGAGAGGGGACCATCCCAGGAGGGGTCAGAGGTAATGGTGGGGAGTGAATGCTGGGCAGTGACAGGAGAGAGATGAAGGAAGTTGTCTGAGACTCAAATTTGATATCTGAGCTGGTGCTCTAGAACCCCAGGTTTCTTCGTGCGTGTGTGTGTGTGTGTGTATATGTGTGTGTGTGTGTGTGTGTGTGTGTGTGTGTGTGTGTGTGTGGTTGTGGGCAGTGGGTCTGGGCACTGTCCTTGAGCTTTTTTAGCTCAAGGCTAGTGCTCTACCTCTTTGAGGCAAAGCTCCACTTGCAGCTATCTGATGATTAATTGGAGATAAGAGTCTCAAGGAGGACTGGGAGTTTGGCCTAGTGGTAGAGTGCTTGCCTAACATGTACAAAGACCTGGGTTCGATTCCTCGATACCACATACATAGAAAAAAGCCGGAAGTGATTCTTTGGCTTAAGTGGTAGTAGAGCTCTAGCCTTGAGAACGCCCAAGGACAGTGCTCAGACCCTGAGCTCAAGCCAGGACTGGCAAAAGAAAGAAAGAAAGAAAGAAAGAAAGAAAGAAAGAAAGAAAGAAAGAAGGAAAGAAAGAAAGAAAGAAAGAAAGAAAGAAAGAAAGAAAGAAAGAAAGAAAGAGAGTCTCAAGGACTTTCCTGCCTGGCTGGCTTTGAACCACGATCGTAATCTTCAAGTCTCAGCCTCTGGCATAGCTAGGATTACAGATATGAGTCACCAATACCCTGCTCTATTTTTGGTTTGTTTTTGTGCTGGTACTGAGGCTTGAACTTATTGCTTGGCTTTTTCAAGCAAGGCTAGTGCACTACCACTTGAACCATAGCTCCATTTCTGGCTTTCTTTTTTCTTTTTCTTTTTTTTTTGGGAAGGAGCCAATGCAATGGCTAGCCTTTATTGGAAGAAGAAATTTCACAGCACATTCTGAGAACAACAGTATGGGGTTCAGTGGCCCCTCTGGTGTGACACCAGCTTATAGTGAGTTCCACAGCCTGGGCTTCACTGGGTTTCCCCTTTGTGCAGCCTGAACCAGATGATGGTGCAGTTGTCTTCTTCACAAACACAGCCCACTATCCTCTTGCTGCCGACGGATAGAACCAAATTAGGGTCTTCCTTAATGCCTGAAGTTGCTTTAGGGGCCAGTATTGTAAAGGTCCAGTGCCTTTGCTGTGGCTATCATGACTCCCTTTCCAGCCCAGTAGCCTGCTCCTTATCAGCAGAAACACCACCTCTAGACAGAGCGCACTGCCGTTCGTAGGCCTGCCTGTCCAGTGCCTCGGCTCCGCGAAGTCCACTTCTGCTTTTTTGCTGGTTAGTCGGAGATGAGTCTCACAGACGTTCCTGCCCTGTTGCCTTCAGACTGATCCTCAGCCTCCTGAGTGGCTAGGATTGTAGGTGTGAGCCACCAGCACCTGGTTGTTGTTGTTTGGTTGTGTGAAGGGTGGGGCTTTTTCTGGCTGGGGCTTGAACATGTTAGACAAGCACTCTACCACTTGAGCCAGGTCCCCAGCTCTCTGCTTCTTGGACTCAAATTGGCCAGAAGAAGAGAGGCGAGAGAGAGATAAGGTCCCCTCCTAGGCCAGAGACAGACTTGCCTCCAGACGGGTATACCAGCAGACTAGGCCTCGGGTGAGGCAAAGGACAGGTCCAGGTCTGGGGCCTAAGCCACTGGAGGGACGCAGCGGCCATTAACTAGGGGCAGCCAGAGTGACAGCCTTGCAGGAGCTCAATTGCAACATGTTAGACTTGAAGTGCCTCTGAGATGCCAGGAGGAGACAGCAGATGATTCTTTTCCTAGAAATTGCAATTGTTTGAAAATGATGTCAGGAGAGATTTCGCCCCCTGGCTGGCTCCAGCAGCTGAGCCCTGCCAGAGCCCTGCTCTCAGTTCACGCTGTTCTGCCACCTCCCTCTCCATGCCTGGCTTCCACATGGGTCAGAAGGGTGATGCGAGGCCATGAATGCCCAGGGCCAAGAGAAACACAGGCCCTGAGCTGCCAGAACATAGACACGGACAACACCTTTCCAGAGGCCTGAGTGAGGTGAAGCCCGGCAGGCTGGGTGGAGGACCTGCAGGACATGGCCTCAGGATGTAGACTGCCAAGCACAACACAGTGCTGCTTGTTTTGTTGGTTGTGGGGCTTAAACTCGGGACCTGGGCGCTGTCCCTGAGCTCTTCAGCTCAAGGCTACCGCCCTACCCCTTGAGCTGCAGCGCCACATCCAGTTTTCTGGTGGTTAATGGAGATAGTCTCACAGAGTGGCTTTGAACTGTGATCCTCAGGTCTCAGCCTCCTGAGTAGCTAGGATTACAGGCCTGAGCCACCATGCCCGGCTTGTTTTTTTCTTTTCTTTCTTTCTTTCTTTCTTTCTTTTTTTTTTTTTTTTTTTTTTTTTTTTTTTTTTTTTTTTGATGAGTACAGTCTGAGAGATTTGCGCTCAGGTCCTCCAGTTCCTTGGCTGGAACTCTATTATGAGCACACCTCCAGTCCTGCTTTTTGCTAGTGGATTGGCCATACCAGTCCCATGGATTTTTCTGCCTTGACTAGCTTTGAACCACAGTCCTCCAGATCTCAGCCTCCTGAGTAGCTAGGATTCTAGTGTGAGTCAACCATGCCTGGTTTTGCACATCATGGTCAATCTACTCCCTGATCTCCTCTTTCTACTCACAGACACCTGTGTGATGGAAAGAACCTTTTCTGCTTTATTGTTAGTCACTGGCCATGGGTACACCTGACCACTTAGGAAGGCCACACAGGCTCCTTCAGTCCTCGTGTTCTTGAACTCCGCTCACTGGCGTGTGCACATACACACACACACACACACACCCCTCTGCATGTGACTGACCATATGGAGGTGCAGCAATTGTGTGCAGCCTTGGCACAAGAAGAACCTAGCACAGAATCCTAGGAGAGGCCCTCAGGATAGCATGGGCTCCAGAAGGGCATGTCTGAGTGGGCAGAGGACACAAGAAGGGGCTTCTGGGACAGTAGACAAAAGGAGCCCAGTATCTCAGGAGGACAAGGAATGGAGAAGCGTTTAGTTGGTTGGGGTGGGGGCTGGTGCCACACTGAGGCCTAGAGCCGAGCCCCTGCAGTGGGCACTGGGCATGCAGAGGCACTCTAGAGACTGCCTGGCTCTCAGCCCCACAGAGGCTGGAAAGGGCAAAGTTCTGTTTTCTGAGCTCCCACAAAGCTGGACCCTGAAAGACACTACGAGGCACCCTGGGACGCTGGCGCTAGAGTTAACGCTTGCCTTCTAGAATGTTCCATGGAGCTTGGACAAGCCTTTTGATCTTTCTCTGAGGCCCACCCAGCATGAAGCTGAACCCAAAGGGGACCATCTGTCACACTGCTGGTTCCCACCTGAAGGTTTCAACAAGCTTCTGGCAGAGACAGCTCAGTGTCAGCCCCTCAGCCCAGCTCTGAAGTGCCTTTAATCCTTTCTATTCAGAAGGCTGAGATCTGAGGATCACAGCTGGAAGCCAGCCAGGGCAGGAAAATTATGATTCTCTTATCTCCACTAAACCATCCAAAACAAAGCTAGAAGTAGAGCTGTGGCTCAAGTGGTAGAGCATTCACCCTGAGCAAAGCAAGTCAGGGACAGCACTTAGACCCTGAGTTCAAGTCCCACAAACAATGAAAAAAAGAAAGACTTTCCTGCCCAGGTTGGCTTTGAACTGCAAGCCTCAGATTTCACCATCCTTAGTAGCAGGATTTCAGGCATTCTGCAGAGGGCCAGATGGTAGATAATGTTAGGCTTTTCTGGCCTTACCACCTCTAGTCACCCACTTATTTCTGCTGCTAAAGCAGCCCAGAGGAGATGTAAATGCAAGGACAGTACTGTGTTTCAATAAAATTTTATTAGTGGATACTAACATTTCTTTTTTTTTCTTTATGGAATTGAAATCTAAACTCAGAGCTTTGAGCTCACTCAAATTATTGCGTAGCTGGGCTATTTGAGCCAACTCTACTTTTTGCTGGTTATTTTGGAGATGGAGTCTGGAAGGCTTTTCTGCCTAGGCTGCCTTTGAACCCATGATGCTCTTATTTCAGTCTCCCGAGTATTTAAGACTGCAGGTGTGAGCCACCAGTGCTCAGCCTAGGTTATTTTCTGAAGTATAGTTGTGTGCAAGCTCTAGCTGCAGTCATACAAACTCAACCTGCCTCCCACATCGCTAGGATTGCAGATTATGCCACTACACACAGACTTCACCTTTAAAAAAAAATGATTCAAGAAGGGGAAAAATAAAAAGCTACTTTTAGCCCTCACCCCATGACGAGCCGGCACCGAGCCTGCTTTGGCCTGTAGATCTGTATTTGCTGGTGTATGAGCTGAGACACGCGGGGCCATGGCGCTGGGCACAGGCCATGGGCGTCAGGAGCTGGGAGGGTCACAGTCCCTCAGGAAGGAAAAGGTGACAGGAAAGCCTGAGGGGAGACAACTAGACGGGTGAACACGGGGCCCTGACGAGGCCCGCTCTGCAGCCCAGGTGTCCGCCCTAGAAAAGCAATGGGAGCCGGCCAAGACAGCCGAGTGACTGTCTCGCCCAACAGGTGGACAAAACAGAAGACAAGTCCCTGGAGGAGCGGGGCCGAATCCTCATCTCCCTCAAGTACAGCTCACAGAAGCAGGGCCTGCTGGTGGGCATCCTGCGGTGCGCGCACCTGGCTGCCATGGACGCCAATGGCTACTCAGACCCCTACGTGAAAACGTGAGTGTGCGGCCTGGCCTGTGCCTGAACCCCCTCCCCTCCCCTCTCCTCCCTGCCCCAGGGGGCCAGAGTTGCTTCCTTTGACACCTCAAGAAGGGACAGGGAGGGTTGAGCGTGACCAGCCTGATTTCACAGGTGGGGAAACTGAGGCTCATAGGCACTGAGTGCTTTCCCCAGGGTCACCGAGGGTGGGTCTTCCCTGGGAGCCTGGGGTGCAGAGTCACCTGTACACCAGAGGGGACAGGAGGAGGTGGTGGCCATGCCAGGGGAGGGCAAGAGGCTGGGAGACGAGGTAGGGGAGCCCCCAGGCGCTCAGCCTGTATGTGATGAGGGCACTGAGGAAAAACTTGACATCGGGGCTTGTACCTGAGCGCAAGCTTCTCGCCTGGCCAGGGGAGACTGCTCGAGCCTGGAGGCACAGATGTGGTTGAGGTGAGGAACAGTGGGAGTCCTGGAACCCCACTTCTAGTGCAGGATGCCTCACAAATGGAGAGGGCGGGCTCAGACTCCACAGAGACTCTCTGGAAGAAGGGCTGGGGCAGAAATTCAGCTCAGCAGAGCAGAGCTGGGGCTACTGGGGAAGGACCCATGAACTCTACTACAGGATAGGCTCAACCTAAAGGCACACAAGAGTGGCTGAAGCCATCTTGGTCCTACCAGATGGCCATTATACGACCCTAGGGGGCCGTGCCCAGCAGATGGGGCAACACCTTTGGGGTGGTGAACATTGCTTATGGTGATGGCTGCATAGTACTTTGTGTGTGCGTGTGTACTGGTCACTAGGCAAGTGTTCTGTCCTTTTAGCTACATCCTCCGCCCATTTAAACATTTTTATTTTGAAGAGCTGGGCGTTTGGCCTTGTAGTAGAGTGCTTGCCTAGCATTCATGAAGATTCAGGTTCAATTCTTGGTACCACTTACATAGAAAAAGCCAGAAGTGGTGCTGTGGCTCAAGTGAGAGAGCTCTAGCCTTGAGAAATCCCAAGGACAGCACTCAGGCTCAGAGTTCAAGCCCCAAGACCAGCAACAAAAATTATTTTGAGATAGAGTCTTGCTATGGAACTCAGTTGACCTTCAACTCTTGACCCTCCACCTCTGCGTCCTGAGTAGCTAGAATAACAGGTGTGAGCCACTGGTACCTGGCTCTACTTGTAATTCCTGAATATACTAAAAGCCTGTTGAATTGTACCTTTTTTTTTTTTTTTTGCCAGTCCCGGGCTTGAGCTCAGGGCCTGAGCACTGTCCTTGGACTTTCTCAAGGCTAGAGCTCTACCACTTGAGCCTCAGCACCACTTCCAGCATTTTTTCTATGCATGTGGTACCGAGGAATCAAACCCCGGTCTTCGTGCATGCTAGTCAAGCACTCTACCAGTAGGCCAAACTCCCGACCACGAATTAAACTCCCGACCTTTTTTAAAGGGTATATCACACAGGGGTGAATTATCTCTCAATAAAGCAGTTATTTTCTTTTTAAAAATCACCCTGCCTCCAAAAGCAGAGGCCATGCATAAAGAATGCATTGTTGGGGAAGTCAGGCTCCAGAGAAAGCAGTGCGGGGGATTACTACTGATTCTCATAAGAAACCTGAAAGTTGGGCTGGGAGCGTGGCCTAGTGGTAGAGTGCTTGCCTAGCATGCATGAAACCCTGGGTTCAACTCCTCAGTATCACATGCACAGAAAAAAGCCGGAAGTGGTGCTATGGCTCAAATGGTAGAGCACTAACCTTGAGAAAAACACAAGGACAGTGCCCAGGCCCTGAGTTCAAGCCCCAAGACTAGTAAAAAAAAAAAAAAAATTACAATGAAAATAAAAAAGAAACCTGAAAGTTGAATTTAGCAAAACAATGTTTCCAATGGATTAGATATACAGACACAGTGTTGGGGAGAAGTTGGAAAACATGCTTTTACACTGCAAGTGTATCCTTTCCAGGTTCATCTCCTAGAAACTGCCCAGGTGGAAGGCTGTTTATGGTAGCATTCTTTGTAATAGGCAGACATTTGTCAGCAAAGTAGATTAATAAAACATGACATCTGCATACGGGCGAGTACTAGGAAGTTAAAAGGAATAATTAGAACTAGATGAATTAACAGACAGCTATGCAAAAAGTACTGAGCCAAAAGGTAAACCATAGGAACATGCATAGCTTGTGTGGGTATTTTCTGCATCTGTAGACACAGATATTTTCTGAAAAAAATAATTGTACTGTGTTCCCTGAACAAAGAGTAACAATTTCCACCGAATGTGGTATTATAGATGGCTTGAAGCATAAGTCAGGACGTGTATGAGTAATATGCATGTTCTGGAGCCTTTCATACAAGAGCTTTGAGTATTCTTTGATTTTGTTGTCCAGAGGGGTCCTGGCAGCAATCCCCCCGAGAGAGGAACTTGTCTATTTTATTTTTATTTTTTGCCAGTCCTGGGGCTTGAACTCAGGGTCTGAGCAATGTCCTTGGGCATTCTCGAGGCTAGCCCTCTACCACTTGAGCTACAGCACCACTTCCCACTTTTTCTGTGCATGTGGTACCGAGGAATCAAAACCAGGGCATTGTGCATGCTAGGCGAGCACTCAGCCACTAGACTAGGCTCGGGCCCAAGGAGCCCCTGTATTTCTTGAGCCCTAAAAGCATGTCTTGAGTGATGGTCTCTGGGGAAGCAGCTTTGTGCCTTTACCTCTACCTGTAATGCTAGATTTCTCTTCAAGCAGAAATACAATGTAAATGAGGGTGCAGGCTAGATTCCCAGCAGTTGCACCTCTGAGCAGTGTTTTTGTTTGTTGTCAATCATTGGGCTAGAACTCAGGGCCTCACCACTCTCCCTGACCGTTTTTGCTCAAGGCTAGCACTCTACCATTTTGAGCCACAGATCTATAATATCCCAGCCATTTCGGGGACCCTGAGCCCCCCCCAGCAATAGAGTCACCATGATTCAATAAACTGAGCTAGGAGCCAGTTTAATAGCAGCACAGCAGCTTCTCTCCAGCTTAGGGCTGGTAGAGTAGCCCCGACTGGCAGTGGGGCTGAGCTTTTCAAGGAAAACACCACACACAGATGATAGTCACTGTACTTATAATACCCACAGACTAACAATAACCACAAGGACGAAATCGCACGCAGGAGGTCGTAACCACTCACAGGTGGTCGAACAGGCTAAGCATTTTTACAAAACAACCATTTGGCAACTAAGCCAGCCAGGTTATTACAAGATCCACTTCCCGTTTTCAGGTGGCTAATCGGAGGAAAGAGCCTCATGGATTTTTCCTGCCCTGGCTAGCTTAACCCAGCGATCCTCAGATCTCAGCCTCCTGGGTAGCCAGGATTGCAGGTCTGAGCCACAGCCACCCCCACCCCCTCCCCCAGCTATGATCTTGGTGAGCACCCTGACCCTGGTCCAGGAGGAAAAGGAGAGGGAGCAGGTTGGCAGGCAGAGGGGCAAGGCACGTCGGGCCAATTACTAACCCCATCCCTAGTGTCACCAGTGCAGCTTCCCTAGGCTCAGCCACGCTGTGTGATGGGAAACACTGGGTTCTAATCCTAAGCACAAGGTGCCAGCCCTGAACAGGCGGCCTTAGTTAACCCTCCCACAAGGCCCTGTGCTCACTCCTGTGGGGACCTCCATTTCATTTAAAGGAAACTGGGAGCCACTTGCTCTGTGGGGCCAGACAGCTTCCTCCCTGCTGGGCCCAGGGGATCTTTCCTGAAGCTTTTGGAAAGAACAAGTCGCTGTACTGAGGAACTGAGAGGTGGCACTGCCTGGGGTGTGGTGGGGGGCTTTTCTTGAGTGGCCACAGCAGGGCAGGAGGGGTCCTGGAAGGTGTTCGGGAGTCCAGTCTTGGCTACCCGTGTGTTAACATATAATCCGCGGGCTTAGGAACAGTGTTGAAGGAGCTCCTGCAGAGCTGGGGTGAAAGGGGCGTGGTGAAGCCAGCGGGCGGGGCCTGAGGAAGTGTTGGGGCCAGGGTGAGACCAGAAGGGAGAAGAGCGGGCTGAGGAAAAGGTGAGTCTTGGAAGGAGGAGGAGGAGTGGTGAAGTGAGGCTCGAGAAGCAAGAAGGGTGTGTAAATAGCTGCTGATTAGGAATCTTAGGGACAAAATAAGCGCACGGGCTCCGTGTGATTTTTTATTTGGAATGTATCCAATCTCCAGTTGATTGAATCTGCTAAATATAGATGCAAAGGATAGGCCAAGTATATTGCCTTACCATTTTCTGGCCAAGATTTTCATGGCATCCTCAGATGGATGCTGACTCTGGTGTCTGACTTCTTGAGCCCAGCAGGAGGTTTTTGAGGTTCTGGCAAGTGGTTGTGTTGTGAGCCAGTATTGCTGAGCTTCCTTGCTCAGTAGCCTCCTGCTGGGGGCATAAGCCACAGCTGTAGCTGACCACACCCCTACTGAAGGGCCAATAGATTGTATGAAGCTGCTGTAAACAGTATCCTAACTGCTCCCACTTTTGTTGATACATACTTTCTAGTGTCTTGAGCAAAAGAATCTCAGGACAGTATCCAGGCCCTGAGTTCAAGCCCCAGGACTAGCAAAAATAAAAAGGACAAAAGAGGGGCTGGGAGTCTGGCCTAGTGGTAAAGTGCTTGTCTAGCATACACCGAACATCCAGGTTTGATTCCTCAGTACGACATACATAGAAAAAGCTGGAAGTGGTGCTGTGGCTCAAGTGGCAGAGCTCTAGCCTTGAGAAAGCCCAGTGATAGCCCCAGGACACACAAAGAGAAAGTCCAAAGGGCAGTGTGTTCAAGCCCCAGGACTGGCCAAAAAAAGAACAAAGGAAAGCAGTAATGATGCCAGCAAGGATGGAACTAGAAGCTGGTGCCAGCTGCCTTTGGGCCTATCATGATACTTTTAGGACTACAGCCATTTCTTTGACACAGAGCCAGGTGCCAGGAAGCTGAGTTGGTGTTGGGTCAGATTGAGGTGGCTGCCACCTAGAGCACCCTCTACAGGAGTAAAGCAGTTGTCACATGGTTATCTATGCAGGGACAAGGCTATAGCTCTTCAGAGAGCTGAAGCAAGTCCTCCCCTCCAGGCTGTCACTGGACATGGCTTCCAAGCGCCACCCTTATCCATGACAGCTGTAGAAGCATGGACAAGTCAGTCTGAGTCTCTGGAGAAGGCAGCTTGTCAGCATTCATCTACCAGGTGGATGCTGCAGAGAGAAGACCATCAACCTAGCCTCTCAGGGAGGCCTTCCCTGTGGGAAACACTGGGAAAACATTGGATTTTATACTTGAAGGATGAATTTATGTTATGTGAATTCATCGAAATCTTTTTTTTTTTTGGCCTTTTTTCTTCTGCCAGTCCTGGGGCATGAACACACTGCCCTTTGGACTTTCTCTTTGTGTGTGTGTGTATGTGTGTGTGTCATGGGACTTGAACTCTGGGCCTACGCGCTGTCCCTAAGCGCTTCAGCACCACTTCCGGTTTTCTGGTGGTTAATTGGAAATAAGAGTCTCATGGACTTAAGTGCCCGGGCTGGCTTTGAACCACTATCTTCAGATCTCAGCCTCCTGAGTAGCTAGGATTGCAGGCATGCGCCCAGCTGCCCTTGGGCTTTCTCAAGGAGAGCACTCAACCACTTGAGCTGTAGCACTACTCACTTCTGGTTTTTTCTGTGTATGTGGTACTGAGGAATCAAACTCAGGTCTTCCTGTATGCTAGGCAAGCACTCTACCACTAGGCCACACTCCCAACCCATCAAAGTCTTTTTTTTTTTTCATTGTGTAGCATACGCTAGCCTCAAACTTGATCTTCTTTCATGAGCTCTGACTGCTGGCATTACAAGCTTGCATCACAATGCCTGGTGCTTATGCAAGTCACCTGTGCTTGTGTGTACGTGTGTGTGTGTGTGTGTGTGTGTGTGTGTGTGTGTGAATGTGAATAAATGTGTGCACACCCACACAAGCTCATACACCCACCAGTCCTGGGTGTTGTCTGTGGGCTTTTTTGCTCAAGGCTAATGCTTTACCAGTAGGCCACAGCTCCACCTTTTTTTTTTTTTTTTTTTTTTTTTTGCTTTTTTCTTTTGGTTGTTAATTGACAGTCTCATGGATTTTCCTACCCCAGTAGCTTTACACCTCGATCCTCAAATCTCAGCCTCCTGAGTAGGATTGTAGACATGAGCTACTTGTGCCTGGCTATGCCTGGCTTTTAATCTGCATATTTAAAGAAAAGTGCCAGTGAGCCTGGAGTTTGGCCTAGTGGTAGAGTGCTTGCCTAGCATACATGAAGACCCGGGTTCTATTCCTCAGTACCACATATATTGAAAAAGCGGGAAGTGGCTCAAGTAGTAGAGCTTTAGCCTTGAAGAAAACCCAAGGGTGGTGCTCAGGCCCTGAGTTCATCCCCAGGACTGGCCAAGAAAAAAAAAAATTGTTAGGGAGGCCTTTCTGCCAGGCCTGGTGTTGAACTCCCATCCTCAGACCCGAGTCTGAGTTTAGTGGATGGCCGGCCTCAGCCACAGGTGACTAAGTTGAGACACTCTGATCTCCAGGGAATGACAGGAAAAGCTGCGAGAGGATCTAGGGTTCCATAGATGTTAGCCCAGGAGCTCGGGCTCAGTGCCTGGACCCTGAGTTCAGATAACAGACCAACAGGAGGAGGAGGAGGAGGACGAGGAAGAGGAAGAGGAAGAAGAGGAGGAGGAGGAGGAGGGGGTGGGAGGAGGAGGAAAAGGAGGAGGAGGAAGAAAAAAAACACAACACTTTCTAAGGAAGTGGGGCTGTGGCTCGAGGGGTAGGGAAGTAACCTTGAGCTGAAGAGCTCAGAGACAGCACCCAGGCCCATGTTCAAGCCCCATGACCCCCCACACACACAAAGTGTCAGTGGCACATTCCTATAAGTTATTTGGGAGGCTGAGAACAGATAGATCATAGTTCAAGGCCAGCCCGGGCAACAAATTGGTGGGATCTCTTGTCAGCCTATTCCTGGGCATGGTGGAATGTTCCTGTTGTCCTGAGCTAAGTAGGAGGCTGAGAGTGGGAGAATGATTTTTCCAGGCTAACACAGGCAGACCAGATCTGAAAAGAAGCTGGACACAGTGGCATCTGCCTGTCGTTGCAGATAAGATAGAAACCTAAAATAGGCAGACCGAGTTCCTGATACCCAAGGGCAGGAAGCAAGGCCTTATCTCAAAAAATAGCACAAAAAAGGCTGGCGGCTCAGCTCAGCCCTAAAGCACCTGCCTGGCAGGGCTGGAAGAGTGGCCTAGTGCCAGCATGCTTGCCTAGCACGCACAAAGCCCTGGGTTCGATTCCCTGGAACCACATACACAGAAAAAGATGGTAGAGTGCTAACCTTGAGCCAAAACGTCCAAGGACAGTGCCCAGGTCCTGAGTTCAAGCCCCAGGACTGGCAAGCACCTGCCTGGCGAGCATAAGGCCCTGAGTTCAAACCCCAATACAGCCAGAAAAAAGAGGAAAACAATTGAACAAAGGACCAGCTCTGCTGAAAACATTTTTCTGGTAGTAAATATGAGCTTCACAAAAATTAAGCTTCCAGAGATAGGACCATTTTCTTCCGGTGGAACGGAAGGCCCCTGGGGACTGCCAGGAATGGGGACAGGACCACTTCCTTCTCCACAGCACCATCACCAACCAAGCGCCATGCTGGGAAATCCTGTGACAAGGGCTGGAACCTTGTCTCTGGGGACAGGAGCTCTACACAGCCCCACAGGCTCCATCTGCGGTCCAGGACTTTCCCCAGCCCTCACTGCCCCCCGGTTGTAATTCCAGGTACCTAAAGCCAGACGTGGACAAGAAATCCAAGCACAAGACAGCCGTGAAGAAGAAAACCCTGAACCCAGAGTTCAACGAGGTACCAGGGCTGCCGTGGCTTCATGAGGGCTTTCTGACTCCCTCGGGAGGGGGGGGTGGCAAGAAAGGGGTGAACAGCCCATAGAATAGCCTCCACACAGAAGGGGATGTGGTGGTATGGGTGGGGAGTTGCTGCAAGGTTCCACCCTGCCAGTGCGGGGATCTGAGGAGAGGCAGGAGCGTTCTTAGGACAGCCTGAGCCACAGCTAGCAGAGCCACAAAGCAAAGCTAGCCCAGGATGAGTAGCACAGAGCCGGCATAGGGGCTCACAGAGCTGCCAAGGACAGCTTCAGGGGCGGAGGAGATGGGGACCCTGGCTGAACTCTCGGGTAAAAGGAAGGAATGGGGGAGAGCACACCATTGTCCAGCCCCGTGCCTGCCCACCTCCACCGGTCCCTGTCCTCACCCCACTGCAGAGCGCCCCCTGTGGGCCTGGCCCTCACACCACCCTCTGCCCAGCAGGAGTTCTGCTATGAGATCAAGCATGGGGATCTGGCCAAGAAGACCCTAGAGGTGACAGTTTGGGATTATGACATTGGAAAATCCAATGACTTCATCGGTGAGAGGACGATGGGAATGGTTTCGTCGTGTGCGTGTCCTGGGCCTGGCCCTCCTTGGTGGTCTCTAGGGACGCCTGGTGCTCTGGACCATTTGTCCTCAGTGTAAGGTGTTCCATTGTCCTGGGTTGTCCCATGTGACAAGTGACAGGTGCACAGAGTGAGGGCTTAAGAGGCCACATGGAAGCCTGGGAGAGGGTGTGAGGGGACATGATGGTTAAAGCCTGGGGCTAGATCTGAGCCCATGTGGTTGTAACACAGTAGCCTGCCATGGCCCTACTCTTTCTTTTCCCCTACCTTTAGTACTAGGATGGGAACTCAGGGCCTAGCACTCTGCAGGCAGGTGCTTTAGCACTCACGCCATGCCTCTAGCACTTTGTCCAGAGTGGCCTCAGATCGTGGTCCTCTCCTCGCACATGGCGAGCATTACAGAAGTGTATTCTTTATTTGGTTTGCGGAGATGGAGCTTCGTTTTTTGCCTTGCTGGCCTCAAATTATGATTCTCCCAATCTGTGCCTTCTAAGTAGCTGATAGTACAGAATGAGCCATCCCACCCAGCCTCCTCTCCCTTTTCTGGCCCCCATTCCTCAGCCACCTGCCACTCCACTTTCCGAGCTCTGTCCCCATTCTAATAGGCAGAGTGGGACCTGCGGTAGGGCAGGCGTGGAGACAGTATGGCAGAGCCTGGCTGGGCAGGGGAGAGCATAACTCCTTGCAGACTTTGGGAGAGAACCTCCCAGCGCCCCTGGTCACCAAGGTCTGGCCCTCCCCGCCCCCCCTGCAGGCGGTGTGGTCCTGGGCATCAACGCCAAGGGCGAACGCCTGAAGCACTGGTTCGACTGCCTGAAGAACAAGGACAAGCGGATCGAGCGCTGGCACACACTCACCAACGAACTCCCGGGAGCAGCGCTCAGTGACTGACTGGCCCTCCACCCCGCGGCCACACAGGCCTGGCCTGGGCTTCCTCAGCTGCCACCAAGGGCTGTGGCCCCAACGCTGGGCAACCTTCAGAACACATGCTCAGAGTCACTGCAGCTCCATGGCCTGGAGGACACAGTGCTCAGCCACTCAGAGGGAGGGGACAGGGACGCCAGAGCCCTGGAGTCCAGGACAGCCAGTGGTGGGAGGAGCCCGAGGCCTCCGCCACAGCACTGCCTGGGACTGGCTGAGCTCTGTGCTCTGTGGTGCCAAAGAGCAGAGGAGGGAGGGGGCAGGCTCAAGACAGGACTCGAGGGAGAAGGCACATCCGTTTCCCTTGCACTGAGGGCAGATACAAGGCCTGGGAGCCAAGTACAGCTCCAAAGGCTCCAGTGGACAGGATCTGCAGGTCTCAGAGAGGGGAAGTGAGCCCTCTGTCTCAGGAGAGCTGAGTGCCAGCCTCCACCACAGAGGGTGACGACCACCGGAACAGCTGGCCCCTGCAAGTGCTGTGGTTACTGCAGGACTGCTGAAAGGTAGGGAAGGGTTCCTGGAGGAGGCTGTGCTCAGCCGGGTCTTAAAGCATGCTCAAGGCTGTAGGCAAAGGAAAAGGAGTAGGAAGGTGTGTTGTCTTGGGGGTCACACCAGAGAACAGCACTCGAATCTTTCTGTCCTCAGCTACAAAAGAAAAAAGCATTCCTTCTAACCTCCATGCCCGTTTCCTATCCCTCTGGGCCCAAGTTGGTGTCAGGCACCTTCCTGGGTACCCAGGGCACTCTGTCCTAAGGTGGCCACCATGTCCCTTTCAGGATTATCAGTGACAGTCCAGGATCTTGTTTTCAGAAGACCTGGGGGACTGCCTCTCCTGCCAAGAACTAGGGAAAAGAGACCCTGCCATGACAGCCAGTCTCTCCAGGAAAGGGTGGTGGCTGGGTGCAAGGCCAAGCCAGGCCCACAGCCCCAGTCTTCAGAAACATTGGATAAACAAATGCAGAACCAAGGCGTTTCAATCCATTCCTGCATGACAGAGCTCTGCATGCCGAGGAGGGGCCCCAGCACGGCCGGAACCAGGACCCATGGCCTCCCGGAGATAGAATCCCAACTTATTCTCAGGCTTTTTCTAGTTGGCAGGGAAAGCAGATTTCCAACCCTCACACCCCTGGCACTCTTGCTGTGCATGGGGAGGGGGTCTCCACCCTGACTGAGTCTTACCTTGTGTTTGCGGGGGCAGCAGGCACTATCAGCTTGGTGGAAAAAGTATGATAACTGGCTAAGGCCACACTGCTGGAAGAGTCTGTTTGGTGAGGACTTTCCAGGACCTTGCCTCCTGGCATGGTCTGTTCCACAGTGGAGCCATGGGTCTTATCCTCTTAATTGGCTTTGACATCGTCCTGCCACTTTGGAGTTCAACTATGGTCAAGGAGCTTGAGGAAAGGGCCTTCTTCTATGCTCACAGCTAGAATGGGGAAGGTCTAGAAGCCTAAAGAGGGAGGTGGCTAACATTTAAGGGACCCTGTGTATGGGTAAGCCCTGTAGTCCTCAGCTTGTGTGTGACAGCCAGTTCAAGGACTGAGCCCCACCAAGGATGACTTTCTAATAAGACACGTGGAGAAATGGGGTTCAGCAGAGACAAGCCAGGATTCCTAGATCCTAGTACCCAATTCAGGGCTCTCCACCAGGATGTACAGGAGTAAAAAAGATGGTTGTGAAAGATGGTCCTTGCTGACCATGGGACAGTGAGGAGCTGAAACTTCTGATCAGCTAGCTCAGGTGTAAAATGGGGAGCCTAGCAGGAACCCCTAGGAGTGGTGAGACTTTCCCTCGGGTCCTGAGACTACTCTTAAGGCTATTTGTGCACATTACATTTAAGAAAACGCTGTGAGGAGCTGCAGAATCGGCTCTGCTTTTGATGAGCATCTTTCCTTGGGCCCATTACTCTCAATGCTTCTCCTCCACACACACACAAAAAAAAGAAAAAAAGAAGTCCAAAATCATTCCAAAGTCTGGTGTCAGTAATTAGTTCTCTGCCCTGCCCACTGCTACCACCAGACAACCCCAGCCGTCTTCCAGCCCTGAGGCAGTAACCTCCTGACCTCTAGTGGTGAGAAGGAGGAACTGCACCTCACCGGCCGAGAGGGTCGTGCATGTCCTGCCCTTTGTCCTGTCTCAAACCGAGCCAACCTCCCGATGCATGGACTCTGGCTGTCGTCGACGCAGACTCTCGTGCACTGCTTAACACCGTTTTGCTACCATGTGACAGCTGCAGAAACTGTCCTCAAACTGCAGCCTCACAACAAAAATTTTGTACTTTTCGTCTGGCCTTCCCAAAGGTGTCCTTTTTAAGTCTTATTAATATTTATAATGGCATATAATCCAAAGTAAACAGAAACATCATATTGCAACATTGATGTGCGAGATTCATTCTAACAGATTTGGATGAGTGGATGGGGCTTTCCTCTTCACGAAGAACCCACTGGAGGCATGTTCCCTTTACATTTGGGAAAACTGAGGCTGGAGGAAGTGAACATGTGTAATTGATATTGGCAAAACCCATACTCCAACCTCATCGGATTTTGCACAACCAGACCAGTAGACCTATTGGCACCTGCATGTGTGCCCTGCCCACAAACGACGAAATGTGGGAAGGTAGCAAGCAAAAAGAATGGACAGAAAAGTAAAGATATGAATAAAAGTGATTCCTGGGGGCACCAGCAGGAGAGGGTGTTCAGGCCTGAGAATGAGGAGGAATTGTGGGGATTCGTGGGATAGTGAAGGTGGCCCAGGAGCACAGTCTGTCATCTTCAACTGCTTGGAAAGCAGAGAGGGAGTACTACTTTAGGTCAGCCGAGCTGACCTAGTCTCAATAACTGGGTGCAGTGGTGTGCACCTGACATCCCCAGAAACACAGGAAAGCCTAAGGAGGACCACAGCTAGGGCTGGCCCCAGGCGCAAAGCAAGACCTTACTTCAAAAATAGTCAGTGGGTGGCCAGGAGTTTGGCCTAGTGGTGGAGTGCATGCCTAGCATGCACGAAGACCCTGGTTTGATTCCTCGGTACCACATACATAGAATAGAGCTGGAAGTGGTGCTGAGTCTCCAATAGTAGAGCTCTACCCTTGAGAAAGTCCAAGGACAGTGCTCAGGCCCTGAGCTCAAGCCCAGGACTGGCCAAAAACAAAAAAGTCATTGGGCAATAGTCAAAGTGGCTGGAGATGTGATTGAAATGGCACACACCCCCTTTGCAGGTGTGAGACTGAGTACTCCAGCACTGGAAACCACTATTTTGTGTGTGGGAGGGAATAAAATCAGGTGGGACTGGTACCATGATACATACCTGAAATCCCAGGCAGGAGGCTCCCGATTTCGATAGCAAGACCCTGTTCAAAAAATAAAAGCAGAAAAGGTCCTTATATGGATCAGGTGGGCTTGCAGAAGGTTAGCTTTGTTACTTTTTTTGGTAGTAGTAGGGTTTGAACTCAAGGCTGGGCACTTTTGAGAAAATGCCAGCTAAACCCCTCAAAAGCCTGGAACAATCAAGACTTCAGTGCCACTGTACCAAGCCACGGAGCCTCCCTTTTTAAGTTTGAGACTCCCATCTTTACCTCTCAAGGTGACAGGGTGACCTATGCAATGACCTGGAAGAAATTCAAGAGGGACCTGTGCAGACATCTGAGGAAGAATGCTCTAGGCATTGGCTTGGTGTGGCTGGAGATATCAAGGCCAGTGTGTTTCAAACAGTGAGGGTCAGGAAGGGTGGTAGATCAGGGCACAGGGCACAGGGCCAGGCCAGAGGGGTTTCAAAAGCTAGGTATGGTTCTAAGAGGCATCCTGCTGGAGATACAGCCTGTAATCTGGACACACAGTCTGAAGGTCCTCATTGGGTGTGACAAGAGTCCCAGTAGCAAAACCGAGGTACTATATCCCCACCAGTCCCGATGCTTCATGATTCTGGTGGAAGGTCTGGCTGCCTACTTTCCTTAGCAACCACCTGTGTGCCACTGCGTTTCCCAGGCTTCCAGCCCATTCTCTGAACTACCCAATACCCTGGGAGTGCATTTCTCAGACCTGCCTAGAACACTGATGTCACCTGGACAGATCCTGTGTCACCACTTTGCATGCCAACTTCTCCCACATAGTCCTACTGACCCTTCTGCATGGCATGTCCCAAAGCATCTGACATACTTGCTTATTCCTTTCCTTAACCCCCCCCCACTTCAAGATAGCAGAAACCATATCTGTCAAATCAACCCTATCAGCTCCAGAGCTGAAACCACAGTTGCGCACAGAACAGGCCTGCCTGCAGCACGAATTTCTGGAACAAGTGGATGAAAGCTGCTGGCCAGACATTTGCAGAGAGCTAACCCTGGGTGTCTGGGGCAATGGTCTTGATGGTGTTGGGCCCAAGCCCTCAAAAAGTTCCCCAACCTGGATGGAATACAGGAGCACTGGCTTAACCCTTAAAGACTGTCATTAAAAAGGGGGAAAAGGGCTGGGAGTTTAGCCTAGTGGTAGAGTGCTTGCCTAGCATGCACAAAGACTTGGGTTTGATTCTTTCATACCACATACATAGAAAAAAAAAGCCAGAAATGGATCCTGTGGTTCAAGTGGTAGAGCTCTAGCTTTGAGAAAACCCAAGGACAATGCTCATGCCCTGAGTTCAAGGACCAGGATTGGCAAAAAGAAAAAGGGGGGGGGAGAGCAGGAGCCAAGTGCTGGCTGGTGGCTCATGTCTGCAATCCTAGCTATACACAGAAGAATGAGATCTGAAGATCCCGGTGCAAAGCCAGCACAAAAAGAAAAGTCCTGCAGAGTGCAATGGCTCACCTAGCAATCCTAGCTACTCAGGAGGCTTGAGAGCTGAGGATCATGGTTCAAAGCCAGCCCAGGCACAAAAGACCATGAGACTCTTATCTCCAATTAATCAGTAAATGGGAAGTGGCGCTGTGGCTCAGGGGGTAGAGCTGAAGAGCTCAGACACAGTGCCCAGGCATTCAAGCCCCATGACCAACAACAACAACAAAAAATTCCAAGACTCCTATCTCCAATTCACCAGCAAAAAGGCAGAAACAGCTATGGCTTAAGTGGTATAGTTTTCACCAGCCTTGAGCAAAAAAGCTAAGGGAGAGCATGACCCGGCACACAATGAGGAAGAAAATCTCTTATTGGGAGATGCGGTGCTGGAGCTATGCTGTGGCACCTCATAGGGCTGGTGAGCCAAATGGCCTCCCCAGAATCAACTCTACAGAAAGCAGAGAAAGCATTCTGGATTCTCCCCTGCAGGGCTTCTGAACCCTCCTGGACCCCCTCCTCTCTCTGCCAGCTCATAGGCTCTTTTGTTAACAGCCTGAGATATAACTAATACATGCATATATGTTTGTATCAATGAAGAAACATGCCCACACCTCCGCCTCCCAGTTCCCTTGGAGGAGGGGTTAAGAGATGCAACCTCGGGGCCGGGAGTTTGGCCTAGTGGTAGAGTGCTTGCCTAGCATGTACGAGGACCTGGGTTCGATTCCTCAGTACCACATATATAGACAAAAGCTAGAAGTGGTGCTGAGGCTCAAGTGGTAGAGCGCTAGCCTTGAGAAAGTCCAAGGACAGAGTTCATGCCCTGAGCTCAAGCCCAGGACTGGCAAAAAATAAAAAATAAAAAAAAAATTCACTGTTAAAAGAGATGCAACCCCAGCCTATTTTGAACTTCATAACGGAATGTTTTGTTATCAACACCATGCTGTACATCTCCAGAATAAATTCATCAGCAGAAAGGACACTATCTACCATTTTCTCACAAGTACTACTGTAATCTCTGCTTTGAAAAGTCTGATTATCACAAATCCCTCATACAAATGGAGCCATGCCTTGTCTGTCCTCCTGTGACTGGCTTAGTTCATTAGTATAATTTCCTCCATGTCCATCTACACTGTGACAAAAGGCAATGCTTTTTCCCAAGCGGAATGACTTTCATTCAGCACAACTGCTCTTCCCGTTTCCATTCATGGCACTGGGTTTATGGTAGCTTGTCTGGGTGTGGGTCCAACACCACGTGAACCCAGTGCCCCAGACACACACGGTTTGGCTCTTCTCCCCTCCTCCCACCCCCACCCAGCAGTAAAAAGCTCAGGGAACAACAACAACAAAAAAAAACCTATGGCTGGAGACATGCGTCACACACACCGCTTTCACACCAAGTCCCCAAGTCAGCAGCAAAAGATAACTACCATCCACAGAAACAAAGGGACAGATGCCAGTGTCCTACTACCCACATACATCTAATAACAAATAATCAACAGCCAATCACTAAAAACAGATCAAATCAACATGGGAATGACACAATGACTCACAGAACGGGCGATCTCCATGTGCCCTCCAAAGGCTCAAGGGTCATGTAGCCATTACTTTAACTTTCAGCCTCGGGATTTGAACTCAGGGCTTTTGTGCTGGTTTGGTTTTTGTCAGTTGTGGGGCTTGCGCTCTGGGCCTGAGCTCTTCAGCTCACCCTACTCCTAGAGCCACAGCGCCACTTTTCTGGTGGTTAGTCTCTGTCTTTAGTGCCTGGACTGGCTTTGAACCACAATCCTCAGATCTCCCCCTGCCTCCTCAGTAGCTACGATTATAGGTGTGCTCCACTGCACCCAGCTATTTTTGTTTTGTTCTTATCACAGCTAGCGCTCTATTCCACTCAAGCCTGAATCCATCCAGTCTGCTGGTGTTCCTGGTCTTCTCTGGAGATGCCAGGATAGTTTCAAGCCTCAGTCCTCAGGATCTCAGCCTCGTAAGTACCTAGGATTACAGGGGTGAACCAACAATGCCTAACTAGCAATTTCCTTTCTCATTACTGGTGGTTATCAGCCTTGAGCTCTTTTGTACTCAAGGCTAGCACTCTACCACTTTGACCCACAAGCTCTACTTCGTTTTTGAGTAGTTAACTGAAGATAAGAGTTTTACAGGTACTTTCCTGCCCACACTGGCCTCTACCCACTATCCTCAGATCTCAGCTTCCTGAGTAGATTACAAGTATGAGCACTCTGCCTGTACTTACTTTGTTTGTGCTTGCTAGTACTAGGACTTGAACTCTAGGCCTTGCATACTTGTAAACTTTCCTGCTCACAGTTGGCACTGTACCATGAACCAGTCTAGCTATTTACTAATGGAACTAAGTCTCGCAGATTTTTCTACGCCTACCTCTCAGTCACCTGAATAGCTAGGATTAGACGTGAACCACCAGTGCCCAACTAAAGTTTTCAGTATTTTTATCATATCATGCACAAAACAGATTCTGCCTAATCCTAGAACTAGATGATAGGAAAAACAAAGGATTCATGATCTTGTAACAGATCTTTTCTTTTTGGGACAAGGTCAAATTGTGCAAAGCCTTCTGAATGACAAACACTTAACACAGGCCCAACAGTTACTTCAAAGGAAAGCTAGTGCTTGCCTAACATGCCTGAGGTTCTGGATGTGAGAGCACCCATGCTGTTAGGAGGGTAAAAAAAAAAAAATCGGGCTGGGAGTTTGGCCTAGTGGTTAAAGTGCTTGCCTAGCATGCATGAAGACCTGGGTTCGATTCCTCGGTACCACATACATAGAAAAAAGCCAAAAATGGTGCTGAGGCTCAGGGCTAGAGCTCTAGCCTTGAGAAAGTCCAAGGACAGTGCTCAGGCCCTGAGCTCAAGCCCACGACTGGCAAAAAAAAAAAAAAAAAAATCATTAAGTTGGGTGCAGCAGCTCACACCTGTAATCCTAGCTACTCAGGAGGCTGAGATCTGAGGATCAAGGTTCAAAGCCAGCCCGGGCACAAAAAAACTTGAGATTTATCTCCAATTAACACCTAGAAAATGGGAAGTGAGGCTTGGCTCAAGGGTAGAGTGGTAGCCTTGAACTGAAAAGCTCAGGGACAGTTCTCAGGCCCAGAGTTCAAGACCCATAATCCACCAAAAAAAAAAAAAAATCATTATTAAGACACAGAATGACAGGAGAATTTACAAGTCCAAAAGCAGACTCTTCCTAAAACAACACCTTCTGTATATAAGAAAAGGTCCACCAAACCAAAACAACCAAGTGGTATTTAATAAATATTCAACATATTAAAAAGTCATCAGGGAAATTAAATCAGGCCCCAGGTCTCAAATTAACGTTTATACATATAACAGAATGTCTGTGACTAAACACACACTAAATGGCACAAATGTGGAGCAGCTGGAGCTCTGGAATGTTAGGGCTTGTAGGAAAGGGTGCAACCACACTGGAAAACTTCCAGTGACCACTGATGCTGAGCACTACCCCCCCTCCCACCACCCACTTAATTCCTTTAATATCCATACAACATAAATGCACAGCAACACATGTCCGAAAATGGGGCATGTGTGTGCGTGTGTGTGTGTGTGTGTGTGTGTGTGTGTGTGTGTGTGTGTGTGTGTGTGTGTGTGTGTGTGTGTGTGTACGCGTGTGCCTGTTGGTCCTGGGGTTTTGAACTCTGGGCCTTGGCACTCTGAGCTTTCTGCTCAAGGTTAGTGCTCTACTGCTTGAGCCATACTTCTACTTCTGGGTTTTCTTTTTAGCCACCAGTGCCCAATCTGTTCATTTATTTCAACAGAATAACCCATTAATGCAACAGACTAACAGCCACAAAAACACACTGACATGGGGCCAGGAGTTTGGCCCAGTGGTATAGTGCTTGCCTAGCATGCATGAAGCCCTGGGTTAGATTCCTCTGTACCACACACCCACACCGAAGTTATTGGTGCTGTAGCTCAAGTGGTAGAATGCTAGCCTTGAACACAGAAAACTCAAAGTGGCCCAAAGTTCAAGCCCCAGAACCAGCAACAAAAAGCACACACACAGGCATGCACACACACACATGTGCATGCCCCCAACCCCCCCAAAAAATATTGTAACTGAACTTCCATCAAGCTCAAAGACAGGCAAAACAATTGGTAGTAATCGCAAAACACCAGACCCCATTTTACAGGGCAAAGGGGAAGTCAGACCCGAGGATCATCAGTTCTAGGATGCTGGGACTTTTTATTCTGTTCTTGCTTTTCTGAGGCATGCTTGGGCTATGTCCCGCAGAAATGAGGAAGGCTCCCAACCCAAGTTGCCACTTCTTAACTATTTTAGTTTCCATCTGCTTGTCCTTTTTTTGTTCTGACACTGGAGGGCTTGAGCTCAAGGCCTATTGCTCTGATTTTACTCATGGCCAGAACTTACTGGAGGCTTGGGCTTTGTTCCAGACTAGCTAGTGCTATACCACAGCTCCATTTCCAGCTTTATCTGAGCATTTAATTGGAGGTTGTCTCTCAGACTTTCCTGCCTGGGCTGGCTCCAAACTGTGATCCTCAGATTATCTGCTCTGAATAAGCATAATTAGACCTACTCTTTCCTTTCTAAAATCATTTTATTAGAGAAATGAAATGGGCTAATTGTAAAAATAAACCAGAATTTCATTGTCTCTACCCAGAAACAATGGTTACTCTCCAGACCAGCAACTGTTCTTACAACTTACCTCCTGAAGACACCTCTAGTTTTAGCTTTTTGCTAGTTAACTGACGATCTCACTGGGTGTCTGGCCTGGGTAGCTTTCAGAGAAATCCTCAGATCTCAAGTCTATTGAGTAGCTATGATTACGGAAGTATGAGCTTTTACATTCTTCTTAATGGCTAAACACGTACCTTAAGCTCATCATTTTTGAGATGGGGTCTCCTATCTGGGCCAGTCTGGACTGATTCTATTTGTGCTTCCTCGCATTGTTGGGATGATACAAATGGACCATTGTGGCCTGCATTTGGCCAAGTTGAAATCTCTAAAAAAATTTAACTGACAGGCTCAGAAACTGCAATCTTTAGATCACTGCTTTCCAAGGAACTGGGAATACAAGATTGAGCTACCACACCCCTTTTCTTCTTTTGTCCTTAAATTTGGTATTTACACCAGTCATGGTAACAAATGCTATTTTTACCAGGCTTGAACTCAAGGCCTGCTTGGGCTTTCTCAAGACTAGCATTCTACCAATTAAGCAACAGCATCACTTCCAGCATTTTCTGTGTATCTGCTACCAAGGAATCTATCCCATGGCTTCGTGTATGTTAGGCAAGCACTCATACCACTAGGCCACACTCCCGCCTGTTCTTAAATTTATATTGAAACCAAATTCTAAGAAAAGTTGGTATCCATAATGACTATAGATGTTGCATTGTTGCAGAAGGCAACTTGGGTGCTGAAACTGAGTCAAACTAATCAATCCTTAAGCAACACAAATATCTGTGGAAGACCTGTAAATCAGCTACAGCTCAGAAGCGTGAATGCCCAAGAAATGATGCAAGCTGCTGCCTAACTAGAAAATCTCTAAAGATAAATCAAACCAGGGAAAACACTGTTCCTAAACATGATTCACCCTGCCAAGCTGTACAAGTACACAAAGAACCTTTGGGAATCTAGAAAGCTAACATCAAAGAGCATGTTATCTTCAAAGAAAATCAATTTCCTGCCCTTCCTTAGGCCTGTACCTACATCTAAAACATTGAGCAGATTATGAGAGCCCATAAAGCATAGTCTTCAAAGCAGGTTGCTTTTTTTGGGGGGGAAAGGGGGAAAGGTCATGGGGCTTGAACTCACACCTGGGCACTGAGAACTGGTTTTGTTTTGCTGGTTTTTTTTTTTTTTTTTTTTTTTTTGCCAATCTCGGGTCTTGAACTCAGGGCCTGAGCCCTGTCCTTGGGTTTTCTCAAGGTTAAAGCTCTACCACTTGAGCCACAGCACCACTTTTGGCTTTTTTCTATGTATGTGGTACCGAGGAATTGAACCCAGGTCTTCATGCATGCTGGGCAAGCACTCTACCACTAGGCCAAACTCCTGGCCCCTACTTTGACATTTTTGAGTAACTAGCTATTTAGAGATGTTTCATGGACATTCCTGCCCAGACTGGCTTTGAGCTGCAATCCTCAGATCCCAGCCTTCAGAATAGCTAGGATTACTGGTATGAGCCATCAGTGCCCAGCACAGTTAAATTAGCACTCCTATTTCCACCAAGCACGGATAGCTCACAGCTACATTCTCTCAGGAGTTGAAGAACTAAGGCAGAAGTCACAAGTGTGACAAGTGTGAACTACCACGGCTGAGCTCACATCTTTCAAGTTCATGCATCAGGCAGTATTCGGTATGGCACAGTCTAAAAACTCTTGCCTCCTGTGAATGGTTTAAAATTCTGCCACGGGCACTTGTGGTCCACACTTACAATCCTAGCTACTGAGACAATGACACTGAGAACTGAGGACCAACAAGAAGCCAGAAGTGGAGCTCTGGCTCAAGTGCTAAAGCACTGCCTTGAAACAAAAACTAAGGGAATATGGCCAGGGCCTGAGTTCAAGCCTTGTAATACATAAATTTATCAAGCTCTTCAAATTTTGACCTTAAATGGCTATATACAACTGTCTCCAACTATGTGGTGAAAAGATAGTCTTGGGCTGGGAGTTTGGCCTAGTATAGAGTGCTTGCCTAGCATGCATGAAGACTGGGGTTCGATTCCTCGGTATCACATACATAGAAAAAAGCCGTAAGTGGTGCTGTGGCTCAAGTGGTAGAGCTCCAGCATTGAGAAAGCCCAAGACTGGTACAAAAAAAAAAAAAGACCCACACACAAAAAGAGACCATCATACTTCAAATGCATAACCAAAGATAAAACCCACTCTTTGCTAAGATTTCCTATCTGGACTATACTTTTGTCTGTCACTTAAAAAGTCAAATGTGGAAAAGTAGTACTTACCAACTGAATAATGTTTCCTTCCAGTTCCCATGGAAGAAAACATTTTCTGACATGCAGAAATCTGTACATTACACACACAAAACACAAATAAACAGAAATGATTAAGGTATTACCACAGCAATCTCATGTAACAGTTGGAAAGAACTTGTCCAAAAGTAAACTGGCAATGCAAGCTTCAGATATTCATCCATGTTAACATAAGATCAGCATACAAAACAAAGCAAATATCTATATAATGATACATGAACTACGTCTGGAAGAAACTACACACGTATCCGTTTCTGGTAAGAAGGAACACTGGGAATGGACTTTAATTCAGCCTAATTGGTTGTACCCAAAACTCCATGGTAAAATGATTCATAATTACACCTGTGTTAAATACACATTATACTTTAATGATTAACATAAATACTGTGTTTACTGGGTTGGAAAACAGGATGGCTTAGATTACTCAGTATTCTTCACAACCAGATTACAAGCAATGTCTTGTTTTGTTTTGTTTTTCCAAAACATACATCTTTGGGAAACAAATGATTTTTGGAAAGGGGTGTATATCTTTTCACATTCAGACAAACATAATACTGTCAATATGTTTGGACTAGAGATTTTATTTTAGAAGTATAAAGGATGGAGGCGCAATGTATTTGGCATTTTTCATTTAGGTTTGTTTTATTTAAGTTTAATGTTAATTCCATGCTGTGTTTCAGTAAGAACAATACAGATTCTGTATCTGTGGCTCCAGTCAGATATCCAGTAGTACAAATTAGCTTCAAGTTACACATACTGAACAAAAGAGGTTGAGCGAGCGAAGGACAGGAAGGGAGGAGGGGAGGGAAGGAAGAAGAAGGGAAGGCAGGGGAGAGGGAAGGAGAAGAAACAAAGAACTGAACACGCATGCAGGCTTCTCCATATCACCTTCAATGCTAACCTGCTTCGGAGGGAGAGAAAAAGTAGGCAAGAATGAGTAGCCACGGATTGTTGAACTGTTTACCAGCACTCACTTTTCAGCCAACACTTCAGCAGAGTTTGAAACACTTTTTACAGCAAAACCATTGCAACAAACTCCCCCCAAAACAATCTTTAACCACTTCAAGTTCACACCCAATTCAATTTAAACACTGGTATAAAATTCTATTTAAACAATTAGAAAAAGGAAAAATGATTCACATATGCCTCTACAGTGTGATCAATCTCTTTGTTAAGACGCATCACCTAGAAGTCTAATGGCTTTCAAATGTCATTTCCATTTCTAATGATCTTGCCACATCTGGCATGGAGACAATACAGTAATGCTGAAAAAGCCTCTACACAGTCCTGTTAGTGTCTTAAAGAACCTAAAAGCTGGGACCAGTAAAATCCACAGAAATTCACTCTTGCCTTTAAGAACTTTTGAAAACTGTTTAAAAAAAAAAAAAAAAAAAAAAAAAACAACAGGGCAGGAACCTAAATTCTGAGACCAAATGTGAAAGTCAGATTTCGTGGTTCTCAGTGACAATGGGGACCTTCCAAGGGGCGGGGTGGGGAGGAGTGGGGTGGTCAGAGATGGTTTCTCTTGTTGGCTTTTATGTCTCACTGATTTTCATCTTCCACATCCTGCAGCGCTTCCTTATTCTGCTCTTCACCTACAAGAAGAAAGAAAATTCTATCAGAAGTGACCATTAAGCTACTGTACTCATAAAATTGTTCCAAATGCATGAAGGTTTTTTCTGCTGGCCAAATTGCTATTAAATATAGACAGGCAAAGGGCTTCAACCATCCTTGACATCTGAGATGCTTAAACCAAAGTGGCTGCTGCTCATCACAACCCTGATATATATCAAGTCCAAAACCAAAAACTGATGCACAACGTCAATGATGTTTAAGCTAAAGCAGCTCGTAAAAGTACACAGCCAAAGTAACCATATTCTTAAAATGATTTTTCAGGCTTTCATGTAGATCCTGGATCAGATACCCTTTTCAATAACCTCTTCAAAAATTAAGTTTCTGGTTTCTTTAAACAAAAATCTAATTTACTTACAAGCTCATTATCAGATATGCTTCAATAAAAAAATGAACTGACGAGTAAAATGCACCATGGGAGTTTCTGTGTTCTGTTGTTGC
Source organism: Megascapheus bottae (assembly GCF_031878675.1). Classification (NCBI taxonomy): domain Eukaryota; kingdom Metazoa; phylum Chordata; class Mammalia; order Rodentia; family Geomyidae; genus Megascapheus; species Megascapheus bottae. The sequence goes on along the minus strand of NC_143525.1, from coordinate 27,713,944 downwards.
AAATGAATGTTTAATATTTTGTTTTGTTGGCCTATCATACATCAAACTCTAAACCAGATTCCTCACTGAAACAGCCTTCTCAAAGTAAACCAGACCACTGAGGTTATTAAAGAGCATTTGGACCAGTTTTCTCATGCTATCTGTTTACCCTTTGAACATAACAAGTAAATAACCTAGGGAATATCAACTGCACTAAGGCATGCAACAAAAAGCCAGTCTCTGGAGGGTCTTCTACCTGTTAAGAAGCATTAATCAAATCAGCCGAAATGAAGCATGCAAAAAGCCTTTGCTAAAAAAAAAAATAACAGGTAAACATCATCTTCTTTCTTGTACTTTCACTATACTTATAATTCCTTGTAGTTATTAGTTTGAATCAAAATAAATCAATTTAACCAGGAGCTGGGAGTATAGCTCAAAGTTAGTATATTTAGCATGTGCAAGGCTCTGGGTTTCATCCCTAGTACTGCGTAAAATGTAATACACATACACAATAAGTGCTAAACCATAAATTTAAGAAAAATTGAAAAATAAACCCAACAACCATACACATTCAAATAGGATGGGCTTTAACTCAAGACTGGCTTCCTACAAATGTGAAACATACTGAGGCCAGCTTTTAAGCAATCTTAAGTATCTTGGTATAACAAGCAGAAAATGTCATAGCATTAAGGATTAAGTAAAGATTACTGCTATAACACATGTATTTAGGTTAATATATGACTTTAAAAAAGTGAAAACGCTTTTCTAACTTATAACAAAGAAAGACATGCAAAGACAAAAACAAAGGAAATTGACACCAAGGGTTCCCCAAAGAGCAATATCAACATTCAAACTGAGAAAACATCATTCACTCAGAAATCAGTTTTAACAGGAATACAATGCCAGAATCAGCTACCATACAGCACTACAACACACTCCAAGTCACTCATAAGCAACCATTAGATGAGAAAAAGGTTTCAAGTAACTTTGGCATGGAAATCATGTATCTTCATACAAGTCACACCCAAAGAGAGAAAGGCAGGGGAGCAGGCCATCTATGTCTTAAGATAGTTTATAGCGCCTCAGAATATAGAACAGGCAGTTTTGTAAGCGACAGGATGATAATATGCAGGCATGATTAGTGAAGAATCAAAACTAAAAGCAGAATTCACTGTGCCATGACAATGACTTACAAAGTAGTTTTTAGGAAAGGAAGAGTTGGATTTTCCTTTAGGAATCTATTGCAAGGAGAAAGGGAGGGAGAACAATCATATGAAAGCAACATTACCGGAAAAATCAACAGAGCAGGACAAAAGAAAACATCAATGATACAGGGAAGTTAAGATTGTTCTTTGTATGTGAGTAGCCAAGGAGCTTCAACAAGGCCTCTGGAACTGTCTTTGAGCTTTTGTGCTCAAAGTTAGCACTTCCATCAAGTAAGCCCCATCTCCACATCTGACTCTGCCAGTTAACTGGAGGACTTTTCCTGACCAGGATGGCTTTCACTGTGATCCTCACATCTCAGCCTCTTAGCTAGGATTACAGGCATGAGCAACCAGAATCTGGCCAGATTTTGATCCTTTAAACCGCAAAGATATACAGGACAGGGAGAAAAGGTTTCCTAAATAAGTATTTCTTTGCCTGCTATTTCTAAATTTTGGTGAACAGGCAGAGGGCATACGTTTCCACTGTGGCCTTATGTATGAATATGTTTACGGGTTAGAGAAAAGGTCCAAATGCACTCAAAAAAAGTACTGATCCCTCAAAAGAAAGCACATTGGGACAGATAGTGACGTTTTCAACACAAAGACAAAAATGTGTACATACGGAGTGGTGCTGTGGCACAAGGAGGAGGGTGGTAGCCTTGAGCTAAAGAGCTCAGGGACAGTGCCCAGGCCCAGAGTTCAAGTCCCACGGCCCACCAAAAAAAAAAAAAAAAAAAAAAAAAAAAGTACATAAACCAGGTATTTCCTCTTACAGAAATGCTGTTTTTCATAGGAAAATCATTTTTAAAATTACTTGCTAATAAAAAATGATCGAAGTAACACTTAACCTAAATGCAAATTAACATTCCAGAAACCTGAATTCTATGACCGCAGATCTTTCAGTTAGCACTGAATCACAAAATGATAATAGACTGTAGTTCTACAATGAATAATGTCTTAGTATTCGTAACAATTATTAACTTTAGGCAAATTTCAGTTGATTTTATTAAAATGTTATCAATCTTTGAAGGTTTTCCCCCCACCCATCCGCCAAGGTACCATGATTCTTTCCCTGCATTTTAAAAAAACTAAAAATAACTTGTTCGTTAAACATGTCATTTGAAATATGATGTAAAAATCAATATTAATAAATTCTTTCATTAAAAAAAAAACCTAAATGCCAGGAATTTAGCCTAGCAAGCATGGAGATTCCTTGGTACACATACATAGAAAAAAGGCAGAAGTGGTGCTGTGGCTCAAGTGGCAGAGCTTTAGCCTTGAGAAAGCCCAAGGACAGTGCTCACGCCCCGAGCTCAAGCCCCAGGACTAGCAAAAAATAATTAAAAGTCTTTATCCAACATCAATCCTTTAAACTGAATTAGGTACCGAAGCAACTCAATTTCTCTAGAAACAAAACTGGAAGTCTTTAATTCCTATTCCTTATGAGATAAGGAAATATTAATATTTTTCTATTTCTCCTTACTTTAACATCCTGTTACACTAAAATAAATCCTAACTTTAACGATGTGTTCCAGAATTTTTTTCCAAACTTTACACACACTTTCTTTCACCCTCCTAAAAGAGGTATAAATACTAGTGGTTCTCAAATCAACTGTGAATAGCTGTTTGGCTATTCATAATTAAAACTGAATCAAACTCAAAGCTAAAAGAACCCTAAGTAATTACCTCAGAGACGATATACTGGTTTTGCATTCCAAGGGCTAGTCTTTAAAGTGCTGTGTGGAAAAGTACTCTGCAGCTCCATTTAGCAGTTGGAAGTGTGTAAGTAGGTCACATATCATGACAATCCTGATTTACACAAATACGTTATATTTATTCAACATAGTTATTTAGCAAGTTTTTAAAACCTGAGTTACCTAATTCTAATGTAGTGCCATAACCAGATATCTGATTCATCATCTTTAAAGAGGAAACCAGGAACACACATGTCTGGTAGACACTTTCAGACGTACTTTTTAGAGATTAAAATTTAGGACCAACAAAGACAAATTATAGTTGTCCTGAAGGAATGCAGTATTTGCTTCAGTTAGGATAACCCTCGAAGAAATTTTAGCTCAAATGAGTAACAAACTTGATTTTCAATCTACCACCAGCAACTACATTATCTTATAATGAATGGTCACATCACAATTGCCATCTACACAGAAAAAAGGTCTTTGGAAGCTGGATGCCTGGCTCATGCCTGTAATCCTACCCACTCAGGAGGCTGAGGTCTGAGGAACACAATTCCAAGCCGGTCCTAGGCACTACAAACCCCTTCAAAATCTTATCTCCAATTAATCACCAGAAAACCGGAAGTGGCTATGTGGCTATAGGGCCATAGCCTTGAGCTGTAGAGCTCAGGGATAACACCCAGACCCAGGGGTAGGGCAGCAGTCTTGAGCTGAAGAGCTCAGGAACAAGGCCCCGGTCCAGAGTTCAAGTTCTACAACTGATGAAAAAAAGGGGGGAGGGGCTCTTTGAGGATGAGGGTATCACTGCACATATTTAGCATGTAGCACAAAGACCTGGATTCTATCCCCAGCACCAAAAAGGGAGAAATGGGAGGGGAGAGGAGAGGACAGACAGGGGAGGCAGAAAGTCTTCCAAGAAAGGGGGTAAAATCTTGAAAATCAATTCATGTGACAGATGTAGACTTTTAAATTTAAACCTATCATTTACACAGTACACACACACACCACAACACAAATTAGGCTTTTTAAATATTCTATTTGCAATTAAAAACAGGCATATCAGACCTAAGGATGGTAATTTTACTTCTCTATACAATTCAAAGGCATATTAATCTCCCTTCCACATTTCCACAATGAAGATATTCCCTAAATAATTTTGGGGGTATCAGTCGTGGGGCTAAAACTTGGGTCCTGGGTGCTGTTACTGAGTTCTTTTGCTCAAGGCTAGCAATCTACCACTTCAAGCCATAGTGTCACTTTCAGTTTTCTGGTAGTTAACTAGAGATGAGTCCCATGGCCAGGAATCAGTGACTAATGCCTATAATCCTAGTTACTCAGGAGGCTGAGTTCTGAGGGTTATGGGTCAAAGCCTGCCTAGGCAAGAAAGTTCATGAGACTTTTATCTCTCCAACTAACCACCAGAAAAACAGAAAAGGGACTGTGGCTCAAAAGGGTACAGTACTCACTCTGAGCAAAATGACCTCAATGACAGCACCCAGGCCCCAAGTTCAAACCCTACAAACAACCTCCACCCCCACAAAAAAAGAAAAGAAAAGAAAAAAATCTCACTGATTTTCCTGCCTGGGCTGGCTTGGAACCTTGATCTTCATATCTCAGCCTCCTGAGTAGCTAGGGTTATAGATGTAAGCCTCCAGTGCCCAGACCCTAAGTAACTGTTTTAACCTCAAATGGAGTTCTCTGTCTCCCCATGTATCTCCCCCATGTTTATCTCTAGCTTTCAAAACAGTGTGAAAGAATTCAGTTAACAAAACATTATAAAAATTAAAAGACAGATGGGCATCAGTGACTCACATTTGTCATCCTAGCTACTCAGGAGGCTGAGATCTAAGGATTGAGGTTTGATGCCAGTCCAGGCAGAAGTCTTTGAGACTCTAAATCTCCACTTAATCATCAGAAAATGGTAACTGGGGCTGTGGTTCAAAGTGGTAGAGCACTAGCCTTGAGCCAAAAATCTTAAGGACAGCACCAGGCCCCCAGTTTAAGCCACACAACCAACCAACCAAATAAATACTGAAACACAAACTTAAAATTTTTGAATATTGGGACTGGACGTTTGACCTAGAGGTAGAGTGCTTGCCTAGCATGCATGAAGACGTGGGTTCAATTCCTCAGTACCACATACATAGATAAGGCAGAAGTAGTCAGGCATGTTGGGTCTCATCTGTAATCCTAGCTACTCAGGAAGTTGACATTTGAGGATCAAGTCTCAAAGACAACCCAGGCACAAAAGGACCTGAGACTTATCTCCAATTAACCTCTAGAAAATGATAAGTGGGGCTGTGGCTCAAGGGTAGGGCCTAAGCTTTGAGTTAAAGAGCTCAAGAACAACATCCAGGCCCAGGGGTAGGGCGGTAGCCTTGGGCTAAAGAGTTCAGGGACAGCACACAGGCCAAGTTCAAGCCCCATGACCCAACAAAAGAAAGGAAGGGAGGAAGGGAGGGCGGGAGAAAGCCAAGGAGTTCAGAGTGCTTGCCTAGCTAGCATACACAAAGACCGGGGTCGATTCCTCAGTACCACATACATAGAGAAAAAGCTGGAAGTGGTGCTGAGCCTCAAGTGGTAGAGCTCTAACTTTGAGAAAGTCCAAGGACAGTGTTCAAGCCCTGAGCTCAAGCCCAGGACTGGCAAAAAAAAATAAAATAAAATAAAATAAATAAAAGTTGTGGGCTAGGAGTTGTGGATGCTGGTGAGCACTAGAAGGGCACTGATGGTTCATTTCTGTAATTCTAACTAATCACGAGGCTGAGTTCTAAAGATTACAGTTCCAAGACAACCCAGCCAGGAAAGTATTTCATCTCCAATTAACCACCAGAAAACTGAAGTGGTGCTGTGGCTCCAAGTGATAGAGCATGAGCCTTAAACTGAAGAGCTCAGGGACAGACAGCATCCAGGTCCAGAGTTCAAGCCCCATGACAGCCTCCCTCACAAAAACTAAATAAACAAACAATAAAAATAAAAGTTGTGTTGGGCCGGGAGTTTGGCCTAGTGGTAGAGTGCTTGCCTAGCATGCACGAAGACCCGGGTTTGATTCCTCGGTACCATATACATAGAAAAAAGCCAGAAGTGATGCTGAGGCTCAAGTGGTAGAACTCTAGCCTTGAGAAAGTCCAAGGACAGTGCTCAGGCCCTGAGCTCAAGCCCAGGACTGGCAAAAATAAAATAAAATAAAATAAAATAAAAGTTGTGGGCTAGGAGTTTGGCCTAGTGGTAGAGTGCTTGCCTGGCATACACGAAGTCCTCAGTTTGATTCCTCGAAACCACATGCACAGAAAAAGCCAAAATGGTGTTGTGGCTCAAGTGGTAGAGCTCTAGCCTTGACAAATCTCAGGGACAGTGCTCAGGACCTATGTTCAAGCCCTAAGACTGGCAAAAAAATAAAATGTCCTTTCACCTTGTAATATCAAACACCATAGCTCCTTGGATTCATTTTTTTAAGACAGTAAATGAACTTTAAAGAGTTTATTAACAGATAGGCAGAGTGGAAAACTATAGTTTATAGAAATACAAGGTCATTTCTAAAATAACCTAGGAACTAAAAGATCTAATTCAGAAAGTTTTCTTACCATCCCCCTGCATGTCTGAAGTCCATAGTGTCAGATTATCACGTAACAACTGCATGATAAGTGTAGAGTCCTTATAGCTTTCTTCACTCAGAGTATCCAGTTCTGCAATTGCATCATCAAAAGCTGCTTTTGCCAACCTGAAATAAACATTACTAAAATTAAAAACCTTAAAAAAAAAAAAAAAAAAAACTTTCCCAGCATTCATGATGACCCAGGTTCGATTCCTCGGTACCACATATATAGAAAGTCAAAAGTACCGCTGTGGTTCAAGTGGTATCTAAGCCTTGAGGAAAGCCCCAAGGACAGTGCTTAGGCCCTGAGTTCAAGCCCCACAATTGGTGCAAAAGGGGGGGGAAGAGGAAGGTGGTTAAGAGTTTTGCTTTCATCCTAGGCATACCTGCAGGCCCGGTCAGGAGAATTAAGAATTTCATAGTAGAATACAGAAAAGTTGAGGGCAAGACCTAAACGAATAGGATGCGTTGGTGGAAGTTCTGTCATTGCAATATCACTAGCAGCTTTGTAAGCCACTAGGCTGTTTTCTGCAGCCTCTTTCCTGTCATTTCCTGTGGCAAATTCAGCCAGATACCTGTGGTAGTCCCCTTTCCTACAACAAAAGAAAAACAAAACTGTAATTAGGAACAATGCTTTGAAAGGAAAATAAATTAAAATCTTTTTCTAGTTCATAAACATGATTTTTAAAAATTTTAAATGAAGGCATACTGTAATAAAATTTAAACACTCAGAAATTATCAGCTTGACTAATTCATTTTCCTAAGGTACTATATATTAACCATAATAAGCAAAGTCCCAGAAATATTAACTAGAGCGCGCATGCATGCTCGTGCACACACACACACAAAACTGACACCAGGCCATAAGTTTGGCCTAGTGGTAGAATGCTCGCCTAGCACACACAAAGACCCGGGTTCGATTCCTCAGTATCACATACATGGAAAAAAGCCGGAAGTAGTGCTGTGGCTCAAATGGTAGAGCTCTAGCCCTGAAAAAACCCAAGGACATGTCGTGCTCAGGTCCTGAGTTCAAGGCCCATGAGTCACACACTCACTCACACACACACACACACACACACACACCCTGCCAACAAATGATAGAGTAAAACTAAGAAAGAAGAGTAAAACTAAGAAAGCAAAGAAATATCAAATAATGACACAAGTTTTGCTTCTTTGGGTGGCCCATGAAATTGCTATGAAGTCCTCTTTGAAGGACTCCTTTTGTTTCCTTTAGGCAATGCTTTTGGTAATGTGCTGGGCTTTGTCCATTTTGTTTACTCTTGATTTGTGAATAATCAAAAACAGGTAGAATATGATAGCAATAGTTGCCAACAAGATATTCTAATGTAGTCTGGGGCAGAATGTGATTTCTTAGGGAGCTGTCTTAGGGTGCTTAGTATTGATGCTGTTAAATGGAATTCTTTTTTGTCAGTTGTGGGACTTGAACCCTGGGCCTGGGCACTGTCCCTAAGCTCTTCAGTTCAAGGCTACCGCCTTGCCCCTTGAGCCACAGTGCCACTTCCGGTTTTCTGGTGGTTAGTTGGAGAGAAGAGTCTCATGGACTTTAGTGCCCAGGCTGGCTTTGAACTGCAGTCCTCTGATCTCAGCCTCCTGAGTAGCTACGATTAAAGGCATGAGCTACCATGCCCGGCCAAGTTTATTGAACATAAAATTAAGTCTTTCTGATTTTATTACTCTATTTACGTAACTGTGCAGGACTGAACCTAGGGCCTCATGCAATGCTAAACACGCATTCAACCCACTCCTTAACGTAAGTGTATAGAAAGTAAAAAACGCATTATAAAATGCTTAATTATAATTAGAGCAAAGAAGTTCACAAAGCCAGAGTTAATAATTACTTTTACAACAGTCTGACCATTTTAAATCTATTACTATTCATTGTTCATTACAAGTAAATTTGAAAGTAACTTTAGCCAGTGAGCCTATAATCCTAGATATTCAGGAAGGGCATGCCAGAGGATTGTAGTTCAAAGTCAGCTAGCACAGAAAAGTCCTTACCCACCAGACTCAATCTCGTTAACTAGATAAAAGTGGCTCAAGTCTGGGCTGAGAATTTGGCCTACTCGTAGTGCTTGTCTAGCATGCACTAAGACCTGGACTTGATTCTTGGATACCACATACATAGAAAAAGGCGGAAATGATACTGTGGCCCAAGGACAGTGCTCAGGCCCTGAGTTCAAGCCATAGGACTGGCAAAAATAAAAAATAATAAGTGGCTCAAGTGGTATGATGTCTAGCATGAAAGAACAAGCCAAGCAAGAAGAGGATGAGGCACTGATTTCAAGCCTTAAAACCACCACCAACACAAAAACTACCTGAAATAAAAGCTGAAAACCTACATTTTATAAGTCATTGGCTAAGGCCAAGTTTTACTCTTACATTTTTTCCCTTCTAGTATAGAACCTACATTTTATAATAGAAAACCTTGGACTCGCCAGTGTTAGCTGCTGGAATGAGGTGTTTGTCCAGTACATCCAGAATGTCACAACAGATTAACTTTAGTTCAGTCTCAACCTGGGGGGGAAAAACAGAATGTTTAAGTCTAGAAATTATACAAAGTACTACATATTTTACCTATCTCTGATTTTAAGAATATAGTACTAAGAACATACCTCTCTACAAATCTCCTTCCCCCTTGACACAAAAGCAGAGAAAGGATATGTCTAGATTATAGAAAGTATCTTTTCCTTCTTAAATATGCATGTATCCTGGATGTACAATCACACTTCAATAACACTACATGCAGCTTCTATGAATAAGATTACAGAATAGCTATTATCTACACTTAAATAGGAAAACAGACTAAGAACTTAAGCATTGTGTGTATGGTTCAAGTATGTATGGTGCCAGGCTTAAGGATACGAGTTCAACCACAGTACCATAAAGAGAAAAAAAATCAGCTGGGCACTGGTGGGTCACACCTGTAATCCTAACTGCTCAAGAAGATGAGACCTTAGGATCACCGTTTGAAGCCAGCCTATGAGTCCAGCTATGGGGAAGTGAAGAGCAAGAAAGGTTGAGGCCAACCTTAGATCCCAATTCAAACAATAAAGCCAAGTGTAATGTTGTTCACCTGTCTCCCCAGCTACATGGGTAAAGGTGGCATAACTGCAAGGATCACAGTCAATGCCGGTCCTGGGAGAAACACAAGACCCTATTTGGTAAGTCAGGCCAGGGAAAGGGCTCCAGTACTAGAATAGCTGCTTACCAAGTGCAAGACCCTGAGTTCAAATCTCAGTACTGTAAAGGAGGATACAATAAAACAAGAGCTTAAGCCCAGGCAGGGTATTAAAAACAAACTTCAGACCCAGGCATTTTCTCTGGTACTTGTATTCCTACATCTATAACCAGTTATAGTATTCATATCTCATATTAGTTATAATGTCTAAAATGTTAAAGCATGCCTAAACATAAGTCATCTTGCCCTCCATTTTTTATTAACTCACAAGACAATAGTGGGCCTATACAGTTCAATCTTCAATAACAAAAATCTAGCTATCCTCCTTGGGAGGCAGATAATGGGAGATGGAAGTTCCTGGCTAGTTTAAGGCAAAGAAGGTTTGTAAGACTCCATCTCAACCACAGGTGTGCCTGTCAACCCTAGTGATGTGGGGAAAACAGAAATAGCAAGGGCAAAAAACCAAGACAACCCTACCTCAAAATAACCAACACAAGAAGGCCTTGGCTGGACACAGGGCTCGAGTGATAGGTAGAGGGCCAGCCTAGCAAGCATACTGAGTTCAATCTTTAGTACCAGAAAGGGGTGGGGGGGTAGGGGGTTGGAGTATAACCTTGTACTTCTAAGCAAAACTAGTTCTATTCTAGATCAACTACAATCCGAGTGAGTTTTCAAACAGACCAATTTATAAACTCTCTTAGACCTTTGCTTCTCATTATTACAAATCCCTCTTCTTGAAAAAGCTCATCTCAATTTCTGTCATTTTACCTCCATGTCCATCCTCTCATTCACTAAGCACATACAGCTGTTTCTTCAATACTTGATAAGATAAGGCCATTACCATGTTCTATTCAATCAAAACTGCTATACTCTGTGATTTGCACATGGCAATATCACTAACTACTGTCTTATCTTAAAACCCCCCAACTTTCTACTCTTGGCTTGCAGCTTCACTGTCTAGTTCCTGTTTACTTGATCCTATTCAGAAACATATCAAAATCTCAGATTTGGGCTGGGGTATGTGGCTAGTGGTAAAATGCTTGCCTAATGGGCATGAAGCTGTGGGTTCAATTCCTCAATATCATATAAACAGTAAGTGGTACTGTGGCTTAAGTATTAAGAATGCTAGCCTTGGGCTGGGAAGGTGGCCTAGTGGTAGAGTGCTTGCTTAGCACGTATGAAGCCCTGGGTCAGATTCCTTAGTACCACATACATAGAAAAAGCCAGAGATGGTACTGTGGCTCAAGTGGTAGAGTGCTAGCCTTGAGCAAAAGAAGCTGGGGACAGAACTAGGCCCTGAGTTCAAGCCCCAGGACTGCCCCCCCCCAAAAAAAAGGTGCTAGCCTTGAGCAAAAGCAGCTCAGAGACAGTACCCAGGCTCTGAGTTCAAGCTCTAGGACTAGCCCCCACCCCCATTCCTGTTACTAATCCTGGCATCCCACTTCCCTTTCCTGCTTAACCCAAACCCTAGAGTCTAACTCACGTGTAGACTTTCTTCTTTAGTACCTCACCTTTCTTATTTTCCCATACTTTACACCCAACAAATCTGCCAGCCAATACTCTTTGTTCTAACAAAACTGAGGTTAATGGCAAGTGTCTATCCCAACTAACTTCCTACAGATCTCAAATTTGCCACCTAAATACTGGAATAAATTCATAAAACAATTCTTAGCACTTATATTGATAGAGATCCTAATATTTTCCATTCTGTTTTATAAACAGCAATTAGCTGGACTCTGGTGGCTCACACCTATAATAATAGTAACATCTGAGGATTGCAGCTGAAAAGTCCCAAGACTCCCCCCCCCACAGCCCCAACTGTACTTGAGCTCAGTGTCTGAGCACTGTCCATGGGTTTTCTCAAGGCTAGAATTCTACCAACCACTTGAGCCACAGTCCCACTTCCGGCTTTTTTTAAAAACGTATGTGGTACCAAGGAATCCAATCTGTGTCTTTGTGTGTGCTGGGCAAGCAACTCTATCACTAGGCCACACTCCACCCCCAGCCCCCAGTCCCCCACCTTTACCTCCAATTAACCACTCAAAACCCAGAAAAGGTAGCTATGGCTCAAGTAGTCAAGCACTACCATTGAGCACAAAGAGACTCAGGTACAGCGCACAGGCTGAGTTCAAGCTCCACAACTGACAAAAATAAAAATAACAACAACCAGGGCAGGGAGTTTGGCCTAATGGTAGGCAGAGTGCTTGCCTGGCATGCACGAAGACCTGGGTTTGATTCCTTGGCATCACATACGTAGGAAAAAACAAAAAACGAAACAAAAACAAGCTGGAAGTGGTGCTGTGGCTCAAGTGGTAGAGCTCTAGCTTTGAGAAAAGTCCAAGGATAGTGCTCAGACCCTGACTTCAAGCCCCACGACTGGTCCCCCCCCCCAAAAAAAAACCCAATTAGAACAAAACTTCTAGGAGTAGGGAGTATGGCCTAGTGGTAGAGTGCTTGCAAGGCAGGTATGAAGCCCTGGATTCAATTCCTTGGTACCACATACACACAAAAGCCAGAAATGATGGTGCTATGGCTCAGGGATAGAGTGGTAATCTTGAGGAAGCTCAAGGATAGTACACAGGCCCTGAGTTCAGTCCCCAGGACTGACCAAAAAAACCAACTCCCATAAAGACAGTAAATAGATTTATTTCCTCTCTTGATTCAAAATACCTAACAAACTGAGACATGCAGAACAAGAGACACGCAAATATTTACTAATTTAACACAAATGTGAATGTCAGATACTTGATGTAGTATTTTACAGGTACTAACATAAGGGCAATAATTATACTTATTTGCTTGGTTGTGCAATGATCAAAACTGAATTCCTACATTATGGATATATATCAGAGGCACAAAAAAAAACTAACTGGAATGCCAGCCTCTGCAGTCTCTAGCAAAATATATCATTTGCTTCTGTCCTGAAGTCCTGTTATTTCAAGTCTAGGTGAGTACTAGACAGTGATCTAAAATGTCCAACATCTAAGGCCAACTTACTTACAATTATAGGCCTGAGATATAATTCAGACATTCAAAAGAATTAGGACATATTCAGCTAACAACCACCACCTGTAAAATAAAAGTGATTTCTGCACTATAAATTATAATATTACTATGGCTTAAACTAATGCCCCAATTTCTCCTTCTCTTTGCTCCCCAGCCCAGCTCATACTGCAGTTGGTTTTGCTGTCAGGCTCTTCCCATCAATGATATACAGAAGGCCTGTCATTAGAATCTACCCACCAAAGAACACAAACCTCTAAAAAACTGAACCAAAATAAGTCTCTTTGATTTACAAGTTCATCAGCACACGTGTGTTCATATGCGCGCTCTCTCTTTCTCTCTCTCTCTCTACACACACACACACACACACACACACAAAATCTCTCTTTCTCTCCCCTCATCTCTCCCCCAACCCCAATCTGGAGCTTGAGCAATGGGGCTTGGTGCTGCCTCTGAGATCTTTTTGCTAAAGGCCAGTGCTCTATCATTTTGAGCCACAGTACCACTTCCAGTGTTTGAGTCTGAGGGGGGCCAGGAGCCTAGTAGCCTAGTGGTAGAGTGCATGCCTAGCTGCATGAAGCCTGGTACACACAACACAGAAAAACCTGGAAAGGATGCTGTGACTTGAGTGGTAGAGCACTAGCCTTGAGAAATCCCAAGGATAATGTTCAGGCCCTGAGTTCAAGTCCCAGGACTGGCAAAAAAAAAAAAAAAAAGTAGTCCCAGGGGGAACTATTTTGCTGGGGCTGGCTTCAAACTTTGATCCTAAGGTCTCAGCCTCCTGAGTAGCTGGAAATATAGGCAGGAGCCACTGGCTCCCAGCTAAGTTCATCATCTCTAATACAAAAAATAAAGGACACTTTCAACATTTACCTAACATGCACAGGACCCTGAGTTTGATAGCTAGCACCTCAAAAACAACAACAGCAAGAACAAAAGGCCACAGAAGTAGCCCAAATGGTAGAGTGCTAGCCTTGAGCTTGAGAAAGCAGAAGGACAGTGCTCAGGTCCCCCAGGACTTACAGACTAGAGGAGAAAGAAAAAAAAAAAAAAAAAAAAAAGAGGGATGGAATCAGGAACTGGAGGAATGGCTCAAGTGACAGTAGCCATGCAGTGTGGGGCCGAGTTCAAACCCCAGTACAAGCACAAAACTTATCAAAGCTATAAATTAAACTCAACATCTACTGAGTACTGGTGGCTCACATCTGTAATCCTAGCTATTTGGGAGGCAAAGATCTGAGGATCACAGTTCAAAGACAGCCCAGGCAGGAAAGTCTTTAAGATTACTACCAGAAAATTGAAGTAACTCTGTGGCTCAATGTAGGGAAGTACTAACCTTGAGCAAAAAGAGCTCAGGAAGAACACCCAGGCCCAAATTCAAGCCTCTCAACCAATATAAACATAAACATACACACTCACATGCACGCGCGCACTCGCGCGCTGCGCGCGCGCGCGCACGCGCGCGCTCTCTCTCTCTCTCTCTCTCTCTCTCTCTCTCTCTCTCTCTCTCTCTCTCCCTCTCTCTCTCAACCAACATTAATATTTGAGAAGCAGTAAGAAAGCTGGGTGCCAGTGGGATATGAGGGCGAAGGTTCAAAGTCAACCTGGACAATAAATTCCAGGATGTGAAGGTATGACCCAAAGTGATAGAATATCTTCCTTGGGGTGGGGGGGGGCGGGGTGGATAAAAAGCTAAGGAACATCATGATAGCTTTGAACTGAATTCAAACCCCAGTACTGGCACATGCATGCACTTGCATGTATACACACACATAAATAAAACAGCATCAATGATCTAATTATCCTCCAGTACAAATACATACAGTCAGGTGCTCGCACCTGTAATCCTGACTAAAAGCTGAGATCTGAGGATTACAGTTTAAAGCCAGCCAGGGTAGGAAAAGTCCTTGAAACTCTTCCCCAAAATTAACCACAAAATGCCAACAGTAGAGCAGTAGCTTTAAGAAAAACAAGTCAGGAAAAGCGCCCAGACCAAGTTCAAGCCTCAGCACCAGTATATATATACACATAGACACTCCCTCTCTCCCTCTCCCCCACATTCCTCTCTCACCATTTGTCGATATTCCTGAATCATTTTTAGTTTGTTTTCTCCTCCTTTGTTTTCTTCTTTCTGTTCGATGCTGCTAATTATTCTCCAGGAAGCTCTTCTAGCTCCAATCACATTTTTATATGCAACAGATAGGAGATTTCTTTCTTCAACTGTCAGCTCCACATCCATCCCTGCTACTTTCTTCATTGATTCCACCATTTCTATGTGAGAAAAGGAAAAATCAGATTACACAAAATTTTTAAAGTTGTTTTAACATCCCTTTCACAGCACTTTTTTTTCCTGGAAACACAAAAAACAATGTATAAAATTTAACAAAAATGCAGGGCACGGTGGCTCACACCTGTAATCCTAACTACTCAGGAGGCTGAGACAAGAGAATCGTGGGATCACAGTTCAAAGCCAACCTGGGCACTGAAGTCCCTGAGACGCTTCTCTCCAATTGATCATCAGAAAACCAGAAGTGGCAATGTAGCTCAAGGGGTAGGGCGGTGGCCTTGACATGGAGAACTCAGGGACAATGCCCAGGACCAGAGTTCAAGTCCCACAAGCAACCAAAAAAAAAAACCTAATTTGAATTAGCCACATACATATCACCCTATCATTCACTGGAGAAGTTGAGGCAGGAAGATTACAAGACCTGGGGTTTGCTTCCTAGGTACAATATGCACAGAAAAAGCAAAGTGCTGCGAGCAGGGAGCAGTGGCTCATGTCTGTAATCTTAATCCTAGCTACTCTGAAGACCGAGATAGCTGTACACAGCCAATCAGGGCACTAAAGACCAAAGAGACTCTTATCTCCAATTAACCCCAAGAAAACTGAAAGTAGTACTGTGCCTCCAGAGTTAGGGCAGTAGCCTGGGGCTGAAGAGCTCAGGGATAATGCCCAGGCACAGGGTAAGAAGGTAGCCTTGAGCTGCAGAGCTCGGGAATAGTGCCCAAGACGACCGACAAAAAGAAAGAGAGGAAAGAGAGGAGAGAGAGGGGAGAGAGGGGAGAGGGGAGAGGGGGAGAGGAAGGGGGAGGGGGGAGAGGGAGAGAGGGAGGAGAGAGGGAGAGGGAGGAGAGAGGGAGAGAGGGAGGAGAGAGGGGGAGAGGGAGGAAGAGAGAGGGAGAGAGCGAGAGAGAGCGAGAGAGAGCGAGAGAGCGAGAGAGCGAGAGAGAGGGAGAAAAGGGGGGGAAAAAGTAGAGCTCTAGCCTTGAGAAAGCCCAAAGACAGTACTCAGGCCCTGAGTTTAAGCTGCAGGACTGGCCAAACAAAGGAACTAGCCTACCATATTTTGTGGCTCTAGATTCAATCCCCAGTGCCAAGATAGGGGAAGAATGTAGATACATGGAATGAAGAAGACTTCAAAGGATGCCTAGTATTATGCTATAATTTGTAGGTATCTTTCAGGTTAAACCCAATGCTTATTTCCCTTAATACACAAAAATTAAATTGCATTTTTTTTTTGCCAGTCCTGAGCTTGAACTCAGGGCCTGAGCTAGCACTCTACCGCTTGAGCCTCAGCACCATTTCCAGCTTTTGTCTATGTATGTGGTACCAAGGAATCAAACCGGGGTCTTCGTACATGCTAGGCAAGCACTTTAACCACTAGGCCAAACTCCCAGCCCTAAATTGCATTTTTTAAAAAAGCAAAAGTCAGCTCTAGGTATGGCACAACATGTGTTAAGCCTTCAATTCTTAGTACTTAACTGAAGACACGGGGGAAAGATTCACTCACAGCTAAACAGGGCTATTCACAAGTACGAACTAGCTGCTCTATGCCTCAACCATTTACTAGTAAACCTTTTGTTACTACTAGGCGGCGAGCAATTACAGGGGGCCAGATAATTATGGGGATATAACACCAAGATAGCAAAATATAAACAGAAGAGTACTGAAAATATGCTTTTAGCCAGGCCCCAGTGGCTCACATCTACCTTCTTGGGGCTGAGATCTGAAGATCGCTGGTCAAAGCCAGCCTGGGCAAGAAATTCATGAGACTCATATCCAATAAACTCCTCAAATAAAACCTGAAGCGGCATTGTGGCTCAAGTGGTACAGTACTTAAGCAAAACAAGCTCAGGGATAGTGCCCAGGTCCTCCCCAAGTTCAAGCCCCAGGACTTGGGGGGAGGGGCAAATGACACAACTACCTAATACTATCAGAATTCTAACACTGATAAAAAAAAAACCTCTGACATCTTTCTTTTTTCAGTGCTTTACAAATTTAACTATATTTAGACACTGTGCAACATGCAGAACCTTTGCTGCTACCACCACCCACTAGCAGATCACACAGAAGGTACTCCTCTTCCCTCTTCTGTTCTTTCTTGGCTTATTAAAATTGGGGAGGGGGAGGGGGGCCGGGTGCGGTAGCTCACACCTACAATCCTAGCTCTTCAGGAGGCTGAGATGTGAGGATCAAGGTTCAAAGCCAGCCTGGGTACAAAAGGACCTGAGACTTATCTCCAATTAATCACTAGAAAACAGGAAGTGGGGCTTGGCTGAAGGTCAGTGCCCGGGCCCAGTTCGACCCCCCCCCAAAAAAAATTGGAGAAGGGGTCAAGTATAGTAAAACCACCAGTTAGCTGGGCACTGTTAATTAATACCTGTAATCCTTTATTTACACTTCTTTATTTACACTTTTTATTTATTTTGTGGGTCATGGTGTTTAAACTCTGAGCCTGAGTGCTGTCCCCAGTTCTTCAGCTCAAGGCTATCAGCCCTACCCCTGGAACCACAGCCCCATTTTCCATTTTCTACTGATTAACTGGAGATAAGTCTCAGGTTCTTTAATGTTATGGCTGGCTTTGAACCAAGAGCTTCAGATCTCAGCCTCCTGAGTAGCTAGGATTACAGGTGAGCCACTGCACCCAGCTTTAATTTGCATTTAAAAGAAATCACTTGGGTTGAGGATGTGGCTCAATGGTCGCAGGCATACACTAATAGTGTACCTAATATGTATACACACGTGTACATATACACTCACACATGGAGGTAAAAAGCTAGGGATGATAGGACATGCATGAGACAGGCCCGGAGTGTGGCCTACTGGTAGAGCACTTGCCTAACATGCACAAAGCCCTAGGTTTGAAATCTTGGTGCCACATATACAGAAATTGTCAAAAGTGGTGCCATGGCTCAAGTGGTAGAGTGTTAGCCTTGCTTAAGATTAGCTCAAGGATAGTGCACAGGCCCTGAGTTCATGCCCCAGGACAGGCACCCAAAAAAAAAAAAAAAAAAAGCCAGACCTTAACTCAGGCCTGTAATTCTAGCTACTCAGGAGGCTGAGATCCAAGGATCAGTGTTCTAAGCAAGGCAGGGCAAGGAAAGTCTGAGAGACTTGTCTCCAATTATCCACCAAAAAAAAAAATCAAAGGAGAACTTGTGGCTCAAAGTGAAAAGAATGCTAGCCTTGAGCCAAAGGAACTCAGGGACAGCCCTCAGGCCCAAAAGGAAAGGAACAACATGAATGAGGTGAATCTTCAGCACCAAAAAGAAGCTCGTGAACCGACCAGTTTGACATGACACAAGTTTTTAAACAGACACTAAACTTTTCCACCTAGAGGGTTAGCTTGACCACTATCTCATCCCCTACTGCCCCTGACAGCCAGTGAAACCTTGTCTCTTAGTCCTCCTCAATTTTTAAAACAAGGTCTCCGTATGTAGCCCACCTTGGCTTCTATCCTCCTGCCTTAAGCACCTCAGTGCTTAGATAATAGGCTTGCCACAGGCCCAGGCCAAGTCCTTTGGAAATTTATAAAAAAGAAATGAGCTCTTTCGGCCATCTTTCAGTGCCGCCATCACAGAGTGCATGAATGTCCTGGCCGATGCCCTCAAGAGCATCCACCATGCTGAGAAGAGAAGCAAACGCCAGGTCCTCAACAGGCCATGCTCCAAAGTCATCGGTTTCTCACTGTGATGATGAAGCATGGCTACATTGGTGAGTTTGAAATCACTGATGATCACAGAGCTGGAAAAATTGTTGTGAACTTCACAAGCAGGTTAAACAAGTGTGGATTTGATGTACAGCTCAAAGACCTTGAAAAACTGCAGAATAATCTGTTCCTATCCCATCAGTTTGGCTTCATTGTACTGATCACCTCGCCTAGCATCATGGACCATGAAGAAGCAACACACAGGAGGGAAAATCCTGGGATTTTTCTAGGGATTAACACATGCATATAAATAAAATGCCTCAGTGGAAAAATAGAGGGGAGAGAGGGAGGGAGGATGGGTGGCAGGGGACAAGACATAATAAACACCTATCACAGTGACAAAATTACCACAAAGCCTAAATCTACAGATACTAATCACAATCCTGCACAGGATAGAAGCAAACTGCTCCAAACTAGTCACAAAGAAAACCACCAGGCTCTGTACAAGCTTAGAAGATCACTGTCTTATACCCAAGTATACAATGCTAAAATGTTAACTTCTCCCCAACATAGAAAAAATGTTTGCCAGCCACTTTAGCTACAACTTTCTTATTTATTTTTTTGTACTGATACCAAGGTTTGAAAAAGCTAATTTCAGTCAGCTTTTTCATTCATGGATGACACTCTACCACTTGAGGCAAATCTGTTTAAGTTGGACAGTCTTTTTTTTTTATTACCAAAATTTTTTATTGTAATTAATAAAAGGGTTACATGATATTTGCCAGATATAAGGTGCATTAATTCACATATATTGATACCCTTTCACATGTCTTGGTCCCCATTACCTTCCCCTCCACCCCCCCCTTAAGTTGGAGATAGTCTTACAAACGTTTCTGTGGAGGATGGCAACTCAGACCTCAACCTCCTAAGTAGCTAAAATTTCAAGCATTAAACTAGAAGCCAAGGTAAATTTGCCTAAAGCCATAAAATAAGAAAACAAAATTCAAATTCAGACTATTTTCTTGGGAATTTTTGAGAAAGTATCCTCACTGGGGGGGCTGGGAGTTTGCCTAGCATGCACAAAAACCTGGGTTTGATTCCTCCATACCACACACATGTAGGAAAAAACAGAAGTGGTGCTGTGGCTCAGGTGGTAGAGTGCTAGCCTTGAGAAAGCCCAAGCAAAGACAGTGCTCAGTCCCTGAGTTCAAGGCCCAGGACTCCTAAATGCTATGACTATTATATTTATACTACTCCCACCTAGATAATGTTCTTAACTACCACCTCTTAGCTGACTTTCCAAATACAATAAATAAAAGTGAAATTTTTAGCTGTCTCCCTCCCCATCTGCCCATTCCTCCCCGCCCAAAAAAAAACACACAAAGTGAGGTAAGCTGGTGGCTCATGCCAGAAATCCTACTCCTCAGAAGCTGAGATCGGAGGATCCCGTGGTACAAAGTCCGTCCAAGCAGAAAAATCTTATCTCCAATCAGCACTCTACCACTAGACCATGCTCACAACTACCTTCTTCCCCTTTTTGTGCTGGGGTTTCAACTCAGGGCCTTGCATATTAGGCAGTTCTATCACCTGAGCCATCACCCAGCCTAAGAAACTGAAATGCTTTCTAATGGAATTGACTGGGTATGTCCTAGATACCTGGTATAAAGACTCCTCTAGTAAAATTTAAATTCTGTAATTTTTCTGGGCACTTGCAACAGATCCCATTTCTGCAACTTATTTTATATAATGGGAAACCTCGTTATCATCTATCTTTCATGAAGTATTTGAAACAGTTAAAATGCCCTTAAAGTATTTAAAAGAATCATTTAAAGGGCCTAGTGGTAGAGTACTTGCCTAGCATGCCCGAAAACCTGGATTCAATTCCTTGGTACCACATACATTAAAAAAAAAAAAAAAAAAAAAAAAAAAAAAAAGTTGAAAGTGGTGCTGTGGCTTAAGTGGTAGAGCTATCTAGCCTTGAGAAAAGTCCAAGGACAGTGCTCAGGCCCTAAGTTCAAGCCCCACGACTGGCAAAAAAAAAAAAAAAAAAAAAAAGAGTAATTTAAGAGATGCAGTTTACCAAATATATAACAAAAGTCTCATGTGTCATATATTATCAAGTTAGCAAAGAAAAGTGCCTACATGGTTGGATATTCCTAAGTAAAAAGATGAGCATCTTCAGAGACATTAAGGAGCTAATATATAATCAGATCCTATAACTAAAGCAAAACCAATATTCTCACAGTATCAGCCAAGGAATTTTGGGTATGCGAAGAACATAGTATAAGGTTATCTAGAAGCCTTAGGCCATTTCTCTGCTAGAGTTATCCAGAAAAGCCAGTAAAAACAGCTCTAGACAGGGAGAGTTCAAGCCCTATGACTGACCAAAAAAATAAACTGGAGAGATCTATAACTTGGCTTTGTATGAACAAATGTCTACTTAATGTAAATGTGGGAGAAGGTGAGAAAAAAATTCAATCAAAGCAATCTAAAAGGTACAATAAACTATTCCCCTAAGGATTTATTTGGAGTCAAACAATTAGAGGGGAAGCTTATTTTCCTTCTTACTCAAAACACTAAAATGGAGGCAGCTCCACCTGTAATCCTAACTACTTAGGAGGCTGAGATTGGAGGATCTTGGTTCAAAGCCAAAGACACTCTGATCTCCAATTAATCTCTAGAAAACCTGGGGCTATGGCTCAAGGAGTACAGCAGTACCCTTGAGAAGAGCTCAAGGACAGCTCCCAAGCCCAAAATTCAAGCTCCATGACCCACCAAAACAAAACAAAACAAAACAAAAAAACCTAAAATGAACCTCAATAGCTCTGTCCCAAACTCTATACTCCTTTTCTCAAAGAAAAGTAATCCAGGCCAGCGTGGTGGCTCACTGGCTCACGCCTGCAATTCTAGCTACTCAGGAGACTGAGATCTGAGGATCTAGGTTCAAAGCCAGCCCAGACACAAAAGGACCTGAGACTCTTATCTCCAATTAACCTCTAAAAAATGGGAAGTGGGGCTTGGCTCAAGGGTAGGGTGGTAGCCTAGAGCTGAAGAGCACAGGGACAACCCAGGCCCAGGGGTAGGGTGGTGGCCTTGAGCTGAAGAGCTCAGGGATAGTGCCCACGCCAAGTTCAAGCCCCATTACCCACAAAGAAAAGAAGGAAAGAAGTAATCCAGGTATGATTATTGTGACTGTGGACTAGGAACCAATCTCTTGGAGTACCAAAGGCGCACACCTATAATCCTAGGTACTCTGGAGCCTGAGATCTGAGGATTGCAGGTCAAAACCACCTTGGTCAATTATTATTGGAGACTCTCATCTCCAATAAACTACCCAGAAAAAGCCATAAGTGGCACTGTGGCCTTGAGGGAAAAGACTCAGGGGACAAGCACCCAGGCCCAGACAGAGTTCAACCCCTTAGTTTCAGTCCTAGTATTAGCACACACATACATACATACACATAAATACTAACAAACCAAGGGGACACTGTAGTTCAAAGGCTGAATACCTAGCAATGGCAATTTCATACACTTCAAGTTCACAATTTATTCAACACAAGTAGAACCACTAATGCAAATTTGAATAAGTCTGCCTATTAAATAGACCAGCAACTACAGACTATAGAATACATAACTGTAGATTGAATCCAAAGCTATATTCAGATTTTTTTACCTCTCCTATGCTGCTAGAAATAACACAAGTATTTTTTGAAATCTGTTTATAAATATCATATGAAATTAATTTCCATCAGGGAGCAGTGGCCCATGCCTGTAATCCTAGCTACTCAGGAGGCTGAGATCTGAGGATCTTGATTCAAAGAACCAAGCACTAAAGAATGTTAGACTCATCTCCAATTAATTACTAGAAAAGGGGAAGTGGAGCATGGCTCAAGGGATAGGGCGATAGCCTTAAGCTGAAGAGCTCAGGGAAAAGGAACAGGCAAGGCCCAGAGTTCAAGCCCCACGATCCACAAAAAAATTAAATAGGGCTGGTAGTATAGCCTAGTAGTAGAGTGCTCACTTACCATGCATGAAGCCCTGGGTTTGATTCCCCAATATCACAAACACAGAAAAAGCCAGAAATGGTGCTGTGGCTCAAGCAGCAGAGTGCTAGTCTTGAGCAAAAAGTGTCCAAGGACAGTGTCCAGGCTCTGAGTTCAAACTCCAGGGCTGGCTAAATAAATAAATAAAGCTTTCAGTCAGGCACAGTGGCTCAAGTCTTCAATCCTAACTTCTTGGGAAGTAGTGACAGAATGGACATTAATGATTAACATGACAGGAAAAAATATAGTTCAAAGGACTCTGCCTTGACCATTATTAACTGGGAAATGATATATACTTGTCAGTCCAGCAGAGCAATGAAGTATACAAATTAAAGAGGATCTCATCTCAGTCCTAGCAGGACCCTAGGGGCGGGAGGCTGAAATCTTAGGACTTCTATTCAAAGCCAGTCAGGGCAATTTAGTCTGTGAGGCTCTTATCTCCAATTAACTCCTGGGAAACTGAAAGTGGACTGTGGCTCAAAGTGGTAGCCTTGGGATGAAAAGCTCAGAGACAGCACCCAGGCCCACCAGAGTTAAGCCCCACAACTGATCCTCCCCAAAAAAGGGCAGAGTTGGGGACAGGAGTTTGGTCTAGTGGTAGAGTGCTTGCTTAGTATGCACAAAGACCCAGGTTCAATTTCTTGGTATCATATACATAGAAAAGGCCAAAGTGGTGCTGTGGCTCAAGCGGTAGAGCTCTACCTAGCCTAGAGAAAGCCCAAGGACAGTGCCCATGACCTGAGCTCAAGCCCCAGGACTGGCAAAAAAAAAAAATTGGTATTAATAACAGGACTGAAAGTATTACTTTCAGTCCAGGCACTGTCCCTGAGCTTCTTTTGCTCAAAGCTAGCACTCTAGCACTCTAGCACTAGAGCCACAGCACTGTTTGCAGCTTTTTTTTTTTAATTTATGTGGTACTTAGGAATCAGACCCAAGATTTCATGAATGTTAGGCAAGCACTTTACCAATGAGCCACATTCTCAACCCTAGTTATTACATTTTATAATCCCACAATTCCCTAACAGACTTGTAAACTATTAGCCAAAGACTGTATGAAGCAGGGCGTGGTGGCTCACATCTGTAATCCTACTCAGGAGGCTGATATCTGAGGATCAAGGTTCAAAGCCAGCCAGGCATAAAAGGACCTGAGACTCATCTCCAATTAACCTCTAGAAAATGGGAAGTTGAGCTCAAGGGTAAGGTGGTAACCCTGAGCTAAGGAGCTCAGCAACAGAGCCCAGGCCCAGGGGTAGGGCAGTAGCCTTGAGCTAAAGAGTTCAGGAACAGGGCCCAGGCTGAGTTCAACCCCCATAACCCACAAAAAAAAAAAAAAAAAGACAGTATGATCCCAAAGTGTTTGCACTCTGCCACATTTGCCAAAATGAGTCATTTCTTATTCACAATGTAATGTCTCCTTCAAATTTCATATATAGATGGAATTCAATATATTTCACATTGTTTAACTTGATGAATTACTGTAATTATAAGAGCTCTAAATGTCAAGATTAAAATGTCAAAAAAGTCTTATACAACTCAGAAAACAACCATAAACTTTGGGAGGTATTTGTTGTCTTTTGGGGTTTTGTTTGTTTTTACTTTTTCACAGTGCTGGAGATTATACCCCAAAGTGCTTACCTAGAATGTGGAAGTCCTAGGTATAATCGCCGGTGTTCTAAATAGAATAATCATATCATTAGGTATGTTAAAGGCTTTAAAATCTATATGGGAGGGGGGGGCATGGAAGTTTCATCTAGTGGTAGAGTGCTTGCCTAGCATGCACGAAGGCCTGGTTTTGATTCCTTGGTACCACATACATAGAAAAGCCAGAAGTGGTGCTGTGGCTCAAGGGTAGAGCTCTAGCCTTGAGAAAGCCCAAGGACAGTGCTCAGGCCCTGAGTCCAAGCCCCAAGACTGTAATATAAAATAAAATCTATATGGGACAGGGATTGGGAGCATGGCCTAGTGGTAGAATGCTTGCTTATCATGCACGAAGCCCTGGGTTGGATTCCTCAGTACCATATACACAGAAAAAGCCAGGGAAGGGGCCAGGAGTTTGGCCTAGTGGTAGAGTGCTTGCCTAGCATGCACAAAGGCCTGGGTTTGATTCCTCGGTACCACATACATAGAAAAAAGCCAGAAATGGTGCTGAAGCACTAATGGTAGAGTTCTAGCCTTGAGAAAGCCCAAGGACAGTGCTCAGGCCCTGAGCTCAAGCCCAGGACTGGCAAAAAATTAAAAATTATGGGACAAAATTCCTGAGTTTGGGGACACTGTTGCCAATACCTAAGGTTATTAAATACTTGGCTCTAAAATTACCATTCATATTTGACAAGATGACATGCCAGCAAGCTCTTTTTCAGCAAATCCTTGACTTTTTTCATTTCCCTTTTTGAATAAAAGGGAGTTACAGAGAAAATAATTCATTCTTATATACTAAGATCATATGAGCAAGAGATGGGAATGGTGGGGGGGCAGGGCAGCAGGAGTTTGGTATAGTGGTAGACTGGTTGCTTAGCATGCACAAAGACCCAGGGGATTCAATTCCTCAGTACCATATACATAGAAAAAGCCAGAGGTGGTGCTGTGGCTCAAGTGGTAGAGTGCTAGCCTTGAGGAAAACTCAAGGACAGTGCTCAGGCCCTGTGCTCAAACCCCAGGAATGGTAAAAGCAAAGGAAGAGAGAGGGAAGGAGGGGGGGGAGAGAGGAAGAGAAGAAGGGAGGGAGGAGAGAGAGGGGGAGTGGGGAGGAAACAAAAAGAGGGAGGGAAGGAGGGAGGGAGGGAGGGAGGGAGGGAGGGAGGGAGGGAAGGAAGGAAGGAAGGAAGGAAGGAAAAGAAAGAAATGGGAATGGGATTTAAGGTATCTCTATGGTAAAGGGACAAAGTTTAGGAAACTTTCCTATGATTATAAATGAAAAAAACTACCCTGGGAACTGAAGTAGACCTCTATAATACCGGCAGTGAGCAGGCTGAGGGAGGAATTCCAATTTAAGACTAACCCAAATGGGTGAGTGGAAGTTTGGCCTAGTGGTAGCGTGCTTGCCTAGCAAGACCCGGGTTTGATTCCTCAGTACCGTATACATAGAAAAAAGCCACAAGTGGCTCTGTTCGCCAGCCTGTCCAGGAGTGGCAAAAAATAAATAAAATGACCTTAAGTAGAATTATCCTTAGGACAAGTTTATCACACCAAGAATAATGCCAATTTCTACCAGCTGTACTGGCACATTTATGAATTATTATCTTTTTTCCTCAACATTTGTTTTGGATAATAAATTTTGATGGCTTTTTGCTGAATAAATTTAAATAAACCGTTGAAGTTGATATTAGTATGGACATTCATGAACTCAAACCATAGGTAAACTGGCAACAATACAGCATTTAAATGCAATATTTAACCATTTACTGACCATTTCAAAAGGAGAACTAATTTCTTTTGCTGTTCCTTTTAATGAGATTCTGTTTTATAGGATCTGGACTATCTAGGCTCTTTGGAACATTTATGAATTATATGTCAACTTCTGCCCTTTCTAAAAGTTTTTTTGGTTTCTTTTGTTGTTGTTGTTTTTTGTTTTTTTGGCCAGTCCTAGGCTTGAGCTCAGGGCCTGAGCACTGTCCTTGGACTTTCTCAAGGCTAGAGCTCTACCACTTGAGCCACAGCACCACTTCCAGCTTTTGTCTATGTATGTGGTACCGAGGAATTGAACCCGGGTCTTCATGCATGCCAGGCAAGCATTCTACCACTAGGCCAAACTCCCGGCCCCAAGTTTTTGGTTTTTTGTGGGTTTTTTTTTTGGGGGGGGGGTCATGGGGCTTGTCTGACCCTGGGTGCCGGCCCTAAGCTCTTCAGCTCAAGGCTAACACCACCCTGAGCCACAGCCCCTCTCCATTCAATTACTAACCTCACTAGTAATTAAATGGAGGTAAGAGTCTCAGGTTGTTTATAGTCCCCAGGCTGGTGTCGAACCAAGATCCTCAGTGCCGGGGACAGCAGGCAGTGAATGGGGATTCCTGATTTAGGGGGTGAGGACTTGGAAAAGAAAAAGATGGGGTCAGGAGTCTACAGGTCAAGTTAGCAGGCCCAAGTCTGCAGCCTAAGGAGAGCTTAAGACTATAGCTTAAGGCTGTGAGCTTAAGACTGTAGCTCTGTTCATTTCTTTGTTCCAATCTTAAATACTTTTTTTTTGCCAGGCTTAAGCTCAGGGCCTGAGCACTGTCCTTGGACTTTCTCAAGGCTAGAGCTCTACCACTTGAGCCTCAGCACCACTTCTGGCTTTTTTCCATGTATGTGGTACCGAGGAATCGAGCCCGGGTCTTCATGCATGCTAGGCAAGCACTTTAACCACTAGGCCAAACCCCCGCCCCTTAAATACTTTTCTTAAAACCAGGAAATGGCCAGGTGTTGCATTTGTACAAAACAGCAATCAAGTCTCAGATATGAAGAAGAGATTAACATAGCCCAAAGTTATGCTAATAGCTCATTTCCTTGTGTACTCAGCTGTGCAGGTCCAAGGTCACTCTGACCACAGTCAGACCTAACACCTCAGAACTCAGCCTGCTGAGTAGCTAGGATTACAGGCATGAGCCAACGCCTTACACCAAGTTTTGACATTTTTAAGTTAATGATATTTGCTGAGATCTGAGGAGGTGGAGATCTGAGGATCACTGTTCTCAACACCAGCAGGGGAACAAAGTCCATGAGCCTCTTAGTTTCAATTAATTCCAGAAAACTGAAAGTGGAGCTGTGGCTCAAAATGGTAGAGCACTAGCCTTGAGTAAAAGAGCTCAGAGAGGCGCCAGGGTCCTGAGTTCAAGTCCCACAACCAACAATAAGATTTAAAAAAAATAAAGATACAAAGGAAGCCAAGACAAGCGCAATGGCTCATGCCTGTAATCCTAGCTATTCAGGAGCCTAAGGTGGGAGGATGCTGGTTCAAAACCATCCCAGGCAAGAAGTCCATGACTGTTGGCCAAATTAACTACCAAAAAGCCAGAAATAGAACAGTGGCTCAAGTGGTTGAGCACCAGCCTTGGTCACAAAAGCTCCAGGACTGTGCCCAGGCACTGAGTTCAAACCCCAGGCCTGGCCAAAAAAAAAAAAAAAAAAAAGTTGATCCAGGAGGTTCAAAGCCAGTAGTAAGAGTTTTAAAAACAAAAAAAGACACCATGTGAAATGCTGCTGAAAAAATAGCATATCGGAGAAGTATCAGCTTACTCAGTTACACGAAAGTGATTTTAGACTGTTGAGAAAAAATGTTTACTAAAGGTATACAAAATATTCTAATGGTGTTACTTCTTTGAACAACTAATTTTCAGTTAAATAAAATGAGCACTGGGAAGATGAAACATGTTTTTGTCAGGTGAGAAGGTTAAGGGAAAAAGGGAGATAAATGAAGAGAGGAAGGGTAGGCAGTCATATATATCCAACACAGGTAACTTAAGGGTACATGTGGAGTTTAAGACAGATGGTTGAGAATGATAGAGGGGGTTGACAATAATCAAGATGCATTGTACTATGGGAAGTAACACTGTGATTCAAAGTAGTAGAGCACTAACCTTGAGTAAAATGTTCAGGAACAGCACTGAGACCAAGTTCAAGCCTTACAACCCAAAAAAAAAAAAAAAAAGGTGGGGCCAGGAGTGAAGTGGTACAGTGCTCGGCTAACACACAAAAATTTGGGGTTCAGTTCCTTGGTACCACATAAATAGAAAAAGCCAGAAGTGGTATCATGGCTCAAGTGGTAGAGCACTAGCCTTGAGAAAGCTCAAGGATAGTGCCCAGGCCAAAAAAAAAAAAAAAAAAGCATTTACTCATAAACTGGTATGTTGAATTGAATCACTTTTTTACAGCTACTTAATTTTTTGCTATTGGTCTGTGGACTTGAACTCAGAGTGTAGGTGCTGCGCCTGAGTCTTTATGCTCAAGGCTACTACTCTATCAACTGAGCCACAGCTACAACTCCAGTTTTTTGAGTGGCTAATTGGAGATAAGAGTCTCGTGAGAGGGGTGGGAGTTTGGCCTAGTGGTAGAGTGCTTCCCTAGCATGCATGAAGACCCTGGTTCCATTCCTTGGTACCACATACATCGAAAAAAGCTGGAAGTGGTGCTGTGGCTCAAGTGGTAGAGTTCTAGCCTTGAGAAAATCCAAAGACAGTGCTCAGGCCCTGAGTTCAAGGCCCAGGACTGGCAAAAAAAAAAAAGTCCCATGGGACCTTTTCTGTCCAGGCCTGCTTCAAACCATGATCCTCAGAACTCAGTCTCCTGACTATCTAGGATCACAGGTACCCAGCTAAAAGATAATTTTTTAAGTGTGCTGAAAGCGGTCCTGGCTTTGTTATTTAAAAACTGACATGCTGCCTGGTACTGGTGGCTCATGCTTATACTTCTACTCAGTAAGCTGAGACCTGGAAGATGGTGGTTTAAAGCCAACCCAGGGAGAAAAACCTGAGATACTCCATCTCCAACTAACCAGCAATGTTTTATGGCTGATGTATTAATAATGTATGCCACAAAGTTCTGAAATTCAGCATTTACCCCATGCTCTCAATATTGTTTGTATATACAAGAAGTTTTCAAAAATAAAGGATTAAAAAATGTCTGCAAGGCAGGGAAAGTGGCTTAGTGGTAGAGTGTTTGTCTAGTGCTTGTCTAGCATGCCTGAAGCCCTGGGTTCAATTCCTCAGTACCACATATACAAAAAAGGCTAGAAGTGGTGCTGTGACTTAAGAGGTAGAGAGCTAGCTTTTATTAAGGAAAAGAAAACTCAGAGGCAGCACCCAGGCCCCAAGTTCAAGCCCCAGGACTACCCCCAAAAAATAAGAAAAAAAGAAAAAAATTGGGTGTTCTGAGAAACATAGTCCAAAGTCAGCACACGCAGGAAAGCCCATGGGATTAACCTCCAATTAACTACCAAAAAGCCAGAAGTAAAGCTGTGGCTCAGGTGGTGAGTTCCAGCCTTGAGTACAAAAGCTCAGAGACAAGCTCACACCAGAGTTCAAGCTCCACGACTGACAGACAAAATAGACAAAGAGGCGCTGGTGCTGGTGGCTTATGCCCGTTATCGTAACTCCGGAGGCTGACATCTGAAGATCAAGATTCAAAGCCAGCCTGATCAGGAAAAATATACAAGACTTTACTCTCCAATGAGCCATCAGAAAACCAATGTGGAGCTGTGTTCAAGGTGGTAGAACACTACCCTTGAACAAAAAAGCTAAACGAAGAAAAAAAAAAAGTTGTTTTGCAAGACACTATACCACTCACACTTGTAAACCTAAATACTCAAGCTGAGACCTGAGGATCAATGTTCAAAGCCACTGCAGCCTGTCTTACCTAGCTGTTTTGTTATGTTGTTCAGGAGGCTTGAATTCCAGGCCTGGGTGTAGTCCCTGAGCTCTTCAGTTTAAGATTAGTGCTCTACCACTTGAGCCACAGTAGGCTCACTGTGGGTCACTTCCAGTGTTTTGATGGTTAATTGGAGACAAGGGTCTCAAGGACTTTTGTGCCCAGGCTGGCTTTTGAACATAGATCCTCAGATTTCAACCTCCTGTGTAGCAAGGACTACAGGCAAGAGCCACTTGTACTAGGCCACTTCAGGTCTTATGAATAGTTTG
Source organism: Megascapheus bottae (assembly GCF_031878675.1). Lineage (NCBI taxonomy): Eukaryota > Metazoa > Chordata > Mammalia > Rodentia > Geomyidae > Megascapheus > Megascapheus bottae. The sequence continues at coordinate 27,683,689 of NC_143525.1, read as the reverse complement.
CTAGAAATTCCTCCTCAGGAATCCTTTTGATGCCTGTCCCCCTAAACACCAAAAAGCAGGAAGCAGAACTGTGGCTCAGATAGTAGCTTTGAGCAAAAAAAGAAAAATGGCTCAAATGGTAGCCTTGAACAAAAAAAAAAGATAAAAGGTAAGAGTTTTGGGGGAGTTTCTGGCAGTTCTAAACATTAAACCCAGATATGGTCATTCACATTGTAAGCAAGTATTCTACAATTGACTTGCATCTACAGCCCTTTTTTTTTTTAATTTTTCCAGTCCTGGGGCTTGAACTCAGGGCCTGGAACTGTCCTTGAGCTTTCAAGACTAGCACTCTACCACTTGAGCAATAACCCCCTATCCAGCTTTTTCTGTGTATATGGTACTAAGGAATTGAACCTAGGGCTTCAAGCATGCTAGGCAAGTGCTCTAACCAACAGGCCATGTTTCTGGCCTGGCCTTAACTTTTTACCATAAAAAAAGCATCTAATACTCGTACAAAATAACAGATTTTAGAGGCCCAGTAAAATGTAAAGTGCTTGGTGAATTCCCAGTATTAACCAAGCTCAGTGGCTCACGCCTGTAATCCTAGCTACTCAGGAGGCTGAGATCTGAGGATCATGGTTCAAAGCCAGTCCCTGTACTAAAAAAAACCTGAGACTCTATCTCCACTTAGCCACTAGAAAATGGAAGTAGGGCTAAGGCTGAAGGGGTAGGGCAGTAGCCTTGAGCTACCTACAAAAAAAAAAAAAAACTTAGCCCACTGGGTTAAGTTTTCACACCAGTGAAATAAGGCTCAAAGCTAGCCTGGGCAAGAAAGTCTGTGTGACATTTTTCTCCAATCATCCACCAGAAAACCAGAAATGGCACTGTTACTCCAAGTGGCAGAGAACTAGCCTTGGGCAAAGGTACAGAGCCCAGGCCCTGAGTAGAAATACAAGCCAACACTAAAAAAATAAAATATTATTATTATTATTATTACTAGCCTTGAGAAAACTCAAGGACAGTGCCCAGGCTGAGTTCAAGCTCCAGGACTGGCAAAAAAAAAAAGAGTTGTTAAACTGAATACCAGTGCCTCTGATCTGTAATTCTAGCTACTTAGTAGACATGAGCATTTCAAGGCCAGCCTAGGCAGGAAAGTGCATGAAACTTTTTTTTTTTTTTTTTTGCCAGTCCTGGGGCCTGGGCACTGTCCTTGGAGACATTTTTTGCTCAAGGCTGGTGCTCTGCCACTTGAGCCACAGCATCACTTCCAGCTTTTCTAGTGCATATGGTACCAAGAAATCTAACCCAGGGTTTCATACATGCTAGGCAAGCACTCTACCACTAGGCTATGCTCCTGGCCCCTGCATGAGACTTTTATCTCCAATTAATCACAGAACAAGTAGAGCTCTGGCTCAAGTGTAGAGCCCTAAGCCAGCAACTTGATGCTTTGGGATAATGCCTAAGCCCTAAATTCAAACCTAGGACCAACATTAAAAATGAACAACAGGGCAGGGAGTTTGGCCTAGTGGTAGAGTGCTTGCCTAGCATGCATGAAGACCCAGGTTTGATTCCTCAGTACTACATACATTAAAAAAAAGCCGGAAATGGTGCTGAGGGCTCAAGTGGTAGAGCTCTAGCCTAGAGAAAGTCCAAGGACAGTGCTCAGGCCTTGAGCTCAAGCCCAGGACTGGCAAAAAAAATACAAAGAACAATAATTGGTAGTTGACCTAATCTAAATGTTCTTACTCTTAGTGTTAGCTTATTTCACATTTTTTCCATAATAACAATTTAATTCAAAACATGATCACCTAGCAGAAGCTGAAAGTGGTGTTTTAAAATAATTCTCAAGGAGCTGGGAGTTTGGCCTAATGGTAGAGTGCTTGCCTAGCATGCACGAAGGCCCGGGTTCAATTCCTCCGTACCACATAAAATAAACAATAATAATAATTCTCAAGCAAGAGACTAACAGATGCATTCCTGATGTTGATGTATTCTGAGCGATCATCAATTTTATCCTACCAATCACTGGAAGAATGGATCAAATATAAAGCGTATTTGTTGCTGGGTACTTGCCTCACGCCTCTAATCCTAGCTACTCAGGAGGCTGAGATCAGAGGATTGCAGTCCAAAGACAGCCTGAGCACTAAAGACTGAAAGACTCTTAACCCTAACTAATCACCAGAAAAAGGGAAGTGGGGCTGTGGTTCAGGGGTAGGGCAGTAGCCTTGAGCTGAAGAGTTTAGGGACAACACCAAGACCCAGAGTTCAAGCCCCAAGACCCACAAAAATAAACAAAGTTAGGTCAAGGACCTGAGTTCATTTCAAACCCCTGCATGAAGGGGAATAACCCAACCTTACATGGAACCAATTTTAATAGTAAACATTTTATTAGGAAGAGGCCAGGTGCTGGTGAGTCAAGTATGTCATCCTATTTATTTAGGAGGCTGAGTAGTTTCCATTACTGTGCTGTGGCTCAAGCAGTAGAGCACAAGCTAGCCTTGAACAACAACAAAAAAAAGAGCTCAAGGGCCAGGAATTTGGCCTAGTGGTAGAGTGCTTGCCTAGTATGCACCAAGACCAGGGTTCAATTCCTCGGTATCACATACATAGAAAAGCTGGAAGTGGTGCTGTGGCTCAAGTGGTAGAGCTCTAGTCTTGAGAAAGCCCAAGGACAGTGCTTAGGCCCTGAGTTCAAGCCCCAGGACCATCTGCACAGAAACAATTAAGAACAAATAGTGCAACCTTCTGGGCACAGGGGCTCACAGCTGCAATCCTTGCTACTCAGAAGGCTGAAATCTTGAGGACTGTAGTTCAAAGCCAGCCTGCCTGACATTAAAGTCCATGAGACCCTTGTCTCCAATTAATCACTAGAAAACCGGAAGTGGTTTAGCTCAAGGGGTAGAGGGGTGGCCTTGAGCTGAAGAGATCAGGGATGGTACCCAGGCCCAGAGGTCAAGCCCCAAACCCCCCACACACACTCACACACACAAAATGTAACCATCACTGGGAGGCTCATACATCCTAGCTACTCAGAAGGCTGAGATCTAAGAACCAGTTTATAAAGCCAGCAGGAAAGGCTGTAACACTCTAATCTCCAATTAAACACCAGAAAACCAGAAGTGGCACCATGTACCAAGTGGTAGAGCACTAGCCTTGAAGAAAAGCAGCTCAGGCAGGGCCGATGGCTCTCACCTGTAACCCTAGCTACTCAGGAGGCTGAGATCGGAGAATGCAGCCCCAGCACTGAAGAACAACAGACTCATCTCCAATTAGCCACTAGAAAAGGGGAACTGGAGCTGAGGCTCAAGAGGTAGGGCAGTAGCCTTGAGTTGAAGACCTCAAGGACAGCACCAGGCCCAGAGTTTAAGCCTCAATGACCAAAACAGCTCAGGAACATTCCCAGGCCCTGAAGACCCAGGCTTGATTCCCTGGTACCACATACACAGAAAAAGCTGGAAGGGGCCGAGGCAGGGAGTTTGACCTAGTGGAATGCTTGTCTAGCATGCATGAAGACCCAGGTTCAATTCCTCAGTACCACATACATAGAAAAAACCACAAGTGCTGGACACAGTGGCTCACGCCTGTAATGCTACTTACTCAGGAGGCTGAGATCTGAGGATCAAGATTCAAAGCCAGCTAGGGCACAAAAGGACCTAAAACTCCAATTAATCACTAGAAAATGGGAAGTGGGGCTTGGCTCAAGTGTAGCGTGGTAGCCTTGAGTTGAAGAGCTCAGGTACAATACCCAGGCCCAGTGGTAAGGTGGTAGCCTTGTGCTGAAGAGCTCAAGGACAGTGACCAGGCCAAGTTCAAGCCCCATGACCCACCAAAAAAAAAAAAAAAAAAGAAGAAAGAAAAGAAAAAGAAAAAACCAGAAGTGGTGCTGTGGCTCAAATAGAAGAACTCTAGTCAAGGACAGTGCTCAGGCCCTGAGTTCAAGCCCCAGGACTGGAAAAGAGAAAGAAAAAGAAAAAGCTAGAAGTAATCTTGTGGCCCAAGTGGTAGAGCACTAGTCTTGAGAAAGCTCAAGGATAGTGCTCAGGCCTTGAGTTCAAGCCCCAGAACTGGCAAAAAAGAATATTCATTCTCATCTTCCAATACACCCCACTTTTCTTTATCAATGTAGTTTATACTGACTGGAAGATTAACACTTGCTTCTGTAATATCAAATATTAGACTTGCTTATTACTATGGCTACAAATATACAAAAATACATTAGACTACTTGACTTGTTTAAGGAATTAGATGGGCTAGGACTGTGGCTTAGTGGTAGCCTGGCAAGCATGAAGCTCTGGGTTTGATTCCTCACTATGACATACACAGAAAAAAGCCAGAAGTGGCACTGTGGGTCAAGTAGTAGAGAGCAAAGTAGCTCAGGGACAGTGCCCAGGTTCTGGGTTCAAGTCCCAGGATTGGAAGGAAAAAAAAAAAGGAGGGGGAAATTAAATGTATGATTTAATAGTCGTAGCCAAAAACTTCGGTAGTTCCCATATGCACCTCAAACTGTCCAGTTCCTGAATAGTTTACCTCTTCTAGCACCAGTAATCAATCAGTATAAATTAATTTCAGTTCTCCAGAGTAGCAAAGAATAGTTTTAGACACATGTCCATAGCATGCAAAAATAAAAGGTAAGCCTAAGGCAGTAACAACAAAGAGAAGGACACTTGGAGGCCAGCACTCTCACAGTATCCAAAACCCATTACAATGTCCTTTCACTTTCTTTTACACCACACCTGGTTAAGTTTTAAATGACTAATACTATAGGAGCACTCTCATTTCCTTCCGCACTCCCACACCTAACAACTCTCTGTTAAATGACTGATACTATGCAATTTTTTATCATCACAAAACCAAATTATTGAATGTTATTAATGAAAGAGGGAACCACAGTCTGATTTTTGGTGACTGCCTCTTCTCTCCCTTTCCTTACGCTACCTACAGTAAATCACATTTCCTCAACCTTTTCATTTCGTTTTCTTGCCAGTCTTGGGATTGAATTGAGGGCTTGGGCACTGTCCCTGCACTTCTTTTTGCTCAAGACCAGCCCTCTACCACTTGAGCCACAGGGCCACTTTAGGCTTTTTCAAGGAACGGAGCCCAGGAATTCACCCACACGTGCTAAGCAAACACTCTACCACTAAGCCACATTCCCAGACCCTTCCTCAACCTTTTAAACCATAAAGAGGACACAAAACACATTTAGCTCTGCCTAGAGTCCTACATTAAATAATCAGGGCTTGGTCATAAACCCTCAGTACTCAAATGCTAATCATAATCATCACTAACCTGCCATTTATTTGGAAGCTACAATCATAAGCTTTAAAACCCGTTTTTTTAACTAGTCTAAAATAGCTTCTTCCCCAATATACATCTCCTTTATCTCAGCCAGTATATGCAAAACCTAAATTCCCACAGGCCCCAAAAGTATTCAAATAGAATCAAGTTTCTTCCTATCAAGGGCATCAAAAGAAAAAAACTTATTGGGGGCCCTGCAAAGTGTTAAGAGACTTTCATTACTAGTAGACCTTCATGTGTTTGGTTTTTAAACACACTGAAATAATGACAACGCTGACCTTGAGCTGTACTCATTTTATATCCACACCCCTTCCCAATAGGAAAAATCTCTAAGTCTAAATTTAGTTCAGTGTCTTCCTTAGCTTTGAGTTTTTCAGGCCATTTCTCTTGCTATTGAAATCCTTGAATTTCTGATGATGCACTAGAGCTAGTCCATATGACCCAAACAACTACTCAAAGACCCTACAGTGTTTTGAAAACTAAGTAAAATCTAATGATCAACACTTGATTTTAACCATGCCTGTTACCCCACAAAAGCATAAAAACCACTAGAAACATGATATATGTTTAAAAAGTGAAACACATACATCATGTTTCAGTTTTTAAATACTATTTTAACAGATGCTAGGGTAACTTAAGTATCTAGATTCAAAATGTAATAGGGTGAAGGTGAGATTTAAAAAACAACGCCAAGAACTAGACAGATCCAATGGGTAAATTTCAGAAAAAAAAAAATCAATACATCATCAATTGAATAGTGGCTGATGGTGTAGTGGCCAGGGGTAGAGCAATAGACTAGCATACTTGAAGCGCCTGGTTCAATTCCCAGCACAGAAAGAAAGAAACTGTTCAACTTCGTGCTAAAAAAAAAAAAAAAAAATACTGTTTAGTTAAAGAAAAAAAAAATGAATGAGATCGCCTACATTCATAATCCAATCCAAAAATCCCAAATCTCAACTGAGTGCCTGGAGTAAGATTTCATCCCAAAACGAAATGAAGTACATGAATTCTACGCCTGGTAATCAAAGTGCGGTGGATTTTTTTTTAAGTAGTTATTTGAAATGATTTATTTTTCAACAGGTCTCTCTGTGTGCCATCCAGGTGCGTACCGATGAAAGTCACGCCTTACAAACCAGCAGACGGATGCATGACCATTGTCAGGGCAGAGCTAAGGAGCTTTACCCAGAGTGCTGACTGCAGGCCCTTCTGGGTCTCCTGGGCCAGTCGAGGAAAGGACAGACACTTCTCTGCATCCCCTCCAGACGACTGCAATGTTGCAAACCTCCCCCCCATCACCCAAGGTGTGTGTGTGTGTGTGTCGGCCTGGAAGGAAATCCGACTGTACATCTCAGCTCACCTCCACCCAAGGATATCGGTTGTGATTCCCAAGCCCCTGCGCCTCAACCTCAGCGAAGACCGTGTCCCATCCCGAAGTCCCCCACTCCAAAAGGATCTCCTTTATGAGGCGGCTCCACAGCAGCCGCCGCCGCCGCCCCGCACGGGGCCTCCAGGGGAAAAGCCACCGCCCCCACCCGCCATATTTCCCTGAAAGGCGTCCGCGCCACGGCTCGCCGTCTCCACTCCGTCCCATGTGGCGGGCGTTTCTTCTCCCACCACTCCGCCCGGTTCTCCCTCACCCTCTCAACCGTCCCGGGACCCCTCCGGGGGAATGCTCGCCCGGGGACAGCACCCGCCATCGCCCCCCTCCCCCGCCCAGGGACTCGCCCTCCCCCTCGAGCCGCCATTTTACAACCAACTCCTCCACCCTTTTCGCCTCGGCCTCCCGGCTCGAGACGCTCTGCGACTAAGGACACCGTCCAGGTCAGATCCCTGAACCTGGAGACGCCCGTCGCTCCTGGAGCCCACACACGCCATTTCCTGCTTTCCGAATCCACGTCCCCGGGCCGGGCGCGGAGGCGATGCCGCCATTTTGTCTCCTGATCCCGGGCCTCTGTGGGCGGCGGCAGAGGGTCCGAGCATTCCAGCCCCCCGCCGCGCCCCCACCTCACCGTCGTATCGCTCAGCCTGCTCGGCCAGCTTCGCCTGGTACACCAGATCTTCCCGATCATCCATAGCGGCAGCGGCTCCGGCAGGGTCTGCGCGACGGATGGAAGCGGATAGCGTCTCCGACTCTCTCTGCTTCTCGCTCTGCGTCCGGGAAGCAAAAATGGCGGCGCCTCAATCCGGGACTTCCGCCTGCGCACGCGGACAACTGCTCGGCTCTATGGCAACCGCTCCCTGGCAACTGGCGCGGGGGGCGGGACCTGGAGCTCCGCGCTCGAAGAGGATGGAACCCACGAGATTCCCCTCCTGCATCCGCTCAGCCCGCGCCAAAGGCCCAGGGCGGGAACTGCGACTGCGCGTGGGGACGGCCGCCCGCCGGGACAAGGTCGGCCTGGATGGCGCCGTGAGCGCCGAGGAGAGCCCGGGCCAGAGCGCAGAGAATGCGGGGGACTGTGATTGGTTTTTTTCTTCTTTTTACTTTGCAATGGCAGACCTTCCCCGCTGGAATCAAGCCCTCTGCCTTTCCTTGCTCCCTCTTCTCACCCAAGTCCGATACTGGGCCATGTTCAGACCTCTTCAGCAAAGAATTAGGCTCTGCTACAGTACCAGAGACGTCAAGGAGAGCCGGAGGGGCTCGTCTGCACGCCTCCATTTACTAGCACACTGATCTCCCTCCTGTCCTTGTTTGTCCCCCCCCCCCAGATTCTGCATGGATAGGTGCAGGGAATGTGTTAAAAAAACACCTGAAGGGGCTGGGAGTTTGGCCTAGTGGTAGAGTGTTTGCCTAGCATGCGCCAAGACCCGGGTTCGATTCCTCGGTAGCACATACACAGAAAAGGCCGGAAATGGTGTTGTAGCTCAAGTGGTAGAGCTCTAGCCTTGAGAAAGCCCAAGGACAGTGCTCAAGCCTTGAGTTCAAGCCCAGGACTGGTAAAAAAAAAACATATATATATGTATATATAATAACAACAACAACAACAAAAATACCTGAAGGTCGCCAGGCTCGCTGCCTGTAATTCTAGTGACTCAGGTGGCTGAGATCTGAGGACCGCAGTTCAAAGCCAGCCCTGGCAATAAAGACCCAAAAGACTCTTCTCTCCAATTAACCTCTAGGAAACTGGAAGTGGAGCTGTGGCTCCAGGAGTAGGGAGGTAGCCTTGAGCTGAAGAGCACCCTGAGGTCACAATGGGGATATGTCCCAACTGATCTGCTATCATAATGGTGGTGAAGTGACAATGAGGACAAGAGCACAATGGGACTATTGTGTCATAGTAGCAATGCGACATCATTGTCATGAGATTACAAAGGGATTATGATGTCACAATGAGAATGTGATGTCACAATGGCTATGTGAGTGCACATAGCTATGAGGTTACAAAGGAAAAGTGAAGTCACAACAAGACTGTGATGTGACAATGGTAATGTGACATCAAAATGGTGAAATTAGGGCACAATGGTCATGAAGTAAAAAGATGTGCTATCACAATCGGTATATGATATCACAATTTGTCTAAGCTATAACGGCAATGTGAGGGCACAGTGGTCATGAGATCACAATGGACAGATGAGATCACAAGTACAATGGAGGGCATCATGGTCATGAGATCATAGAGGAGAGTAATATCACAATGAGCCTAGGACATCACAATACCATGTGAAATCACAATGGTCAGGAGGTCACAATGGGATATGGAGTCACAATATAGCTGAGATGTCACAATGGTGATGTGAGGGACAGTGCTCATGAGATCACAAACATGATGTCACAGTGGGTTTGTGACATCACAGTGACAACGTGAGGTCAAGCGCTCATGAAGTCACAGTAGGGATGTGATGGTACCTTGTAAACTATTTTTGGTTAAGACGGTGCTCCACAGTTTGATCCATAGCTCCACTTGTGAGTTTTTGTGGATAATTGTAAATGAGAGTCTTATAGACTTTAGAGTCTATAGACTTCTAAAGGACTTTGAACCTCCATCCTCATATCTCAACTTCTTCATTAACAAGGATTACAAGCATAAGCCACTGGTGCCTAGCTGCTTTGCTTATTTTGGAATTGAAGTCTTGACTTTTTTTTCAGGCTGGCCCAGATCGTGTTCTTTCTATTTACGTTTTACATCATAGCTGAGATAGCAGGCTGGCATCACCATGCTCAGTTTTTTCTTTTGATCACTTTTTTTTGCCAGTCCTGGGGCTTGAACTCAAGTCCTGAGCACTGTCCTTGGGCTTTCTCAAGGCTAGAGCTCTACCACTTGAGCCACAGCACCATTTCTGGCTTTTTGCTATGTATATGGTACCGAGGAATCGAACATGGGTCTTTGTGTTTTTGAAATTGGTACAAAAATAAACACTAAGCCCTACCAACTGTAATACTAGCTACTCAGGAGGCTGAGATATGAGGATCAAGGTTCAAAGCCAGCCCTGGCAATAAAGACCCAAAAGACTGTTATCTCCAGTTAACTTCTAGAAAAGGGGAAGTGGAGATTGGCTCAAGGGTAGGACAGCAGCCTTAAGCTGAAGAGCTCAGTAACAGTACCCAGGCCCAGAGTTCAAGCCTCATGACCCCCCCCCAAAAAAAAATGTCCTACCAAATAAAAATTAAATGGGAAACCAGGAATTGCTGGTTCACACCTGTTATCCTAGCTACTCAGGAGGCTGAAATATTTATTTTGGCCAGTTCTTGGGTTGAACCCAAGGCCTGGGCACTGTCCCTGAGTTTCTTGGGATCAAGACTAGCACTCTACCACTCTGAGCCACTGCACCACTTCTGGCTTTTTCTTTTTTCTTTTTTTTTTTATTTTTGCCTGTCCTTGGGCTTGGACTCAGGGCATGGGCACTGTCCTTATGCTTTCTCAAGGCTAACATCTACCACTTGAGCCACAGAACCACATGCAGCTTTTTCTATGTGGTACCTAGGAATCAAACCCAGGTCCTCGTGCATGCTAGGCAAGCACTCTACCACTAGACAAACTTCTGGCCCAATTCTGGCTTTTTCTGTTTATGTGGTACTGAGGAATTGAACCTAAAGCTTCATACATGCTATACAAACACTCTACCACTAAGCCGCATTCCCCTGAGATCTGAGGAGCACAGATTGAAATCCTGGGAAGGAAATTCCATGAGAGTCTTTATCTCCAATTAACCACCAAAAAACAGAAAGTAGAGCTGTGGCTCAAGTGGTAGGGTGACAGCCTTGAGCATAAAAGCTCAAGGAAAGCTGGACTTAATCCTAGTTACTCAGGAGGCTGAGATCTAAGGAAAGCAGTTGGAAGCCAGCCCATCCAGAAAAGTCTGTGACACTCGAATCTCCAAAAGCTACTCAGCTACTATAGACTCATACCTATGATCCTACCAACTCAGGAGGCTGAGGTCTGAGGATCTCAGTTCAAATCCATCCCAAGGCCACCTATAATCCTAGTTACTCAGGAAGCTGAGATCTGAGGATCAAGGTTCAAAGCCAGCCCCAACACGAAAAGACCTGAGACTCATCTCCAATTAATCTCTAGAAAATGGGAAGTAGGGCTTGGCTCAAGGGTAGGGCAGTAGCAGTGAGCTGAAGAGCTCAGGGACAAAACTCGGGCCCAGAGTTCAAGCCCATGACTCAAAAAAAAAAAAGTGTCATAAAATATCTTCAAAAATACAGAGTGGTGGTCAATGGTCTTAAATTCTACAGAGACATCCAGCAAGCTTAGCACTAAAGAAAAGCTATTAGATATAGCAGTTAGGTCATTGGTGACCTTCGAGAGTAGTTTCAGAAGGATGCTGGGAGCCAGACTGCTCTTGGCTGAAGCACAGGGAAGTGTGAAAGGCTGAGGGGAAATACTTGGTCTCTTGAGAATGGAAATGAAGAGCCAGGGAATGAGCATTTGTGACAGTGGCTAGGAGGTATGAACAAATAATAGCTGAGTCCACAAAGCTGGCTCTCCTGCCTAGTTTTAGGATTGTCCTAGATATGCAGAGATTCGGGATAAACTGCATTACCTGCTGGGTTTTCTCTTCCTTTTAAAAGAGACTCTGGGGGCCGGGAGTTTGGCCTAGTGGTTAAAGTGCTTGCCTAGCATGCATGAAGACCCGGGTTCGATTCCTCGGTACCACATACATAGAAAAAAGCCGGAAGTGGTGCTGAGGCTCAAGTGGTAGAGCTCTAGCCTTGAGAAAGTCCAAGGATAGTGCTCAGGCCCTGAGCTCAAGCCCAGGACTGGCAAAAAAAAAAAAAAAGAGACTCTGGGGCCGGGAGTTTGGCCTAGTGGTAGAGTGTATGCCTAGGATGCATGAAGACCTGTGTTTGATTCACATATACAGAAAACGTTGGAAGTGGTGTTGTGGCTCAAGTGGTAGAGCTCTAGCTTTGAGAAATCTCAAGGACAGTGCTCAAGCACTGAGTTCAAGCCCCAGGACTGACAAAATAATAATAATAAAAAAAGACTGAACAGTGACTTCAGTTCTCCCTGAAGTGTATCCAAAAGAGCTGCTTCCTAAGAAGCTGCTTTGAAAGCAGAAATATTAAACCTATATTGATTCTCTGACTGCACAGTCTGTTCTCTCCAAGCGAATGTCAAAGGACAGAAGTTGTTGATGGGAAACAAAAAATAGAAACAAACATTTTTTATGATAAACATGAAAAATTTTTATACTATATTAGGTGGGTTCCACTATATGGTTCTATCTCACCCTCGACTGGTTGTGGATTCTTTGTACTCCATTGTGACTCCATTGAAACAATCAGAACTTTGGGTCACACACTTAAACATACTTAAGTGAGTCTTTCAGCTTTACTGAAGAACTGACTTCAATAGAAACAAGAACTCCCCAGGCATCACTGGCTCATCCGAGGGAGTTTGGCCTAGTGGTAGAGTGCTTGCCTAGCATGCACAAAAACCAGGGTTCAATTCCTCAGTCCCAGATACACAGAAAAAGCCGGAAGTAGTGCTGTGGCTCAAGTGGTAGAGCTCTAGCCCTGAGAATGGCCAAGGACAGTGCTCAGGCCCTGGGTTCTGGGTTCAAGCCCCAGGACTAGGAAAGAAAAAAAAAAAAACAGCAAAAGGGACTAGAGGTGAAGTAATCTGAGGTAAAATCCTAGTACCAACAACATGAAAAGATGCCTTGGCACATATACTCCTTTATTTATTTTTCTCCCTTAAACTGTCAACTGTGGGCGGGGAGTTTGGCCTAATGGTAAGTGCTTGCCTAGCATGTATGAAGATCCAGGTTCGGCTCCTTGGTATCACACACGTAGAAAAAGCTAGAAATAGTGCTGTGCCTCAAGAGGAAGCGCTCTATCCTTGAGAAAGCCCAAAGACAGTGCTCAGGCCCTGAGTTCAAGCCCCGGTACTGGCCAAGGAAAAAAAAAAGTATGTCAACTGTTGGGCCAGGAGTTTGGCCTAGAGGTAGAGTACTTGCCTAGCATGCAACCAAAACCTGGGTTGAGTAACTTGGTCCCACATACATAAAAAAGGTGGACGTGGTGCTGTGCCTCAAGTGGTAGAGCGCTAACCTTGAGGAAAGCCCAAGGACAGTGCTCAGGCCCTGAGTTCAAGCCCCAGGAGTGGCAGAAAAAAAAAATTCAACTGTTTGGAAAAAGCCATACAACTACTAAATAGCTGTTTCCAGATCCTTTCCCAAACCTAGCTGCCTCACATGGAAGCTGCCAGATCCTTGGCAAACAACTGGAGTGCCTCCAAGCCAGCCAGTTGTTTTACATCTTTCAATACCATTGAGAGAACACTGAACTCTAGCTTCAAGTACCATTGCAACAAGCCTAGGATTCCTTTTCCAGAAGGCCATACTCATGTCATGACTGCTTCAATGCAGTTTTCCCCTGCATTGAAAGACATGCTGCCAGACAAGTACCCATGAACTCCAAATGACCTTGATCACCTGCGGGAGCATAGCTCCTCTATTCCTAGGGAGTTCCTCCCCTATACTTTTCTCCAACTGCGTTGATTGGTGCAATGAAAAACCTGTGACTAGTTCTTATTTGACCCAAGACTAGAGTTTCGGGAAACCGCTGTAATTGGGGCAAATTACAATGCTGAATTTGAATGCCACATGTAAACCATATCCTGTTCCCATCTAGTATCACAGTATTAGACCCAAATTCAAAGCTTTAACTGTTTATTTTGGGTGGAGGGAATCACAAGACTGAGCCTAGAATCTTGCACATATTAAGTAATGCTCTATCATTTGAACCACACACCCAGACATGAATATTCTTTTCTTGAATATTTATGATCTTCTTTATGAATAGAACAGGCTGCAGTTGGTCATAACACAATGAGGAGCAGGTCCAAACAACAATTGGTGGCTCTAGTAGAATCCGTGGCAGCAGCAGTTACAACAAGAAGGTCACTGGAAGGCCAGGATCCTAGCCTAGTAGTAGAGTGCTTGCCTAGCATACACAAAGCCCTGAGTTTGGTTCCTCAGAACCACATACATAGAAAAAGCCAAAACTGGGGCCGGGAGTTTGGCCTAGTGGTTAAAGTGCCTGCCTAGCATGCACGAAGACCCGGGTTCGATTCCTTGGTACCACATACATAGAAAAAAGCCGGAAGTGGTGCTGTGGCTCAAATGGTAGAGCTCTAACCTTGAGAAAGTCCAAGGACAGTGCTCAAGCCCTGAGCTCAAGCCCAGGACTGGCAAAAAAAAAAAAAAAAGAAAAAGAAAAAGCCAGAACTGGTGCTGTGGCTCAAGTGACACAGTGCTAGTCTTGAGAAAGCCCAAGCATAGGCACAAAGTGGGGTGGCTCACATCTATAATCCTAGATTCTCAGGAGTCTGAGTTCTGTTTAAAGCCAGCCCAGGCACTAAAGTCCTTGAGACTCTTATCTCCAATGAACCGCCAGAAAACCAGAAGTAATGCTTGGCTCCAGGGGAAGAGTGGTAGCCTAGAGCTGAAGAGCTCAGGGACAGCACCCAGGCCCAGAGTCCAACCCCCCCCAAAAATAATAATAATAATAAAGGAGAAAGAAAGCCCAAGGACAGTGCCCAGGCCCTTGATTCAAGCCCCAGGACTGATTAAAAATAAATAAAAAAAGATAGGCTTGAGGAGTGGCTCAAGTTGGTAGGGCATGGACAAAAAAAAAAAAAGTCACTGGAGATTGTCCAAAAGCAACCAGGAAGCAGGGAACTGAGGTTTCGTGCCTACAATCTTACTCAGGAGGAAAAGAAAGAAAGCAAAGTGGGACAAAGATGATAGAGAAGACAGATAGTGAAATTCAAGAGGAAATCAGAAAGCCAAGGCTGAGAAGACAAGGAACTGTGCATCCTGGTAGCTGGAAGAAAAGTTCAGGACCCTGCCAAGACCTGAAGGCCAAGGGCTCCAACACTGTGCCATTTGCTACTTTTAGAAGATGTGCTGCCAATACCCAGAGCCTGGCAGCTGTAATAGCAGCCAGCACTCAATGCTGCAGTCCGTCACTCAACATCACCAAGTGCACAAGATTAACAGAGCATGAGAGCACTAACATCTCTCAGCTACAATAAAGACAGAGGCTGTACGATCATGAGTTTGCCCCAGATCTGGCAAAACAAAACAAAACGTTCAAACAGAAGAGCTGCAGGCTTCTTCCAGTGGTAAATAGTTTGCTAAGCATCCAGGATCTAGTTCAATTTTCAGTACCAACAAAAAAAAAAAAAAAAAAAAGAGGAAAACTGTCTGTCCACCAAAATCAAAGGTTAACAAGATAAACCTCCAACCTCCAAATGTTTTTCATTTTCATTTATTGATTTATTTATTGCTAGTCCTGGGGTTTTAAATCATGGTTTGGGCACTGTCCTTGAGCTTTCTCAAGGCTAGAGCCACAGTACCACTTCTAGCTTCTGTGTACATGGTACCAAGGAATTGAACCCAGGGCTTTGTGCACTCTAGGTGAGCACTTTACCACTAGGCCACACTCCTGGCCCTAGTCAAAATACATATTTTTAAGTGGCCCAGCTGTTTTTCAATTATTTATTTATTTATTTATTGTGGGTCATGGGGCTTGAACTTGGCCTGGGCGCTATCCCTGAACTCTTCAGCTCAAGGTTACTGCCCTGCCCTTGAGCCAAGCCCTACTTGCCAGTTATTTTTTTCTAGAGTTTAATTGGACATGAGTCTCAGGTCCTTTTGTGCCCGAGCAGGCTTTGAACCTTGATCTTCAGATCTCAGCCTCCAGAGTAGCTAGGATTACAGGCTCAAGGGTAGGGCAGTTGCCTTGAGCTGAAGAGCTCAGGGACAGCGCCCAGACCTGGTTCAAGCCCCATGACCTACACACACACAAACTATCTGCCCATGTTTCCTTCATGTTCTGTTACGATTTTACTTTTAGCATTTTCACATTTAATATATTGGAAATTGAGTGTGGTAGAAAACTAGAGAGCAGGGGCCGGGAGTTTGGCCTAGTGGTAGAGTGCTTGCCTAGCATGCACGAAGACCCGGGTTCGATTCCTTGGTACCCCACATACATAGCAAAAAGCCAGAAGTGGTGCTGAGGCTCAAGTGGTAGAGTGCTAGCCTTGAGAAAGTCCAAGGACAGTGCTCAGGCCCTGAGCTCAAGCCCAGGACTGGCAAAAAAAAAAAAAAAGAAAACTAGAGAGCTTTTAAAAAAAATCAATATACCCACTGCCATTAAAAAAAAAATCAGGGGGCGGGGAGTTTGGCCTAGTGGTAGAGTGCTTGCCTAGCATGCACGAAGACCTGAGTTCGATTCCTCGGTACCACATGCATAGAAAAAAGCCAGAAGTAGTGCTGAGGCTCAAGTGGTAGAGCACTAGCCTTGAGAAAGCCCAAGGACAGAAAAAAAAAAAAAAACCATTCAATTCAGCTGATTTGAAATGGTATCTTTACTGCCTATAAAATTTTCTAGTAGGGCTGGGAGTTTGGCCTAGTGGTAGAGTGCTTGCCTAGCATGCACTAGGACCCAGGTTCAATTCCTTGGTACCACATATATAGAAAAAAGCCAGAAGTGGTGCTGTGGCTCAAGTGGTGGAGCTCTAGCCTTGAGAAAGTCCAAGGACAGTGCTCAGGCCCTGAGCTCAACCCTGGGACTGGCAAAAAAAAAAAAAATTCTAGTAGCCGGGTACCAGTGGCTCACGCTTATAATCCCAGCTACTCAGCAGGCTGAGATCTGGCAAAAAAAAAAGCCGGGCTCTAAATTCTGATGGAGTACCAGGCAAGCAAGTAAGTAGAGTGGAAGTATGAGAAGCTCTGAGTTCAAATCTCAGTACCATCAATCAATCATTCAATCAACAAACTTAATGTGGCAGGTGGGTGCCAATGGCATATACCTGTAATCCTATCTACTCAGGAGGCTGGCACTAGAGTATTACACTTCCAAGCCAGTCTAGGTAAACAAACCTGAGGAATTCTTAGCTCCAATTAGCTGACAAAAAGCTAGAAGTGGAAATATGGTCTAGTATTAGAGGGCCAGCCTTGGGTAAACAAGAGCATGAGGCCCTCCTGAGTTCAAGCCCCAGTACCAGCACTACGAGAATATAATGAATTTAACATGATAAGCTGGGAATGGTGCACATATTTATAATTCCAGCACTCCAGAGGTTAAAAGATAAGTATCACTATTATCAAGCCAGCTTGGGCTACTGAGAACTGAGATATATATATATATATACACATATATATATATATATTTTTTTTTTGCCAGTCCTGGGCTTGAGCTTAGGGCCTGAGCACTGTCCTTGGACTTTCTCAAGGCTAGAGCTCTACCACTTGAGCCTCAGCACCACTTCTGGCTTTTATCTATGTATGTGGTACCGAGGAATCAAACCCGGGTCTTCATGCATGCTAGGCAAGCAGTCTAACCACTAGGCCAAACTCCCGGCACTCCCAGCCCTATTTTTTAATTAATTTTTTCCAGTCCTGGGACTTGAACTCAGGGTCTGAGCATTGTCCTTGGGCTTTCTCAGCACCAGAGCTCTACCACTTGAGCCACAGCACCATTTCCAGATTTTTCTGCATATGTGGTACCAAGGAATTGAATCTAGGGTTTCATGCATACTAGGCAAGCACTCTACCACTGGACCATGTTCCAGGCACAAAGACCCTATCTTTAAAATATATATATATATATATATATATATATATATATATATTTAAGTTGGGTGTGGTGGCTCACACCTGCAATCCTAGTTACTCAGGAGGCTGAGATCTGATGATTGTGGTTCAAAGCCAGCCCAGGCACTAAAGTCCCTGAAACTCATTTATAATTAACCACCAGATAAAGTGCTTGCCTAGCATGCACAAAGACCCGGGTTCGATTCCTCGGTACCACATACATAGAAAAAAGCCAGAAGTGGTGCTGAGGCTCAAGTGGTAGAGCTCTAGCCTTGAGAAAGTCCAAGGGCAGTGCTCAAGCCCTGAGCTCAAGCCCAGGACTGGCAAAAAAAAAAAAAATTAATTAACCACCAGAAAACCGGAAGTGGTGCTGTGGCTCCAGGGATTGGGGGGTAGCTGTGAGCTGAAGGGCTCAGGGATAGAGCCCAGGCCCAGAGTTCAATTCACATGACTGACAAAAAAAGAAAAAAAATTCTGGTGCTGATAGTTCATGTCTGTAATCCTAGAGACTTAGGAAGCTGAGATCTGAGCATCATCTGAGCACCTGACCTCAGCCAGGGCAGGAAAGCCCATGAGATTCATATCACCAAGAAACTACTCAGATAAAGCCAAAAGTGGTGCTGTGGTTCAGACACAGTGCCCAGACCCTGAATTCAAGCCCCAGGACCAGCACAAGAAAAAAAAAAAGTCTAGGACTTGGAATGTGGTATATTGGTAGAGTGCTAACCTAGCATACACGAACCCTGGGTTCAATTCCTCAGTACCACATAAACAGAAAAAAAGCTGGAAATGGCACTGTAGCTCAAATGGTAGAGTGCTAGCCTTGAGCAAAAGCAGCTCACTGTCAGTGCCCATGTCCTGAATTAAGCCCTAAGATTGGCAAAAAAAAAGCCTAACATGGCATTTTTTGGGGGGGGGGATGAGGGTTTATATTTGATAAAAAAATCTCTAGAGGTTGAGGGGCTGGGAGTTTGGCCTAGTGGTAAGAATGCTTGTCTAGCATTAGATTCCTCAATACCACATACATAGAAAAAGCAGGAAGTGGTGCTCTAGCCTTGAGAAAAAAGCCCAACGACTGTGCCTAGGCCCTGAGTTCAAGCACCAGGACTGGCAAAACAAAAACAAAAACAAAAGAGATTGAAATATGCATCATCAAAATGTTACACTGTGGAGAAATTGGGCAAAGTAGGAGACTTTTCTACAAGAAGAATGTTTTTTAAGCACTGAAAACAAAAATCAACTAGTTCAAAAAGTGCTGGAAACAACAAATAAATAAAGTATGCAATGAATATAACTTGCAATATTGCAAGGCCCAGAATTCAAGCCTCAGTGCAGGACAAAAAAAAAAAAAAAACAACCTTGTGATTCTGAACTACACAAAATTCACAATTTGTCAGGTATAGCAGTGTGGGCAGCATTCAGCAGACTGAGACCGAAGGACTGCTAATACAAAGCCAGCTTAGGCTATCTTGTAAGTTCTAAGCTACGCCAGGTTACATAGCAAATTCTCATCCCAAATAATAATACAAATTAACTTTTTTTTTTCTGTCAGTTATTGGGCTTGAACTCAGTGCATAGGCACTGTTCTTGAGCTCTTTCACTAATGTTAGCACTCTGCCACTTCCAGTTTTTGAGTGGCTAATTGGAGATAAGAATCTCACAGGACTTTTCTTCCATGGCTGGTTTCAAACCTTAATCCTCACATCTCAGCCTTCTAGGTATACCGCAAGGATTGCAGGCTTGAGCCACCTTATGGGGCTGGGAGTTTGGCCTAGTGGTAGAGTGCTTGCCCAGTATGCACGAAAGCCTGGGCTTGATTCTTCAGTACCACATACATTGAAAAAGCCAGAAGTGGTGCTGTGGCTCAACTAGTAGAGCTCTAGCCTTGAGAAAGCCCAAGGACAGTGCTCAGGCTCTGAGTTCAAGCCCCAGGACTGACAAAAAAAAAACAAGTTAAATGAAAATTACTTTCTAGGTTACTCTGCCTGGAGCATTAGAATTGGTAAACACACTTTGGAAAGCAAGATATTGAAATGCAATAGTAGCTGTGACTCAGTAATCCTACTCCTGGAAATTTGTGCTAAAAATAATTCTGTTGAAAGAAAAGATTCATGAAGATGGGTGTAATATTTTCTTATGGCTGCTGTAAGAAGTCGCTATGAACTTTGTGGCTTAAAGCAACACATATGTGTTATCTTGTAATGGGGGGGGGGGATGAGGACTTCCTCCCCCCAGCTGAGCTGTGCTCTATCTGGAAGCTTCAGAGAATCTGTTTCCTTGTCTTACTAACTGTAGAGTTGGCTAACATTCCTTAGCTCCAGGCCCTGTCTTCCATCTTCAAAACGCTTCTCAAACCTTACTGTCTCACCTCCTTTTCTGACTTTGAAACTTACTGTTCCCTCCTCTTTCTCCTCTTCCTCCTCCTCCTCCACCTCTTCCTCCTCTTCCTCCTCCTCCTCCTCCTCTTCCTCCTCCTCTTTCTCTTCCTCCTCCTCTTCTTCCTTCTCCTTCTCCTCCTTGCTAATCCTGGGCTTGAACTCAAGGACTGAGCACAGTCCCTTAGTTGTTTTTGCTCAAATTTAATGCTCTAGGCCGGGAGTTTGGCCTAGTGGTTGAGTGCTTGCCTAGCATGCACGAAGACCCGGGTTCGATTCCTCGGTACCACATACATAGAAAAAAGCCAGAAGTGGTGCTGAGGCTCAAGTGGTAGAGCTCTAGCCTTGAGAAAGTCCAAGGACAGTGCTCAGGCCCTGAGCTCAAGCCCAGGACTGGCAAAAAAAAAATTAAAAAATTTAATGCTCTACCACTTGAGCCACAGTACTGCTTCTGGCTTTTGCTGTTTATGTGGTACTGAGGAATTGAATTCAGGCTTTATGCATGCTAGGCAAGCGCTCTACCACTAAATGACACTCACAGCCACATGCATGACATTTTAACTCCAATTAACCACACACACACACACACACACACACACACACACACACACACACAAGCCATAAGTGGATGTGGGGCCAAAGTAGTAGAGCCCCCAGCCCTGAGAAGATAAAGCCAAGGGAGATTGCCCAGGCTTGAGTTAAGTCCTAATAGTGGCACACACACAGAGAAGACAGTGTAATCTCTCAATCACAGGCAGGTCTCACCTGGAATTCTAGCCACTCAGGAGACTGAGATCCAGGATCAAAATTTGAAGCCAGCCAGCAGGAAAGTCCATGAAACACTTATGTCTAATAAACTACTCAGAAAAAGCAGGAACTGGCATTGTGATTCAAATGGTAGAGTGTTAGCCTTGAGCACAGAGAGGCTTAGGGACAGAGCCCAGGCCCTGAGTTCAAGCTGCAGTACCAACACACACACATAGACCAGACATAACTGCACATGGTGGCCCTTGTCTGTAATGCCAGTAACTCTGGAGGGCAATTGTAGCAGGATCAAGAGTTGTATGTCAAGCCAGCTGCGGTGGCTCACACCTATAATCCCAGCTACTCAGGAGGCTGAGATCGGAGAATCAAAGCCAGCCCAAGCACTAAAGAATGGGAGACTCTTATTTCCCATTAACCACTAGAAAACTGGAAGTGGTGCTGAGGCTCCAGGATGGTAGCCTAAAGCTGAAGAGTGTAGGGGCAACACCCAGGCACTGGGGTAGGGCTGTAGCCTTGAGCTGAAGAGTTCAGAGAGAGTGCCAACAGTGTCCAACTTCAACTTTTTATCTTGTGACAGGTCTTACTCCACAGCCTAGGCTGATGTACAGCTTTTTGTGGGGGCTGTGAGGCTTGGACTCTGGGTCTGGGCCCTCTCTCTGATTTCAAGCCCCATTCTTAGAATGGAGAACAGAATTAGAGAACATTCCATTCCATGCATTCTTTTTTTCTTTTCTTTCTTCTTTCTTTTTTTCTTTTTTCTTTTTTGCCAGTCCTAGGGCTTGAACTAAAGGCCTAGGCATTGTCCTTGGGCTCTCTCAGGACTAGCACTCTATCACTTGCTACGGCACCGCTTCTGGCTTTTTCTATGTATGTGGTACTGAGGAATGGAACCCAGGGCTTCATGGCAAGCACCACTGGGTCATGCTCCCAGCCCAATTCATTCCATGTTTTCACTCTGAGAATTGAAAGGTTTTGGTATACTATTCAAAACTGGGAACTACAGCCTGGTGTACCCCTGTAATCCTAGCTACTCAGGAGGCTGAGATCTGAGGATTGAGGTGCAAAGCCAGCCTAGGCAGGAAAGGCTATAAGACTCATCTCCAATGAACCATCAGGAAACCAGAAGTGACGCTGTGTGGCTCAAAGTGGTAAAGTGCTAGTTCTTAGTAAAATGTGCCCAGGGCCAAAGAGAAGCCCAGAAGCCCACAACCCAAAAAAAAAAAAAAGTAGTAGTAATTAAAACTAAGCTCAGGCCAGGAATTTGTGCTTGCCTAGCATGCACAAAGATGTGGATTAGATTCCTCAGTACCACATACATAGAAAAAGCGGGAAGTGGTGCTATGGCTCAAGTGGTATGGCTCTGGCCTTGAAAAAAAACCCCAAGGACAGTGCTCAGGCCCTGAGCTCAAGCCTAGGATTGGCAAAATCAATATAAAAATTGCTGGCGTGGTGGCTCATGCTTGTTATCCTAGCTACTCAGGAGGCTGAGATTTGAGGATCACGGTTCAAAGCCAGCAGGGACACTAAAGTCAGTGAGACTCTTATCTCCTATTAATCACTAGAAAACGGAAAGCGGGGCTAGGGTTAAAGAGTAGAGTGATAGCCTTAAGCTGAAGAGCTCAGGTACAGACAGGGCCCAGGCCCAGAGCCCCATGATGGACAAAAAAATAAGTAAAATAGGGGCCGAGAGTTTGGCCTAGTGATAAAGTGCTTGCCTAGTATGCACAAAGACTCAGGTTCGATTCCTTGGTACCATGTACATAGAAAAAAGTTGGAAGTGGTGCTGTGGCTCAAGTGGTAGAGCCCTCGCCTTGAGAAAATCCAAGGACAGTGCTCAGGCCCTGAGATCAAACCGAGGACTGGCAAGATAAATAAATAAAGAAAATAAAAATAAAACTGAGCTCACCTAAATGCTCTGAATGTCTATTTTCTAAATTCTAGCTTCTAGTACATCAAGCAGTAGAATGTTCTTCAATGAAATTTATTGTAAGTCAAAATAACAAGTGGTCTATGTTCTTGCTTATAGAAAGGTGTATCAGCGGCTGGGAGTTTGGCCTAGTGGTAGAGTGCTTGCCTAGCATGCACGAAGACCCGGGTTCGATTCCTCGGTACCACATACATAGAAAAAAGCCAGAAGTGGTGCTGAGGCTCAAGTGGTAGAGCTCTAGCCTTGAGAAAGTCCAAGGACAGTGCTCAGGCCCTGAGCTTAAGCCCAGGACTGGCAAAAAAAAAAAAAAAGAAAGGTGTATCAGCATGACAGTAACAACAAAAATATCCCTGATTATATGACACAGGTTCCTAAAGAAGCAGCAAGCTGGCCTAGACATCAACTTAATGTCACAGACATGCTTAACAAGGAAGACAAGATTGGAGCAACTTACTATTCAAAAGAAAAGGTTGTGTTGGACGGGGCATGGTGGCTCACACCTGTAATCTTAGAATCCTAGCTACTCTAGAGGCTGAGGTTGGCGGATCACAGTTCAAAGCCAGCCAGCCAGCCAGCCCAGGCACTAAACACTGGTGGACTCTTATCTCCAAGTAATCACTACAAAAGGGGAAATGGGGCTGTGGCTAAAGGGGTAGGGCAGTAGCTTTGAGCTGAAGAGCTCAGGGACAGCACCCAGGCCCAGAGTCCAAGCCCCTTGATGACAACAAAAACAAAAGAAAGAAAGAAAGAAAGAAAGAAAGAAAGAAAGAAAGAAAGAAAGAAAGAAAGAATTTTATCTCCAATGAACTTTCGAAAAATTTGAAAATGGAGCTGTGGTTCAAGAGATAGAGTGCTATCCTTGGGCAAAAAAGCTCAGGGACAGTATCTAGGCCTGGGTTCAAACCTAAGGACTGACACACACACATACACACACACACCCTATTTGCTTAGAAAGGCTTGGGCTGTGTCTCAAGGGCTAGAGTATTTGTCTAGTAAAGTCAAGGTGCTGACTTCAATCCACATAACTGCAAAATAAACAAATTCAACTCAGAACTCAGTTAATTAGTTGTGTCCTTATATAGCACAAACTTGCTCCCCCCTCCCACTCCAGCAGTAGTAGGGCTTGAAGTCAGGGCCTGGGCACTGTCTCTGAGCTTCTTTTGCTCAATGCTAGCACTATACTATTTTCTGTGTATGTGGCAGTGAGGAATTGAACTCAGGGCTTCATGCATGCCAGGCAAACACTCTACCACTAAGCTACATTCCCAGCTCTGTACATCACCTTTATAACAGTAACAACAACAAATTTAAAAGTCTGTTACATTTTCGTTCTTTTTTTTTTTTTTTGCCAGTCCTGGGCTTGAGCTCAGGGCCTGAGCACTGTCCTTGGACTTTCTCAAGGCTAGAGCTCTACCACTTGAGCCTCAGCACCACTTCCGGCTTTTTTCTATGTATGTGGTACCGAGGAATCGAACCCGGGTCTTCATGCATGCTAGGCAAGCACTTTAACCACTAGGCAAAACTCCCGGCCATCCTTGGGCTTTTTTAAGGCTAGAGAGCCACAACACTACTTCTGGCGGTTTTTCTTTTTCTTCTTTTTTTTTGGGGGGGGGGGGCAGTCCTGGGCTGAAATCAGGGCCTGAGCACTGTCCTTGAGCTTTCTCAAGGTTAGCACTCTACCACTTGAGTCACAGCACCAATTCCAGCTTTTTTTTTTTTATTGTAATTAGTAAAAGGGTTACATGATATTTGCCAGATAGAAGGTGCATTAATTCGCATACATGGTGTTGGTACCCATTTCCCTCCCCCAATTTCCAGCTTTTTCTGTGTATGTGGTACCAAGGAATCAAATCCAGGACTTTGTGTATGCTAGGCGAGCACGCTACCACTAGGCCACCCTTGCAGCCAACCCCCTGGCTTTTTGTATGTATATGGTACCAAGGAAATGAACCCGAGTTTCGTACATGCTAGGCAAGCACTCTACCACTAGACTAAACTCCCACCCTCCAGCACTGCCCTTTGAACCTCACGTGTGTGTGTGTGTGTGTATGTGTGTGTGTGTGTGTGTGTGTGTGTGTGTGTGTGTGTTCAGTATTGCTGGGGCTTGAACTTAGGGTAGTGGGTTCTTACATAGATTTTTTTTTCTCTTACCACTTGAGCTCTGCCTTTCTTCCAGCTTTTTAAAATTCATTGGAAATAAAGTCTCTCAAACTTTTCTGGAGGGTTGCCTTCAAAGCTCAATCCTTGAGAGCTCAGCTTCCTGTGTGCTAAGATTACAGGAATGAGACCAGTTTTATATACCTGGCTATTGTAAAAATTTGTCTTCAAATAGTTGTACAAAGTGAACAATTTAACAAGTCCATATGAACCTTTTTTGTGATTGTGTGTTTGCTGGTCCTGGGGTTTGAACTCAGGGCCTGGGAGCTATCGCTGAGGTTCTTTTTTGTTGTTGTTTTGTTTTGCTTTTTGATTCAAGAGTAGCATTCTACCACTTGATTAACAGTTTCACTTTCAGCTTTTTGGGGTTAATTGTGTTAAGACTCTCATAGTCTATAATCCTACGGAGGTTTAAATCTGAGGATCAGTTTGCAGCCAGCCATGGCAGAAAATGGAGCTTGAACTAAGGGCCAGAGTGCTGTCCCTGAGCTCTTTTGCTCAAAGCTAGCACTCTACTACTTTGCACCACCTCTCCACTTCTGATTTTCTGGTGGCTAATTGGAGATAAAATTTACCTTCCTGGGCTGGTGGCGACCCAAGATCCTTAGATCTCAGCCTCTTGAGTAGCTAGGATTACAGGTATGAGCCACCTCGCCCAGTCACTTGAGCTTTTTCTGAGTACTTTATTGGAGATAAGAGTCTGTGGACTGGCCGGGAGTTTGGCCTAGTGGTTAAAGTGCTTCCTAGCATGCACGAAGACCCGGGTTCGATTTCTTGGTACCACATATATAGAAAAAGCTGGAAGTGGTGCTGAGGCTCAAGTGGTAGAGCTCTAGCCTTGAGAAAGTCCAAGGACAGTGCTCAGGCCCTGAGCTCAAGCCCAGGAGTGGCAAAAAAAAAAAAAAAAAAAAAGAGTCTGTGGACTTTCCCGTCTCCTGAGTAAGTAGGATTATAGGCATGAGTCACTGGTGTCTGGTTCAGTGAAACTCTTATCTCCAATAAACTACTAAGAAAAACAAAAGCCAGGAGTGGAACTGTTGCTCAAGTGTTAGTGTTGAGCAAATGAAGTTCAGAGATAGGACACAGGTCACAAGTTCAAGACTCAGGACTGGCACACACAAAAAGTCTACCATTTCCTGCCTGGGCGCCTTTGAATCACAACCCTTTCATATCAGAATCCTGTGTAGTTAGGATTATAGGCATGAGGCCCAGGCAAGCAGCTGATGATTTATTTTTGCTTACAATTTTTTTTTTTTTTTTTTGCTACTCGGGCTTGAACTCAAGGCTTGGACAGTGTTCTTGGGGCTTTCACAAGGCACTTTACCACTTTACCACTGAATCATAGAATCACTTCTGGCTTTTTCTGTGTATGTGGTAGGTACAGGAATGGAACTCCAGGCTTTGTGCATGCTAGGCAAGCACTCTACCACTAGGCCACACTCCCTGTGATTTTTTTTTTTTTGTTAGTCCTGGGCTTGAGCTCAGGGCCTGAGCACTGTCCTTGGACTTTCTCAAGGCTAGAGCTCTACCACTTGAGCCTTGGCACTATTTCTGGCTTTTTTCTATGTATATGGTACTGAGGAATTGAACCTGGGTGCATGTTAGGCAAGAACTCTACCATCAGGCCACCACCGGCCATAATTTTTTTTTTTTTTTAAGATGGGTTCTTGATCTATAACCCAAGCTAGCCTCAAACTGGCAACCTTCCTGCATTAACTTCTCAAGTGCTGGGGTTGTGTATGTACTGACACAGCTATCTTTTTTTTTTTTTTTGCTAGTCCTGGGCTTGGGCTCAGGACCTAGAGCTCTACCACTTGAACCACAGCACCATTTCCAGCTTTTTCTATGTATGTGGTTCTGAGGAATCGAACCTGGGTCTTTGTGAATGCAAGCACTCTACCTACTAGGCCAAACTCCTGGCCCCTAGCTCATTTTTTTTTCTTTCTTTACAGTAGGACTGGCAAAAGAGGTTCAAATTCTCAGCCCACACTTATCTCCTAAACTGAGGTGTATTTTCAGATTTTCTCCTACGGAGGGAGAAACCTGCTTCTTTCTTTGTATCTACAAAAAGAATAAAATTTAAAGATATTGCAAAAAAAAAAAAAAGATATGGCCAGGTGCCAAGTGGCCAGCAAAAAGATGGAAGTGAGCAAAAGGGTGATACTGTCCAAAAAGAAATGTAATGTTTACCTTACATAACTGTAACACCTCTCTGTACATTACCAGTATAATATATATATAGTCCTAGGGCTTGAACTCAGCCTGAGCACTGTCCTTGGGCTTTCTCAAGGCTAGTGCTCTACCACTTGAGCCACAGCACCACTTTGGGCTCTTTCTTTCTTGGTTGGTTGTTGGACATGAACTCTGGGGGCCTGAGCATTGTCCCTGAGCTCTTCAAGCTCAAGGCTCTTGCCCCACCCCTTGAATCACAGTGCCACTTCTGGTTTTCTGGTGATTAATTTGAGATGTCTCACTTTTTAGTGCTGGGGCTGGCTTTGAATGCTGATCCTCAAATCTCAGCTTCCTGAGTAGTTAAAGATTATAGGTATGAGCTAACGTAGCCAGCTCATTTCTGGCTTTTTCTCTGTATGTAGTAGCGAGGAATCAAACCCGAGTCTTCATGCATGCTAGGCAAGCACTCTACCACTAGGCCAAACTCCCAGCCCCAACAATTTTTTTTTTAAAGGTGGAAGTGGAGCTATGGATTAAGAACTAAAAAGTGTGGGCTGGGAATATAGCTTAGTGACACACTAAGCTTAGCATGCATGAAGCCCTGGATTCAATTCCTCAGTACCACATAAGCAAAAAAAGCTGGAAGTGGCACTGTGGTTCAAGAGGTAGCCTTGAGCAAAGAAAGCTTAGTGATAATGCCCAGGCCCCAAGTTCAACCCCGATTTTTTTTTTTTTCAAAAAGAAAGGAAAAAGAAAAAAAGAAGAGTGTTATCCTTGCTGGGTGCAGTGACTCACCCACACGCTACTCAGGAGTCTGAGATCTGAGGATGAAGGTTCAAAGCCAGCCCGGGCACAAAAGGACCTGAGATTCTTATCTCCAATAAACCTTTAGAAAACAGGAAGTGGGGCTTGACTCAAGGGTAGGGAAGTAGCCTTGAGCTGAAAAGCTCAGAGACAGCGCCTAGGCTGAGTTCAAGCCCCATGACTCACACACACAAAAAAGAACCAGAGTACATAAAAGCTATAAAAAGTATTCAACATATTAAAACAAGATGTTAGCAATTCATCTTTTATTGACAATAAGTTGAAACACTTGGATCGTTTTGCCGTTTAAGCTTATAATATATGCCTAGACTGGATCCCTTTGGCGGCATTTCCCAAAATGGAGAATTGATAGCAGCAAGTCATGTGATTTGAGTCTGAGAATACTGTATAACACAAAAATTTATTTAGTTTAGACATGGTCTTGCTATATCACACGGGCTGGCTTCAAATTAATGATTTAATCACTGCTTCCTGTGTTGAGAAAAGGCCACAGTGCCCAGGCTTGTCTTTTTCTTGAAAACTTCATAGGCCACAAGCCAAGTATATCACTTTTTAGTCAGTCGTGGGGCTTGAATCCAGGGGCTGAGCATTGTCCCTGAGCTCTTCTCACAGCTATTGCTCTACTACTTTGACCCACATCTTACTTCTGATGGTTAACTGGAAATCAAATCTCATAGTCTTTCTTGCTTGGACCAGCTTTGAACTGGAATCCTCAGATCTCAGCCTCCTGAGTAGCTAGGATAACAGGTGTGAGCCATCAGCATCTGGGGCAATACATATTTTATGTCGCTACACATAACTTGAGGACAATAAGAATATATGGTAATGTTTAACGGATGTTTTTGTTATTACCAGCATTTTCTTATTTAACAAGTGTTATGTACATAAGAAAGGGGAAAGTATTCATGCCACTATTCTAATACTTTCCTTTTTTGCTCTACAAAGTTCCTGGCCATGTCCTTATTTCTATCCCCTTGGGTGGGTTGAAGGGCTTGAACACAGGGTCTTGGCATTGTCCCTGAGCTTTTGCTCGAGGCTAGCACTCTATCACAGCACCACTCACTCCTGGTGGTTAACTGGAGGTAAACTGTCCTGACTGCTTGAGCCACAGTACCAGTTGGCCTTTTCTGTTTATGTAGTACTGAGGATTAGAACCCAGAGCTTTATGTATGCTAAGCAAGAACTCTACCACTAAGCTATCTTCCCCAGTCCCTGTCCTTATTTTCTTTATATCCAAAGATATACACTTTTGGAGAAGCCCGATTTTTTTTTTTTTTTTTTTTGCCAGTCTTGGGCTTTAGCTCAGGGTCTGAGCACTGTCCTTGGACTTTCTCAAGGTTAGAGCTCTACCACTTGAGCCTCAGCACCACTTCCAGCTTTTTTCTATGCATGTGGTACCAAGGAATTGAACCCGTGTCTTCGTGCATGCTAGGCAAGCACTCTACCACTAGGCCAAACTCCCTGCCCCAAGAAGCCTGATTATTCTGTCTACAACATTCCACCCCTCACATATTTTCTTTTGTCAGTTGTGGGACTTGAACTCTGCGCTTGGGCGCTGTCCCTGAGCTCTTCAGCTGAAGGCTACAGCCCTAATCCTTGAGCCATAGCGACACTTCCTGTTTTCTGATGGTTAATTGGAGGCAAGAGTTTCAGGGTCTTTAGTGCCTAGGCTGGCTTTGAACAGCAATCCTCAGCCTCCTGAGTAATGTGAGCCACCGCGCCAGGCTCATTTCTCACATCTTTCTACATACAAAATGATTCACTTTATCGCTGCAAATCATTCTTTCTTGATTTCTGGAGATCCTTAGAACATCAATGACCAATCCCACCTTTAGTAATGTCCACAGTGCCTATAACTGACCTGACTGTTGATGGGCTGTTGAGGTTATCTACTACTGATTTCCTGTAATTACTGTGGTTATGCACACCTTTAACCCCAGATTCAGGAGGCTGGGGCAAGAGGTTAACAGATTCAGCCTGAGCTACACAGTGATACCCTATTTAAAAAAATCCACAGGCTGGGGATATAGCTCAGTGACTATCTACTTGTTCAGCATTTGAAAGGCTCTGGCTCTTGATTCCTAGCACCACAAAAAAAGAAAAGAAAATAGCACTTTTGTGACAAATATTCAAAGATTACTTCTTTCAAAAGATTACCAAGCCAAATATTTGGCCATATTTTTATTTACTACATATACTATAAACATATACAATACATGCTACAAAAAAAAACCTTTTTTTTTTTTTTTAAAATTTAACTGTCAAGAAAGTGTATAGTGTTATAATACAATGGCACATGTCATATTTTATTTCAAATTGGTTTGCTTATCACCCATTTCAAACCATTCATAGTGAAATGTTACTTATGGATAATTAAAAATTATCTATTTGCATTATTAACAATAAACAATTCCAACAAATTAATAAGAATTAACCATGTCAAATATTAGTATTCAAAAAATGGGCTTTTGCAGAGTGATTATATATAAAATATAGCAGCCAATTTCACTTTACTTTGCTCTGTGACAATGTACATATGAACTTGAGAGCTTAGCATTTGCTTTTTTATGGGAAGATACTTATGCAATGTTTTTTTGATTTCTTGAGGTCCAGTAACTGCTACACCAAGCCAAATCAACCCAAGAGTTCATACAATGGCTTCAGACGACTGATCATTGAGAGAAGTTCTTGTTATTTTGCGTAGAGTTGCATGTTCCATTAACATTACATATGATGAAGAAACATATTTTCAGCCAGTATCAAAGCCAAAAGAAAATACAAACATTCAGATCATTTGTGACAAAGTTCTTATACAAACATTTTAGATGCCATACTTTCAGGAAAACAAAATTGAAGGTGAATTTGGATTTTACAGTATCTATGCTAACTGAAAATGTACAAAGTAGTCAGGCGGAATTATGTCGAGTATTGCAAATCTGTTCATCCAACATTGAGCACTCAACTATGTGCATAGCCCTGTGCTAATGTTTTATAAGTCGAGCATTACTGTCTTTATCAAGCATTACCTTAGTGTGAGGTAAAAATAAATTAGCGTCAACTCAATAGTTTGCCTGTGATGAGGTGTGTAATCCCGCTCCAGTTGGCTTCCCTGCACTCCCCTCATTCACTCACACACACAGCCGCACGTACTGTGTTCCAGGCAATGTGCTAGTCACTGAAATACCATGATTTGGTGTATGTTCAAGAATGCAAATTTATCATATAACCTATGTAGGACAACTAGAAAGGTACATTATTTTTCTAAAATGAGGTCCGAAGCCAAGTACAGATGTTTTTATTGGTCATATGACACCAGAGATCAGTGCCTATATTGATTGGGTAATAACTTTTAAAAGTTTCATGTTGTAGTTAGAAAGAGCCTAAATCATTTTTGGTCTCTCATAGATCTATTCTTTGGAGCATGAGGCTCCATATAAGCCATTCTACACTTACAAGATTCGTAAATTAAACCTGGACATAAAAAGAACCAAAAATGAAGGCAATTTATAATGTCATATACTTCAAACACTATTCTGGCCATGTAAAATGAATATATAAGTAAATTCATGATTGAGTCACACATTTTTCAAAGCTCTAACCCTACCCCACTCATATAATTCTAATTTGCCTTACATAGAAGTTGCACACAATGCATAGGGCAGAATTTGGCCCTGAAACCTCCCATGGAATAGTATAAGTGATTGGTCCTTCCACTCCAAGTAGAATCTGATCATTAGAATTCTGCTTCTCCTGAGGATACTGACACCCAGGAGAAATGGCCTAGTTAGGTCCCATCAGCCAAGAGTCTCTTTAGGTGCTGTAGCAGTGTGGATCTACTATGACTCCTCAAGGGAAGGCAGAGAGCTAGGAGTTTGCTCACTGAGTGAATCCAATACTGGCTTAAAGCTATGCACTGAATAAAGTGCTCTGAACATCCTGATTTTCATCTGGAAAGGAAATATACATTATATTAAGAATTGGCCTACTTGTAGGTCTGAGGGAAGATAGTTTAAGAGTTGAAAGAACCCCAAGAAAAAGTTTGAAGCAATGACCAGAAAGGAAGACAAATGCCTCTAGTAGTGTTCTCAGAATTCCCAGGATTTGAAATGTCAGAGTGAGTCATACAATGGTCATGTTCTGTAAATGAAAATGTAATCCCACTGGGTACTATTCACACGGTGCATTACTTAACTGGATACAAGGGGACAGTCTCCTGCCATTGGATAATATGGTTCCAGAATGAAAACAGAACCACTGGACAAATCAGGGTAAGCAGTGTCCATCCGTTTTTCACAGGCTGCTCTCCACTGCCTGAAAGGAGGTAAGATACCTATCCCTTCTGATATAGGCAGGTCCAATAACACCAAAAAATTGCCAACTCAGAAGTTAACCACACAGCCCTCCAGTTTCGTACCCTGAACATGGTAAGTAAGAGTAGAAATGGAGTAGTTCAGTCTAAAAATGATCACAGGTAACAGAATGCTTATATAAACTAGACTGTTTTGATACCTGTAAGAAAAGTGTATAGATGGCAACTGGGGGAGGAAAAAAAAGTTCCCATCTGTCAGCAAAACTGTTTGTTGAGCTATACTCAGCTGAAGTCCTCCTCGGGATTCTGTTGATCCAGCAGACGGACATGTGTGAATGGGAAGTGACCTCGTTTGCCATTACATTCCCCTTCCCACTGACCACTCACATTTATCTTCGTAACCTTTACCAGCTCACCGACCTGCAGGAGGAGAATAAGGAGAGCACTTTATTTCCAATTAGAATGCAAACTGAAAATGTCCACTTTGGTTAGGCACACCCTGCCCATGTGATTACTCTAGGGCTGACGTCACAGAAGTGACTGCTACCTCCCCAGCCCCAGCCACCAGACTGGTTACTTATGGTTAATGCAGGCAAAAGGACGAAGTGTTTTTAGCATTAGAGAAAAACACAGAGTAGACAGAAAGTAGATAGTATCCTAGGAAATAATCCTTTTTTTCCAAACCTCAAGTTTCTTTGGATGAGCAGTCCTGATCTTATGAGCTAGTACTCTTTTTTGTTTTGTTTTTGTCAGTTATAGGGCACGCTGGAGCAGGGCCTATCCCTGAGTTCTTCAGCTCCAGCCACAGCACCACTTCTGGTTTTCTGGTGGTTCTTTGGAGATAAGTCTCATGGACTCAAAGCCAGGGCTAGCTTTGAACCAGATCCTTAGATCTCTAGCCTCCTGAGAAGCTAGGATTACAGGTATGAGTCACTGGCACTTTAACACTCCCTTGGCCCCTCCTTGGCATAAGCAGAAGTCCAATCCTCCAGCTTATTCTTGTATATTCCTCCAAGCTGCTACTGTTTGCACAACCATAGGAAACATGACAAACATACCTTTTATATGGCCTCAAAAAATGAAATGATTTTTATTATCTTCTGATCAAGGCAAACCCTTTCTCACTCAGGCAAGTATAGGCACAAACTCCAAATCCTACAAGTCTTCCACCTCCTTCAGCATCTATTAACAGACTGTTGCTCCCTCAGTGGCACCTGGCTCAACACAACTATCAGCCAGGTTCTGTGGCTTACTCCTATAATCCTGGCTATAAAGGGCAGAGTTCTGAGGATCCAGGGGCAGGACAGCTGGCAAGGAAGTATCTTCAATTAACCACCAAAATGCTGGAAGTGGAGCTGAGGCAAGTGAGAGAGCACTATCCTTGAGCACAGAAGTTCAGGTACCCAGGCCTTGAGTTCAAACGTACACACACACACACGCACACGCACACGCACACGCACACGCACGTGCACTCACTCACTCAACTATCATATCACCTTATATATAATTAACTACCAACCAATATTTCTGCTTATAAAGTTTCTTGTGACTCTGAAATAACACAGTTTTTACAATACAGGATATACCTACAATAAAATCTAAGTCAAAGTGAGTGTGATAAATGGATTCATTCTGCAGCAAAACACTGAACAAAGGTGAGATAAACCACTGATGTCCACCAGGCGCAGGTGCTTCCTAGATGCTCAGGAGGCTGAGATTTCAGGATCACCATTCTGGATTTTGAGTGGTTAAATGGAGGTATGAGGCTCTTGGTCTTTTCTGCCAGGGCTGGCTTCAAACCTCAATCCTCAGATCCCACCCTCCTGAGTAGCTAGGATTACAGGGATGAGCAACTGGTGCCCAGCTTGCTAAAGTATTATAAATGAAAGGATCTTTCTTTTTTCTTTTTTTGGTGGGTCATGGGGATTGAACCCTGAGCCTGGGCGTTGTTGAGCTCTTCAGCTCAAGGCTACCGCCAGAGCCACAGCCCCACTTCCCATTTTCTAGTGATTAATTGGAGTAAGAAAGTTCTGGGTATTGTCCTTGAGCTCTTCAGCTCAAGGCTACAGCCTACCCTAGAGCCAAGGCCCACTTGAGCGTCAGCACCACTTCTGGCTTTTTTTTCTATGTATGTGGCACCAAGGAATCGAACCTGGTCTTCGTGCATGCTAGGCAAAGCACTCTACCACTAGGCCAAACTCTCGGCCTATCCTTGAACTTTTTGAGGGCTAGCATTCTTCCCTTAAACCACAGCTCCACTTTCAGCTTTTTCTGTGTATGTGGTATTGAGGAATTAAACCCAGGGCTTCATGCATGATAGGCAAGCACTCTACCACTAGACAATACTCCCCGCCCTAGAGAAAAACCTATCTCAAAGCTAAAAGGGAATAATTTAACCTCTTACATCCTCAGAAGCAAGTCTTCATGCCAATCACAGAGTTGTTTGTAAAGAGGACTGAATGTGATGTTATCTATTTCTTACCTCTTGAGGAGCTAATTCAATGGTGATCCTAGTACAGATCAATCAAATCTGTAACTGGGAATGAAGAAACCAGAACACAAATGGGACTGATTTTTGGAATTCACTCAACAGGAAATATTAAGAAAATATGATCTGCTTTATGGGTACAATCCCAGGTGAATGTTTTCTATTACCTAACAGGAAAGATAGCAATAACTGTCAGGTTCCAGTGAGCTTAGAGCAGGGGGCACACAAATGTTTGTAGATAACCAGGGAAGAGGGCTGAGAATGTGGCTTAGTGGTACACTGCTTGCCTCAGTTATATACACAGAAAAAACTGGAAGTGATGCTGAGGCACAAGTGGTAGAGTACTAGCAAAAAAATCTAAGGGACAGCGCCCAGGCCCTGAGTTCAAGCCCTGGGATGAGCAAAGACAACAATAACTAACAAATATTTCAAGATTAGGCTGGGGGAAGGTTAAGGAAACAGCAATGCAATGCAGGGGTCAGCAAACTATTGCTCATGAGCCAAATCCAGTTTGTTGATTTTGTCAATAATTTTTTTTTGGAATATAGTAGGCTCATTTATTGTTTTGTCTGTGGTTGTATTCTTGCTACAATGGCAGAGTAGAGTACTTATGACAGAGACCATGTCGGTCTTAATGGATTTTACAGAAAAATAAGGTTTTTTATTTTGGTGACATGGTCTGAACTATGCTGTGGCTCAAGGAATAGGGTGGTAGCCTTGAGCTAAAGAGCTCAGAGACAATACTCAGACCCTGAGTTCAAGTCCCACAACCAACAAAAATAAACAAATAAACCTGGTACCTAGCTGCTATAATCCTAGCTACTCAGGAGGCCAAAATCTGAGGATCCTAGTTCAAAGCCAGTTTGGGCAGAAAAATCCCTAAGACTTTTTATCTCCAAATAATTAGATGTAGAGGTTTAGTCCAAGCAGTAGATCACCAGCCTTCAGTTGAGATCAAGAGGCCCTGAGTTCAAGGCTTAGTACTGGCATCAAAAATAAAAGTTATCAGCCGGGCATGGTGGCTTACACCTGTAATCCTAGCTACTCAGGAGGCTGAGATCTGAGGATCCCAGTTCAAAGCCAGCCCAGGCACTAAAGACCATGAGAATCTTTTCTCCAATTAACCACTAGAAAATCAGAAGTGGTGCTATGGCTCAAAGGTAGAGTGGTAGCCTTGAACTGAAGAGCTCAGGGATAGCACCCACGGCCAAAAAAAAAAAAAAAAAAAAAGGTATTTGCTCATACCATTCTAGAGTCAATTTCCATATTCCTAATTCCCAACATTCAGTATATCTCTACACTATTTCTTTTCTTCTTTTTTTTTTGTTGGTCATGGGCTTTGAACTCTGGGCCTGGCCCAATATCAACCTATGTTAACATGAGATTCCCCCCCCCATCAAATGATATTAAAAGTTCTTGCTACTTCTAGAATTATGATGCTAATCTATTTTAAAGTACATTAAAGAAGGTGCTTTAATGCTATTTCTTAGGGTATTTCTTCTAATTTGCAAGAGGTCCTTTACAGCAAAGAAAAACATATCTCAAAATTACTATCTAAGGCTGAGTACTGGAACTCATACCTGTTATCCTAGCTATTCAGGAGACTGAGATCAGGAGAATCACAGTTCAAAGCCAGTCTGGGCAAGAAAGTCCACCATACTCTATTTCTAAAATAGCCAAAAAGTCAGGCTAAAGGCATGGCTCAGGCATACCACCTAAGTAGGCAAGGCAACCAAATTCAAGACCCTGAGTTCAAATCCCAGGATACCTTCCCCCTCAATAAAATAACAAACCTCTTAATCTGCTAGTTTGGTAGTTCACACTTGTAATCCTAGCTATCAAAACGTAGAGATCAAGAGGATGGTGCTATACAGGCCAAACTTAGGCAAAAAGTTAGGTAGATTCCGTATCAACAAATATGATATCAATAAATAGGATGTGGTCCAGTAGGCATAGGCATTAAATGAGAGACCCTATTCTCAAAATAACTAAAGCTGACAACTCAAGTGGTAAAGCCTGGTGCAATAAAACAAACACACACACACACACACACACACACGCACACACACAAGCTAACCAAGGCCCGGACACTACTGAAAATTATTCTTAGCCAGGTGCTAGTGGCTGATATCTATAATCCTAGCTACTTGGGAGACTGAGAGCTGAAGACCATGGTTCAAAGCCAGCTCAGGCAGAAAAGTCAATGAAACTCTTATCTCTACTTAAACACCAGAAAACCAGAATTAGCACTGTGGCTCAAAGTGGTAGAGGGGGTGTGCTGAGAAGCTCTGTGTTCAATTCCTTAGTACCACATAAATAGAAAAAGCTAGAAGCGGCACTGTGGCTCAAGCGATAAGAGTGCTAACATTGAGAGGAAAAAAAAAAGAGAGGGAAAAAAAGAAAACCCTCATAGACAGTGCCCAGATTCTGAGTTCAAGCCCCAGGGCTGGCAAAAAAGCGTATGGACAGTGTCTGCACCACATTTTCAAACTCCATGACCAAAAAAAAAAAAAAAAGTTTGGTTAGAAGATGGAAGATGGGCTACCAAGGGTAACTACTCATCCAAGGAAAAAACTAATTTCTTAGGAAGAACTATAGAATACATTAAACAACGAAGACTAAAATTTACTATTCCTTACACCTCTATTACTCCACTACCTTCCAATTCTACTCATTTTGTATGATAGTAGGAATGGAATTTGGACATATTAACAAGTGTTCTACCCACTCTTTGATTCTTGTCAAAAGCAACTTCATAGTTCTTAAACTGTTATTATGATTTTTTTTTTTTTTTTTGCCAATCCTGAGGCTTGAACTCAGGGCCTGAGCACTGTCCTTGGGCTTTCCTCAGCACCACTTCTGGCTTTTTCTGCACATGTGGCACTAAGAAATCAAACCCAGGACTTAGTGTATGCTAGGCAGGTGCTCCATCACTAGGCTACACTCCTGGCCTGAAAAATATATA
The DNA here is from genome assembly GCF_031878675.1 of Megascapheus bottae. NCBI lineage: Eukaryota > Metazoa > Chordata > Mammalia > Rodentia > Geomyidae > Megascapheus > Megascapheus bottae. The sequence continues at coordinate 27,646,381 of NC_143525.1, read as the reverse complement.
AATATTTTTTTGGGGGGAAGGGGGGTGGTAGGGTTTGAACTCTGGGCTTGGGCACTGTCCCTTCCCTGAGCACTTCAGCTCAAGGCTAGTGCTTTATCACTTGAGCCACAATGCCAATTCTAGTTTTCTGGTGTTTAACCAGAGATAAGAATCTCATGACTTTCCTGCCTGGGCTGGCCTTGAACCGTAATCCTCAGATCTCAACCTCCCAAGTAGTCAGGATTACAAGCATGAGCCACTGGCACCAAACTAAGAAAAACTTGTGTTTTTTTTGTTTTGTTTTGTTTTAGCTACACAGTACTATTACACTATAATCTTTGTAAACTCAGAGAAAAGAAAAGAGATTAAAATATAGATGAGAAAAACTATTTTAGGTTAATTCTTATAAATTCAGGTGTTATTAGTCAAAGTATGTTTAGTAGATCAGAACATTCAGTATTACAGTTTTAAGTTTACTCATTGCAAAATAGGTTTTCTATTAAAAACAAGAAAAAAGAAAACCAAACATTAAATGTCAAAGTCAGTACTTAATGGTTTGCAACATCATAGTGCTGGTGCTTGTATTCAGCATTCCTACAAAGCTCTAAGAGGTGTGAAAGGGAGACCCTGTAGCAGATCTCTTCTTTCTAAATTTTGCACATTATGTACCTCCAAAGCCAAGGCTGTCTTGTCGTAGGCATTAGGGACTCGCTTCTGGATAACCCTGGCATAAATGGGCCCATTCTGGAGGTTAGGGAGCGGAGTGTTGACGCTGGGTTGGGCATAGGGCCCAGGCTCCGGCCCACCCAGTGGCTGTGGGTGGGAACCCTCCTGGTTACCTCCAATCAGAGCCGATACTGAGGCGGAGGCAGGTCTATACTTCTCCACGTAAGGGACTGGGATCATCCCCCTCTTTCCTTCGCTGTCCTCTGCATTCCACCATTGCTCTTCAGGCTTATCCCGGATTCTCAGGATGTCTCCTTTCTTAAAGGGAAGATCTTCTTCATCATTCCCATTAAAGTCAAAGAGGGCTCGCACATACTCTGCCTCCTCTGGCCTGAGAATCACTCCACTACTCTGCCTAGATCTGGAAACTGGTTCTATCAATGTTGTAGTGTCCAAATAGTGTATTTTGTAGAATTCCAGTAAAGCAGGCAATGAATCAAATTCTTGATCTCCTATCCGGAGTCTGGAGGGGCTCACCCCTGAAAAAAACAGAGCAGAATGTTAAAGATGTACTGTACTGAAGATGAAATACAGATTTCAAGCACTTCCAACATAGAGTTAGTCAACAGTTAATCAGGCAAAGAAAGTTGGGGAGGAGCCCTCTCCACATAGTACATAGGAAATACTTTGAAAATAACAACTCCTGGGAAGGTTCCTACCACCACCAAGTAAGAGTGGGAGAGCAGTGCAGGGACAGAAAAGGACGAGAAGGCCATGTGGGGTTACTCTCAACCTCACAGGGAGGCCCACTCATTGTCCCACCCTATCTAGCTGCCAGTGACTAACTAGAGTAGCTTTGGATATAAGATTCTGTTTTTCTCTTTTCTTTTCCTTCCCTCCTTCCCCTCTCCTTCCCTCTCCCCCTCTCCTTTGTGTGTGTGTGTGTGTGTGTGTGTCTCTCTCTCTCTCTGTGTCTTTCTTTCTGTCATGGAGCTTGAATCCAGGGCCTGGGAATTGACCCTGAGTTTTCTGGTGGTTAATTGGAGGTAAGAGTCTTTGACTCTTTCCTGCTCAGGCTGGCTTTGAACCACTACCCTCAGATCTCAGCTTCTTGATTAATTAGGATTACAGGTGTGAGCCATCAATGCCCAGCAGATATAAAGTTTTGCTATAATCTTTTTAACCTCAGGAAATATACCAAATACTCCTTTTTAGGTCCTTGCAGCTGCTTCAGGAAAAGGTGAGAAGGGATTTGAATCTATAGTGAGCTGATACACTTTTTTTTTTGGCTAGTCCTGGGGCTTGAACTCAGGGCCTGGCTTTTTTTTTGGTTCTACTCGAGCCATAGTGGGACTTCTGTTTGTTTGTTTTTTTCTGAGTGATTTATTAGCAATAAGACTCTCATGGCCTTTCCTGCTCAGACTGACTTCCAACTATGATCTTCATATCTCAGCCTCCTGAGTAGCTAAGAATTACAGATGTGAGCCACTGACTTATGTGGCTCACTGACTTATGTAGTGTCCTAGCCTTGAGCTCAGGGGCAATGCCCAGGTTCAAGCCCCACAATCAACAACAACAAAACAAAACAAAAAAAAACAAAACCAAAAAAACAATACCAAAAAAACCCCCCACTCCTTTTACCCTGAAAAGTAACAACTCCCTGTCATCCATTGTTATTGTTCCTCTATTATTGTACTAAGCCAAGTGAAATCTGTGTTTTTTCTAGGGGTTGGTAGTGGTAGGGAATGTTAGAACAGGTATGATCACTAAGCCAAATCCCTTTCAAGATCAGTGTGAAAAAAACCTAATAGCTCCTCTGGCACAAAGGTTAGAAAGGAATGAGCTTAAATTTTTATTCTAATGCTACACGGTGTAAACTATCTCGTTGACTTCCAACTTCAACAAACGCAGAAATACAAGCAAAACACCAAAGGAAATCTTTGATATAGTTTACCCATAAGTTACTCCCTCTGTGTTACTAAAGCTATATTTCCGGAGAAACTCATGGCATTGTGTACTACTGAGCAATCAGAAAAATACAGGGCAAGCAAGTTTCACTGATCCAGACTCCAGAGAGAAGCTAGGAGAAAAGAACATATGTAAATCCCAGATAAGTCCAAACCTCACCACAGCTGTGTATTCCAGCTCCTTTCCCTCCTTCCAACCACAAACAGCAGGAAATAGAAGGATAAAAAAGGAAGGATATAGTCAAGTCTAGATGACAGAACTGACAGAATTCTTATAGCTAACTGGGACTTGGAAAACCTTTCTGACTCTTAAGTCAAACCAGGCTGGGTTTTGATAACGAATTATGAATTAACACAACCAGAAATAAAAATCAAGGCAAGCCATTATTCTTTTGGTTTCTCTGTATCTGATCAAGGGATTAAGTACTTTAGCACTCAAGATTTCATGAACACCTAAGGCTCTTTGGGCTAACACAGGTCAAATTACTTCCAACAAGAAACCACCAATTCCCCTTCCTGAATCTCACACAGCAGACATCATCACCTTTCTGAATGAATATCACACCACTTTCTCTTTCCTTTTGTTCCGAATCCATCACTTCTTTCTCCTTGCCTATGCTATTTATATTCCAATAGTGGGTAAAAGGCTGAGTAAGTACTGGGCCGGGAGTTTGGCCTAATGACAGACTGCTTGCCTAGCATGCACGAAGACCCAGGTTCAATTCCTCGGTACCACATACATAGAAAAAGCTGGAAGTGGTGCTGTGGCTCAAATGGTAGAGTGCTAGCCTTGAGCACTGTCAAAGGACAGTGTTCAGGCCCTGAGTTCAAGCTCTAGGACTGTAAAAAAAAAAAAAAAAAAAAAAAAAGAGTACCAGACTTAGTGTCTCAGTCTTTTATTCATTTGGTAAAATGAGGCCAAAGATCCAGTAAAGTTTCTAAACATGGCTGGTATATTATATTATTAGTGCTCAATAAAAAGCAAATTCAGCTAAGTCTTCCCTCTTCTTTCCCAATTCCTTCAGAAGTTTTCCATTTGCTCACAAAGCCAGTCTATTACTGTGTTTGCCACTGAACCTTGTACAGAACTTCAAGATGCTTTTAGAAAGTTCTGTGGCTGGGGCCGGGAGTTTGGCCTAGTGGTAGAGTGCTTGCCTAGCATGCACGAAGACCCAGGTTCAATTCCTTGGTACCCCACATATACAGCAAAAGGCCGGAAGTGGTGCTGAGGCTCAAGTGGTAGAATGCTAGCCTTGAGAAAGTCCAAGGACAGTGCTCAAGCCCTGAGCCCAAGCCAGGACTGGCCAAAAAAAAAAAAAAAAAAAAGTTCTGTGGCTCACACCTATAATCTCAGAATGCTGAGATCTGAGAATCATGGTTCAAAGCCAGCCCACAGAGGAGTGGGAGCTTTTTTTTTTTTTTAATTTCTAATAAATCACCAAAAAGCTAGAAATAGAGCTGTGGCTCAAGTGGTAGAGTGCTAGTCTTGAACACAAAAAGTTCAAGGACAGAAACAGGAATGTAACTTCATGGTAGACTATTTGCCTAGCATGCACGAAGCCCTGGTTCAATTCCTTACTACCACATAGATAGAAAAAGACAGAAGTGAAGCTGTGGCTCAAGTGGAAGAATGCTAGCCTTGAGGACAGAGAAGCTCAGACAGGCCTGGCCAAAAAAAAAAAGTTCAAGGACAGCACTGGAGCCCTGAGTTCAAGCTTCAGTACTGGCAACCCTTGCCTCCCCTAAAAAGGTTCCATGGCCAAATAAGCTTATTAGGCCTGGTAATACAGTCCTATAATCCCAGTATTAGAAAGGAGAGATAGGATCATGAGTTCTAGGCCAGGCTAAGCTACAAATGTTGTTCCTTGCCAGAGGCTCATTCCTCTAATCCTAGCTAGTCAAGAGTGGAAGGCTATCTGAGGTTTGAGGTTCAAGGCCAGTATATGCAGAAAAGTCTGTATCTCTAACCATGGAAAGAGCAGAAGTGGAGGCCTAACTCAAGTGGTAGAAAACCACCTATGTGCAAAACAGTAATGAGAGTGAGCATAAGGCTCCCAATTTAAGACCCAACAGCACACACATACACAGAAGCCCAGCTCTGGGGCTGGGAGTTTGGCCTAGTGGTAGAGTGCTTGCCTAGCATCCATGAAAACCGGGGTTCGATTCCTTGGTACTACATACACAGAAAAAGCCGGAAGTGGTGCTTGCTGAGGCCCAAGTGGTAGAGAGAAAAATCTAAGGAGAGTGCTCAGACCCTGAGCTTAAATCCCAGGACTGGAAAAAGAAAAAAAAAAAAGCCTGGTCCTGGGCTGCGATGCAGCTCAGCGGCAAAGCACTTACTTATCAAATGCAAAGTCCAGGGTTCGATCCCCAGTACTAGTTAAGCTGATACGTGGTTCATGCCTGCAATCCTAACTACTCAGGAGGCTGAGATCTGAGGATCAAGGTTCAAAGCCAGCCTGGGCACAAAAGGACCAGAGACTCTCTTCTCCAATTAAACTCTAGAAAAAGGAAGTGAGGCTTGGCTCAAGGGTAGAGTGGTAGAGCTCAGAGACAATGCCCAGGCCCAGGAGTAGGTAGCCCAGGCCCAGAAGTAGGTAGGGCAGTAGCCTTGAGCTGAAGAGTTCAGGGACAATACACAGGCCAAGTTCAAGTTCAAGCCCCATGACCCACCAAAAGAAAAACAAAAAACAGCCAAAGACTGGTCCTGGGGCTTGAACTCTGGACCTTGATGCTTCCTTTGAGCTTTCTTTCATCCCTCAGTGTTCTACCACTTTAGCCACTACTCCAACTCCAGCGTGTGCTTTGTTGTTTTTGTCGTGGGGCTTGAACTCAGGGTCTGGACACTTTTTGCTCAAGGATAGTGATTTGCCACTTAAGCCACAGCGCCACTTTTGGCTTTTTCTGTACATAAATGGTACTAAGAAATCAAACCCAACGTTTTGTACATGCTAGCCAATCTGATCCAAGAGGCTGAAAAACCCAGAGCGTTCTCTTACACATGAATGTAGCAAGGTGTGAAGAAATCATGCAAGAAATAAACCTTTTGCCATGATTATCCTTTGGTGTAAAATTCCCAACTAACACACTGTAGAATTTCCCTGAAATTGCCAAGCGAAGGATTCTGGAGAATAAGAAAAGTAAGTTTGTGAATTATAAAGGTAAGAACAAGGTATAGAAGCTGAAGGTGACATAACAGGCACAGGGTAATGAGCACAACTACAAAGAGGTGGCTTGGGGGTTGGGAGGTAGCTAGTGGCAAAACGCTTGCCTAGCAAGTGTAACATCCTAGGTTCGATCTCCAGTGCCAAAAAAGAAAAGGCAAAACAAAGAGGTAGCTTGGATAACACTATCTTGAAAGGAATCAAGAACAATTATCGGGGCCAGGAGTTTGGCCTAGTGGTTAAAGTGCTTGCCTAGCATGCATGAAGACCAGGGTTCGATTCCTCGGTACCACATATAGAAAAAAGCCGGAAGTGGTGCTGAGGCTCAAGTGGTAGAGCTCTAGCCTTGAGAAAGTCCAAGGACAGTGCTCAGGCCCTGAGCTCAAGCCCAGGACTGGCAAAAAAAAAAAAAAAAAAAAAAAGAACAATTATCACCTAACTTTCCCATTTCCTAAAATGAGATAACCCTCCATCAGGAAGCTGGATAGGAAGTGAATCCAGGATTTTACTAGGCAAATGAAAGCTACCTGCCCAGGTAGAGGTTAAAAAAAATTTTTTTTTTTGAGTACTGAGGTTTGAACTCAGGGTCTTGTACTTACTAGGCAAGTGCTAACTGTAGCCATTTTTCCAGTCTTTTTGGCTTTGGTTACTTTCCCTATATGGTCCTGAGTGTTATGCCCAGGACACCTTCAAGGACAAGGACAACCCTCTTAGCTATGCCTCCCACACTGCTAAGATTGCAGATATGTACCAGTAAGCTAAACAGCTAAACTTTTTTTTTTTTTTTTTTTGCCAGTACTGGGCTTGAGCTCTGGACCTAAGCACTGTTCTCAGGCTTTCTCAAGGCTAGCGATACTACCACTTGAGCCACAGAACCATTTCCAGGACTGTGTATGTGGTACTAAGGAATCAAACCCAGCACTCTACCACTAGACCAAACTCCCAGCCCTCAACTTTTTTCCCCCCCAGGGGGATCTTAATAACTTCTTGCCCAGTCCTCTACCTCCCTAGTAGCTGGGATTATTTATATACATACGTATATAGTATGTATGTCATGATGCTCTGGTAAGGTTTTTCTTTTTTTTTTGCCAGTCCTGGGCTTGAGCTCAAGGTCTGAGCACTGTCCCTGGACTTTCCCAAGGCTCTACCACTAGAGCCTCAACACCATTTCCAGCTTTTTTCTATGTATGTGGTACCAAGGAATAGAACCCAGGTCTTCGTGCATGCTAGGCAAGCACTCTACCACTAGGCTAAACTCCTGTCCCAAGCTTTTTCTTTTTTTTTTGGCCAGTGTTAGGGCTTGAAATCAGGGCACTGTCCCTGAGACTTGATGTTCAAGTCTAGCACTTTACCACGTAAGCCACACTGCCACTTCTGACTTTCTGAGTAGTTTATTGGGGATAAACTTTCCTGCTTGGGCTGGCTTCAAACTGGGCTCCTCAGATCTCAGCTGTCTGAGTAGCTAGGATTATAAGCGTGAGCCACCAGTGCCCAGCCCTAGGGAGTTTCTGTGCTTCCTCACCCTCTAGAGCAATAGGCAGAAGGCTTTGAGGCAGAGTACCATACTACTGCCACAATCTGAACCCAAATTTCTTTCACAATTTTTCCCCTTTGGTGATACTGGGGTTTTAAACTTGGGGCCTGCACTTGGCTAGACAAGCATTCTATCACTGAAGCCAAACTTCTAGCCCTCTTTTGCTCCCCCCCCCAAAAAAAAAGCTCTTGTTTTTTTTTGCCTGAGAATAGCATTAGACACCTCTTGTCTTTCATACTTCGTGTATCCCCTATCTCTTCCTACCTAGCATTGTTTCCAGAAGCATGTTGTTTTACCAATGTTTACCAACCCATCCTGTACAGGCCAATGAGCCTCAAAACTTAGGATTTTTTCCTTTTCTTTTGCTGTGCTAAAGTTTGAACTCCCAGCCTAACACTTGCTAGGCAGGTATTCTACAACTCTGGTTTTTCAATTTTTTTCAACTACTCTCATTATGTTCCTAACATTAATATTTACTACTTTCAGGCACTTAATATGTTTACCATGTTCCTAAGTATTTAATATCTTTGAGCTTAACCCTATAAGGCATTACTATTTTCTCTTTTACAGATGAACATAAAACAGGGAGTTGTTATTTAACCTCCAAAGTTACCTGAAGTGGGCTGGGAATGTGGCTTAGTGGCAGAGTGCTTACTAGCATATAGAAAGTCCTAGGTTTAATTCCTCTGTACCACATTAAAAAAAAGAAGTTACACGAAATGATACCTTCAGAGAAGCTTGTATATACATTTATTGTTTTAAGAATTCTACTGATCAATGCAGGTGGTGGCTCACTTGTGTAATCCTAGCTATCCAGGGGGCTGAGATCTGAGGATGTACTCAAAGCCAGCCAGGGTACTAAAGAATGTGAGATTCTTATCTCCAATTAATCTCTAGAAAATGGGAACTGGGGCTGTGCCTCAGGGGTAGTGTGGGTAGCTTTGAGGTGAAGAGCTCTGTGACAACGCCCAGGACCAGAGTTCAAGCCCCATGATCCACAAAACAAAACAAAACAAAAACAAAAACAAAAGAATTCTGACTAAGCTGGGCTGTGGTGGCTCATGCCTCTAATCCTAGCTACTCTGGAGGCTGAGATCTGAGGATCACAGTTCAAAGCCAGCCCAGGCACAGAAGTCTGTGAGACTCATATCCAATTAATCACCAGAAAACCAGAAATGGCAGTGTGGCTCCAGGGGTAGGGCAGTAGCCTTGAGTTGAGGAGCTCAGGGACCGCACCCAGGCCCAGAATTCAAGCCCAATGATCAACAGCAACAAAAAAAGAATTCTACTAGTCAAGGTCTAATAGTACTTTATAGTTCCAAAAAGCATCTGTGAACTATATATTCTGAAGTTTACCCAATCAGACTCTGGAGAGCACAAGCAGGGATTCCCGAGCTATACAGCAGCATAGGGGGCCTTGTGGGAGCTAAAGAACAAGTTAAAACAGGTCATTCAAACAGGTTGTGAATCCTTGGACCTATTCTACCTCTAGACTTTCCACACCCTACCAATGTTACCTATCAGACTGATATAGCAAGAAGCTCCTCTTACACATATTCAATGTGTGACATAATTTAGGGACTTGTATATGTCTAAGTCATGCTCCATGACTGAGTTTGATAGCAGATGTGTATTACCTATATGCTAAAGTCAGGTTTTCTCTTGCTAACCCTTTCTTTTCTGACTTTTAAACCTAACCTGGGACCTCAAAGCAGAGATAACTGTCAAAGAGATTCCTTTATGCACACTGCTGGGATTCCAAGGAAAGAGTAGAGAGGAAAAGGCTCAGTCTTTATATCCCAATTTCTGCACTCCAATTCTAGTCAGTCAAAAAGGAACTGTGTGAGGCAATTCTCTAAATCTGACTCTCAGTTCCCTCCTCCATAAAATGCAAATCTTTTAATGATAACAGTATTTCACTACAGTGAATGAAATAAGGCACACACATAAAGTACTTAGCAAAGTACATGGCATAGAATAACAGGTCAATAAGTATAAGCTATTAATATTGTATATGCCTCTCTGAAATTCAAGAAATCACTGAAGTCACTATAAAAACAGCAACTAAATCAATAACTCTATACAGAAAATGGCACTCATGGCAGAATAAAGAATTACCATAAAGCCAAAGAACTTTCCCCACCCTATCTATAAACTCTGGCAATCTTCACTTCAGCATATGAACACTTATCTGTTTTGTAAAGGTGGAGCTCAATATCACGTACTGAAGTATAAAATCACAAAGCCAAAAGCATGGAGAAATAAGCTAATCAACACAATATACGCACAAACAAAAGGCTGAGTAATAGTATGCCATACTGTTATTGCATTTAATGGAATACTGGGGATACCTTTTAGATGGAAGTAAAGCAGAATGTATCTGGTTTAGGGCAAATACATGTTACAGCAATACCATTAAAATGACTACCAAGAAAGATCTAGGATACTTTGTGAACTAAAGATCCCACACTCATTTTTTTTTTTAAAGCGGGCATGTGTTAATAACAAAATGACCACCTATCCCATCTTCTAGCTAGAGTTTGTAAATGTAAACTGGAACTATCCTAAAAGAGCAAGTCTACAAGGGCTGGCCCAAAAGCCTCCTAACTCACATGAGCCTGGACTGGATATAATCTCAGCTGGTCAGCAGGAAACTGCTTCCAATCTGCAAACAGTGAGAAGGCACTTAGGACCCTTGGTGCGGTTTCATAGACACACATATGAAGAGATTACTACTGTAATCTCTTCATTACGCTACATCTCAAGTCCCCTTAACATTTCCTAAATAATTTCAATGTTTGGGAGTCACATCTCTATGATCCTTGCCAAGGAAGGCTCAGTGAGCCGGTTAAGTTCTCTAAGGATCTCTCCAACAAGAGTCCATCCAGGAAGACAGGGGCCTCGGCAAGGAGAGGACCAGGGCAAGACAGACAAAAGGTTGAAGCTCAAGGAAAATGAAGCTCTGTTCATTTCCAGTAAAGGGATTCTTTCCACTAGCTTATGTCTGGTTACAATGATCTTTTCCTGCACTGAGCACTTTGAAAAGTAGAAGCTTCTCAATGCAGGGGGAAGAATCTTCTGAACCTTAAAAACGTCTGGGACACAGCCAGCCAGGCATTCACTTGGGCCAGTCTGGTCAGGGAAGGCTTTCTTCTACCACCACAGCACTCGATTCACCACCTTCCTCCTCCCCTGGGGAAGGGAACGGTAAAAAGCCTGCTGGAAAAATGCCCAAGAAAGGAAAAAGCTGACCGGTTTCCTGAGGGTGTCTCCATCCCTCCCGGCCAGTATGCGGTGACTTCCTACCGAAGGCCACCAGGGGAGCACGGCCAAACCCAGCTCTCCAACGCTACAGGAAATGTTTCCAACCTAAAAGCCACTTGTAGGATTATGGGATCCATCCTGAGCACCGCGGCCAAGCGGTGCCCCCGCAGTGCCAACATCCCCCTCGGGCCCTTTGTCACCACGCTGCCCGGCCCGGCCCTGGCCCCGTGCCGGCCCCGGGCGCTAGCCCCACCCTGGGGCCGAAGCAGTTCCCCTTCCCTCGGCTGGGTCGTCCTCCAGGCACACCCTGAGGCCCGGGTCAGTGGCCTCTCCTCCCCCACGGGCTCCCGCACCCCCTCCCCCGTGGGAACCGGGCCTCCCTCCGTCCACGTCCCTCGTGCAGGTCCGCTTCGCCGGGAGCAGCCGACCGGGCTGCGAGTTCCGCGGCCCTCCCCGCCCCCCCCCGCCCCGGGCCTCCCGTCCCCCCCCCCCCCCCCGTCCATCCGTCTGTCCCTCACCGGGCGGAGGCTGAGCGGGCGACGGTGGCACCGGCGGGCGCGGGCCGCTACTGTTGATGATGTAGTGGGAGACGCGCGAGTTCTCGGAGACGCTGAGCACATAGTCCCCGGGGCTGGTGCTCGAGTCCCGCACCAGGAACACCCCGTGCCGCTGGCCCTGCAACAGCGCCACCGCCTCCTGTCGGCTCAACCGCCCCCAGTACCAGCTACTCCTCTCCTCCGAGTCGAAGTTGCCCGCCATGGTCGCCTCCGCGCTTCCACGCTGGGCCGCCGCCGCCGCCGCCGCCGCCACGCGCGCCCCTCCAGCCCCGCCGCCCCGCCGCCCAGCGGACCGGCTTCGGTCTCAGCTTCACAGAAGCGCCTGAAATGGCGGCGGCGGCCGCGGGCCTTCCCCACCGGAAATGACGCACTCCCTACCCCGAGGGAGGCTGTCGGGAAAGGGACCGCCGCCCGCCATTGGGAGAAGGGCAAAAGCGCGCTGGCGTGCGCACTGCGCATGCGGCGTCCTGGGCGGCGCCGCCTGGCGCGAATCCAGACTGCGGGCCGGGGAAGGCGGAGTCTATGGCTTAGGGGCGGAGCCTGAGCTGCAGTTTGGGGATCTGAGTTTGCTGGGTGGGTTTTGGGCCTCTTCTCCACACCTTGTCTCGAGTTTCCTACAGGTAGCAGCTGCCATGCAAGAACTGGAGTAGAGCTGGGCACTGGTGGCTCCAGGATTACTCCTGTAATGCTGGATACTCACAAGGCTTTAGTCTGAAGATCATGGTTCGAAGCCAGTCCGTGCCTATCCCCTGTTACCCACCAGAAAATCAGAAGTGATGCTGTGGCTATAGCGCAGGCCTGGAGCAGAAGAGCTCAGCACCCAGGCGCGGAGTTTAAGCCTCACTATTGACAAAATAAAAGTATGAGGATTGGGTGTGTGGTTCAAGTGATAAAATGCCTGCCAAACAATCACCAGGACCAGAGTTCAAACAAGCAAGGGCCTTAGGACCTGAGTTCATAGGAAGACTTCCTGAGGCCAGGGTGGTCTTTTTCAGGAGGTCTTCCAGCTTGTCTCCTCCAAACCATCTAAAGTTCTTTGATTCTGCAAATCCTTACTGGCATCGCACTTGCCTTTCCAGTACGATGGTGATCAAAACTGGAAGGTGCTATCACCAAATTCACAGACCAGTCAGAAGAGACCAAAAAACAAATGAGGACCAATGAAGCATTACTAAGGAATGGCAGAAGCTCTGATTAGAGGCCAGGGGCCCACGCCTGTAATGCTAACTCTTCTGGGGGCTGACATCTGAAGAGCACAGTTCATGGTCAGCCTGCACAGGAAAGTCTATAAGACTCTTATCTCCAATTACACACACACACGCACACAGAAGTCAGAAGTAGAGCTGTGGCTTAAGTGGCAGAGTGTTAGCCTTGAGCAAAAGAGGACCAGCACACACACTCTCTCTCTCCCTCTGTCTCTCTCTCTCTCTCTCTCTCTCTCTCTCTCTCTCTCTCTCTCTCTCTCTCTGTCTGTCTGTCTGTCTCTCTCTCTCTGATGAAAAACAGACAAGAATACAAATAGTATCTAATCTGCAGAATCTGCAAAGAGATCCAAAAGGGATTCCAGAAGAGATGGCTCAGGAGGAATGTTGAATGGCAAGTGGGAAGATGAGTTAGGCTTAAGAGAATGAAGTGTGTCCAGACAGGTAGAAGAATGGAGTGCCCTATTGAGGTCCTTACAGCCCTGCTCAGATTTTTTTCTAAACCCTACGTTGTGAACGCACCTTCTAATCACTACATTGGTCATTGGTGACCCTTTGCCCCACAACCTCTCTCCCTCCAGGTGGCTTCCAGTTTCCCCCTGCCTCCATCTCTGAGTGTCGGGATTCTAGGTGTTTACTACGACACCTGACTCTATCTGTTGATAGCATCCTAACTGTGGGTCTTCAGTCACATGGTCCCTGATTGCACTGCGTAAAGCTGTTAATATGTTTTCTAAAATATAAATCTGTATAAAACTTTTCACAGCCTTCAGAGGTAAAACTCCCACAACACAGAACCAAGCTGTTGTCTCACCCTAACTACTCCTATATGAATCCTGTATTGTTTTATTTTTCTGTTTTTCCCATTTTTTTTCATGGGGCTTGAAAAAAAGGGCCTGGGAGCTTATCTCTGTGCTCTTCTGTTCAAGGTTAGCAATGTATCTCTTTGAACCACAGCACCACTTCTGATTCTGTTTTTTTTCTAGTAATTAATTGGAAATAAGAGGCTCATGGACTTTCCTGCCCAGGCTGGCTTTGAACTGTGATCCTCAGATCTTAGCCTTCTGAGTAGCTAGGATTACAGATGTGACCCACCAGCACCCAGATTTTTTGTTGTTGTTGTTGGCTGTGGGACTTGAACTCTGGACCTGAGTGCTGTCCCTGAGCTCTTCAGCTCAAGACTACCTCCTAACTCCTTGAGCCACAGCATCACTTCCGGTTTTCTGGTGGTTAATTGGAGATAAGAGTCTTATAGACTTTAGTGCCCAAGTTGGCTTTGAACCGAGATCCTCAGCTCTCAGCCTCCTGAGTAGCTAGGATTACAGATGTGAGCCACTGCTCACACATTTTATTTTTAATGCAGGTACTGGGGTTTGAACTCAGAGCCTGAGCACTGTCCCTTAACATTTCACTCAAAGCTAGTGCTCCACCACTTGGACCACAACTCCACCTCTGGATTTTTGCTGGGTAACTAGAATTGCAAGCAGCATGAGCTCCTGGTGCCCCCTCTCTCCAGTCTCATGGGCTAGCATCATATAGCTATCCACATTTTACAGTTGAGAAAACTGAAGCAAGAAACTTTTCTGGCAATACACAGCTGCTAAGGAACTGGGATTCAAATCCCTGAGAAAACTCTGGTAGCTTGGCTGTACCCACAAATTTCTGGAATGAGAATTGAGGGATAAGGAGGTGGCAGAAATCTACATGTGAAAAAAGCTGGCTGGGGCACAGCCTAAACTGTGGAGTGCTTGCCTAGGTAATGCTGGGCCCTGAATTTCCATCTCTACATCCCGAAACAAAAAAAGCCCTGTCTAATAAGTAACACAGGTCTCTTGGATCTATGTCACCTTACCCCTGGGCCAGCTCAGAAGGGGAAAGGGGAAAAGGACACCTTCCCTGCTGTGGATGACTCATTCTGCTTCTGGCTTACTCACGATTATGTCACCAGAGTTAGCACCAGAACCATTCCAGTGGGACTTCTGACCCTTGGAGAAAAAAAGATTACCCTTTTCCATTTCCCAGGACAACTGTCTCCAGGGCAAGACCTCACCTGGAGATTGCTGTGAGATTCCTATAGCATGAGAAACAAACAGGAAGAGTTTTTGGTTGTCTTTTGTTTGTTTGTTGTTTCTGTTTGTTTTGTCATGGGACTTGAACTCAAGGTCTGGGTGCTGTCCCTGAGCTCTTTCAAGAGCTCTCAGCTTCTTGAATAGCTAGAACTACAAGCATGAGCCACTGGCACCTTGGCAAGAGAGTGTTTAAAAGGAAGAATTAAAACTGGGAATGTGGCTTATTGGTAGAGTGTTTGCTTACCATGCAGGAATCCCTGGGTTCGATTCCTCAGTACCACATAAACAGAAAAAGCCAGAAGTGGCCTTGTGGCTCAAGTGGTAGAGTGCTAGTCTTGAGCAAAAATCCCAGGGACAGTGCTCAGGCCCTGAGTTCAAGCCTCAAAACTAGCCAAAAAGAAAAAAAAAGAAAAAGAAAAAGCCAGATGCAGTACTCACACCTGTAATCCTAGCTACTCAGGAAGCTGAGATCTGAGGATCTTGGTTCAAAGCCAGCCCGGGCACTACAAAGCCAAGAGACTCTTATCTCCAATTACTCTCCAGAAAATGGGAAGTGGGGCTGTGGCTCTAGGGTAGGGCAGTAGCCTTGAGCTGCAGAGCTCATGGACAGCCCCCATGCCCAGGGTTCAAGCCCCATGACCCCCCCAAAAAAATTTAAACAGGGGGACATTATCCAAAAAGAAATGTCCCACCAGGAGTGTGGCCTAGTGGTAGAGTACCTACATGCATGAAGCCAGAAGTGTCTCTGTGGCTCAGCACTAGTCTTTTTTTTTTTTTTTTTTTTTTTTTGCCAGTCCTGGACTTAAGCTCAGCGGCTGAGCACTGTCCTTGGATTTTTCTCAAGGCTAGAGCTCTACCACTTGAGCCTCAGCACCATGTCCAGTTTTTTCTAAGTATGTGGTACCAAGGAATCGAACCCGGGTCTTCGTGCATGCTAGGCAAGCACTCTACCACTAGGCCAAACTCCCGGCCCCTCAGCACTAGTCTTGAGAAAGCTCAAGGCCAGTGCCCAGGCCTCTAGTTCAAGACCCAGGATTGGGGGGTGGGGGGAAGAAAATGTTTCAAAATTGTCCAAAAAGATGGAAATGATGAGGCCTGCCCGCTCTGTGCCCCCTGAAGTTGCCAGGGCTGCACCATACAGCTAGAGCTTCTCAACTCTGGGAACTATGTGGAGGGAATGCTCTGAACATGGCCCTTTTTTTTTTTTTTTTTTTTTTGGTTGGTCATGGGACTTGAACTCTGGGCCTGGGTGTTGTCCCTGAGCTCTTCAGCTCAAGGTTACTGCCCTTCCCCTTAAGCCATAGTACCATTTCTGGTTTTTGGGTGGTTACTTGGAGAAAAGAGTCTCAGGGACTTTAGTTCCTGGCTGGCTTTGAACCACGATCCTCAGATCTCAGCCTCCTGAGTAGGTAGGACTGTAGGTGTGAGCCACCATGCCCGACTCATAGACTAATTATTTGTATTCCTTATACTGAGACCGAACTCAGTGCATATTTGCCAGGCTTTCTTACTCTATCACTTGAACTGATACCTCTACCCCATTTTTTCCATTGGCTCATTGGAGAAAGAATCTCCTAGACTTTTCTGCCTAAGCTAGCTTCAAACCAGGATCCTCAGTTCTCAAACTTTGGGTAATTAGGGTTACAGATGTGAACCACTGGCATTTGGCTTTTCAATTTCCGTGTGTGTGTGTGTGTGTGTGTGTGTGTGTGTGTGTGTGTGTGTGTGTACACACCAGTACTGTAGCTTGAACCAATGCCTGGGCACTGTCCTTAGCTTTTTTGGACAAAACTAGTGCTCTATCACTTGAACCACAGCTTTACTTTGCTGCCTGGGTTGGCTCTAAACACCCTAGCCTCTGAGTAGTTAGGCTTACTGGCACTGGATTTAAGTTCCTCCTTTTAAGAGATTAGAGTCTCTTAAACAAATGCAGCAGTGGCGCTCTCTAGACACTATGTTGAACATGAACTATGCAACTTGTATATGGGGACAAGAGGGAAAAACTGAAAGAGAGAAAGTGAGGAGGGTGACACTGTCCAGAAAGAAATGTAATTATTACCTGACTTACATAACCACCACTTCTTTGTACATCACCTTTACATGAACATTTTTACAAAATAAAAAAGGAGCTGGACACGGTGGCTCACGCCTTTAATCCTAGCTACTCAGGAGGCTGAGATCTGAGGATCGAGGTTCAAAGCCAGCCTGGGCACAAAAAGACCTGAGACTCTTACCTCCAATTAATCACTAGAAAACAGGAAGTGGGGCTTGGCTCTAGGGTAGGGTGGTAGCCTTGAACTGAAGAGCTCAGGGACAGCCACCCAGGCCAAGTTCAAGCCCCATGACCCACAAAAATAAAAAAAGTTTTTAAAAAGAAAGAAGTCTCTTAAAGCCTGTTGTTCAGGCTTTCCCTTAACTCCTAGGCTCAGGTGATTCTCCTGTTTGAGCCTCTTGAGTTGCTGGGAGCCACACACACACCGTCTCTTAAAGTGTACCCAAGTACTGGTGGCTCATGCCTATAATCCTAGCATCTCAGGAGGCCAAGATCTGAAGATCATGGTTCAAAGACCCCTCTAGTAAGAAAGACCCTGGGATTCTTATCTCCAGTTAACCACCAAATAATGATGATAATGATGAAGGGAAAAAACTCCAGAAGTTGAACTGTGCCTCAAGTGGTACAATGCTAGCCTTGAGCACAAAAGCTCAGGGAGAGAAGCCAGACCCTGAGTTCAAACCCCAAGAGCAACACCGAATTAATTAATTAATTAAAAAATGTATGAAGACAGACACTACAGGAACGATCCGGATGCCCCATGACAGGACTCTGACAAGTGTCTTGGGGGTATGAAAGGATCTGGGAACTGTTCCAGAAATGTTATGTCTCAGTGGTGACATGGCTGAAGGAGAGAGAATGGATCACTGGCTTTGTGCTAGCATAGCTGCCCCATTGTCTCCATCTTTGATTCCCACAAATACCTTTTGGGATATGGAAGCAAGGGGAAGACACCAATTTCTCTGTTTCTGTCCTCTCAGAGCTGAGGAAATGGGGACAACTGAAGAAGACAAGAGGCAACAGTACCTATTGTCAGCCCTGCTTGCTCTCCCCAGCTCCACTGGCTTACTTTTCCCCCATAAACCCTGCTCTTGCTCCCTGCCCTGGTCTTGGTTCTTTCTGTTCCCTGTGCCTACCTCTTATTCTAGTTATCCCACATCTGCTTTCTCTCCTCCTCACTCTTCTCTCTACCCCACTCTGATGTGGACTCCAGGAGAGCCAGGATTTGGTTCTTCCTTGTTCTTGCAAGAACAAGAATGCCTATACAGTAGGCAATTAGTAAATATTTGCTGAATGAAAGAATGAATGGAATGGAGGGTCTGGTGGAAGTTCTTGTTCAGAACTGAAATTAGCTTACTATAGTTTGCAAATATCTCCTAGAGGGCAATGGACTTTCCTCAGGATGTGACACAACCATTCAAACCATTCTTGGTTAGCTTTCAAAAAAAAAAAATCTAGTCAGGTGCTTATGGCTCATGCCTGTAATCCTAGCTATTCAAAAGACTGAAATCTGAGGATCATAGTTTGAAGCCAGCTCAGGCAAAAAAGTCCACCAGACTTTTTCTCCAGTTAACCAGTACAAAGTCAGAAGTGGTGCTATGGCTCAAATGGTAGAATGCTAGTTTCCAGCACAAAACCTTAGGAACAGAACCCTGGTTGTGAGTTCAAACCTCAGGATAAAAACATGGACAACAACCAGAAAAGTCAACTATAATGGATGCATATCTATCATTCTGGCACTGAGGAGGTTGCAGCAGGAGGCCATAAGTGTGAGGTCAACCCTGCTAGCAAGACTCTATCTCTGTCTGTGTACTAAAATCATAGCCAGCCACTGGTGGCTCATGCCTGTAATCCTAGCTGCTCAGGAGGCTGAGATCTAAGAATCATGGTTCAAAACCAGCCTGGGCAGCGAAGTCTATGAGACTCTTATCCCAGTTAATCACCAAAAAAGGTGGAAGTGGAGCAGTGGTTCAAGTGAGCATTAGCTGTGCCCAGAAAAAGCTCAGGGACAGGATACAGGCCCCAAACTGCTACCAAAAAAACAAAAACAAAAACAAAAACAAAAGCCCAAGTCAGGGCCAAGAATTTGGCCTAGTGGTAGGGTGCTTGCCTCGCATGCATGAAGACCCAGGTTTGATTCCTTGGTACCACATACATAACAAAAAGCTCAGTGGGGAGGGAAATGGGGACAAAAACATGAGAAGGGGTATCAATGTGTGAGAAGTAATGCACCTACTACCTGATGAATGTAACTGTAACCCCTGTATACATTATCCTAAAAATAAAATAAGAATAAAAAACCCAAAGTGATGCCGTGGCTCAAGCTGCAGAGCACTAGGCTTTGAGAAAGCCCAAGGACAGTGCTCAAGCCCTTAGTTCAAGCCCTAGGACTGGCAAAACAAAAACAAAAACAAAAACAAAAACCCAGTTATCTTGACTGATTTATGGATTGTCTGTGTACATGTGTTCCAATTTTCTAAAGAAAGGCGTGCTGCTACAGTTATAAAGCTGTAATTGAGTCTAATTCAATGCATATCTTATCAGCTGCTTTTTTCGGGGGAGGGAGAGGGTAGGGGTCATAGGGCTTGAATTCTGGGCCTAGGCACTCTCTCTGAGCTCTTCAGCTCAAGGCTAGTTCTCTCCCACTTTGAGCCACAGCACCACTTCCAGTTTTCTGGTGGTTAATTGGAGATAAGTGTCTCATGGACTTTGCTGCCCAGACTGGCTTCAATCTGTGATCCTCAGATCTTAACCATCTGAATAGCTAGGATTCTAGGTATGAGCCACAGCACCCGACTTTCTTTTCTCTCAGTATTGGATGTGAGTTTAGGCCTTGAGCTTGTTTAGTTTGCTTGCTAGGCTTCACTTTTTCACTTCAACCACATTTTTTTCTTTTTTTTGGGGGGGGGAGGGTCATGGCTTGAACTTGGCCTGGGCACTGTCCCTGAGCTCTTCAGCTCAAGGCTGCCACCCTAGCCTGGAGCCAAGCTCTACTTCCCGTTTTCTAGAGGTTAATTGGAGATGAGTCTCAGGTCTTTTTGTGCTTGGGCTGGCTTTGAACCTTGATCCTCAGATCTCAGCCTCCTGAGAGGATCTGAGCTTCAGCAGGTGGCCTGATCCCACCTATCCTTTTCCTTGACTTAGGTCAGCATGTGCACTTCTTCTGTCCTAATGTGCTTCCTGGTGGGCTTAGTGTGGGGACCACATCGTCTCAGAGCTGAAGATGAGAGGCAGTGGTACCTGTCTTCCACCTTGCTCTCTCTCCATCAGCTCTACTGATTTACTTTCTTCTGTAAAGCCCACTCCCGGGGGTTTGGCTTTTGCTATGCTCTATGTCCTTAATCTCTGGTTCTAGATATCCAGTAGTCACCTCCCCTCCTTCTTCCTCTTTGAAGCCTGGGGTCCAGTGTTGCCTCTTCAGTGAGGCCTTCCCAGACCATCCCACTGAAATAACCAGCTACACACCTAATACTTCCTCACTTTATTCTGTGTGGTTGCTTTTGGCTTCAGAAGCACATGGCCCAGGGCTGCCAATCAACAATGCTCTTCCAACTACAATAGCTAGGTCAAGGCAGAGCACATCATTCAAATGGGTCCCTTTCAAATGGGTCTCCTGAACCTTGTCTTTCGGCCTCTGATGCTAAAGTTATAGAATGAAAGCGTCAAATCCAGGCCTCAGTGGCTCATACCTGTAGTCCTAGCTACTCAGGAGGCTGAGATCTGAGGATTATGATTCAAAGCCAGCTCAAGCAGAAATGTCCATGAGACACTTATTACCAATTAATCACAAAAAGCCCAAAGTAGTGCAGTGGCTCAAATGGTAGAGTTCTAGCCTTGAGCACAAAAGCTCAGAAAGAGCACCCAGCTCTGAGTTCAAGCCCCAGCACCGGCAAAAAAAAAAGAAAATAAGGGCTGGGAGTTTGGCCAAGTGGTAGAGCTCTAGCCTTGAGCAAGTCCAAGGACAGTGCTCAAGCCCTGAGCCCAAGCACAGGACTGGCAAAAAAAAAAAAAAAGAAAATAAAAACCTGAAGCTGTTGGCACTGGTACTGCCACCCAACCAGGGAGAAGTCCTTGAGAACCTACCTTGAGGAAAGCTGAGCCTAGAATTGGTCCCCAAAGTTCCTAACCTTATCATTTGAACACTGAAAAGCAATCTCCCCCAGGATTATAAAATTGCCACTACCTCTTTGTGCTTACACCAGTTTGGAATTGGATTGTCACCAACAGAATTAGAGCTAGCAGTTAGTCCTTTGAGATCCACCTTAAATGTCTTCCCTCCTGGCAGTCCATCTCTCATCAGTATACAATTGGTGCCTGGACTGGCCATTGCCCACATGAGGCTGTTTGTTCAGAAACCCTGCCTGGCCACACAGGCTGGCACCATGCATGTTTTTTTGCTCCCAGCCCAGACCATTGGGCCAGGCAAAGTAGCATTTCGTCAGTGGTCAATAGAATCAGGTCTGTGGAAGTCACTATTCAGGTTATCATACTTGTGTGTGGTGAGGAGCTGCTGTTTCCGTGAACTAGACAAAAATTGCAAGGTCCTCTAGAGTCCTCTGTCATTCCTTTTTTTTTGGCCCGTCCTGGGACTTGAACTCAGAGCCTGGGCACTGCCCTTGGGCCCTCCACCCCTCCTCCCCAGTCATGGGGCTTAAACTCTGGGCCTGGGAACTGTCCCTGAGCTCTTCAGCTCAAGGCTAATGCCCTACCCCCTGAGCCACAGCACCACTTCCTGTCCTTGAGGAATGGAACCCTGGTCTTCCTCCATGCTAGGCAAGCACTCTACCACTAGGCCAAAGTCCTGGCCCCACTTATGGCTTTTTCTGTGTATTTGATACCGAGAAACCCAGGGCTTTGTGCATGCTAGGCAAGCACTCTACCACTAGGGCACACTCCCCACCCTCTGCCATTCTTACTACTCACAAGGAGACCATGTTGGCAAACGCATATTGCTTTATTTAGTGTTTCTCTGGATTGCAGAAGTGTCAGCAGTGGGCTGAGGTCCCCAAAGGGCACAGGGACCTCTGAGTGCTCCCCTCCAGGCCCTCTGAGGGTGCAGAGGAAGCAGCAGAAAGAGGTGATGCCCCTGCATCTCCTCTAAGGCTAGCCCTGCCCCCACTCTCTCAGGCTGTAGAGGGGTCAGGGCCAGTGAAACTCCACCTTCTTGAACTGGGAACAGGATGTGTGAGGGTGTTTGTCCTCCTAAGGCATGCACTCAGGCAGACAAGTTTCTCTTGCCTGATGGCCCCCAAGAGTGATTGCTGGTCAGGGAGCCAAGTGTGCACTTAAGACATGACCCATGTTTTAAATGGGGCTCTTTGTCTCTGGGAGAGGCAGTGAAGAGTGCTGAGGCTGGGGCTTCATTTCTGGTTTTGCCCCAATCGGTTGTATGACCTTGGGTCAGTGTCTTCCCCTCTCTGGTGTCTGTCTCCAGCTTTGTAGCCCCAGTGGTCTGGACTAGATGCTTTCTTGGGGTTTTCTAAATCCTATGTTTAAGACTTCTTTTCCTATTTTTGAGAAAAATATTTAAATGGTCTTTTTTTTTTTTTAATGCTGGGTATTGAACTCAAGTCTTCACACATGCTGAGCACATGTTCTACCACTGAGATGCTATTCCACTTCCTAAACAAGCCTTTTTTTCTTTTTTTTTTTTGCATTTGTGCCTGTACCAGGACTTGAACTTAGGGTTTCTCAATCTTATTCAGCTTTCCTTGAGCTTTTATGCTCAAAGCTAGCTCTCTACCACTTGAGCCACAGTACCACTTCTGACCTTTTCTGTATATGTAGGACCGAGGAATTGAACCAGGGTTTTGTGCATGTTAGGCAAGCACTTTGCTACTAAGTCACACTCCTGGCCCCTAACTTAGTTTTCTTGTTCATGGCTAATGATCTCTACCACTTGAGTCATGCCTCTATTCCAGCATTTTGCTGGTTAATCAAAGACAGAGATACTTGGATTTTTTTTGTCCCAGGCTGGCTTTGAAATATGATCCTCTAGATCTCAGCCTTCTGAGTAGCTAGGATAACAGGCATGAGCCACTGGTTCCCGACCTAAAGGACATTTTTAAGGCAGGAATATGGGGACAAGCAGGTGGAGGTCAGTGGGCTGCAAAAGGGGCAGGTGGGCAGACAGAGAGGCAAGGTACAAAGGAAGGAGAGGAGAGGTGTTCTGGATAGGGAAGAGGGCCCCACAGCTCGGCCCACCCAACCTCTTAGCTACATTCCTCACCCTGTTTATGTCAGGGAAAACACATCCAGTGTGTCTTGGTGTAGGAAAATGGATTTTTTTTTTAAAAAAGTAGTTTCCTATAAAGCATCAAAAATCTCAGAGAAAACCTCACCAAAAATTCCCTTCCCTCATGTATTTGGCATCAGCAGAAGGGCTGGCATGGTTTGCTCTGGCCCCGCTTTCCTATTGCTGTGGCCCGGCCTGGCCCACTCCTGGGGTAGCTCCCTGGCCCCTGACCCCACTCAAGAGAGATAGGAATAGGGGCAGGAGTTTTCAGGTGGGCTTTGAGGTGTCCCTAGATCCCTGTCTGGAAGCTCGAGTCTTTGGTAATTGGGAGGGGCAGAGGGGGTAAGCAAAGCATCGGGATGCATGTTGGGGTCCAGAGGGCACCTTCATCACCGAGAATTCAGCCGTGGGGCCACCTGTGGGGACAGCGGGAGAAGCCCAGGTAGTAGCAAGAAGCAGGTGCTATGGGCCAAGACTAGACACAGCAGTTGCAGACTTGGCAGGTCTAGGAGCCTTGTAACTGGGGACTCTGCTCCTCCTTCCACAGAAATACCTGCTCTGCCCAAGTGAGCCTCTCCTCCCATCTCCCATCCAGTACATGCTTCTTCCTCCTTCCCCTCCTCCCCGTGTCCTCCCCACATCCCTATGCTGCCATCTTTATGCCCTCTGCATCATGGAGACGCAAAGTCACTCTGTGGCCCTCAGTGGGCATAGTATGGAGCTCCTTGGACTAAGGAAGAGTCCAGAGACTGACTGCCAAGCACTACCAAGAAAGGCTTGGCCACTGGTAGACTCTAAAGATGACCCAGGTAAGCGGATCCCACTCACCACCGCCAGGTGCCCATTCTTGGCTTTGGTGATGAGCAGCTCTGAGCCAGGTGTGAAGTCGATGATGCCATCCCTGCCAGGGCCCCCTGCAAATGTGATGCTGGAGGGAAGGGAGCATGTGAGACTTTCCCACAGAGACAGACCCAAGGCTGTGTCTCTGCTCTGTGCCCGGGGGCAGATTCAGCCCTCTCCCCGCCCCCACTGCCCTCACCTGCCCTGGTTGATGTTGATATTGCTCACTCGGTCTGCGCTGAGGGCTGTCTTGGTCAGTGTCTCGATTACATGGTCACTCTGTAGCACCACATCCCCCTGGGAGGGCAGGTGGAAGGATCAAGTCCAGTTCAGAGGTAGAGGACTCCCGTTCCCGCCCCTGCCCAGCCTGAAACGAGCACCTTCTGCTTATTGTCCTCACGCTGCACATGAAGCACAAACAGACTGTCACTCAGGCTGCTGACGGAGATTCCTGAGGGAGAAGGGCAGAAGTCAGGGACCCAGGGTCAAAGCAGAGACCCTCCCTCACAGCCCTGGACTGTGGCTGACCAGTCAGGTTGGCATAATCAATCCTTTGTTTGACTCTGGCATCTTCTACGATGACCACAGCGCTGGGCGTGAGCAGCAGCTGCCGGGAGCGAGGCTTGTAGCCCTTTCGGTCATATTTCACTACTGGCACAGCATACTGGAGACACAGGGCAGAGAGAGTGAGTGGCAGGGAAGGAGCTGAGGAGCAGGTGAGGGGCTGAGGGCTCCAGGGGTGACCTACCCTCTCTACTCTCTGTCTGTACCCTGACCCACCCTTGTGCAGCAGAGCTGTGCTGGACTAGGGCTGCAAATGGGGTCTTACCTGGATGGGCTCAGAGCCTAGGGCTTGCAGCACTTTGGGGCTAATTTCATCTGTGCCTGCAATCCAGATCGGGGAGAGTGAAGCCAGAGAAGATGAGAGGGAATAGGACAGTGGTGGGAGGTTTGAGGACTGCAAAGTCAGGGACTCACCGAGCCTTGTACTGATAAAGAGCCTGGGGACACTCTGAGGGTAATTATCCTTCTTGCCTTTGAAGATTTCACTAGCCACAGCCTTTTGTTGTAGCTAAAAAAGACAGAGATGGTAAGTGTGTTGTGTGGGAGTATTATAAGGGGTGAAGGGGGGGAAGGGGAGGAGGCAGGCCCCTTCTCTCTTCTCTCTGGTCCCAACATCATCACTCTAGCATCACACTAGTTCCTCCCTCCCTGTCCCCATCAACCAAGGCAGAGAGCACCCCAGAGGGGTCATGATAGCACTGTCTCATTCTAAGGCTAACCTCAGGAATGATTTCCCCAAACGATTCCTTATCATGCCCAGAAGCTTCTCAGATTAAGCTCCAGCTTGGGATCCCCCTTTTGGTATCTAACTCAGAGCCTCACCCCTCTAGACAGGGCTTTACACCCCTATCCTTTTTTTTTTTACTTTACTTTTCAGGTAGGGTCTTGTGATTTTTGCTTGGCTGTCTCAGACTGAGGTATTCCTATTTAAGTTTCCCATATAGTTAAGATGACAGGCAGGGCCAGGAGTTTGGCCTAGTGGTAGAGTGCTTGCCTAGCATGCACGAAGACCCAGGTTCGATTCCTCGGTACCACAGACATAGAAAAAAATGCTGGAAGTGGTGCTGAGGCTCAAGTGGTAGAGCTCAGTGCTCAGACCCTGAGCCCAAGCCCAGAACTGGCACACACACACAAAAAAGATGACAGGCACATTACCACAATAGCTATTGGTTGAGATAGGTTTCTCACTATGATCTTCCTGATACCAGTCTCTGGAGCAGCCTGAGATCTTGTAACTGGCTAACTGCTAATACTGAAATTTACTAAGGTTATGAGTTGAGTGGGTCCTTGATCATTCTCAATTACTCTGCTAGTACAAAGAAGACACCTCAACCACCAATGCCTTTTCAACATCAAGCTCTGGGCATCTTCTAGCACCCAAGTAGAGCTGGCCCACAGATGTAATCTATTTGTTTACGACTCAAACTCTACTCCAACATTCACTTCCTACATGAGGCCCAGAAGGGTGAGGGGTTTCACTCAAGGCTACGGGATAAATGAAGATAAAATGCTTTGTCTGGCTGGAGACGCCCCAGGTCCACTCCGTCCCGTGGCACCCTGCTCCCCACACCTGCTGCCTCCACTCCGGGCTGATGCTCCGACAGTATTTCCACACCATGTTCTTCACGCACAACTCCCGCAGAAGCTCTGAGGCCTGTGTGAAGGGCAAGGTTAGAGCACCTACCTGGCTTGGCTCCTTCCCTCTTAAAACCTGCAATGGGTTCTCACCACCAGGCCTTTGTCGCAACAATACTCGTGCGTCCTCCCCCCCCCCACACCCCATCACACCTCCACCTGGAGAATCTTTCTGACCCAGAGTCATTTCTCCTCCGAAAACTCATTTTTCACAAACCAATTCGACTTCCTCTTTCTGCTGCGCCCTCCCTTTCTGCCCCTCTGCCATCATGATATGCAGACCCCTTTGAGGAGTGCTCTCATGGTCTCAAACTCAGCAGGGTAGACCCACAGACCTCACGAAGAGCAGGTGGGGGCGTGGGCCACGAAGTGTCTAGGACATTCCGGGGCAACTGCCGCCGCAGGTTAAGCAGAAAAGAAGTGCGCACGTGGTCCAGGAAAAAGGCGTTCTCGGGGCAACGGGGTGTGTGGCGCAGGATGAAGCCACGGATGAGCCTGAAAGTGGCGACACAGGCAAGGTGAGAAGCCTGACAGTGGTGTTCCATACCTCCGTGCTCTGCAGCTCCCCCTGCATTCAGCACTCACTTCCGGATGGTCTGTGCTGCCCACTTCCTCTTGGCTGCTTTCCTCCGGCCCAATGTTCCCCGCCACCACGACTGGATACAAATGGCTGTGAAGAAAATAGGTGGTTGGCCTCTCTCTCCTCATCACCCCCTGGGCCCAGGCCCTGCTGTTCCAAACACCCTGGGCCCTCAAACCTGATCGCCTCACTCGGAGGAATTTCTGTCGCCAGTGAAAGCCCCTCCATGCAGCCTGGATCTTTGTAGCTGGAGTTGGAAAAGAAAGTCAAAGTCCATGAATGTGGGAACCCAGAGGCCAGGCCATTGGGCAGGCAGGTGCTCCAGTGGGAAAGTGAGGGTGGGGCTGGATGTGGGTGGAGAGCCCAAATTCAGTGACTTCTTCCTTGCTCTCTAGAAAGGACTGGCACAGGACAGGAAGAGTGGGCCTCCCTCTTACCCAGGCTCTGCCTCCGGACTTCTAGGGCATCCTCTGTGGCAAACAGGGTCTTGGGGAAACGAATGAAGATCTTGGTCCTGAGAAGGCAGCAGTGATCAGTCTGTGGTTGGCACCCACTAAACCCTCAGGCACTGAGATGGGTATCACTCACCTGCCCATCTTGTACTCTTCTGGCTTATAGCCTAGGTGTCTGACCAGTACTGCCACCCCATCCTGGGGCCGACCAGTCCATGTGGGCCACGTCTCTGGGCACAGTGACTTGTACCTGCAAACAAGAGGACCAGGAATGCATGTGGCCATGCTCCAGCGTCCTCTTCCGGAGGTCACTACCAGCTTTCCCCGGGCATCTACTAGGTGCTCCCACTGAACCGTTCACAACTCCGTGGTCTAGAGCTCCCCATCTTCAAGATGAAGAAACTAAGGCCAAGAGGTACGGCGCAGCAGAGATGAAATCCATACCCAGATTAATGACCTAAGCCACTTGCTCTGAGTAACTATAAACCCTACTTCATCCTCTGAGTCCCTTTGCTGCCATCTGTCTGTGGTGCTCTTTATGTACTGAGTAGTTCCAGAAGGACAGGGCCTAGGGGGAGCCTGGTGGGCTAAGCGTGACCTCAGGCCTGCCGCATCAAGAGGTTCCTGGCTGGTCCCACAGACCCTCAAGATGCTCATGTCATCATTTCTAAAATGGGGCAGTGAATGCCCACCCCCAATCAGTGGACTCAAAGCTCCCACAATTACACCCTCCACACCTCCCCAACCCGTGAGCAAACCCGGCCTCACCTCTGCAGGAAAGCCTCATATTTGCGACGATAGGCAAAGCCAGCTCTGCGCACTCGCAGGTTCTCCATCAGCCCCAGGTATTTCACCTGGTGCCGGATCAGCACCTCATCAAAGCGGCCTGGTAGAGGGGCAGTATGCTGGGTCAGCAGACTCGCACATACAGATGGTCTACTGCCCAGTCCCCACCCCATCCCACGGGGTGGGAAGGGCCTACCAGGCTGTTTGGCATCATTAGGCTTGATGCAGCGAATATAGGCGGGTTCCTTAGACTTCAGAATCTCTACCAGCTGCAGGAGGCTCATCTTGAACTGGGTGGCCACCTGGAGAGCCAAGAAGGCAGGAAGGCTTGGCTAGCGCTGGGTTGAGGCTGCTGCTGCCTGTGTGCATTCACTCCGAAGCTGTTCCTGCAGCAGTCTCACACCTATTTTCCCTTTACTTTCCTCCCATAACCCCTTCTTTGCAATAGAGCAAAGGGCCAGACTGCTTACATCCCCCTGCAAGAGATTTCAGTTTGGGAACCTCACATGATCCTCTTGGTAGAACTGCTGGGCTATATTCTCGTGTGTGTGTGTGTGTGTGTGTGTGTGTGTGTGTGTGTGTGTGTGTGTGTGTGTGTGTGTGTTGGTCCTGGGACCTGAACTCAGGGCTGAACAATGTGGCGGAGCTTTTGTGCTGAAGGCTAGTCCTCTACCACTGGAGACACAGCTGTGCTTTCAGCTCTTTGGTGATTTATTGGAGATGAGAGTCTTACAGACTTTCCGGCCTGGCATAGCTTCAAACTAACATCCTCAGATCTCAGCCTCCTGAGTAGCTAGGATTACAGGTGTGAGCCACTGACTGGCTCACATTCCTAAACAGAGTGCTCTATATCTATGCACAGAACTATCACCTCTGTTCACTGAATTACAAAGACCTTAAAGATTGCATGTGGGAGAAGTAGATTCCTTATCAAAGATTTACAATCTCTTGTGATCCCTTTAATACCCCAAGAGTCCTGAGAGCACTAAAAAGGAACAACTAGTCAGTCAGAGAGATAAAGGGCATTGGGGAAGATCTCCTGGATATTACCTTAATGAGTTTGAAATGGGGGGATGAGAGAGGAAGGCAGTCCAGGCAGAGGGACAGGCTGAGAAAGGCTTAATGTACAAAGGGAGATATAAGCGCGTAAGAACCAATTAGGGTATAAAGAAATAGGGTCAGGGAACCAGGAGTGTGGTCTAGTGGTGGAATGTTTGCCTAGCATGCATGAAGCCCTAGGTTCGATTTCAGTACCACATAAACAGAAAAAGCCAGAAGTGGTGGTGTGGCTCAAGTGGTAGAGTGTTAGCCTTGAGCAAAAAACAACAAAAAAAAACCCCTCAGTGTCCAGACCCTGAGTTCAAGCCCCAGGACTGGCAAAAAAAGGAGGAGGATGAAGAGGAGGAGGTAGATGAGGAGGAGGGGAGGAGGAGGAAGAAGAGGAGGGGAGGAGGAGGAAAAGGAGGAGGAGAAGAGGGGTTAGACAGGCAGGTACGGTCAGTGTTATGGGAGAGTTACCCCAAGATTAGATTTTTCATTTTGACATCTTCTCAGTGTCTATTTTAGTTTTTTTTTTTTTTCCTGGCCACAGTGGTTACACATATTAGTTGTGAATTTCTATAGATACATATAATGTACTTTGACCATATTCATCCCCTGAAGAATTAGATTGTTTTTTTTTCTGGTCCTGGGGCTTCAACTCTGGGCCTGGGTGCTGTCCCTGAGCTCTTCAGCTCAAGGCTACTGCCCTACCCCTGAGCCACAGCCCCACTTCCAGTTTTCTAAAGATTAATTGGAGATAAGAATCTCATGGTCCTTGGGGCTGGGAGTTTGGCCTAGTGGTAGAGTGCCGGCCTAGCATGCACAAAGACCTGGGTTCGATTCCTCAGTACCACATACATAGAAAAAGCCAGAAATGGTGTGGTGGCTCAGGGTAGAACACTAGCCTTGAGGAAAGTCCAAGGACAGTGCTCAGGCCCTGAGCTCAAGCCCAGGACTGGCAAAAAAAAAAAAAAAGAATCTCATGGTCCTTAGTGCCTGGGGTTGGCTTTGAACCATGATCTTCAGATCTCAGCCTCCTGAGTAGCTAGGATTATAGGCTGGGGAATTAGATTTTATCCTGGTGGGAAATAAGAAGTCAATAAGGAATTTGGAGTGAGAGAAGAGAGATCTGTATTTTGAAACAGCTCTACCGCAGATAATGTGGAAGACAGATGGGGAAGGGTGAAGGGAAATGTGGGAGGAGGCTGGCAGCTTGGGTTCTGGCTCTGGGGAGTAATGGACTGACCCTGGAGCAGTGGCTACAGAGGAGGAGCAAGGGGAAAAAGCTGAGATGTACTCTGGCAATAGAAATAGTTGCTATCCAGTGGCTGGATGAGGGTGGTGGGCAGGAGCTGTGTGTCCTGACAAGTCTCCTGGTCTAAGGGATTGGGTGGAAGATGTTCTGACTTATGAACAGAGGAGCATGGCTGGGAGGCTGAGGGGAGATCAATGGACTCATGAACCTGTGATTTGCCTCAAGAGGCCTGGCAGACGAGTAGGTATCCTGAATAGGGAGATGCTGTGCCAGGAGCAGAGTGATCAGGGACATGGCAGACAGAAGAGGCAGGGACCTGGGTGGACCTCACAGTGCCTCTACGCCCTCCCTCATGGTGGGTCTCAGCCAGTGGCACCCGGGCTCTACCTCTCTCCTGACCAAGGCAGGCCGGTCCTTCTAGTCCAGCCCAGTGGTCACACCTTTGCCCTCAGCTTGCTGTAGCTCTCACTGCTTTGAACCACACACCTTCCTTTCCAAGACCCTCTCTGCTAGGATACTGCCAACCTCCTGACTTTTTTTAAATTTTTTTTCCTATGTGTTTCTGCTGGGCTCTTGCTGCTAACCCTGGCCCTTCACAAGTCCATATGACAGGCATTTACTCCTCCACTTATCTCAAAAGCTTCCCATTGCAGGGAGCCATCCTTGGCCCTACCCCTTCCACTCCCTCAGGCCACTGGCTCTTCCCTTCTCTAAGCGTCCACAGCACCCAGTGAATGAATGCTATCCACTCTTGTTTTCATTCTCTTCCTCCTCTTTTTCTTTTCTTTCTCCTCCTTCTCCTTTTTGCCAGTCTTGGGGCTTGAACTCTGAGCCTGGGTGCTGTCCCTGAGCCTCTTTGTGCTCAAGGCTAATGTTCTACCACTTGAGCCACAGCATCACTTCCGATCTTTTCTGTGTATGTGTACTGGGGAATTGAACCCAGGGGCTTCATGCATGCTAGGCAAGCACTCTACCACTAGGCCACATTCCTAGCCCTCACTCTTACAGTCTTGGTACTTAGAGATAACTGCTGTAAATGTCTGCTTATTAGGTGGGCACACATGGTACTGACAGACAAATGCACATATGTGGATACTCACATGGAGATGGGTAAGTGTGCACATGCTGACTCATACTTAAGGGACAGCCGGATACAAAAGCACACACTTGTGGATAATAAAAGGTCTTTCAAGCCAGGCACTGTGGCTCATACCTGTAATCCTAGCTACTCAGGAGGCTGAGATCTGAGGATTGTGATTCAAAGCCAGCCCAGGTGCTAAAGAACTAAAGAATATGAGACTCTTTTTTTTTTTTGCCAGTCCTGGGCTTGAGCTCAGGGCCTGAGCACTGTACTTGGACTTTCTCAAGGCTAGCACTCTACCACTTGAGCCTCAGCACCACTTCCAGCTTTTTTGTATGTATGTGGTACCAAGGAATCGAACCCGGGTCTTCGCTCATGCTAGGCAAGCACTTTAACCACTAGGCCAAACTCCTGGCCAGAATATGAGACTCTTATCTCTAGAAAATGGGAAGTGGGGCAGTGGCTCAAGGGGTAGGGCAGTAGCCTTGAGCTGAACAACTCAGAAACAGTGCCAAAGGCCAGATCCAAGCCCCATGACCCACAAAGAAAAAAAAAAAAAAAAAGAAAAGGTCTTTCTGGGCTGGGAGTTTGGCCTAGTGGTAAGAGTATTTGCCTAGCATGCACAAAGACCTGGGTTCAATTCCTTGGTACCACACAGATAGAAAAAAGCTGGAAATGGTGCTGTGGCTCAAGTGGTAGAGCTCTAGTCTTGAGAAAGCCCAGGAACAGTGCTTAGGCCCTGAGTTCAAGGCCCAGGGCTGGAAAAAAAAAAAGAAAACAAAAACCGAAAAGGTCTTCCTAAAAACAATCTCTTGCAAACACACAGTTATATGTGCTGGAGCAGCAGACATATGACCACATGCACACTGGCAACTCCCAGACGACGACACACACATGCTCATCCATACTCAGGCACCCAGATGGCCTAGCAATCCCATGGCCTCCATACCGTCTCTGGCCGCTTCTTGTCACTGAGCTCACTCCGGTCAAAGCACTGGCTCATAATGGGATTCTTTGAGCTGCACATGGTCTGTGAGGTAGAGCAGGGGGAGAGAGGGTCTCTTGATGGTACACAGGACAGGCAGAGGTGCATACAGAGCTGTGGGCTCCCCAGCCTCACCACAACCCACTTCGAGTCCTCACCTCCTTCAGGTTCCTGAAGAGAAGGTCATTGTTTTTATCCAGAAACCCTGGTGGGGAGAATAGACAGGAAGTGAAGGAAAGGCTGAGTGCTTGGTAGCTGAGTAGCTGTAGCCCCAGATACTCCAGAGTGAGATCTGGGGGTCATGGCTTGAAGCCGATTCAGTGCTGAAAAGTCCATGAGACTCTTATCTCCAATTAAGCAGCAAAAAGCTGGAAGTGGAGCTGTGGCTCAAGTGGTAGAGCATCATTTATCAAAAACAAAGGCAGTTTGCGAGTACAAGGCCCTGAGTTCAAACCTCAGTAATGGTACAAAAGGACAAATAAAAGGTGAAGGATAACCTCCTTCTGCCCCACAGGGTCCCCTAGCCTCAGGATCCTCACCAGTCACACTGTAGGTCACCTCCCCAGCATAGTGCAGAAGGCGGAATTCTCCTCGGCCCAGCGATTTCCTTGTCCGCTGGTCAGCCAGCTTGTGCCTGAGGTGACAAGGACAGGGAGCTAAGAGATTGTTGCTCTTAGGCATGTCCTGGCCTGCCGAAGAAAACTGAAGAGCTGTCTAGTAGAGATCAAGCAAACCCCTAAGCTGTTATACAACCCACACGAGCAGGGCTGCATCTTCCTGCACAGGGAGCACAAGGCTCAGGGAAGTTGGCAGAAGACTGCTTTCATTTGATGTGGCTGCTGCATGGCTCCACTGAGAGGGTGGTAAGCTGTCCACTACATTTTCAGAATGGAATCTGTCCCGGGAGATTGCTTAAATCTTAACTATATTTATATCCTTTAGCCCATTTTCTACTTTTAAGAACTATTCTAGGGATTTGGAGTTTGACCTACTGGTAGAGTGCTTGCCTAGCATGCATTAAGACTGGGGTTTGATTCCTTGGTACCACATACATAGGAAAAAGCCGGAAGTGGTGCTATGGCTCAAGTGGTAGAGCTCTAGCCTTGAGAAAGCCCAAGGACAGTGCTCAGGCCCTGAGTTCAAGCCCAGGACTGGCAAAAACAAACAAACAAACAAAAAACTGAAAAACAAACAAACAAAAACTATACTAAGCCGGGCACCATTGGGTCAAGGCTGTAATCCTAGGAAGTTGAAAGCTGAGGATCGTGGTTTGAATCCAGCTGGGGCAGGTAAGTCCGTGAGACTCTTATCTGCAATTAACACCCCCAAAAGCCATAAGTAGAGTGGTGGCTCAAGTAGGAGACCATTAGCTTTGAGCACAAAAGCTCAAGGACAGTGAGTGCTCAGGTCCTGAATTCAAGCCCCAGGACCAACACAATCAAGAAATAGATAAATACTTTTCTAAACGACTAAATCACAAATATAGGTAAGATTTAAGGCACAAAGATGTCTGTGGCATTCTTGTTCTTCCAGCAGAAACCTGGAAGTGGAACTGAGGATGTAGCTCAGTAGTAAAGTCATGAGGTATGGGTTTGATCCCCAGTACCACAAAAACAAAACCTGGTAGCTAGTCAGTGCCCCTCAGGCTTAGAGCAGTAAAAAAGTTTTGAGGAAAACTGTCTATTTGATGATGCAGGAAAATACTCAGGATATACCACTTTCCTGAGCTTTATACACAATAAGTTCTTGACTATGGGGAAAAAAAAATGTATAGAAAAAGGCAGGAAGGAAATGCCTGGAATTGTTGACAGTGATGACCTCTTGGTGATAGGGTTCCAGAAGTTTTTTGCACATATTCCAACTTTTCTCTAATGAGAAATATTATTTTTATAATCAGAAGCAAGCTTTTAATATGCTACTAAGCAAACAATGCTCAGGGCTTTGGCATTCCACAGCCCTGGGACTGACTCCCAGCTCTGCAATCTAGATAACCTTGGATGACTTCACTTTCCTAGTCCTAGTAAATGGAGAAAACATCAAGACACCTTCTTAGAAGGCAGTGTAGGTGCATCAAGTCTGTAGAACTCATTGGGATGTCCCTGACTTGGGCACTTTGCCTGTTCTCTGGTGGCTACAGGCTTTATTGTTTGTTTTGCTTTTAATGTAAGGATACAGCTGGGGTCTTGTGCATGCCAGGGGAATGGTCTATCACTAAGTGAAGCCTCCAGCCCTGGTGGCACAGTGCTGGTGTTCATGAGTGAGGACAGATCAGTCCACAAGCCTTCAGAGGCTCTGCCCTACGTGAGTCCTGCCCCAGAAGTCCAGTAGCCCCACTCACGTCAGAAAGTGTGGATGGTGCTTGATGGTGTCCTCCAGCTTTTCCAGGAAGGTCATGTCTGTGGCATCTCCGGGACGCAGACACTCCTCATCCTGAGGAGCAGGACACAAAATGAGGGATGGACTTGGGCACTGTGCAGGGAGGCACAGACACAAGGGAAAGGAACAGAGCACAGGAGGTCTCCACATGGAGCTTCCAGGACAAGGCCAGCACCTTGCCTCTTCTTGATCACCCCATATCCTAGTGCAGTCTGTAGAGAAAAGAAGGATAACCTCTCAGTTGGGCCCCAGTCAGAGATCTGAAGCAAGGGACCCACCAAGATGGAGATGATGCCCTTGAACTTCTCTTCCACCAGGTCACAGATAATCTTGTTGTTGAAATACTGGACAGGCTCCCACTGTGAAGAAACAGAAGAAGGGCATCACGATGGGTCCAGTCCATGCTCCCCAAAGCCCTGCAGCCCAGCTTCCCTCCATGCCCATGGTTCCCTGGGTGTTTACATACCGCAATGCCCTCTGCCTCATACTCCTCCTGTTCTGATTTGAGTGTTAGCTCAATGAAGAGCTGCTGCAGCTTCTCGTTGCAGTAGTTGATACAGAACTGCTCAAAGCTGTGGGACAGGGGGCAGGAGATGAGGACTGGGTCCTTGAGTGGCCCGGGTAAGATGCAGAGCAAGACCCAGGATGGATGATGGAGGCATTGAGCAGGAATGATGGGCAGGAGACAGGATGGGGGGACAGGATGAACAGGGGTAAGGAAGGTGCTGACCTATTATGCTGAAACACCTCAAAGCCATAGATATCCAGGAGCCCAAGAACTGTGGTGCTTCGCCAGCTGGGGCTCTCAGCATCCTGGGGCCAGACAGTCAACAGAGAGCATGAGCCCCAGTGTCTGCCACCCAGCTCAGGTCCCCGCCTCCCTGATTGCCCTGCCACCTGCCTTGGGGGTGGCATGGACACACAGCGTACCTGGGTGGCCAAAGACCTGTTGATCTTCCTGACCAGCCAGGTGAAAGTTCGGCTGTACACGGCCTTAGCAAGGGCATCCCGCGCATGTGCAGCCTGTTCCAGGTTCAGTGGGCTCAGGAGCTGTCTCCAAGGGTGAGACCAAAGATGAATGCCACAGGCCCTCTTACATTCCAGCTCCCCGTTGGACCCAGGCAGAGGGCAGAAAGCTCTCATCAGCCTGCCCTCTAGCTCTAGTGAGCCTGGGGGTTGGCGCGTGGTGGTGGTAAGGGGACACGAGGGAGAAGAGAGGAGCCACACCAGAGGGAAGGTGGCAATAGGGACAAGAGGCCTCATTCCTAGGGGTGAGGTGAGAGTTTGGCTCTGTCACCCTCCTCCTGTACAAACCCAGCCAGCTTGCTGTACTTCTCTGACAGACCTGCCTTATGTCCCTCCAGCAGTGCTGAGGTCACTGGGCAGATGAGGAGGGGAAAGGGGGTGATGGGAAGGGCATCCCATCCTGTGGCCTCACCTCTTCTCCCTTAGCTATGATCTTCCTGTGTGTCAGAGCTTCTCGCAAGGTTGAGCCTTCCACACTGAGGAGCTGTGGGGGTTCGGGGGAAGTATCATGAGGCATGGGAGGGGGTGCTCCTTTGCCCCAGCTGCCCCTCCCCTTGCTCTCTGTCCACCCTCCTCACCCTGGTCAGATACTTGAGCTGGTTCTCAGTGGTGACCTGGGCATTACTCTCCTCATCAGCGGCAAAGTGGATGTTGCCAAGATGCAGGACGCTGGCCACGACACTCAGCAGGTCCTGAGGGAGCAGGCAGGTGGCAGAGGGTGGGTTGGGGGGAGGGGGAGGGCCCCCCATGAGGACAAGGTATTTAGCTGGAGCTGGGAACAGGTGACGGAGCACTGGGAGGAGAAGCAGACTTCAAAGCATGATTTGGGGAGCGTGATAAAGGGAAGGTGCCCGCCGTCCCCCATGTCACCTCCACTTCATCCTCCGTGAAGTCGATGACGGACAGCGCCTTCCTCACGACCTTCCAGTCACTCTTGTCATTGATGGAGGAGACTTTGGCACACTGGCCCTAAAGAAAGGGCATAGCTGGGTACCCAGTCATGTCACTGTGTTCCCTGGATGGCTCCTCTCCTGCCTGCCAGCTACTCACCTTCACCAGGTACAGGTAGCTCTGGGGGTTCCGTTCCAAGCCCAACCTACGCAGCGTCTCCTCCTCACCCCCTTCCAGCAGCTGGTAGAAGACGTGGAAGTTGCGCTCCCCGTGATTTTGGTGCACTACCCGGGACTTCTCCAGAAGGTAACTGAGGATGTGGCCACCCACGGGGGCACCCTGTGCGCAGGGCAGGGCACAGGGACTGGTTAGTGGGACTGGGAGACAGAATGCACTTGCCTTTTTCTGCTCTGCAGACTCAAGCTCTAATTCTATCTTTGCCTACACCTGTGTGGGCTCAAGCATATCACCCACTCTGACCTCCATTTCTTCACCTGAGAAATGGCAAGACTCAACTTTCACTTCACAGATCCACCTGGATGCCTGACAGATCCCACAGTCAACAGTCCTCCTATTGGTTTCTTTTGTTCTTTTCTGTTTTCTTTTGTGGGTCATGGGGTTTGAACTCTGGGCCTGGGTGTTGTCCCTGAGCTCTTCAGCTCAAGGCTACTACCTTACCCTTGAGCCAAGCCCTACTTCTGGTTTTGTAGTGATTAATTGGAGATGAGAGTCACTCGGTCTTTAGTGCCCAGGCTGGCTGCGAACTGAGATCTGAAGATCTCAGCCTCTAGAGTAGCCAGGCTTACAGGTGTGAGTCACCGTACCTGGCTCATATTGGTTTCTTTTGGGGCCTTCCTATCTTGGTCAGTGGTGCCATCCTGCTAGTTATTAGGATAAGAAAATTTGCAATGCTGGATGCTTTTTTCCACCCCTCTGATACTGGAGCTTGAACTCAAGGGGGCTAAGTACCATTCCTTAGTTTTTGTTTTTGTTTTGCCTACAGCTGGTGCACCACCACGGGAGGCTTTTTAGTCCTGCCTGGATTGGCTTTAAATTTTGATTTCCAGATCTCAGCCTCCTGAGTAGCTAGGATTATATTCATGGGCCGCTAGCACCCAGTTCCTGCTGTTACTTGAGACTTTCACTGTGTAGCCTAGGCTGGCTTTTAACTCAGGATCCTCCTTCCTCTGTCTCCTGACCATGCTCGGTCCATCCTATATGCTGCTGTCATCCATGTCCTATACCCCAAAACTCAATCCTGATGCCTTAACCTTCGGATCGCCAAGATTCCAAGAAACTGTTTACCATGTCCCTTGCCACCACTGGTCTAAGCCGCTGTCATCTGTCACCTTCATTATTACATCAGTCTCCTAACCGGTTTGCCTGCTTGGCTTGGCTCCCCTGCCATCTTCTCCCAACAAAGCAGCTAGAGTGACCTTTTGATACGGAAAGTTGGATCATGACATTTCTACTCAAAACTTTCCAATAACTCCCATCCTCTCCATTTTTAAAAAGTTCTTTCAGGGGACTGGGAGCGGAGCCTAGTGGTAGAGTGCTCGCCTTGCATGCATGAAGCCCTGGGTTTGAGTCCTCAGTATCACATACATAGAAAAAGTCAGAAGTGGTGCTGTGGTTCAAGTGGTGGAGCACTAGCCTTGAGTTAAAAGTGTTCAGGGACAGTGCCCAAGCCCTGAGTTCAAGCCCCAGGACTGGCAAAAAAAAAAAAAAAAAAAAAAAAGTTCTTTCAGGGATGAGAGTGGAGCTTAGTGTTAGATCTTGTGCTAAGCATACGGGAGATCCAGAGGTTCAATTCGAACTCTGGGCCTGGGCCCTGTCCCTGAGCTCTTCATCTCAAGGCTACTACTCAACCCCTGGAGCCACAGTACCACTTTCGGTTTTCTGGTGGTTAATTGGAGATAAGAGAGAGTCTCAGGGACTTCAGTGCCCCAGCTGGCTTTGAACCGTGATCCTCAGATCTTAGCCTCTTGAGTAGTTAGAATTACTAGTTGTTAGGTGTGAGCCACTGCGCCCTGCTGAGTAAGGATTTTTATCTGTTTGGTTTGGTTTCACTGCTGTACACACAGTGTCTGTTCTAGTACACAGCACATAGTAGGTGTTCAACAAATATTGAGTCAATTGAGTAGAAACTCCTCCCTCTGTTCCATATACTCATAAGTACCTTGAAGTCAAATTGCACGTCCATATATTTCCCGAATCGGCTGGAGTTATCATTCCGGAGAGTCTTGGCATTTCCAAAGGCCTAGGAGTGGTGGAGGGGTATGAAGGATGTCTGGCATTCTCACCAGCCCCACCCTCCCCTCACAAGCTGCTGGGTCCTCACCTCCAGCACGGGGTTGCTCTGCAGTAGCCGGTCCCGCACGGCACCACCCCGCTCAGGGGCCGGGCAGGTCTCTGCATAGAACTGCAGCAGCCTCTTGGTAGCCTCTGTCTTGCCAGCCCCGCTCTCCCCAGAAATCATTACAGCTTGGTCCCGACGCTCCGTGCGCAATGCCCGGTACACAGTGTCTGCCACTGCAAACCTGAGGCAGAGACAATCAGAGTGTTCGGTGTGGAGGATTAGGGGAGTCAAGTCCTACAGAGAGTGGAGCCCCATAGCGAGGACTGGGGGGCCATGCCCATATCTAACTGGATTTCTCTTGTGTGTAGAAATAGGACATAGCCTAGAGAGAATGGGCATTATGGCACAGACCAAGGGAGACCCTGTGTAATTGAGGATGAGGTCATGGTTAGCTGGAAGAGGGAGAGGGCTGTTCCTGGTGGGGTACTGGAGGTCAGATGGAAGTTGAGGGCCTCCTGGGTGAGGATCAGAAGGTCATTAAGGTTGGAATGCTATGCCTAGACAGAACTGAAGAAATAAACTGTGTGCGCTAGAGGGATGGAGTTGATCGTTTTAGAGAGCTGGGTAATCTCAGATAGGGAAGGGTGGGCCACTCCAGAGAGAGTTAACAAGTCACTTACAAGTGGGGTGGCACTTCATAGAAGCTGACACCACGGTAGCGTTCCATATGCTGCCGGCTGTAAATCTGTAGGTCCCGGTAGGGGTTGACAGAGACCAGGACAGGACCAATATAGGTCTGGAAGTGGGGGAAAGGAAAGGTCAGAAGTTTGCCTCGGAGGCCCTGGGTTGCCTCTTTCCCCCACAGCCCCATCTCCCCATATGGCCTCACATAAATGAGGTTCTCTCGGAAACGCCGCCGCAGGTTCTCGATGAAAGCAGCTTCGCTGGTGAAGTTTTCCAGCAGCACAAAATCCTGTACCCCCACCCGGTCACGGGCAGTCAGGGCGCTCTCCATGGTTACCCGCACTCCGTCACTGCCCAGGGCCTGTGGAATATACAGCCGTGGAGGTCAGAACCAGGAGGTAAAAGGTAGGGCTGCGGTTCCTCCCATACCTGCAGGCTGTGGAAAGCAGTGGCAGATGGTTTGGAAGGCCCAGGTCACAGAAAGCCTGCACACAGAGCAGAGGCCATAGAGGACACAAGAGATCCACACACCAGCCCCGGAGCACCTGGGGCTAGCGGCTATGGGCACGAAGCCATGGAATCCAGGGAGGTGCTGGTTTTGTGCAGAAAGAGGTGGGTGCTGAGAAGAAACTCCTTGGAGTGGTAGAAAGAATGCCACATTGACCTTGGATAAATCCCCTCCTTTTTCAGGGCTGCTTCCTCCTCACGGGGGAGGAGCAGAATTAGTCCCTTACCTCTGAGCCACGTGTGACAGGTGCTTTGGAGGACAAATGGCTCAGAGTGAATTCTGCAGACAGACTGAGGCCATTTTTCCAGTTCTCACTGTCTCTAAAATCTCCAGGGGAAGAAGAGTTGTT
The DNA here is from genome assembly GCF_031878675.1 of Megascapheus bottae. Classification (NCBI taxonomy): domain Eukaryota; kingdom Metazoa; phylum Chordata; class Mammalia; order Rodentia; family Geomyidae; genus Megascapheus; species Megascapheus bottae. The sequence continues at coordinate 27,606,339 of NC_143525.1, read as the reverse complement.
TTGGGATCAAGCAAGCAAGAGCTCACTCCCCAGCAGAAAGAGGGTTTTCCCCAGGGGGCCCTCCTGCCCCAGCTGGACTGGATACCCACCCCAGAGAGGGGGGAGGCTGCCTTCCCTCCCCTAGCTGGGGCCACTCCCTCCCCTCCAGCTGCTAGGCTCAGACACCTCCTCCGAGAGTCCTGGGAAGCTTAAGGAGGTGGGGCTGTTATCAGGAAAGGCCCCGTGGCCACTGCATGGTGGGGGGCAGAAAGGCTTAGCCAGACCCTGGTCCTAAGCCTAGGGCTGAGATTCCTCTTCAGAGAGGGTCAGGAGGCTCTAGAAAAGGGACCCGAGTGTCAAGGGGCAGAGAAGAGGAAGGTGGGGGTGAGGGTCAGACTCGCCCAGCCCCAGGTCATCACGTCTTCTCTGACCCCTCGATCTCTGGCAGTGGCCCCCGCTCCTGCCGCTCACAGCCCGTCCCTCTCCTCCACTCCCAGCCCAGCCCAGCCCGCTGCCCCGAGAGGCGGCCGTCCCTGCCGTTCCCAGGATCAGCCCCGGGTCCGAGCGGGCCGCGCCGCGGCCTGACTCCGCCTCGGCCTTCCCTTTCGGTAAAACTTTCCCCGACGTCTTTCCACCCGAAATTCCTGGGCCGCGCCCGCTTCCCGGCGGGGCGGTGGCGGCGCCCGGAGTCAGGGAGGGGCGCCCGGGACCCCCCCTCCGCCCGCTCTGCCCGCCAGCCCCGCTCACCGACGCCCGGTAGCGCATCCTGCCGGGTCGACCGGCCGCCCCGCTCCGCCGCCCACGCTCTGGGTCCGGGGCTCGGCGGCCGCGGCGGCGTCAGCGAGGGAGGGGCCGGCCCGCCCCACCCCGCCTCCCCCGCCGCCCTCGCGCCGGCCCGGGGCGCAGGGCCGCCACCTCGCTCTCCCCGCTCGGGGTGGGGTGGGGGGGGGCTCCGGCCGGCCGGGGCGGGGTGCACCGGGGAGCCGCGGGGCTGGGGGCGCGGCGGGCTCCCCGCCGGGCCGGGGCTCCGCCTGAGTCAGGTTTTCCCGGAGGGAGACGTGGTTAAGTTGCAGGGTGGGGCCCGGAACCCGCGCGGCCGCCGCGTCTACCCAGACCCGGAACTCAATTCCGGGCTCGTGTCTACACTCCACGCGGGCCTGGCCTGGCGTGGGACGAGGGCCGCGGCCCCGTGGGTCCCAGAGGAAGCGCGACTCCCCTCCCCCACACCAGCCTCGAGTCCCGGGAAAGTTAAAAATAGATCGAAATGTCCAAATACGGCGGCCGGTGCCTGTGCGGGCGGAGCCTCGGTCAGGGGCACTGCCCAGCCCGACACACGCCGAGGCGTCCGGCGCTGAGAAAAATCTGTGCGCGCGCCAGTGCTTGCACTTGAACTCAGGGCCCGGGCACCCGTCCCTCAGCTTTTTCGCACAAGGCTAGGGCTCTACCACTTGACCCACAACTCCACTTTTGGTGCTTAATTGGAGGTAAGAGTCTTAGGGACTTTCCTATCTAAGCTGGCTTCAAACCCGATCATCAGGTCTCAGCCCCTCCCCCGGAGCAGCTAGGATTACAGGCATAAGCCAGGACCCCCCTCTCCTCCCCCTCTCCAGGATCTCACTATGTAGCATAGGTTAGCTTTGAACTTGAGATCCTCCTGCCTCAGCCCTGCCAAGGTGTGGGGCCATCACTCCCCAGAAGAAAGTCTCTTTAGATGTTTTCATACATGGAGTGCATACTCCAGGAACAGGATGGCCCCTGGGTGATTTTGCTTTGCTTCAACGGAGGCCTCAGTTTTCCATTAGGAAAACGGCTCTGCCAGGGCATCTGTACCCATGCCATTCTCCCATCTAGTCATTCCTCTCAGGCTTCTGAGCCCGGAGAGGGGCTTCTCCTCTCTATCCCCCTTCTGGAGGAGGCCTTCTTGCCCCTCTGTTCAGGTCATTGCTCTCTTTCCACAATAACCTCCAGCAGCTGCCCCTTCATTAGAGTCTCTGGAGGAAGCCGCCTCTCTTTGGCCTCTGGGTGCAGATTAGCTCAGATCCCACAGCTGGTGGGATGGTGATGGTTATTGCTTGCAAAAGCCTTGGCTTTTTCTTACTAGCGATATACATAACTGTGAGCACAATCTTCTTCTCAGTCTGTTCTTCGTCCTTACAATGAAGCCAGTTTGTTGGGTAGCCTGAGATCGAGTGCTAGGGCCTCTTCCAGGCCCTCCAAATCACTACACCTGCCCCTTCCTTCTTTCTTCAACATTCATTTCACATTTGCTTGGGGACAGACAGAACCTTTCTTATGTAGTTGGGACATGCCATCCCCATCCCATATACCTGCTAGTTACAAAGATTTTTCAGTTTTTTTTTTTTTTAAATTTAACCCTCACCTGAAAGGTATGGAAACTGAGGCACAAAGGTCACTGACGTGTCCTAGGGAAGAAAAGCTGAGCCAGGACCCAAAGCTCTGGCGGGCCCCACCAGGCTCCCTGGGGAAAGAGGGAGGTGGTGGCAGGTGCAGGCTGAAGCCTCTGGGGGAAGGCTCATTACTTCAAGAACAACAGCTCGGCCAGAGACAGGGCCCAGGGGACCCTGTGTGGGGGCAGCAGCTGGGAGATGGAGCCCTCTGGAGAGGGTGAGAATTCCGGGGTGCAGGGGGCTGCAGTTGGGAAATGCGTGGGACGCAGGGCAGGGGGCAGGGTCACCCTCCGTGATGCTCCCCCCACTGCACTGAAATCCAGAAGGGAGCGGTGAGAGGATACGGCCCGCAGCCCACCCAGGACGGCGTGCCTCACAAGACCAGGGAAGGGGCTCCCATCAGAAGCTGGGTTCGCTCTCCCCGGGTGCGGGGCGCCCGCCCCGCCCTGCCTCGTCAGGAGGCTGGAATGAGGGGAATCCGCGAGCGGAGGGGTCGGGCGGGCTTTCCCCCGTCCCGAGCCGGGCGCAGCATTCCCGGGATGCCCGCTGGCGCCCCCGCGGCCACCGCCCTGCAGCGGAAGGAGGGGGCGTCGCCGCCGCCGCCCCGCGAGCCTCAGGCCGGCCACAGCCTCCACACCCCTCACTGGCCTGCTCCCCCTCGCTGGAGCCCGGTCCAGAGGAGGGTAGAGAAGTGGGGAGCCGAGGGCGTCGCAACGACCAAGACCGCAGCGCCAGGCACTTCCGCTTCCTGCATTCTCAGCCCCCCCCTCGCCCCCCTCTCCCTCTCCCTCCTTGGCAGGTCCTGGAGCTTGATGTCCCCGAGCTTTTTGCTCAAGGCTAGCACTCTACCAAGTGAGCCGTAGCTCTACGTCTGGCTTTTTCTAAGTAGTCTATTGGAGAGAAAAGTCTCATAGACTTTTCTGCCCAGGTTGGCTTCCAACTAATTCTCAGAGCTCAGCCTCCTGAGTAGCTAGGATTACAAGCATGAGTCACGGGGCACTGGGCTTTCTTAGTGCTTTCTATGTTACTCCTTTCAAGGTCCCCACCCAAGCCATGGGATGTGTTACTCCAGTTTAGAGGGAGAAACTTGAGTGTGGGTAGGTGGTGTTCGAGATCTCTAGACTTGAAGAATGAGATGGGAGCCCACTGGTGTGCTAGCAGGTACCATGGCAGGTTGTGACTGCCCCTCTATGCCCAGCAAAAGGCCACACACATGTTATGTGTCTGTTGAAGTGTAGTACTCGAGGATGGAAGTTAGGGAACGAGGCTACCGCCTTTTGTCTAAGAGCTGGCTGCAGGCTGTGGGGAAACGCAGTCTATGAAGTGACCCAAGACTTACTTCTCAAAGGACCTCTGGATCCTCCGCCTGCAGAAGGGTCCAGTAGAATCACAAAGAGTGGGCACTGCAGATAATCTGGATCAACTAGTGCCTACCTAGTGTGGATCAGGTATTGCCCCAACTGACTTATGGGTGGGGTGGGGGTGTGGAGAAAAGTGGGCAGCCTCCAATGTAACAGGTTTGAAGGGCTGCTCCCCAAATTGATTTCCATTGAGGCCTCTTGGGGCAGAGGAAAGACAACCATAGCCTGTCTCACTGGCAACTCAGTGGTGGGCATGAAGCAAGTACTGTAAGTGTTGTGTGTGTGTGTGTGTATACATATATATACATATATATATACACATATATATATGCATATGTATTTTTGGGAGGGAGCCCTGGGCCTTGAACTCAGGGCCTGAGCACTGTCCTTGGGCTTTCACAAGGCTAGAGCTCTACCACTAGGCCAAACTCCCGGCCCTGTATTTTTTTTTTTTTTTGCCATTCCTGAGGCTTGACTCACTCAGGGCCTGGGTGCTGTCCTTGGGTTTTCTCAAGGCTAGAGCTTTACCACTTGAGCCACAGCACCATTTCTGGCTTTTTTTTTCTATGTATGTGGTACCGAGGAATCGAACCCAGATCTTTGTGCATGTTAGGCAAGCACTCTACCACTAGGCTAAACTCCCAGTCCCTCCAAATGTATTTTTTTTTTTTTTTGCAGGTCCTGGGCTTGAGCTCAGGGCCTGAGCACTGTCCTTGGACTTTCTCAAGGCTAGAGCTCTACCACTTGAGCTTCAGCACCACTTCCGGCTTTTATCTATGTATGTGGTACTGAGGAATCGAACCCGGGTCTTCATGCATGCTAGGCAAGCACTTTAACCACTAGGCCAAACTCCCGGCCCAACAAATGTATTTTTTGAGGCAGGTTCTCATTATGTATTCCAGGCTGGCCTCAACCTCTGAAGTGCTGAAATTACAGGTGTACAGCATCATGTTCAGCTCAATTTAGATTTGTCATATAAATCTAAGGTATGAAGCTGGGTGCTGGTGATTCATGACTATAATCCTAGTTACACAGGAGGGATGAGATCTGAGGATAGAGGTTTGAAGCCAGCTCAGGTAGAAGTTTGAAGGACTTATCTCTAACCAACAAAAAAGCTGGACTGGAGGCAAGACACAAGTAGTAGAGTACCAGCACTGAACAAGAAAGCTTAGAGAAAACTCAAGCCCCCGAGTTCAAGCTCTGATATTAGCACAATAAATGAAACCTTGGGTCTGAGCTCAAGCTGCTCCATCAAAGGCTGTTCCAGGCTTCAGGAAAGCCTGAGGTGAGGGGTAACGCAGAGAAATCGAGGGTATTAGGGAACAGATTGCTCCCGCACAGGGCCTTAACAAGGGCTGTAAACAGTAGCTTCAAAATTATGAGTGTTTGGCTGGCTCAAGACCTGTGCCTAGTGATCTAGTAAGAGTAAACAGTACAGTGCCCCTTACCTAGTCTCTTAACTCAGTGTCCCTCCTTAGAGGGTGGAACATCATTCCTGCTCTGGTCTCCGGGCTTCCACCCACCAGTTCATGTTCCCATGGTAACTAGTGATATTTACAAATGTAAATGTGACACCTCAGGTCAAGGGAGTGAATGAAGGTTTATAAAGTACAGCATCCCAATAGATGTTTCACATCCATTGTTTCTTGTTCATGCCTTTGCATATGGACTCAATTCCTGCACTGGTGATCCTCTTCTAGTCCCTTTTCTCTATACACCTCCCTACCACTACACACAGCCAGCAAGAGCAGCTTGCATCTGCCACCAGCCACATGTGGCTCTCTAAGCTTCTGTGTTTTTGCATCAAGGGCTTCCTCGGCTGGGCACACACAGCCTCCCCACCTCACAGATTCTTATTGGTCGCCTTGATCACAGCTCAGGTATCCCTCGGAATCTTTTCCCGACCTCCCTCAACACACAGCCTTTTCCACATCAAGTCAAGCACTAACTGGTCTGTCCCCTCCCGTTAGACTGCTCTCGTTCCGGTAGGCACCGGCTAGGCACCCACCCGGGATCAGTGACCCACTCTGGGGTGTCTGCATGCATGCATGAATGAACCTCGAGCCCAAGCCCAGTCGGGGCCTGTCGGAGTGGAATACAGTCGTGGGTGCGCCATTCATTCTTTCACACCAGAGCCCCCACCCGCAGCATTCATGGGCGGGGAGGCACGGAGGGGCCGCTGGGCGGCCAGGCGCCCCGGGCGGGCGACGGGAAGGGGCGGGGCTCGGCGGTTCCCCTTTCGGGAGGAGCCTGAAGGGCGCCTGGAGTGCCCGGGTCCCGCTCCCCAAGCCACTCTTCCCTGCCTTCTCGTTTCCCGTTAGGACTGTAAGCGTTCTCCCACCCCAGCCCCACACTGAGTCCCGGCGCCTCCACGACTTAGGACCTTCCGCCGGCCAGGCCGATCCCCGGGGATCCACGGCCTCGGCGAAACCCAGCGTGAGACCCTCCCGCCACCCCCACCGTAGCTCCGGGGACGGCTCGGCGCCCTGCCGCCCGCCCTTTACCCTAATCCGCTAGCCGCAGACGCCTCCCGGGACCACGCGGCCGCCTCCCGCCCTGCCCCACGTACCCACCGGCTCGGCTCCTCGGGTGCGCGGGCGGGGGCCGGGCTGGGCGGCGTGGCCGCCTCGGGAGTCCGTGGCCCCGGCACGCTCTCCCCGCCCAGGGCCCGCCAGGGGCCGGGCCGCCGCCTGTCGTCATCCCGGGCTGGGCCCAGGCTCCCGCGCGCGCGCCCTCGGGCCCCGCCCCGCCAGCCCGGGCCCGGGCCGGGGCCCTGGCCCGCGCCCACCGAGGCCGGCGCTGCTCTCTGCTAGCTCGTGGGGCCAGGCGCGTCGCTGTCGCGCTGGCGCGCGCGCACACACCCCCTGCGGCCGAGGCCCGGCTCATTGCAGTACGGGGTGTGCCAGAAGGGCTTCTAGCTCCTTGGGCCAAGTCCCCTTTGCATACTCAGCGCAAACCCAACCCTCCCAGGCGTGCTAAGTCAGGGCAGTTTTTCCCCATTTCTAGCAACCTCTCTGCCTTCCTCCACCTCGTTGGTCTAAGCTACTTGCTGTGAGCTGGGCAGTCTCAGTTCCGCTGGCCTGGTGGAAAGGAGACGCATTAACTGGACATGGCTCCTGGAACTTGGCTTGCAATTGTCCTCTGACCCCAGAGCAGCCCTGCCACCTGACTTCTTGGCCCAGTTCACTGTCCAGTAGTCCTCTGAGTTTCAGGGAGCTGGAGGAGGGATTCAAACTCAGATCTCCGCTTTGAAAACGGCTTCTACTAACCTTTCATCCCTGATTTCTTTTCACTTAGGCCTACTTGTCGGAGTATCCACCACCAAGAATCAGATCTGCCCTCCCTGCCCACCTCCTTCCAGACAGGCATGCCTGGGAAAGGGCAGCCGGACCCCGAAGAGACATAGCCACCCTTCCAGCCCAGAACATTCCAGCTTACAAGCTTGCATGGTCTGTGGGGGTGAACCACGCGAATGATCTCCCCGGTGGGTATCAGCTCCACTTGCAGCGCCATTCCGCCCCAGGAGAGCCAGCCTGCTGCGCACAGACCACTGAAGCAAAAGCTGCCTGGCAGCCTACTGACTGGCCGCTCAGGAGCCAGGAATCTACGGTCTCACTTGGTTCTGCTTCAAACTCAGCCCCAGGGGAGCTGGCTGGTCCAGCTCCTCAGGACACAGCTGGAACAGTCTAGGTCTGATTGGGAGGCCTCTTGGCTGGAGGGTTGAGGCAGGAAGGGGAGGGGCTGAAGGATGGAGGAAATGCCTGTTGTCCCAGGTAACCAGAGGAGCTGATGTGGGTCCTCCATGGGGGGACCCTGGGCTCCAGGTCAAAGGGTAGAAGGACTTTCCTCTTTGCTCCTGTGACTCCTCCGCTAGGCCTCTCTCACTGTCCAGTCTAATACTAGCTGGAGAGCCCAGTGATTATTCCCCTAGCCAGATGACAAGCCCTCTCCCAAGCAATGAGGAACTCTTAGTAGGTTCTCTATTCCTCTGGCATGTCTCTAAATTGTACTGCCTGAGCGAGCAGCAGATGTCTTGCCTTCCTCTCTTCTACCCTCCCCCCACCCTTGAGTCTTGAACTTATGTTTCAAAGGGTCCTTCTGCCTCGGTCTCCCAAGTACCAGGTGCATGTCATCCACTCTACTATTCCTTGTTTTAGACGGCCAGGTTTGGCCATATTGAGCAGGTGTAAGAAAGGAACAGTAGAAGAGTAAGAGAGGTGGAAGGTTTGGCGCCTCCAGCACTTGAGAGGTTAGTTCCTAGGCTCCTTGGGTTTGCACCTCTAGCCCTTCACTTACTTCAGCTGAACCCTGAGGTTCCCCCTCCTCCCAACCCCGCCCCAATGTTCCTGTTTTTCTCTTGTTGCTAAATCACAGCTGACATTTTCCTGGCCTGGGACTCAGCTCGCCAGTCTCCAGTCATTCCTTATAGGAAGTGAGAATGGGGAAGTGGAGGGGGAAACAGACCTTTCCAAAGGGACAGGCTGGCACGGGAGGGGTAGGTGTCCAATGAGCTTGAGCTGATACTGGTATTTGGTGGGCAGAGATCTCTGGGCATCTTTTTCTCCCTACAGGTTCACCCGCCCAGGAAAGGCCTGCAAAGCTTCCTTCCTTCCTCTGGGAAGCACATCTTGTCAGGACAGGCTCATCTCCAGTGGCCACACAATGGCCCTTATCAGCCCTGGAGCCAGGCGCTGAGACCCAACACACCAAGTCTCACACATTTCCTGTTTCCACCCAGCGGGTCAGGGGTGGGCCCAGAGCAGCCATATCCTGACTGGGGCAGAGAGGAGGGAGAGCAATCCCCTTTCCTTTTCCGCCTCTCAATCACTGCTGGACTCACCCCTCCCAGTGCAGGAGGGGCCTTGCACAGGAGGCTGGGGTAGGAATGTATAAAGTACTAAGTGTAGGAAGGACAGAAGTGAATGTGAGAACAAAAAAGGATCAAGTAGCCAGAGTCAGCCTCAGGTCTTCATAATCCGAATGGAGCAGTGGGTAATTTTTTTTCATAGCAACTGTTCTTTCATGATTTTTTTTTTGTCAGTTGTGGTGCTTGAACTCTGGGCTTAGGCGTTGTCCCTGAGCTCTTCAGCTCAAGGCTACCACCATACCCCTTGCGCCACAGTGCCACTTCCGGTTCTCTAGTGGTTAACTGGAGATAAGAGTCTTGCTACTTTAGTGCTTGGGCTAGCTTTTGAACCGTGATCTTCAGATCTCAGCCTCCTGAGTAGGTAGGCATGAGCCACTGCACCTGGCTTTTTCATAATGTAATAAGCAGACACATTACTTGTATTTTTCTGATAACTGAGACTCATATATGATTAAAAGCAAGGAGAATGGAACACTGATTTAAACCTTGGTTTTCAGGCCCCGTTTCTGCCTATACTTTCAATCCTCACTTCCTATCATGAAGGAGTCACACACACAGTGTAAAAGCCACATTTCTAATTATCCCTCAAAGTAACAGATAATCATTACTTGCTAGAAGCCAGGGAAACAGTTTTTGGGAGAGGGGCAATTCTTAATACATGTAACTGCTAAGGTAGAGTGTAGAGAATAGAGCAATCAGAGTGACTCTCGGTCTGAGGTCAAAGAATGGATGTAACAGTCACAGAGCAACTCCTAAGAGATCTGGGAAGACTTGGCCACTGGCAGAAGGCAACTGACAGGAGTAGGAATAGGCTATTTTCTCGCTGCACTTAGAAAATGCTTAGGTGCTAGAGCCTCAAAAATATCTTTCACTGGAAAGAGGGGATCCTGACAGTGTCTATTAACTAAGCCTTCCATTGAACTCATGGTCCTTATGCCTTAACCTCCCACATGCTGAGATTTCTCCAAAATGACTTGACTTTGACTCCCCTTTCTGCTTAACCCCATACTTTTAGGTTCCAGGGGGTCCAGACAGAAGGTTGGTTGTTTGTTTGCCAGTCCTGGAGCTTGAACTCAGGATCAGGGCACTGTCCTTGAGCATTTTTTGCTTTGACAGTTGGGCCACAACAACCCTTCTGGATTTTTTCTGTGTTTGTGGTACCAAGGAATCAAATCCAGGCCTTTGTGCCTTCCAGGCAAGCACCATACAACGAGGCCACGCTCCTGGCCCATAAACTGATTTTTTTTTTGGGGGGGGGTCAGTCATGGGGTTTGAACTCTGGGCCTAGGCACTATCCTTGAGCTCTTCAGCTCAAAGCTGATGCTCTACCATATTGAGTCACAGCGCCACTGAGACAGGAGTTTTTTGCCAATGACTCATGACAAGGGTGGGGCCAGATGAGCTTGATCTACAAGAATCACTCTGGAAGTCTGTGGCTGCTATTCCTCTACAACCTGTCAACTCTTCAAGGACATGCTAGGGGCACAGGGCCCAACCAAGCTGTGGAAACTAATATGAGTCTAAAGAATTCTCTCTGCTTGAGTCTTGGAACTTCTGAGAAGGACTCCATGCAGAGGGCAAGGGAGGGCAGTGTGCTAGAGGATGACCCTCTATTTTATCCACTTAGTACACTGCTTCTGTTGAAAGCAGGGACTCCAGACCCTCATTCCAGGCTCATCCCTCATGCAGACACACTATGATATGCCTAGACTTCTGGAACCCAATGTTGTTTGTGCCACCATCAGTGGAGTCTGTGTGAATATCTCCCCCCTCTAGGCAGCCTGAGGCCTTGGATGGTGTGACAAGAATGCAAGCCTGTGCCAGATGGGGCATGTGCCTGGCAGGACTGCTTGGGCGGGAACAGGAGTCTGTGTGTAGAAAATCAAGAAATGAAATGCTTGCTGGACAGGCCTTCCTGTCTATAGAGGACTGTCCTCAAATCTTCACTGCTGACAAACTAGTTGCTTTCACTCACATCTCAGCAACAAAAACCTGTATTTAAGTGCCAATTTCAGAGATCTGGCCTAGAGAAAGCAAAGGGAGTCTGGCTGAGCTCCCTCTGGGAGTGTAGGTTACTTGGCTCCTTCCTCAGGGGCAGGGCTGGGCTGGGCCCCTAGTGTTCCTGGCAGTAGTTAAAGCAGAGTCGGCTGCCAGTCTAGCCTCCACCCTGGACTCACTCATTCCTAGTTCAGCTCAGATTCGTGGTTCATCCTCATCCAGTAAATTGTCCTTCAAAAAGAAGCGAAGCGGGATCTGTAGGAATAAAACATGTAGCATAAAGGGGATGTGAAGGTCTTTCTCCACACCTTACTAATACCCCAACTGTTCACAGGTATGAGTTGCTAATGGGGCTCTGGCCTCAGAAAACCAAGGATGGGTCCAAGTCCTTAGTAATACCTTCTCCAACCATTATCCCTTACCTTGAAGGGTTTGCTTATCCCCACTACAGAGTTCAGACTGTTGCTAAAATAACAGAGGAGAAACTCATTCTCAGTCTTAGGGATATCGTTGATGTTGATGTATACCTGTAAAAGGAAAGATAGAAATGGGATCAGCTTTAGGGTCCTGGGCCCTTCCTGGCTTAGTGACAAGTTATTCAACACTCTCCTTCCAGAAGACAAGAGTGTCAGGGCAAGCCCTGGAGATGTACCTGATTCAGGTTGTCGCTCAAGGAGACCTGGTTGTCCCCAGCCCAGACGTAGGACACATAGTCATAAATATGACGCATTCCCACCTGTGAGGGGATCAGATGACATAATTGGTGGTTGGGGAGGGCATGGATCTAAGGAAAACCTAAGGAGAGGGTAGTCTTGCTTTGGGGGCTGGTCACCCCACTGCTTTTCCTTTCTCTGCCAGACCCTAGATTGACAAGTATCCTTGGGGTAGACGAAGGTGAGTTTTTCAGTGTCTCACCCAATTCCTGTAAGTCCCCAGGAGGATAAACGGGGGTGGGGAGCTGTAGTTAAGGGATTCATTGCTTTGCCACCACATTACCTTGTATAGTCCAATCCAGTCCCAGCAGCTGCTGAGGAAGTCTGGGCTGGAGGTGTAGCTGATCAACATGTCATTTTCCATGGTCCACAGGCTCTCAGGCATCATGGTTATCAGTGGAACAGACATTAGTGGGTTCAACTACAAATAGAGGGTGGGAATTAGGTTGAATTCTTTTTGCCAGTCCTTGAGTTTGAACTCAGGGCCTAGGTTCTATTCCTGAGCCTCTCTGTGCTTAAGGCTAGCCCTCTACTATTTGAGCCGCAGTGTTACTTTTTTTTTTTTTTTTTTTTGCCAGTCCTGGGCTTGAGCTCAGGGCCTGAGCACTGTCCTTGGACTTTCTCAAGGCTAGAGCTCTACCACTTGAGCCTCAGCACCACTTCCGGCTTTTTTCCATGTATGTGGTACCAAGGAATTGAACCCAGGTCTTCATGCATGCTAGGCAAGCACTTTAACCACTAGGCCAAACTCCCGGCTCCCACAGTGCCACTTCTGGCTTTTTCTGTGTATGTGGTTCTGAGGAAATAAACCCAGGGCTTCACGCATGCTAGACAAGCACTCTACCACTAAGCCACATTCCCAGCCCTAGGTTGAATTCTTCTAGCACCATTCTCCCTGGGGCAACTGTTTCCCACAGTGACTACCTAGTGTGGTGGAGGAGGAGGGCACACAGGGGAATGGGCATGGAACTCCAGGCGGCTATCCTACCTGACCAAAGGGCCAATGGTTTATTAGCGGGAGTTGCTCTTCTAGGGAGAATGGGGCTGAGAACCAGGAGGGCAATACAGGAATCCTAGCCATGAGGGTGGCAGTGGAGGGGGAAGAGGTAGTTGCTCAGAGGCTTATAACAGAAGCCTGGCAGCTTGCCTTCCTAGGCCTGGCAGAAAAGGAAGCATACAATGGTGGCCATCTGCAGGTCTAAAGACCCAAATTCAGTTTTGTGTATGTGAGGGGTGCTTTGATGAGAATAGCTGGTAAATGGAAGGGCACAATACTGTAAGACAGAGAAAAAGTGAAGGCTAGGGCTGGGGGATGGTGGCTCACACCTATAATCATAGCTACTCCGGAGGTTGAGATCTGAGGATCACAGTTCAAAGCCAGAGGGGGCAGGAAAAGTCCCTGTGAGATTCATCTTTAATTAACTACCTGAAAACCAGAAGTAGTGCTGTGACTCAAAGTGGTAGAGCCTTGAGTGAATTACGTCAGGGACAGCACCCAGGCCTTGAGTTCAAGCCCTACAACCAACCAGCCCAAAACAAAAAAGTGAAGGCTAGGATGTAGCCTGTAGCTTGAAGGAAGTTAATATCAACACAGTCATTAGATGGCAAGGTCCAAGGATGGAGGGAGTGCCCTATGCAATTGGATCCAGGGGTTTACAACAAAGGAAAGAAAGCTCTACTTCACACAGTACATAATAAGCCTAATGGACTCATTGGCCTAAGGGAGAGTAGTAAGAGGAAATAGAAGCCTAGTCACAAGGGCTCAACATGGATTTGACAGAAAGAACTATCAACAGCTCCTAAGAGCTGGGATACCTGACTCTGGAGAAAAGGCAACCATGTTCTCCTACAGATCTCCCCTGGGGAACTGGCTGACATTAGAATCCAGGCCTGGAGGGCTTGGGGATATGGCTCAGAATGGTTGTTCCCCTGCCAAGTGTTGGGCATCCCAGAAGTTCACCTCCAAGTCAAAGGTGCCGGTAACTGGCTTATGGTCACTGATGCTGTACATCATGTAGCTGATGTAGCTCTTCAAAGACAGGAAAAAGTAGGGGGCTGGCAGACAAGGGTTGAGGGGCTTGGTATGGGATTGCCGCTTCAATCTCCACAGGATTCGGTCGGTCCATGCGGGCTTGCGTTTTTTCTCACTGGGGGCAGAGTAGAGGAGAGAAGAAAAGGTTGCCATGACAGCAGGAATGTGCCCTCAGGAGCCCCTAACTCCAGGATCTATCAGCAGCCAAAGGCTCCAGGGTCCTGGGCTAAAGCTGGAAGGATTATGACAGCATCCAAGAGGTTGCCCAAAAGAATCTGGCTTGTGGCCCCCCCTCCCCCCCAAAAAAAAAGTGGTGCATGGCTCAAGTGGTGGAGTACTAGCCTTGAGGAAAGCCCAAGGGTAATGCTCAGACCCTGAGTTCAAGCCCTTGGACTGGTAAAAAAACGGCAAAAAAATGTGGCTGTCCTACTTAGCCAATGACCCTCTGCCTACTCCACATTTTCTTTTTGAAGGGGGTGTTACTGGGGATTTTTACTATGGGCCTTGTACTTGGCTAGGTGGGTGTTCTACCACTTGAGCCATACCACTAGTCCCATATTCTTTTTTTTAACCAGTCCTGGGACTTGAACTCAGGGCCCAGGCACTGTCTCTGAGTTGCTTTATTCAAGGCTAGCACTCTATCATTTGAGCCACAATATCACTTCTAGCCTTTTCTGTTCATGAGGAATCGAACCCAGGGCTTATACATGCTAGGAAAGCACTCTACCACTAAGACACATTCACAGCCCCACCATATTCTATATTTTTATGATACAAATTGAGACTCAAACATTCCATTTCAAAGTTTTGTGTTCCTCAACAAAAGCAGAAAACCAAACTATGTAAAACTTGGATTGTGGAGTTATACAGAGAGGAGTATGATTTTGGTTATTTTGCCACTAGGCCACACTTCTAGCCCCACACTTACTATTTTAAATAAATATTCCAAACAATGTTGTCTCTTTAGCAGTACAGTCTAGCAAATGAGGAGAGCATCATAGTGAACTCCAGAATCTCTAGAATCTGAGACCAGCTGGGGGAGGGTTCTGTCCATGTAATTCAGTTATGTGCCCTAGGGGAAGTGACTTCACTCCTCTCTGCCTCAGTTTCTTCAACTGTAGGATGGGGTGATAACAGCACTTACATCAAAGGCCAACAGCAAAGGTTAAATAAATTAAGGTGCGTCAAGGGAGTGGTTAAAGAGTGGTAACTGGCTAAACTACAATCTGTTAGTTAGATCCTTGGGTTGTTTACTACCACTAGGCCAAACTCCTGCCCTGAGACTTCTACTCTTCCGAGGAGTGTTCAGACACATTGGGAGGTTGCATTCCCACTCTACAGACCAAAGGCACGAAATCCCTAATCTACTGTGGACATTAGGTACTTAGCAAAGTTTAACCCATGGGAAGAACCACACAAATGAACCTTCTTGTGAAAAGCATTACTCCTCCTCAATTTGCTGTGATGATTAAGAGCCTAGATCAACGGGCACTTCAAGAACAACCCTGAGGGGCTGGGAGTTTGGCCTAGTGGTAGAGTGCTTGCCTAGCATGCACAAAGACCTGGGTTCGATTCCTTGGTACCATATACTTAGAAAAAGCCAGAAGTGGTGCTGAGGCTCAAGTGGTAGAGTTCTATCCTTGAGAAAGTCCAAGGACAGTGCTCAGGCCCTGAGCTTAAGTCCAGGACTGGCAAAAAAAAAAAAAAAAAAGAACAACCCTGAGTCCTGGTGAAGCCCCCTCCTTCCTCAGGACCTCTCAAACTTTCCCTCTTTTTCATTTATATGACCAGGCACCTGGCTACACTGCTTTTTTTTTTTTTTTTTTTTTTTTGCAAGTGGGGGCTTGAACCTTGGGCCTAGGCACTGTCCCTGAGCTTCTTTTGCTCAAGGCTAGCACTCTACCACTTAAGCCACAGTGCCACTTCTGGCCTTTTCTGTTTATGTGGTACTGAGGGAATCATGCTAGGCTTCATGCATGCTAGGCAAACACTCTACCACTAACCACATTCCCAGCTCTAACTGGTTATTCTTTCATTCAAGATTTATTCTATGCCAGAAAAAATAGGAAGATGACAAACAACTGAAAGATTCACTTTTCTGAAGTGTTTCAGACTGACTCCAGAACCTTGAATCCTACCTTCAGCCACTTAAGCTTGACTACAAACAGGATGGGAAATGGAAAGGCAGGATAAATATGTACATTATGGAACGTATCTTTGCAGCTCTACGCTTCTCATAATAACCAGAGGTTGGGTGTGGCTCTATCATGCTAGCTCCTTGGAAAGCAGAGATTGGAGAGATTATAGTTTGAGGCTAGTTTAGGTAATACATAAGCAAAATTCCCTATCAACCTATGGCCAGCTAGTTATAGTTGTGCATACCTATCATCCCAGCTACAAAGAGGGTAAGTAGGATGATGGTGGTCTAGGCTAGTCTGTACAAAAAGACTATTCCCAAAAATAGATAAAGCAAAAAGGGCTTGGAGTTATGGCTCAAGTGGTAGAATACCTGTCTAGCAAGATCAAGGCCCTGAGTTCAGCATCTACTACTACATAGGCATAAAATAAATAACACCTAAAGAGTGACCTTTTTGTGTAGTAGACACTATGACAGGTGTCCCGTGAACAGTTCCAATCTTTCCAAGATCCTCTTATAGGCATATTTTTCTCCACTGAAGGCATGACGCTGAAGCTGATAGGCTACTTGGTCCAGGTGAAGGCGGGATACTTGCTCTGGTCTGCTGACTACAGGGTTTGCGTGTCTTTCATTGCTCTCTAATATCCCCCCTAACGAGCTCCACTGGCTCCATTCGCAGTGGTAAGAACTGTCCGGTAGTGTGCATCACCAGTGCGCTTTCACTAAGACTTTTTGGCTAAGTGGTTTGAGGAGGACAATTGCTCATATGTTAAATGAACATGCCTTTACTTCCAAAAAAAAAAAAAATGATGTACCTCTGCAAGATGCTCTACTAGCCAGGTGCTGCTGGCTCACACCATAATCTCCTGCTGCTCAGGAGGCTGAGATAGGTGGTTCAAAGCCAGCCTGGGTAGATAAGAGTCCATAGGCGCTTATCTGCAATTAGCTACCAAAAAGCCAGAAGCAGAGTTGTGTGGCTCAAGTGATACAATTCTAGCTTTAAGCACAAAAACTCAGAGACAGAACCTAGGTTTTGAGTTCAAGCCCCAGGTCTAGGAAAAAAGAGAAAAAGAAAGGAAAAAAGTACTACACAGATGGAGCCAGTCACTTGACCCCAGAGCAGGAATGTGTCCAATTTCTTGGTATGAAAACACTTCTCCCTTCCACTTTCTGTAGATGGCTTCTAAATGTCTAACTGAACTCTAGGGCCATGGCTAACCATTAAGAACTTGCTGTCTCTGCGATGTAAGTTCATTTAATATCTTTGCAACACAAATATTAACTAATTTTGCTCATACTATCTATCCCCTGCTCATTGCCTAAGGAGAGGCTGTCTGCATGCATAATGGGAAACGTAACAAAATCTAGTGCAATCCCTGACTCTTAACAGGATTTCCCTCCCACTCTGCCCTCAGCCCTTTCACCCTCCTCTGTAATGGAGCTATCCTCGTTTCTCATTACATCTTGGCTCAGGGCTGGTCAAAGCTACATTCCATTCACTGCACACAAATCACCCAGTCTTTCTGTATGGCTCAACAGGCTTACAAATTACAACAGTCATTTTAAACAGGCCATAGTCTCGTCTGGGTCAGGCTCCCTCAAGGTGCCTCTCACCAGTGGTTTTTACAAACTGGAAAGTCTGCCTTTCTTCCTTTGGTCCTCTCTGCAGCTTCTTTCAATATACTCTCCTTGGGGCTGGCATATAGCCTAGTGACAGAGCATTTGCCTAGCAAATGAGGCCCTGGGTTTGATTCCCCAGTACTAAAAACAAAAAAACCAAAACACCAAAAACAACAACAGAACCCCAAACAAACAAACAAACAGAAACAAAGCTCTTTGCCAAGTCACTGACCTCCTGCTGGTACATGTACAGAGATATGGAAGCCTTTTGCTGGTTAACTCATGGCTAGAGTGGTAATTATTTGTATCTTCTTGCCAGATGTGTATAAATACCACGTTTCCCTTTTGTCCTCTTACACTTCCAATTCAAATATATGCCAGGAATCATCTTAATACTGATTTTTTTTTTTTTGGCAAAGGCAAGCTGCATCCTAAAAGCACCACTGATACATGGTATGCGCAAGGATTGATGGCAGCACAGTGAAGGAGAAACTCAATGAGCTAAGGGAGAACAGAAAGCCTTCTTGGTAACACTGTATTAACTGGCCTTCAAGGATGGGTAAGTTTCACTGCACTGGTTGTCAGGTAGGCTCAGTCCTGTGTATCATAGGAACTGATAGCTGTCTCTGGACCCTGGCTCCAACAAGGAATTTCTTTTTTTTTGGCGGGGGACGGGGGGGATTGGTCATGGGACTTGAACTCTGGGCCTGGGAGTTGTCCCTGAGCTCTTCAGTTCAAGGCTATCACCCTTGAGCCACAGTGCCACTTCCGGTTTTCTGGTGGTTAACTGGAGATAAGAGTCTCATGGACTTTAGTTCCTGGGCTGGCTTTGAACTGGGATCCTCAGATCTCAGCTTCCTTAGTAGCTAGGATTACAGGCATGAGCTACCACACCTGGCCAACAAGGAATTTTTTTTATTGTATTTTATATTTTTATGTCTCTAGTTTCTGCCTAGTTTAAAAGAGACAACAAAAACTTATGGGTGAGAATGAGAGGGGAAAACTAGGAAAGAGCCCAAACAAACATACTCATTACCTGACTTATGTAACTGTAACCCCTCTCTGTATATCACCCTTAGAAAACACACACACACACACACACACACACACAGTGCTAAAACTTGAACCAAGGGCCTTGTACATAGTATATAAGGTTAAGAGCTCTACCACTATATCACATCTTGAAATCAAGTGACAGATGTTTCAGCTTTAAAGGTCCCAATCAGTTCCTCTGAGGTCTTGCAGCTTCCATGCTGATACTAATTTTTTTTTTTTTTTTTTTTTTTGGTTGGTGGTGGAGCTTGAACTCTGGGCCTGGATGCTGTCCTTGAGTTCTTCAGCTCAAGGCTATTGCCTTAACCCTAGAGACACAACATCATTTCTGGTTTTCTGGTGGTTAATTGGAGATAAGAGTCTTATGGACTTTAGTGCCCAGGCTGTCTCTGAACTATGATCCGATCTTCAATCTCAGCCTCCTGAGAAGCTAGGATTACAGGCGTGAGCCACACATCCGGCCTGATGTGGCCCGGGCTATGTGGCCCTACCAGGCAACTAGAGCCTGCCCTTTTACCTCTTTTCCTGCCTGGTCTGTTGCCCTGGCTGCTCCCTGTCTCCACAGTTCACTGCCTCTTTGTGTCAGCTGCCTTGGCTATGACCCCATCCTATCTTGCTCCACACTGAAATGGTTCACTATCTCGCTTTCCTGGGCAGGGGTACTTTGGCTCTGTTGAGCTACTTCCAGAACTAGCCTGTAGATCTGGCCTGCTATTCATCCCTTATCCTCCAGGGATGGCTGATGAGATGGACAGCATTGTAAGCACTGTCTCTATCGTGTTCCCTATGAAGTTCTCCATTGTTCTTTATCTTCTCACATAGTATCTGACCCACTCCCAGGCTGGGGTAAGGACACTTAGTGTAAGTTACTAGCTAAACCAAGCTTTTTGCCCCATCTGGAGACCAGAAGGCCATGGGAAGTAGAGGCAATGGTTCCCAGAAAGCTGGAGTCCCTTTCCTTCTACGTCAGTGCTCCCTCCCCAGTCTCTTCAAGCTTCTTCTACCAATATCTGAACCTTGTCAGCACCAGCTTCCCCTCCTACTTTCTCTGAGGCAATCTAGGACAGTTCCCACAGTCAGAACCTCATGTGGGGGGCAGGAGGTGCCACTCCTGAGAAGTGATATCTGGAGCTATTCCTGCTTCCCTAACACTTCTATTCTGAGACAGCTCCTGCTGCCACTAGAGCGGGCATAATCTCACCTCCTGGAATCCTTTTCCTCCTTACCTGGTGTCATAGTTGTTGGACTTCTTATCAAACTTGTAGGTGGGTGGGAAGAGCAAGGGGCCCTCCTGGAACTCCCGGAGCAGTGGGTCACCTCTCCTGGCAATTCTGAGCTATAGATAAAGGCAGAGCTTCCATTGCCCCACAGTCCTGACCCATGGGCCCAGCATCCTACTTCACTTCCTTATTGCTGCTATGGCTACCACAGTGGCTTCTCCTCTCCCAGGAGAATCATTCTAGAAATATGACCCCACATATACAGACAAGGCGGCTGCCTGTCATTTCCTAGTATTTGGAATATAGGAAGCAAACTCTGAATTCCAGGTCTCTAGAGGTCATCAGTACACCTGCATCAAAGGGAAACCTAAGTGAGCCTATGGGGTGGTATTTCATCCTTTAGGAGGTAAACAAGGATTGGGACAGGAAAGAGGACAGGGATATAAGTGGGCTGATGCATGGTGTGGGACAATGACAGACAGAAAACCCTTCCAGGTTCCTATTCCAAAGCACACTAGCAGCTCCTTCAGATCACAGGTGAAGATCAGGCACTGACAAGTTAGTCCTACTGCTCTCCCCATGTGCAAAGCTCTGGTAGACTCCCCTCCCTACCAATTGAGAAAAGAGAAGCCACCAGGAAATCTGGGCACTGCACTCTATACTTTTCTTTTTTCTTTTTTATTGCCAGTCCTGGGCTTGAGCTCAGGGCCTGAGCACTGTCCTTGGACTTTCTCAAGGCTAGAGCTCTACCACTTGAGCCTCAGCACCACTTCCGGCTTTTTTTCTATGTATGTGGTACCGAGGAATCGAACCCGGGTCTTCATGCATGCTAGGCAAGCACTTTAACCACTAGGCCAAACTCCCGGCCCTGCTCTCTATACTTTTCATATGGACCTCTTCACTGGGCTCAGATTATTATTTCTAGGGACCTTCCCCTCATTTGATACCTGATCCTTCTCCCACAGCTCGCTGAAGTTCTTATTTGTTATGGATTCCCGGACAAAGTGCAAGCCAAAGTCCTCAATCCGAAAGTTCATGTCTCCAAACCACAGAATAAGGCTTCAAAAAGAAAAGGGGGGGGGGGATAACCTGAGGTTTGTGATGAGGTCAGCAAAGTAGAAACAACAGGTGGCTTTAGTCTGCTCAAACCAAGGGCTGTTGGGGAGCAGAACGTTTAAGGGTGGTGCCAGTGAGAAGCCAGGTGCTAGGAGAGGATCAGGTGAGGACAAGGGTATGCATGGGTTTAGTAGGATTGATCTCATGATGATGTACATCATTCAAGGCAAAGAGAACAGTTCAGAGGGGTGTATGGCAAATGTGCAGCAGGCTCTAGCCCTCTCTTCTGCTTTCTCAACTGGCCAGCAGGGCATGCTAAAAACAAACTCCTGGTGATCTTGGGGACCAAAAGGTTTTGACCTGAGATGTTTAGGAGCACCTTAGGTATTCTAGAGAGAGGAGCTAGCGGAAAGGAACCCCAGGCAGGCAAAGCTGGTGGGTCAGCAGATGGGATAGAGTGAGGAGTAGGAGGAAGGGAAGAAGATAGAACACTACTGACTGGTTGGGGAGCAGAGACTGGACAGATGATGCTAGCCTGGGCTGGCATTAGGGAGAGGGCAGGGGTGTCAGCTTGCAACTCCAGGCTCACTCATGATCCAAGACGTTCGGGATAGCAGATCCCTCAAAATTCTGTGTCTCCAGGATCCGATCAAAGTGTTCCAACCGCTGGTCATTGTTGTATAGATGGGGAGGCAGGTGGCAGTTGATGATACTTACATAATAGCCATAAAGTTTCAGGCAGATGTTGACTCCCCCTTTGTTCCCCTGGTAAGACAGGTGGACAGAAATCTAAGCAGCCACTCTTGATTGGACATACCTTCTGTTCCCAATTTTATCTCCCCTAGGACCTCCCAGAGATAGACACGTAGCTCCTCATGGTCCCATGGTAAACTTTCCATGCACAGGGTCAATCCACAAAGCCTGGGGTCTGATGTTCCTCTGGAGGAGGAGGAGTATGCAGTGCGCAAGGGATGGATATAGTACCAAGATTTTACTTCTTCTTTCTTTTGCCCAGCTCCAAAGCTCCCAGCTTTCTAGTTCAAGCTTCAAATAACAGCTCAGTCCTTACCCAGTACCCGTAGAGGCCAGTGGGAGTAGACTTCGTAGAGAGGATCTGGATGTAGGGCAGATGCTGATACTTGGCAAAGAGCAGTAAGAGAAGTCCCTGCATGCGAACATGAGAGATCTGAAGCAAAGTAAAAACAAAAGTCATTCATTAACTAAATATGCTAAGTGCATCCCTGCTACGCCAAGGTTAGAGCATCTATACAAAATGCCCTGTCCAAGTATCCATGGTATCTTAGTTTGAGACTTAAAGAGTTTTATTTTATCCCCAAGTTGAAGTTTCAGTGTGCCTTTTCAGTTGAAAAGGGGGACAAGAGGCCATCAGGATACCCAGCAATCAGAAGGGCACCAATTCTTCAACTCTAGCATGCCTGCACGCTCATTTCACCTGATGAGATGCTTTGAATGCTTCCCAAGTAGATCAAGCCTCTTTCTCATGGGCAAAGCAGCAAAAAGATTATAACACAGATATTTTGAAATTTATTTGACAGCTGTTATTTTTCGGCTTGATTCTTTTTTTTTTTTTTTGCTAGTCCTGCGGTTTGAACTCAGGGCCTGAGCACTGTCCCGGGGCTTTCTCAAGGCTTGCAGTCTGTCACTTCAGCCACAGCACCACTTCTGACTTTTTTTGTATATGTGGAACCAAGGAATCGAACCTAGGTATTTGTGCATGCTAGGCAAAGCACTCTACCACTAGGCTACATTCTTGGTCCCTGGTATGAGGATCCTTAAATGAAAGGAAAGAAGAGAGGTTTCTAGGGTACTAGAAATGTTCTGAATCGTGACTTCACTGATGGTAATACTAGTACGAATTTTCAGGGAAAAAAAAAAAAACCTACCAAACTGTGGGCTGGGAGTGTAGCCTAGTGGTAAGGTGCTTGCCTAGCATGCAGGAAACCCTGGGTTTAATCCTCAGTACCACATAAACAGAAAAAGCCAGAAGTGGCACTTGGGCTCAAATGGTAGAGTGCTAGCCTTGAGCAAAAGAAGCTTAGGGACAGTACCCTGGCCCTGAGTTCAAGCCCCAGGACTGGCAAAATATAAATAAATAAAAAAATAAATAAACCCACCAAACTTCACACTTGGCTTTCCGTACTTTTCTGTATATTCTCAGTGAAGGAAAAAAAGTAAAAACAAACAAACAAAAAAGCAACTACTAAGCCAGCACCAGTAGCTCATGTTTGTGATCCTTACTATTTGAAGGATCATGGTTTGATGCCAAGCCTGGGCAAAAAAATTCAAACTTTAATTTCAAAAGAAAAAAAAAAGAGCAAAAAGCCAGGCTGGAGGCATAGCTCAAGTCATAGAACACCAGGTGAGCAAACAAGACAAGTAAATGAAAGGCCCTAAGTTCAAAGCCCAGTACTGCCACAAAATAAAAATTTAAAATTTGACACATACCTCCCCCCACACACACTATGAAAAGGATACCCAAGGGGCTAGAAATGTGGCTTAGTGGTGGATTGCTTGCTTAGCATGCATGAAGTTCTGTGTTTGATTCCTCAGTACCACATAAACAGAAAAAGCTAGACTAGCATTGTGGCTTAGCTGGTAGAGTGCTACCTTTGAGCAAAAATAAAAAGAAGGTAAGGGACAGTGCCCAGGCCTTTAGTTTAAGCCCCAGGACTGGCAAAAAAAGAAGGAAGGAAGGAAGGAAGGAAGGAAGGGAGGGAGGGAGGGAGAGAAGGAGAAAGGGAAGGAAAGGAAAAGAAACTTTAAAAATCCACTATAAATAGATTATTGGGCTGGGAGCTTAGCCTAGTGGTAGAGTGCTTGCCTAGCATGTATGAAGATCCAGGTTTGATTCCTTAGTGCCACATACATAGAAAAAGCCAGAAGCACTGTTGTGGCTAAAGTGGTAGAGTCTTAAGAAAGCCCAAGGACAGTGCTCAGCCCTGTGTTCAAGGCCTAGAACTGGCAAAAACAACAACAACAACAACAAAAACCTAAAACATTATTGGGCTGGTAGTGTTTGCCTAGCATACATGAAGCCCTGGGTTCGATTCCTTGGTACTACATACACAGAAGCCCCAGGACAGGCAAAAACAAAAACAACAAAACAAACAAAAAAACATAATAAGCCAAGTGTGGTGGTGTAGGACTCAAATACTCAGGATGTTGAAGCAGGAAGATCAAGAGTTCAAGGCTGGCCGGGAGTTTGGCCTAGTGGTAGAGTACTTGCCTAGTATGCATGAAGCCCTGGGTTCCATTCCCAGTACCACATACCTAGAAAAAGCCAGAAGTGGCGCTGTGGCTCAAGGGGAAGAATGCTGGCCTTGAGCAAAATAAAGTCCAAGAATAGTGCACAGGCCCTGAGTTCAAGCCCCAGGACTAGTCAAAAAAAAAAAAAAAAAAAGAGTTCAAGGCCAAGCAAAATGTAATGTAGGTGTCTCATCCCTGTAATCATAGCTACTCAGGAAGCTGAGATCAGTATCACCGTTCAAAGGCAGTTTGGGCAGATAAATCCCAGAGACTCTTATCTCCAATTAACCAGGAAAAAGCCAGAAGTGGTAATTGGAATATCAATGGTAAGAGCAAAAGCCCAGTGAGAGCCTCAGTTCGTCTCAGTATCAGAATATATGTACACACACATAAGTACACAGGAAGAGTTCAAGGCCAATCTGGACTCCACAACAGAATTCTATCTCAATAAAGCCATGGCTGTATATCCATGAAGACATAGGGATGACAGTATGAAAGACATGGGCTTGCAGTTTGGAGAGAATACCATCTATCAAAGGGCTTCATAGTTCATTTAGAACCTTCCCCAACTCTCTAGGAAAATCACTGTTTTATAGATGTGAAACAGACTCAGGAGCCTAATTGGCTAATAGCCAATCCTAGTCTACATTTGTCAAAATGCCTAGTGTCTGAGTGACAGGGACTGAAGTGGGAATGAGCTACAGACAGTAACCCTCTCTCTCAGGTTCAGGCTGTCTACACCCACTACCTGAGTAGCTGTTTCCGGAGCATGAGGTACAGAGGCCAAGGAGGAAATCCCCGGGCGGGGAGTATGTACTGGGGCCTTCCAGGAATTATGAAACTTGGTCCCACAGGCCAGGAGCCCTAGCACAGTACAGAAGTCAAAGCAGGGAGAACCCCTAAATCAGTCCTGAGCAACGGAGGCATTGGAATATGAGGTTTGGCCCAAGGTTGCTACAAATGTTCCCTCAACCCCACCTTCTACTTCAAGTCTTCTCTCCCATTCAGAAGCATATATGACATCTGAAGTAGGGGCAGGGCTACATTATGAGGGACTGAGTCCCAGGGTCAGGACTGTGCCAGGAAAAGTGATAAAGACTCAAGAATAGACTCAAGCTAAATCCTAACCCACAAAACAGTTTTAGACTACTGGGCTTCATTTTGCAGATCAGGAGCAGTTAGTGGGAGGCAGAGAGAATGTAGTAAGAGTAGGAGAGCATCAGACTGGGAGAAAGGGTGGGACTGTGGGAAAAAGTAGACTTGTAGGGAAGGAGACTCCAAATGGAAGGAGTAAAGTAGAAGGAGCTAAAGCAGGGACTGGTAGGAGGTGTCAGGAGCTTTGGCATAGCAAAAAGAGGTCAACCCCAGGCTTCTCAACTTATAGCTAGCAAATCCCATCTGAAAGAACAGGCTATAAACAGGACTTGCCTGTCCATCTCAATTTGTGGCTGGAGGGAGGAGGGGCATCCGCTTTGGGTGCCTAGCCCTCAGGCTGGCCTACCAATTTCGGAGGCCACTTGGATGGAATGGATTGTGTCCCTGCCTCAAGCTGAGCTAATTTCCTTGGCTTCACTCCATCCTACCAATCTTTTGGCAGTTAGCTAAGGCGCAAGGAGGACTGCAGTATTGGGATGTGAGTGGGGCAAGAAGCCAGAAGAGAGAGCCTCTATGTTTGATGTGAAGAGAACCAAGGACTCAAGGGCTAGCATATTCTAGCCTCAACAAGACTAAATCTTGTCTTCTTCCTTCTCAGAGCTCTTGCTCCAGCACCCTCAGGAAAAATAAAGTAACAGATGATGATAACAATGATGATTATCACTATTGTCTGGTGGTGACAAATAATATGTCTTTTGACATGCTTGGCAAATACCCTAACTACCTCAGTCATACCCCTACCGAAAGTAAAAGAACTACTTTTTTTTTAAATGATTTTATTAACACTGATTTTTACATCATATTTCAAATTTTATATTTAACAAACAAGTATTCAAGAAGGGAATCTCTATATGCAATCACTGGCACATAGATTTTAGAACATAATTAAAATTAAGCTGAGGGTTTGTATGTCACAGATACATATTAATCTATATAATAAAACATTTCTATAGAATATATATCCCTGGGGCCGGGAGTTGGCCTAGTGGTTAAAGTGCTTGCCTAGCATGCACGAAGACCCGGGTTCGATTCCTCGGTACCACATACATAGAAAAAAGCCGGAAGTGGTGCTGAGGCTCAAGTGGTAGAGCTCTAGCCTTGAGAAAGTCCAAGGACAGTGCTCAGGCCCTGAGCTCAAGCCCAGGACTGGCAAAAAAAAAAAAAAAAAAATATATATATATATATATATATATATCCCATCATAGATTTTTTTTTTTTTTGCCAGTCCTGGGCTTGAGCTCAGGGCATAAGCCCTGTCCTTGGGCTTTCTCAAGGCTAGAGCTCTACCACTTGAGCCTCAGCACCACTTCCGGCTTTTTTCTATGTATGTGGTACCGAGGAATCGAACCCGGGTCTTTGTGCATCCTAGGCAAGCACTCTACCACTAGGCCAAACTCCCGGCCCCCCATCATAGATTTTTATGTCTATGTTTATATCTCCAAGACCATGTCCATAACCTTGGGTACCCAAATATTGAGTCATCACACTTGTATGAAAGAATTAATTTTAAGGAACATGAGTGACCCAGGGATGGCCACAGAAAAAATTCTGGTATTCTTAGAAGCTGTGAACTAGGTGATTTGGTTGGGTGTATGTTCATTCCTCAGGTGTGCAGGGCAGAAATAAGATTTGTCAACCTAGAGCCTTCTTGCATATTCTCCTATAGTATAAAATTTCCCCCAATAGTACAGTGGGCTCTCAGACCAAAAACCTTTTCCTCTGTACATAGATAGCTCCGGTTTCCTAACCTCTGGGTCTATAGAAATTTTATTTTATTATTTATTTAAGTCATTGGGCTTGAACTCAGCCCGGGCACTGTCCCTGAGCTCCTGTTCTGTCTCTATCTCGCTCTCTTTTTAGCCATGGGGCTTGAACTTGGGGCCTAGGTACTTTTCCTGAGCTCTTTGCTCAAGACTAGCACTCTACCACTTTGAGCTACATTTCTTTTCTTTCTTCCTTTTTTTTTTTTTTTTTTTGTAGGTAATTGGAGATAAGAGTCTCATGAAGTTTTTTGCCTGGGCTGGCTTTGAAACTTAATCCCCAGGTCTCAGCATCCTGAGTAGCTAGGATTACAGGGGTTGGGTCATCAGTGCCCAGCTTGATTTTTCTTTTTGAGACAAGGTCTCATTATGTAGCACAGGCAGACTTGGATTGCTCAGTCCTCCTGAATCTGTTTCCTGAATGGTAGGATTACAGATATGCAATACCATACCTTGCCAACCCATGTGATTTCTGAGCTTTAGTTTTATCTTTAAAATACTCCATTTCAAGAGTTAAGATCTTAAAACAATGTACATAAAGATCTTAATTTCTAATGCTCCACGCCAAGTAAGCACTCCATAAATGGTGGCAATTATTACACTCAGATTTTGAGCTGGGCAGTGAGTAGGTGGGGCAAGGGTAGACACTGAGATGATAATAAGCTCAGTTACACCTCCTCCAAGAATTCTCTGAAGGTGACAAATATCAATGTGTGAAACTAACCCCTTGTCTGTGGAACAGCATATGCAGGCAGGAGCCCCAGGGAGCCTGATACAGTAATGTTTAAACTTTTAATAAATTGGGAAAAGTATGAATGTGGGAGTAAGAACCCATCACAACTGGAGGCTGGTGAAAAGTAAGACACACTTCTCCATCATCCACACACTTTACTTACCTTGATGAAATTCAGAGGGGAAAGTACATCCATGAAGAAACTGCTCCATGGGTCTTCAAAGGCAGTGTCAGAAAGGAGGCTTATGATCCCAGAGTTCATTTCCTGCAAACTGACCATTCGAGGTTGGATGTTCATCCTCTGCTCTGGAGAATATTACTTCTACCACAAATACTTAGTATTGCCCTCACCCAGACCCTCGGTTCTGATGACCACAACTTCTCCCTCCCTCAACTATCTGGTCATTACTTTCAATCCCTTCCCATTGCTGACTCTAGACAAGAGACACAATGTTGATCCCAATAAGGATGAAAGGCCCTCATCTTCAGAGTCCAAAACAAGAGAGGATAGGTTACATGGTAGGTATCGTCTCCAGGGCTAGAGGGTAGGTGAATGGGGGATCCTGCAGAAACGTACCCAATGATATACATGTCCAGATTCAGGTTCTGGTTGTTAAGGAGAAGTAGGTCACTCAGGTCTTGAGGGGGAGCTGCTGAGGCCACATTCCATGTCACAACATGTATACTGTAGTAAGGAGGCAAAGGAAAGGCTAAGAAGAAGGTTGACATCTTGTCTATATAATGGACAGAGATTTAAGCCTGCTAATGGCTGCCACTGCAGCCATGGGGCTTTAACTCTGGGCCTGGGCTCTGTCCCTGAGCTCTTCAGCTCAAGGCTACCGCCCAATCCTTGAGCCACAGTCCCACTTCCCATTTTCTAGAGATTAAATGGAGATAAAAGTCTCACTGCCAGAGCCAGCTGGCTCTGAACCTCAATCCTCAGATCTCAGCCTCCTGAGTAGCTAAGATTTCAGGCATGAGCCACCATGCCCCGTGGAAATCTGTTTCTACATATGGTATCTGCTTGGTCTTCACTTTTGTCCACTGAAATAGGAATCTCTACCCTAGACTGGCTCCTCCACGCAGGCATACAGCTGCCCATATCTGGGCAGTACTCGGTGCAAAAGGAACCCAAAGGCTTTTAGGAACAATGATGGATGGCTGCTGAATAGCCAGCAGTTGGTTAACTTACCAGCTCCTCCAGCTAGCCATACCTCAGCCAGCAGTCAGCAACTTCCTACTATCACTCTTCAAGCCAGGGGTTGTACCTGTAAGAGGCCTCAAATTTCAAAAATAACAGGCCAGACACTAGTGGCTTGTCCCTGTATTACAGAAGACTGAGATCTGAGGCTCACAATTTAAAGCCAGCCCAGACAGGAATATTGTGGGACTCAATTAATCTTCAATCATCATCAAAAAGCCAGAAGCAGAGCTGTGGCTCAAGTGGCAGTGCTAGTGCTGACCAAAAAATTCTCAGGCAGCATCCAGGCCCTGAGTTCAAACCCTAGGACGGGCAAAAACAGAACACCATCACATTCTCTCCTACCTAGTAGACTCCCTAAACACAAAAAATTCTACCAAGTCCTCAGGGAGTCCTGAGGAAATGCTGCTAACAGGTTTCCAACACCTGTCTCAAGAATCTATCTTTGGGGCCGGGAGTTCGGCCTAGTGGTAGAGTGCTTGCCTCGTATGCACAAAGACCCAGGTTTGATTCCTTGGTACCACATACATAGAAAAAGCCAGAAGTGGTGCGGTGGCTCAGGGTAGAACACTAGCCTTGAGGAAAGTCCAGGACTGGCAAAAAAAAGAGTCTATCTTCACTTTTACAATAACAATAAAAAATTTAAAAAGAGCCTATCCTCTACTGGGAAAAGTTATCATTTGAATAATGTTCTCCATTATTAATGCCATGCAAATTAAGAGGACTAGACCAGCAGCTCTCAGATAACACTCTGTCCAAACAGCCTCTCAGGAGAGATTTGAAGTGTTTTTTTAAATTTATTTATTTTTAAGTAGTAAGGCTCTTCATCTGGAGAAGGACCTCTAAGAGGAGTCCCTTGAAGATTCTTTGAGTAGTTATAGCAACACTCCAAGGAAGCCCAAATGGTGCTGAGGACACAGCAGCAGAAACTGCAGTAGCTACAGACACAGTACAGCCACCAAACCTATGAGTTTCAGGAACACTGTGAGAAGGTATGGAAGCACCTGCAAGCAGCTAAAGACCCAGAATGGGTGAGGAGGACTATAGAGTAGTGGGACGATTGTTGTAAAACACCTCTTCTTCACCAGACCCTGTTCTTAAGAGGCTCTAAAAACACATGAATTGAAGAAATTCGTGGCCAGCTTTAAACATCCTGTCACTCCCTATAACATGAACATAAAATACAAAGTCACCTTCTCAAGAACCCGATGAGATTCATTTGTTTACGATCTCCCCCTACTGTCCAACTGAGGATTAAGGCTCCCTGGTTTCCCAGGCACTACTAGCTTTAAGCAGTTGGGGTTTCCTGCCCCAACTCTGTCAGTTTCAACTATCAGCAACAAATCCCCACAGGCACTTGGTCTAGTTGGGTGGAAAACAGAAGTCGGATTTTTTCTTTCTGTCTTTCCTCTTAGGTTCAGCTATGAGCAGCAAATCCACGCATCGTGACTGCACACAAGGTTGGCGATTAGTGCTGTTCCTTGTGAAAGAACAGGCATGAGACCAGGCTTCACTAAAGGATCATATCTTAATCCGATTTCGGATATCCAGAGGTCATAGCGAGATCAGAAAGATTCCAAGGTGTATGTGCTGACGAAAAGCAATGAAAGAATTTCTATTCAGAACCGGGGATGAATACGTCTTACCCTCAATAGTCTACAACAGCTGCTTGTCAGAAGTCCCCGAGACCCCTGCTTGGGGCGCCCCAACGGGAACGAGCGAGGCTCACACCCAACATACCCTACTCGACGGTGATGAGGAACCCCGAGGTCTAGGAACCAGGGGAGCCACACAAGGGGCCCCTGCCCTCCCAGCGCTGCCCCGTCCCCAGGCCTGCGTCCCGTGAGAGGCGGGAGGCAGTCGCCGCCAGGGGCCGACCAGCGGGCACGCACGCCGTCCCTCACCAGAGCTTAGTGAGTTTGGGTCCGCTCGGCTTCCGCTGGTTGACAGCCGCCATCATCCCCACCCGGTGGCCCCGCGGGCTCTGGTCTCCTGGCTTCAGCCGGTGGAGGCCAGAGCAGCCTCTCTAGCGCAGGTCTCGCTCGCCCCTCTCTCGCCGGCTTGTTTTCCTTCCGGATTCTGACCGCCCGCCTCGGCTTCCGTAAGAGGCGGACCTTCTACGTAGAGTGCTCGGGGTGGTGAGGCTCGGGACGAGAGGCGGGACTCGCCCACGAGCGCGAAACCGCCAGCCGTTGAGCGGAGGGCTCCGGGACGCGGGGGACGAGGAGGCGGGTCCTGCGGCCACTGTCCCCGCCCACGCGGGGGGAGCCGACGCCCGGACCTGCCCGCTCCAAGGAAGGCGCGCGAGGGGGCGGAGCCGCCACGCGCCTTCCGGCGGAAGCCGCCTCGTTGCCCGCCCTCGCTCGTGAGCGCGCAGACTTGGGGGCTGTTTTCCCGCAGGCCTCCTCCCGGCCCAGTCAGGGGCAGATTGGGGTGTGGTCACCCAGTAAATCCTCTGTCCTGCCTGTGACACACACACCCCTTACAGGTAACTTCTCCAGTTCCCATGGCGACCTCTCAGTCACGAGCTCTTGCATTCTCAGTTCTGTTCTACTTTCAAATGGCTTTTGCTGTTCGAACTCGATTTACTTATTACCCATGGTACGTTCTCGGGGGCGGGGGTCCCCAGGACTCTTGGAAAAGTACCCTTGGATGAATGAAAAATAAATTCTGTTTCTGTTTGCTATAAATTCAAGACTATACATAAAGTGAAGGTTATTTTTACTTTGCCAAATATTCACTGTGACCTCTTTCTGGGTGTACGTGACAGTATTTCTATTCTAGAACTTAGGGAAGGATACCTTCTGCCCTGAATAGTCTAAAACAGTTGCATTAAGTCTGTTTTTTTTTTTCCTTTTTCATCGGTATAAGTGATAATGCCCGAGATCCCTTTGAGAGCCATGACTTCCCCCAGAAAAATGCACACACAACTTTACAAACAAGCTTTAAGAGATTCACAAACCAGAAACCAGGTTAAGATTTTCTACTTTAGCTTGGCATTGTAGAGTGCTTTATAGTCCCACCTACTTAGGTTAAAGCAGGTGACTCTCTTAAGAACAGGGGTCAGAGGTTTCAGGCCAGTCCTGGCAACAGAGACCCTGTCTCTAAGGGGAATAAAAACTACTTGTCACCATCACCAAAAAACTCCAAACCAACTAAGCAAACAAAAACTCCAACACGAAACATCTTTCTTGGTAGAGTGGACAAAAAGGGATGTGTGAAGACAAAGGAAGACAGATAAAAATGAAATACTGCTAGTAGAAAGTGACTGTATTACATTTAGATACTCAATGTTGCATGAGTAAATTGACAAAGGGAATGACTTGAAAATTCACCTGCAGAAATTTCCAGACACTATTGTACCTTTTTCCAATTGTGCTTTGGTAAGACTGGGGACATAAGTAGGAATTTGAGGATATCTAAATTGTAAAGTGAACCTAAGAACATCACCAATCAGCTGGACTCCAGAAATCTCTGTCTAGGATTTTATTAGACTGCTTTTTCCCCCAATATACCTGTATTGGAAGATTGAGACAAAAAGGCACAAACTCACATTAAATAAACAAGGTAATCTTATCAGTTCTACAAAGTGTAGTTTGTAAAAGAAGTAGCACTAGGAACCAACCAAAATAAGTCAGGGAGTCCCTAGTAGGGACTGTAAAAGGAAAACTTGGGAAGATACACACGTGCCCACAATACTGACCCTGTCCCCAGTCTCTCTCCATGGGAATGCCAGAGCCCAGTGGCCTTCTTGTGAAGCACTGCTGTTTTGAGTTGGGATTAAGATCCTGGAATCTAATGGAAGCAGCTGGTCTAAAGGGGCATGGCACACTCTCAGGTACATCCCTGGATTGAGCCTCTGATCATTAGTCCCTCTGAATGCTCATCAGTTTGGGGTGGGGAAAGAGGGGGAGGGTACTTAAAAGAAGCCAACATTTTTGTCCAGCAGCAACACCATCCATGGAGATGGAATAGAAATGTCCTTCCTTTATGTTTACATGGCCAGGAGCCCCGGATCCAGGCTGATCTCAGTAAGTCTAGTTCAGTTCACTTGAATGCTTTCAAATGTGGGCAATAGGTGGAGACAAAAAGAGCCAGAGAAAAAGGCAGATATAAAGCAAGCCCCCACAATAGCTGATATGTGTGGATATAGTGATATGTGTGAGTCTCAAAGAAGAGCTAAAGGGAGATGAGTATCTACTGGCCTTCATATCACATAAACCATTTGTCTGCTTAAGAGTATCAGTTTTTTCCAATGTAACTCATTTCTAGATTTTAGCTAGTTGATGAATGAAGAAGTAAAATATTTAAGCACAAATATAATTAATAGGCATTACAGAGCTTATAGGAAAATATTTACACATTTCTCCAGTAGGAATGCCTCTTCTCCAACTTTCCCAGTCCAATACATGCTATCAACAGTTGAAATGCCCCAAGTCCACCAGTGCAGACCCCACAAGGTGAGGAGACTAACACAATGGAAGGTGTCTGTAACGGACATCTGGTCCCAAAGGGGGACCTCAATGAAGGTCAGAGCTAACACGTTAAAGGGCTCAAATCTGTGCACCATTGCCCCAGGGAGCCATCCAATCAGGATGTCACGGGTGCAGTCCTCTGAGACACTCCCTTATTGCACTTAGAAATGAGTAAGGCAAACAAACTGACAAAAAAAAATAAATTATCCCACCCTACTTGTTATTCCTCCAACAGAGATTTGGTCCCTCTCATTAGCAGAGGTACCTGACTTGCATGGGCTTGAATCATTGCACACTCAGGCCAATTTATTTCATAAGGTTTGGGAACTATCAGTGACTATAGCTATCTAAGATTCTCCCGTCAAGAAGGCATACTCAGGTTCTGCCAAGTTGAAGGAAGTAAGAAGCACTCAATGGTTTCTACTCCCCTGGGGTTTGGACTTCTTCACAGCCTACTTTGGTACAGTTCTATACTACCATCACTATTTGCTTTTGATTGTCCAGGATAGAACTCAGCCTGGGGGCAGGATGAGCTGAGTTCTTAATCTGCAAATTCCTTTCCAGTGATTGGAGACAAGAGGGTACATGTTCTGCAGGGGGAAGCATGTGCAGTTTGTGCAGCATGAAAAGATCCAGACTCTTGCATCCTAACCAGCCTCAAAGACAGAGGACAGGAATCTAAGAAAGTATAGAGAAAAGATTATTGCTGAGTGGCAGCACCGGCCCAAAAGGGAAGAGGAGCATGGACATACAAGTTCCTCGGGGTCAGACAGATTGCTATCTACAGGGCATACTTGATTCTAAGGACCACACTGGACAATTCCCTCCAGGTAAAAGAAGTGACTAGAGTGTCTTTTAGGTTCTATGGACAGATTCATCCAGAGTGGATAGCAGGAGAGCAGAGAAGCCACAGTTGTTTCTAAGAATAGTGACCAGAGATGCAATGACTGGTGCAGGAGTTAATTCATTAATTTGCTAAATTTCCTTAAGCAGAGACTGGCTGGGCCTTAGGTACCTCCTTGGTACTTCAGAGCAGAAATCATAGTTAAAAAGCCACATCCTATTATGTGGACCTAGGAGAAGAACAACTGTATTTTTAACCCATTCTCTCTCCCCAAGTGAGCACTGAAAATTACAAAGTCTGCCCAGAAAGCAAAATACCTCAGTTTATCCCAAGGTGGAAAAAAAAGGAACTTAAATCACCACATCACAAAAAGGCAGCTATTTTGAAAGACTAAAAATGTCACTTGGAAATAAAGGTTGGGGGCACACACAGAAATGGGTCAGAATACAATGGAGAAAGGGTGGAGCTGTTAATACAGCAACCTACCCGCCACATATCTCAGAGGAGCAGGCTCCCGAGCACACAGGCTTTGTAATACCAGACGGTCTATTTGTTCACAATATTAAAGGGCATCTAGAATTAACTACAGTAAGGGATGGATCGGAAGTTGCCTGAAGAATGGGCACAGAAAGGCTGCGTCGGAAGATGGCCTGTCACTCAGGAGGGTGGAGCTGCTGGGCCTTCCTGTTGACCACTGTCTTGCAAAACTAGAAGAAAAATACAATTATTAAGGAAACAACAAGGGAAAATAGAAGCACACAGTAAATCATCCTGAGGAATTTCAATAGGAAGAATGACACTAGTTAGATGGGAGAAGCTTCAGGAGACAGGGTACTAAAGCTCTAGAAATGATGGGAAAGTGGCATCCATTTAATCTTACCCTTCTATCTCCTAGAAACTGTTTTAAGAATATAGGCCAGGGGCTTGGAATGTGGCTTAGTGGAAGAGTGCTTGCCTAGCATGCATGAAACCCTGGGTTTGGTTCCTCAATACCATACACACAAAGGCCCAGGGACAGAGCCCAGGCCCTGAGTTCAAGCCCTAGGACTGGCAAAAGAAGGGGAGGGCCAGGAGTTTGGCCTAGTGGTAGAGTGCTTGCCTAGCACACACGAAGACCTAGGTTCAATTCCTCAGTACTATATACATAGAAAAAAGCTGGAAGTGGTGCTGAGGCTCAAGTGGTAGAGCACTATCCTTGAGGAAAGCCCAAGGAGAGTGCTTAGTCCCTGAGTTCAGTCCCCAGGACTAAAAAAAAAGGCGGGGGGGGGGGGGGAGGAGAAGCAGGCAGCCAGTGAGCACAAAAATATAAAAATATGCATCATTGCTGGTGACACTGCCTTTTGATGCTAAAGGTCATCCAATTTTTTTGTTTTGAGTTGGCTTGGTTTTTGCCAGTACTAGGACTTGAACTCAGGGTCTTGTGTTGTTGCTTTTTTGCTTACAGCTGGTGCTCTACCATTTGAGCCATGTATCCAGTCTGGTTTTTTTGCTTATTAATTGGACTGTTTCATAGAATTTTCTGCCAGGACTAGCTTTGAACTATGATCCTCTAGGTCTCAAGCTCCAGAACAGCTAGGATTTCAAGCATGAGTCACTGGTGGCTGGCTTACAGTTTTTTTATTTGCTCAAATAATTTTCTCTTAGAGCTTAGCTAGTAGTAGAGCCACATTTTTCACTCCATAATCAAGACCACCTTGATCTGCTAGAATCACACATGTCTCAAAGTGTGCAGGCACTAGGTAACTTCCAGCACTGGAAGCTAATAATCAGAAAGGCCTGGGGCCAGAAGTTTGGCCTAGTGGTAGAAAGCTTGCCTAGCATGCATGAAGACTGGGGTTAATTCCTGGGTACCGCATGCACAGAAGAAAACAAGTGGTGCTGTGGCTCAAGTGGTAGAGCTATATAAGAAAGCTCAAGGACAGTGCTCAGGCCCTGAGTTCAGGCCCAAGGACTGGCAAAAGAAAAATAAAAAGAAAGAAAGGCAGGCCTTGGGAATAAATGTCAATGTGAAACAAAGAATACCTTGTCCTGGCCCTCTGACCTAGACAGAAAATACTCTACCAATATTTGAAATATGCTACCTCTGTTGGGGAAACCTACTTTGTATGGCACCAGAGGAGGAAAAAAATGAAGTGCTAGACCTAACAATGCTACAAAAAGCTGGCCAGCTCTTCTAGGGAAGGGCAAGGGAATCCAGTATTTGGGAGCTGGGGGCTGCCCCAGCATGTCAGCCCCAGCGTGTCAGGGAGACAATAGACAAAGTATGGCCTAGTGGTAGAGTGCTTGTTTAGCTTGCACAAAGTTCTGGGTTGGATTCCTTGGTACCACATACACAGAAAAACCTAGAAATGGTGCTGTGGCTCAAGTGGTAGAGTGCTAGCCTTGAGAAAGCTCAAGGACAGTGCCCAGGCCCTGAGTTCAAGGCTCAGGTCTGGGGGAGGGGGGAAAGGAAGCATGATCAGTAGTAGCACATGAACTTTGTTTCTATCACATTCCACCCTCTTTTCCTACCACCCTGTCTGTGTCTACCTTAACATGCCCCTACAATGTCCTAACAGCCATATTCTCTGTCCAGTGGAAACCCAAGAGCTCACTGTTTAGCATGGCAGTCATCATTATTAGAGTGAAGGATGAGGAATGAAGTAGATTTTCTGATTCCATAGTGAACTGCTGAGGCCTGGAGGAGCCAAGCTGACTTTAGCTTCTATGACATGCACAGTAAGAAAGAAATTCAGTACATACAGTGCAGAAGGGGGAGGAGTGAGTTTAGTCATCTGCTGTCATTCCTTTCACTGGGTCCTTTTGTCTCATCTGAAACAGAAAAAGCAGGAAAAGCTGAAAACTCTGGCTGCTGATAGGACTTCACTATATACATATCTGTCTTCTTAATTATGCTAATAGATAGGGTAGGACATTTGTGTATGTGTGTGTGGAGGGGGGGCAGTCACAGGGCTTGAACTCTGGGCCTGGGCACTGTCCCTAGATCTTCAGCTCAAGGCTAGTGTTCTACCACTTGAGTCTCAACAGCACTTCCCCTTTTCTAGTGATTCACTGGAGATAAGCGTCTATAGGTCTTTAATGCCTGGCCTGAACAGCAATCCTCAGATCTCAGCTTCCTGAGTAGCTAGGATTACAGGCTTAAGCCACCTTGCCCAGCTGGGTGGGACTTTTTTTTTTTTTTTTTGGTGGGTCATGGGGCTTGAACTAGGCCTGGGAGCTGTCCCTGAGCTCTTCAGCTCAAGGCTACCACCCTACCCTTGAGCCAAGCCCTACCTTCCTGTTTTCTAGAGGTTAATTGGAGATAAAGAGTCTCAGGTCATTTTGTGCCCAGGCTGGCTTTGAACTTTTATTCTCAGATCTTAGCCTCCTAAGTAGTAGGATTACAGCTGTGACCACCAAGTCCAGTCCATCAGTGGGACATTTTTTGTAGATAAACAAACCACTGGAAGGATAGAAGTCTGAATATATAACCCAAGCCATCCTGTTCTACCATGCATGACAATCTAACCATTTACTAGTACAAAACCAGGTTTTTAAGACTGGGAATGTGGCTCAGTGGTAGAGTGCTTGCCTAGCATGTATAAAGCCCTGAGTTTGATTCCTCAGCATCACATAAACAGAAAGTCAGAAGGGGTGCTGTGCCTTAAGTGGTAGAGCACTAGCCTTGAACAAAAGGAGCTCAGAAACAATACCTAGGCCTTATGTTCAAGCCCCAAAGCTGGCAAAAAAATAAAAGAAAAGAAAGAAAAAGTCATAATTCCTATTGTAAACTTTATCTCCTTTTGTGATACCCCAATACTCCATGAGAGTAAAGTTGGGAAAAAAGATTTAAAAGAAGAAACTCATGAAGACAAGAACAAAGGAGAGATGATATTCTGAGAGAAGAAAACAGGAGGGATGAGTACTAATTCACAGAATTCCCAAGAGGACAGGGAGCCAAGGAGCAAACTCATCTCTGCTGGGTATTCTCTAAAGGTTCAGGAAAGGGAAGCACCAGTATCTCTATAGAAGGGAGTGTTCAGCAGAGTTGATACAGATGATTTTCTGTGGAAGTCTGAACAGAAGTCTGAATAGTTGGGTCACGGTGTTCTGTCTCCCTACTCTGAAGACAAGCAAACTACCCTTCCTTCTTGCTACAACAAAAGCCAAAAAGTTCACTTTCTGGAAGTACTATAGGAAACCTGGACTTAGGATTGTGGGCTCAGCTAGAGGCAAAATGGGCATGGTGCAGCATATATAGGAATTAAATTAGGTCCAATCAATGACATGAACTTGTCAGGACTCTTCCTCAATTTCTCAGGATACTGGCTGCCTGATTATCCCCAAAGCAAGAGACTGAGGAGGTAAAATAAGCAGCCACACAAAATACTGAGGCTCCCCATTGTTACTACCTGACTATCTTACAATGAACCCTGTCTACTGATTAAATGAGAGCCCCTAATATGAGACAGATTCTAACAGGAACTGAACATAAAAACTCAGAGGAAATTGATATTCTCTTGTATGAATATTTAAAAATTGAAAAAAAAAAGCAGAGGAAACTATATTCACAGAAACTAAAAAAGAAAAAAAAAAACCTCACAAACCTCTAGCCTTAAAAAGGAAGACAGGCTGGGGGAATGGTGGCTCATGCTTATAATCCTAGCTACTGGAGAGTTATAGCTTCAAGAATGTGAACATTGCTTTTTTTGGAGATCTATACTAATAGCTCCAAGAATTTGATCTATCTATCTTTCTTTTCTCTTCCTTTCTTTCTTTCTTTTTCCTCCTTCCTTCCTTCCTTCCTTCCTTCCTTTCTTTCCTTCTTTCTTTCTTTCTTTCTTTCTTTCTTTCTTTCTCTCTCTATCTCTCTCTCTTTCTCTCTCTCTCTCTCTCTCTCTCTTTCTTTCTTTCTTTCTTTGTCATAGGACTTGAACTCTGGGCCTGGGTATTGTCCCTGAGCTCTTCAGCTCAAGGCTACCACCCTACCCTTTCAGGCACAGTGCCACTTCCAGTTTTCTGGTATTTAATTGGAGATAGTAGTCTCATGAACTTTAGTACCTGGGCTGGCTTTGAACTTCGATCCTCAGATCTCAGCCTCCTGAGTAGCTAGGATTACAGATGTGAGCCGCTGCACCAGGCTGGTAACTTTATTTTGTAAGGGTTGGAGTGACCAAAGATTCAAGTTCTCATACAGATAGAATCACCAGAGTCCTGAACATGCAAATCTATGGCTTCCTGAGGATGCTTAGAAAAAGAATCAGGAATGGTGTCCAAAATCCTGCCATTTCACTGCCAGATGCAGCTGAATGAATAACCCAAACATCCGCCTTCAGCAGGAACTAACTCAGGATAGCACTTACCAGTGAGTCAGCCCAGGAGATAGTTCCCCTATGGGACTCCAGAGGAAAGAAGACTTCTGGGCCCAAATTCCATCCTAGACCAGCACTGAAGTACAGAGCATGGGTGTCACCTGGGCACCAATGGCACCCATATTTGGTCCTCACCTAAGGTCCTAAAGGCCAATCTCCACTTGGGACAAAGAATGAGAAACATGCTGATTTTTTTTTTTTTTTTTTGCCAGTCCTGGGCTTGAGCTCAGGGCCTGAGCACTGTCCTTGGACTTTCTCAAGGCTAGAGCTCTACCACTTGAGCCTCAGCACCACTTCCGGCTTTTTTTCTATATATGTGGTACCGAGGAATCGAACCCGGGTCTTCATGCATGCTAGGCAAGCACTTTAACCACTAGGCCAAACATGCTGATTTTTAAACAGATATTTCTGTCTCATTTTTAGCACAACAAGTTAAGAGGGTCCCAAACAGGGAAAGGAGTAACACAAGTGGCTTAAGAGCAGGGATGCTGGACCAGACAATGCTGGATTAAAGGCCCTGGCACAGAAGCACTGAGTTCTCAGCCATTTGTTCCTCAACTAAGGATGCCTCCTCACAGATGCTGTGAGGATTAACATGAGCCAATGTGTGTAAAAACCCCGAGAATGAAGCTGAAAAAAAGTAGTCATGGGGCCGGGAGTTTGGCCTAGTGGTTAAAGTGCTTGCCTAGCATGCATGAAGACCCGGGTTCGATTCCTCGGTACCACATACATAGAAAAAAAAAAAAGCTGGAAGTGGTGCTAAGGTTCAAGTGGTAGACCTCTAGCCTTGAGAAAGTCCAAGGACAGTGCTCAGGCCCTGAGCTCAGGCCCAGGTCTGGCAAAAAAAAAAAAAAAAAAAGCCACAAGTGGTGCTGAGGCTCAAGTGGTAGAGCTCTAGCCTTGAGAAAGTCCAAGGACAGTGCTCAGGCCCTGAGCTCAAGCCCAGGACTGGCAAAAAAAAAAAAAAAAAAAAAAAGTAGTCATGGTATTCAGTATACCCTATTGGGAGGATGAACTATGCAACTTGTGGGTAGGGACAGAAGGGGAACCTGGGGAAAG
Source organism: Megascapheus bottae (assembly GCF_031878675.1). Taxonomy (NCBI): domain Eukaryota; kingdom Metazoa; phylum Chordata; class Mammalia; order Rodentia; family Geomyidae; genus Megascapheus; species Megascapheus bottae. The sequence goes on along the minus strand of NC_143525.1, from coordinate 27,566,050 downwards.
ATGAAGGGAAGGGTGACATTGTCCAAAAAAGAAATGTACTTGTTACCTGACTTATGAAGTAGTAATCCCTCTGTATAATACCTTCATTATAAAATAAAATTACTTCCCCCACCCAGTCCTGAGGCTTGAACTCAGGGCCTTGGCACTATTCCTGAGCTTCTTTGTGCTCAAGGCTCGTGCTCTACCACTTGAAGTACAGCAACATTTTCTGAGTAGTTTATTGGAGACAAGATTCTCATAGACTTCCCTGTCCAGGCTATCTCTGAACTGAGATCCTCAAATGTCAATCTCCTGTGTAGCTAGGATTGTAGGCATGAGCCACTGGTGTCCAGCTTTTTGTTGTTGTTGTTTAATGCCCCTAGAATGGTGCCTTGCAGACAGGGAGTGCCTGATGGTTATCCACTAACCATCTCCTCTATTTGGGACTCTGGTGGAAGGAAGCCTTCCTTAAATGAGCAGAAGTGCTGGGTCTTCAGGCTCCAATGGAGCACACACAGGTTTTCTGGGATCCATGCCAGGTCCACAGAAACAAAAGCAGAAAAATCCAAAACTCTACACTCTAAAAATAGCTAAAATCGTACGGATTGAGTGCATTAGCTTCTTTCTGCATGTAGAGTGGCTATCTTCTTCGGGAAGTGTTCCTGGTACCTGGATTGGTGCAGTCCTCTTCCTCCCAGGGTCACCTCCAGCTCCACAGCCCAGCACAGATCTCCCACCTGGCTCTGGAGACTCACTGCAGTAGCTCTATTACTCACTTGGCATTTAGCACAACCTACCATATTTGTCTCTGTGGATATGATGAGATCTCAGCTAAACTGAAAATTCAAGAGCACAGACTGTTCTCTTCCTTATATTACCCATACAGCTTGGCACTTTACTCACAGTACAACCTGATATGTTCCTGGAACTACAGGTGATGTCCTCAGTGATGTGTCCTAACACAAAATATGCATATATGTATGGAACTAAGAGCCACAGAGTGCTCTGGGATCCCACTTAACCTCATCCAGCTGCCTCTTCGTCTCTTCTTCCATCCTTCGAATGTCATCCATCGTCAGGTCAACCCACTTATCAAGCCAACAGAACAGCTGCCTGTGGAAGTTTGTAAACAGACGTTTCTCTTGCTATAAAAAGAAGGGAATCAAGTTAGAACACAGAAAGTAAAGGCCGTCACTGCAGCCCTTGCCTTCATGAGCTCTACTAATACCACACCACTGGAGAAGTGGAGAGGAGTGATGTCTGCTTGGCTTGTCAGGATCAGCCATAGGTCAGTGACCTCCTCCTTCAAATGTCTAACAGGTTGAGGCTTGAAGTAGGAGCAAGCCCCCAAGAAAGGATATGGGCCTGTTTCATGTCTAGGCCCTTTGCCCATTATGTTACCAAGACAGGCAGCTTGTATGCTTCTAGCCAAACCAAGGCCTCAAAACAACTGCTAGATTCTTCTCTTGTCTCTGACACCTTAGGCCAGTTTGTACCTGGCTAGCCGCTATGGCCCAAAAGTGTATCCTTAACACATCAGAGAATTTAAAGGCTATAAAACTTAGCTATGCCTAGTTAGTAGAAGACAGGACATTTGGAGATTTGGGTTCACAATGCTTCCTGCCTTTTGGCTTCAAAAAAAAAAAGGAAACAGTTTTATTTGTAATTCAATCACAGCAAATCTCTTCCAATTTCCTTCTTTTGCCTGCATTTCCTTCCCAGTCACATGTGATACTCCTGGATAGACAGCCAAAAACTGTAAAACGATTACATGCAAGAGAAAAATGAGGTCTGGAAAGCCAACTGTGAGATATTCTTATGCTAGCAACTATAGGTACAAGTCACATAGTTGTATGATCTCTCGTTGACTCAAACCCTCACCACTCCCACCCCCACCCTGAAGAAAGACCTGCTCATTTACCTTATGTATAAAGTTTTCCACTTTGTTCTGCAGGCCCCACCACTTGAACTTGACAGTAACCAGTTTGTATGCACACATATATGGGCAGTCTTTCTGATTTACAAGTTCTTGCTGCATTGGAAACATACCCAGAGGCAGGTTGGTAACTAAGAGGAAAGAACTCAGGTTGTTCCTTAGCCTAGCCCCAGCCATTCCTTCCTCCTCCTGAGAGAGGCCCACCCATATAGTGCCCGACCCTCTGGTGGTAAGTGTGTGAACTGCACCTTCCAATTTGGGCCCAAGGGTCCTCGCCCTGTTTTCATAGATTTAAATTTTGCTGGATCTTCTTCTGCCTTGTAATCCTGAGAGTTTGGGACAGGGGTTAGAGGAGAGAGGGGAAAGGAGAGGAAGAGGAAAAAGGAAAGAGAACAGATTTTTGTTAAAGTGCATTTCACACCACTTCTTCATGCTGCTAGAGCACTGCAAATATGGACAAATGTTATTAACAAGTTAAAGAACTGTTTATATTCGCCTCAAGGAAGAGTTTCTTTGTGAGTTTCTCTGCCAGTTTTTTTTTTTTTTTTTTTGGCTAGTCCTGGAACTTGAACTCAGGGCCTGGGCACTGTCCTTGGACACTTTTTGCTCAAGGCTAGTACTCTGCCACTAGAGCCACAGCGCCACTTCTGGCTTTATATGGTTCCAGGGAATTGAACCCAGGGCTCTGTGCATGCTAGGCAAGCATCCTACCACTGGCCACATTCCCGGCCCTGTTTTTAGTTTTATAAATATGAAATACTGTCTTGGCAAGCTCCTATTTTCAGTGTTTTTAAGACAGAGATTGTTAATCTGGGTGAGAATCCAAATTTCTTTTTTTTTTTTTTGGTCAGTCATGGGGCTTGAACTCTGGGCCTGGGCGCTGTCCCCAAGCACTTCAGCTCAAAGTTACTGCCCTACCCCTTGAGCCACAGCACCGCTTCCAGTTTTTTTTCCTAGTGGTTAATTATTTGTTTTTCGCCAGTCCTGGGTTTGGGCTCAGGGCCTGAGCGCTGTCCTTGGGTTTTTCTCAAGGCTAGAGCTCTACCACTTGAGCCACAGCACCACTTCTGGCTTTTTTTCTATGTATGTGGTACTGAGGAGTCAAACCTGGGTCTTCATGCATGTTAGGCAAGCACTCTACCACTAAGCCAAACTCCTGGCCCTAAGTTTATTTTTTAACTTTAAATTAATCTTAACTAGGATATAAAAACAAAAATAATATATATATATATATATATATATATATATGGATAGATCTTTTGGTTATTGTGTAATGCTTAAATCAGATTAAACTTATCTATCTCTTCACCCATCTAACATCTTTTTTCTTTTTTTTTTTTTTTTTGTCCTGGGACTTGAACTCTGGACTTGGTCATTGTCCATTGTCATTGTCTTCAGCTCAAGGCTACTGCCCTACTCCTTGAGCCACAGCTACACTTTTTCCTTTTTTGAGCAGTTCTAGGGTTTGAACTCAAGGCCTCTCTCTGGCTAGACTGTCTTGCTGGGATGCTTGCTCTACCACTTGAGTAACACCTCCAGCTCCAAACATATGCCATTCAAATGTCTTTCTTCTAGTCTTTTGAAATATAAAGTACCAGGAGCATGGCACAGTGGCAGAGTGCTTGCCTAGCATGCAAAAAACCCTATGTTCGATTCCTTGGTACCACATACACAGAAAAAGCTGGAAGTGGTATTGTGGCACAAGTGGCAGAGCACTAGCCTAGAGCAAAAAGTATCTAAAGACAGTGCCCTGGCCCTGAGTTCAGTTCTCAGGACTGGAAAACTAAAAAAATAAAAAATAAAAAGAGCTGGGCCAAATGCTGGTGGCTCACACTTATAACCCTAGTTACCTAAACATCTGAGATCTGAGGAACATTGTTTAAAGCTAGTCTGAATAAGAAAAATTACTGAGACTCTTATCTCCAATTAACCACCAGAAAACCATAAGTGACAATGTGGCTACAAGTGGTACAGTGCTAGCCTTGAGTGAAAAAGCTCAGAGACTATGCCTAGGTTCTGAGTTCAAGTCCCAAAACTGACAAAAAAGAAAGAAAGAAGAAAGGAAGGAAGGAAGAAAGAAAGAGAAGAGAAAAAAAAGAGCTGACAAAGCCCTGGGTTCAGTCCTCAGAATGATCAATTGACTGGCCGATCTATAGATTGATAGATATCAACACACACTATTTCTTTCAAGCTATGTTAAATATAATTGTCTGTTCTCTAACATTTAGAAGAAATTTCTGGGGAGTGGAGGAAAGAGGACAGTGAAGTTGAGGCTAGTCTAGGCTATAATGATTTTTAGGCCAACCTGGGCTATGTAGTGAGACCCCATCTAAAACCACAAAGAAAGTCCTCTTTGAATCCACATGTTTAGTTCCTACCTTGCTAAGTACTTGGCTTCGATCTGCAATGTCTATGTATATGGCTTCCACATGTTTCCATGCCTCAGGCTCCAGTTTATGCACCTGTAGGAAGAAGGGAGACCACTTGTACATAGGCAGGTTTTGTGAGCTCTCAGCACCTTCCCATAGTCATAGAAGTGATATTCCCACTAGCAAAGGGTTACAGAGCTGGGGATGTAGCTCAGTACTAAAGCACTTTCTTAGCATGCACAAGGCTTGGGTTTGGATTTGATCCCTAACACCACATATAAGCAACCAACCAAATCACCACTGACAAAAACAAAAAGGGAAAACCTGACACTTTCCCCCACCCTGATCAGTACTGGATCTTGAACTCAGGGCCTTAAGGAAGCTTGTTCAGTTTGCCTTGCTTGGCTGATACTCTACCACTTGAGTCATGTCTCCAGCCCTCTTGAAACTTTTTTCTGCCTTTTCTCCTGAAATAGGTTACAGTAACAATGCAGGCATCCTAAAAATACTAATTTGAAGCTTTGCATATAAGGTATATATGAAAAATCATTTCAGATTTATACTTGAGGCCCCCTCCTTATCTTCCTGTTTGGATACACTCAGTTTTGAAAAATTGAGTTCCAAAAACTGAAATCTGAAATACTTCCAGTCCCAAGAATTTATAATATGGAGTCCATCCCTACAAAATTATCTAAAAGAATGGAAGACTGTACTTTAAGTAGGCATAAACTTGAGAAAGAAAACTGATTTTTCAGGCTGTTCTAACCTGCAGGTCAACACACCCCATGGCTCCCTAAAGCACCTATGGTTTCCACTGGGTCCTTTAGTAAAGAGCAAATATTGCCGACCTGATGTTATTTGATCAGGATGAATTTGCACATGATATAAAGTTTTGACACCAATTCAAAATGTACAAAAGGATACAATGAAGAGGAACTCTCCCTCCTGCTTGTCCTCTTTTTACCAGGCAATGTTTTGTAACTACTATTTCCAACTAGATCTATTTTTTATTGATGTTAGTTGTGGAGCTTAAACTCAGGGCCTAGGCACTATTCCTGTCCTCTTTTGTTTAAAGATAGGACTCTACTACTTTGAGCTACAACTCCACTTCTGGTTTTTAGATGGTTAGTTGGAGGTAAGAATCTCATGGACTTCCTGCCTGGGCTGGCTTCAAACTTTTACCCTCAGATCTCAGCCTACTGAGTAGCTAGGTGTATAGGCATGAGCTACCAGCACCCAGCTCAACTGGCTCTTTTTAATGAAATTGCTGCTATACAACTACTTAGCCTCACGATTATTTAATGATGTCTACTCACAAGCTCTTAAATTGTTTTTAGTCTTTTTTTTTTTTGCCAGTCCTGGGCTTGAGCTCAGGGCCTGAGCACTGTTCTTGGACTTTCTCAAGGCTAGAGCTCTACCACTTGAGCCTCAGCACCACTTCCGGCTTTTTTCTATGTATGTGGTACCGAGGAATCGAACCCGGGTCTTCATGCATGCTAGGCAAGCACTTTAACCACTAGGCCAAACTCCCGGCCCCTGTTGTTAGTCTTTGGTAATGCAAAGAATGCTGAATTCATTACTCAGTATATGTTAATTCACATATGTGGGAAAACAACTTAATAAATCCTTAGATATGGGACTGCTGAGGTCAAAGATAAATAGATTTTAAATCTGGAAAATTACTGCAATTTTTTTAATGTTTTAAAAATATTGCTTCTTCAAGTTGGGCACCAGTGGCTCACCCTGTAATCCTAGCTACTAAGGAGCCTGAGATGTGAGGATAAAGGTTCAAAGTCAGCCAGGGCAGGAAAGTCCATGAGACTCATCTCAAAAAGGCTAGAAGTGTTGCTGTAACTCAAGTGGTAGAGCACTTGCCTTGAGCAAAAGTTGCTTAGGGATAGTCCCAGGCCCAGAGATCAGCCCCAGGACCAGGGGGGAAAAAAAAAAAAAAGCCAGGCATGGTGGCTCACACCTGTAATCCTAGCTACTCAGGAGACTGAGATCTGAGGGTTGTGGTTCAAAGCCAGCTTGGGCACTAAAGTCCGTGAGACTCTTATCTCCACTTAACCATCAGAAAACCAGAAGTAGTACTATAGGGCATTGTGGCTCACGGGGTAAGGAGGCAGCCTTGAGCTGAAGAGCTCAGGGGCAGCATCCAGGCTCACAGTTCAAGTCCCACAACCGACAAAAAAAAAAAAATTACTGCTTCTTCAAAGGAAGGGCAACACTGTCCAGAAGAGAAATGTATATAGTACTTGAATTGTTAAGTGGTAACCTCTCTTTACAAACCTAAATAATAGCAATAAAACTTTAAAAGACGCTGCTTCCTGGTGGGCACTGATGAGTGATGGCTATAGTCCTAAGGACTCAGAAAGAAAAAGTTTGAAGTCAACAGGGCAGACAAATTTGAAAGACTATTATCTCCAATTAACCAGCAAAAAAGCTGGAATTAGAGGCGTGGCTCAAATGGTAGAGGGCCAGCTGTGAGTAGATAGAAAAAGCATGAGGTCCTGAGTTCAAGCCCCAAACTGACACCCAAAACTAAAACCAAACCAAAACGCTGCTTCTGTGTCAAGAACTGCATTTTATGGATTTTTTTTTGCCAGTCCTGAGGCTTTGAGCTCAGGGCCTGAGCACTGTCCTTTGGCTTTCCTCAAGGCTAGAACTCTACCACTTGAGCCACAGCACCACTTCTGGCTTTTTTCAGTGGATGTGGTACTGAGGAATTGAACCCAGAATGCCATGCATGCTAGGCAAGCACTCTACCACTAGGTGAAACTCCAGGCCCCAAGAACTGCATTTTAGACCAATCTTATCACCATAGGGAAGGCCCAGTTAGGAATTTTGAAAACCACATTTTACAGTTAGAGACAGGGCAATCTCATCTTAGCAGGATTAGAGGACACTGCTTTCCTGCCTGGGCAAAGGAAGACCATAGAGAGGGCCCTTCAATGGGGAGAGAGAAACTACAGGAAGGAGAAACAACAGGACAGATCTTCAGATCCTGCCCTGGTACTAGGAATTCTTGGGCTGTTGGAAAGTACTACTTACATTCTCTTGGGTGCCAAGATCTGGTTTGTGCCAGGTTTCAATTTTAATCAGAAAGTCTTCTTTCATGTACTCATTCTGAAATAAAAATACCTTATAGTCACCTCATAGCTAGAGAGTATCTATCTCCATTACTGGGGGTCCTGAGTAGTGGGAGACTCCATTTGCAAGCCTGACAAGTTAACTTGACTGGATGCTCACAGTATTTTAAGTTCACATTAACCCAAATGGAATAATGATCATTCTAGCATGTGAGGTCTGTACAATCACTCTCACTTTATAGATGAAGAAAGTGAATTTCAAAAGGGTTAGGTGACTTGTCCAAGGCCACAGAAATCTATACAGAACTTGGTCAGAAATAGGTCGGTATGATTTTAGAATCCATGTATTAGTCACTCTTCCATACTGCTTTATTCAAAGGGTACTAATGGTTAATCCATAATGTGCAAAGAGCAGAGAAAGATTTTCTCCGAACTAGCCTTTTGCAAAGGCAACCCCCTTCATGCTAATGATTGGTCTTAGAGCTCTTTATAATTGGAACAACTGTAAGAAGAAAAGAACACCCAAAACACTGGAGCTACTCAAAGGAGGAATTCAACCCATTATCCCCTTAGCAGAAATTAGTTTTCCAGAAAGGGCAAGGCATTTGGGTGAGTACGCTGAAGGGTGGCATGCGAGGGCAATAACAAAGGGGACAGTCATAGACAAAATATCTGTTGACTTCACAATTTTGCCAAGGATCAATGCTCACAGGAGCCAACAGGTTGCCAACCATAAGGTTGCTGAACTACAATTTCTCGTCAGCCCTGAGTAGTCAAGACCTAAGGCGGGCAGAAAGAAACTCTCAGTTCATTCTGTACCCTAATGCCCTAAAAGCCACAGCAGACTAACAAGCTCCTCATTAGGATCGAAAATTCTAAGCTTCAATGACTCCACACATCACATCCAGGGAAAGTAGAAAATATCCAGGACCTCTAACATGGTTACATTCTGAGTTCTCCTCTCCTTATCATTTCAACCCCACTGAAAATACTTACTGTAATAACTGCTCCAAGGCAAGGACATGAAAAGAAGAGAGAAAAAGGTTAATAAGAACAAATAAATCCCTGTTTCCCCATCCCCTGGGACCATACATAATGAATATTCTCTACTTCCCACAGCTTATTGCACTCTCACCTCCAGGCCCCAGAGATTTAAGAGTGCTTCAATGCAACAAGTACCTCAAGTTTTACTCATATGAAAGTCTTGAAATATCAAATCTGGACTTAGGGTATGGGCTTCTTGAGATTCTCCTTGATCAGCTGAGGCACATGGCCTATCACTCTGTGGTAAGAGCACACCTGCACCTCCGCCTCCATTTCTACCTCGAAGAACACAAAGCAGGGCACTCTGAGCCAGGCACTCTTATTTGCTGGTGGCATCCTTCCTCTCACTGTAACCAAATATCTCCCTCTCTTGCACTCCTGCTCACTGTAATGGGACCCCTCGGAAAGCATAGTTCAATTATTTATCAGAGAAAATGACTGAAGCTCTCATGTCACTGGGGACAGACTAGCTCCCTTCTGACAATGCCTATTTCATTCTATATCCTTTGAATTTGGGAAGTATTTCAGTTTCTGATGGACACCACTCTCCTGAATTTGGAGTACATGGAGCCAACAAACTCCACCACTGCAAATGTGAAATTAAGGTGACCTCTGGAACTCAAATGAGGAAAAGTTGAGACACAGGGAGTTACAGGCCACTATTGCAGAAAAAAGACTTGTCACTGGGCGCTGGTGGCTTATCCTGTAATCCTAGCTACTCAGGAAGCTATTCAGGATTGCGGTTTGAAGCCAGCTGGGAACAGTGCTCAGGCTGAGTTCAAGCCTTAGTCCCAGCAGAAAGAAAAAAGAAGGAAGAGGAGGAGGAGGAGGAAGAAAAGAAGAAGACAACTTATTAATAATTTCCCCAATCTAATGAGAGACACTTGGAAAGAAACACCAGATTAAGATTTTAACTAAAGGGCTATAATTGAAACAACTGCCCAATTAGCAGTTTGAGAAAACCATTTTAGAAGAAAAAGAAATGATAGGTGCCATATGTATCACAGGGAAGGCCAATTTGGCAGAAGTTCTATCCCACTGTCATAGGAATACACCTCTACCCCTAGAGTGGAGATGGTGGTGTCAGGCCCTGTCTGATGACAACTAGCAATAAACTTCTCCAATTAACCTAGTATTCTGAATCCACTATGTCTAAGAACTTCTCTCCTAGTCTGGCCTCTATAGGGACTAATCAATATTCACAAGAACCTGATCAACTTAGCCAAGTGGACATTTTTCACTATCCATTGGTAGTTTTAATTGCAATTTGGTTTCCCATGTAGAATTCACAAAGAAAGAATGTTCTGGCTGGGCGCTGGTGGCTGTAATCCTTAGCTACTCAGGAGGCTGAGATCTGAGGATCGTGGTTCAAAGCCAGCCCAGGCACTAAAGTCCATGAGACTCTATCTCCAATTAACCACCAGAAAACTGGAAGTGGCTCTGTGGCTCAAGTGGTAGAGGGCTATCCTTGAGCTGAAGAACTCAGGGACAGTGCCCAGGCCCAGAGTACAAGTCCCACAGTTGGCACTCCCCCACCCCCCCAGAAAAGAATGCTCTGTTCAGTGAACAGAGACATCTCATTTCATTCATAATTTTACATTTCAATATAAACTCAGGGGGCTTGGGAGTTTGGCCTAGTTGTAAGAGTGCTTGCCTAGCATGCCCAAAGACCCAGGTCTTTCCTCAATACCACATACATTGAAAAAGCCGGAAGTGGTAGAGCTCTAGCTTTGAGAAAGCCCAAGGACAGTGCTCAGGTCCTGAGTTCAAGCCAGGACTGTCAAAAAAAAAATATAGTGAGGTTAGCTGGGTGAGGTGGCTCATACCTGTAATCCTAGCTACTCAGGAGGCTGAGATCTGAGGATCACAGTTCAAAGCCAGCCTGGGTACTAAAGACTGTAAGATTCTTATCTCCAGTTAACCACTAGAAAAGCAGAAGTGGTGCTATGGCTCATGGGGGAGGGCAGTAGCCTTAAGATGAAGAGCTCAGGGACAATGCCCGGGCCAAGGAGTAGGGTAGTAGCTTTGAGCTGAAGGACTCAGGGACAGTGCTCAGGCCCAGAGTTCAAGCCCATGACAAAAAAAAAAAATAGTGAGGTTTGTGATTTCAGTTACAGCATTAAAACCTTAATTGCTATATACTAGTTCTATCTACAGCTGAAGAAAGCAATGACTTTAAGCATTGCCAAAGTCCATAGGGTTAGGATCACCTGGGTTCCACATCTAAGGATTATGTCCTTATTAGATACAATCCAGGATATACCAGGTCCAAAAATAAAGCAAGTAAGCAGAGGCTTGCAGAAGGATCCCTGAGCCAGACAGCATCAACATATGCAGGTTGATGGGAAAAAGATCACCCACTTCAGAGACCTCTAGGACTTCCCTGTCCTATAAGTCAAGTCAGTGTTAGCTTGGGCTCAAGAGGTCCACTCCTATCTAGGAGTGGATCTTGCAATGCTATGTAAACTACTCAAAAGGAATGCCATAATAGCTATACTAGAGCAGAAAGTTTGGTGTAGAGTGTCAAACTTTTCCTTCTCTTCCTTTCTTTTCCTTTCCTTTCCTCCTTCCCTTTCTAGAAATTCCACACAGGAGAGTAGCCAAGATTAAGAAACGTATTCTACCTCGTCCCTCAACTACAGAACATGCTGGTTCCACGTAAGGCATGGTTACAGAACCTACAACAATGACAACCACTCCACACTTCACTGGAGACGCTGCCTTTTACCTTCCATGTATATACAACATACTTGAAGGATAGCTGTTTCTAAGTTTTTTGCCCTTAAAGACTTGGGTTTATTTCAATTTTCTCAACATCAGTGACTCTTACTAACTGTGCTTAGTGTCTAGGCCTTTTTCCTATGATTGTCTCCTAAATCCCTAGGCGTCAGTTACTTTTTTTAAAAATTTTTTTTAATGCTAGAACTGGGGCTTGAACTCAGAGCTTCATGTTCTTATTCAACTGCACTTTGACATTTGAGTCATGAATCCAGTTCTGGCTTTATATTGATTAATTACATATGAGTTTCATGGGCTGGGGGCTAGTACCTCATGCCTGTAATCTTAGCTACTCAGGAGACTGAGATCTGAGGACTGCAGTTCAAAGACAGCCTGGGCAGGAAAGCTGAAGAGCTCAGGGACAGCAGCCAGGCCCTGAATTTAAGATCCATGACTAGTAAAACAAAACAAAAAAGAGTTGGAGACAGACACTGGTAGCTCATGCCTGTATTCTTGGCTATTTAGGAGTCTGAGATCTGAGGATTCTGGTTCAAAGCCAACGTGGGAAAGAAAGCTCACGAGACTCTGATCTCCAATTAGATACCAAAAAAAAAAAGCCAGAAGTGGAGCTGTGGCTCAAGTGGTAGAACAAAAGCCTTGAGCAAAAACTCAGAGAGAATGCCCAGGCCCTGAGTTCAAGTCTCAGGATTAGCACACACACACACACACACACACACACACACACACACACACACACACACACACACAATATACACATATACGTGGAGCTGTGGCTCAACTGGTAGAATGCAACTCTTGAGTGAAAAAACTAGGATAGTGCCCAGACCCAAAAAGGACTACAAAGAATATACTAAAATATTAAGTGTCTATCCAGAGATAAATCATAGGTGATTTTTTTTTTTTTTTTTTTTGCCAGTCCTGGGCTTAAGCTCAGGGCCTGAGCACTGTCCTTGGATTTATTTTTCTCAAGGTTAGAACTCTACCACTTGAGCCTCAGCACTCTGCTGGCTTTTTCTAAGTATGTGGTACCAAGGAATCGAACCAGGGTCTTCGTGCATGCTAGGCAAGCACTCTACCACTAGGCCAAATTCTCAGCCCGATTTTTAAAATTTATTTTACAACAAACATGAATAGAACATTTTGGGGTTTTTGTTTTGTTTTTGGTTGGTTGTGAGGCTTCAACTCTGGGCCTGGTGCTGTCCCTGAGCTCTTCAGCTCAAGGCTACTGCCCCACCCCTTGAGCCACAGCCCCACTTCCAGTTTTCTACTGGTGAATTTGAGATAAGAGTCTCACAGACTTTTTTTTTTTTTTTGGCCAGTCTTAGGCTTGAGCTTAGGGTCTGAGCACTGTCCTTGGACTTTCTCAAGGCTAGAGCTCTACCACTTGGGCCTCAGCACCACTTCCAGCTTTTTTCTATGTATGTGGTACCGAGGAATTGAACCCGGATCTTCATGCATGCAAGGCAAGCACTCTATCACTAGGTCAAACTCCCGGCCCCACAGATTTTTTTTAGTGCCCAGGCTGGCTTTGAATTACGATCCTCAGATCTCAGCCTCCTGAGTAGCTAGGATTACAGGTGTGAACCACCATGCTCAGTTTAGAACATTATTTGTATAATTAATAAAACAAAATATACAAAAAAAAAAAAAAGGACCAGGACTATAGCTTAGTGGTAGTGTTTGCTTAGCATACATGAAGCCCTGGGTTCAATTCCTTGGTATGGCATACACAGAAAAAGCTGGAAGTGGTTCTGTGTCTAAGGTGGTAGAACTCTAGCCTTGAGAAAGCCCAAGGACAGTACCCAGGCCCTGAGTTCAAGCCCCAGGACTGGCAAAAATAAAAATAATTAAACACGGGGCCGGAGTTTGGCCTAGTGGTAGAGTGCTTGCCTAGCATGCAGGAAGGCCTGGGTTCGATTCCTCGGTACCACATACATAGCAAAAAGCCAGAAGTGGTGCTGTGGCTCAAGTGGTAGAGCCCTAGCCTTGAGAAAATTCAGGGACAGTGCTCAGGCCCTGAGCTCAAGCCCAGGACTGGCAAAAAATAAAATAAAATAAAAACAAAAAACAACAATGAAAATTACTATACTCTCCTTAAACCAGGGGGGTTGATTCTGATTTATTTTTTAGGGCTTGCACTCTGGGCCTGAGTGCTGTCCTCGAGTTTCTTTTTTCTCAGGACTATCACTTGAACCACAGGTGCCACTTCCAGATTTTTCTGAGTAGATTTTTCTGAGGTAAGAATCTTATGGCGCTGGGAGTTTTGGCCTAGTGGTAGAATGCTGCTTGCCTAGCATGCATGAAAGCCCAGGATCAATTCATCGGTACCACATACATAGAAAAAGCCGGTGCTGTGGCTCAACTGGTGGAGCTCTAGCCCTTGAGAAAGCTCATGAGCTTTCCTTCCTGGGCTGACTTTGAACCATTATCCTCAGATATCATCCTCCTGAATAGTTAGGATTATAAGCAGGAGCCACAGGCACCCAACTGTCCTCACCTATTTTGATGGCTCATTCATCCCTTCTCTGGTTTAATCTGAAAAGGGATAGTGGGACATAAAGCCCTCATGCACCCCATCCCTGGGTCCACTGTACACCTTGGTCTATCCAGCTTTTAGCTGAGCCTGTGCTCACCAGTTCTGCAGTAAGGGTAGGCATTCCATGCTTTCTCGTGTATATTCAAGGCTCCCTCTGGGGCCAGCATGCGAACAAAAGCAGGTACTTTGCTGTAGGGGGAAAAAAAAAGAAGTAGTGAGAGAAAGAAAGGAAAGAATAGTGTTTAATATCATCTTCTTCAGACCATTCCTCCAGCCTTTTCTGTGGGAAGTGACAGACAAATTCCCATGAGATAAATAGGTTACTCTGTGAGAAGCCACTTGGCAGGGCCTGACACCTCAGGTTGACTGTCACCCCAAACTTGCTCCACCACCCAACCAGGTCCAGGACAGTCTAAGAGACCTCCCCAGCCATTACACAGCTTTCCAAAGCTCACTGGCCCAGGGCACTGTACTATCTAGAGCAAGGAGAAGCAAAGGAGATGCCTTGAGTGTATACTTCCAGTAATGAATTGCACTTGCCAGTCTAGGTTTACTGGCCTGGGTGACCGGCTGATGAACTCAGAATATAGGATCCAACATGACCCAGTCTAATTTTATAAGTTTTAAAAGGATAAAAGACTGCCTCCCAAAGCCAATACCCCCTTTCTATTTTGAGACAGTTTTGCCATGTTGTCCACACTGGCCCTTAAACTTACAATCTTCCTCCCTCAGCCTCCCAAGTGCTGGAATAGGTGTTCACTATTACCATTTGCTGCTGTTTTCTTCTATTCCTTATCATGATGTGTGCGTGCGTGCGTGCGTGCGTATGTGTGTGTGTGTGTGTGTGTGTGTGTGTGTGTGCTAGTGCCATGGCTTGAACTTCAAGGCCTCACATTTACTCAGTTCTTTTGCTTACTGCTGGTACTCTACCACTTACGCCACACCTCTAACCAGGCTTTTTCCTGGTTAACAAAATGGAGTCTTGGGAAGTATTTCTGCTTGAGTTGGCTACAAACCTCTACTGATGATCTCGTCTCCTGAGTAGTTAGGGTTATAGTGTCAACTGACTTTTTCTCAGTTTTCAATTGATAATCTTCATAGTCTTGGTGGGATCTAGCAACCTTTAGTGCCTCAGACCTAACACCGAAGAACAAGCTAGCCCCAGCACAGAGAGAGAACCCAGCTTAGAGCAAGCAAGCCTCTCATGTACAACAACACTCACTCAGAGATACTGCTTTGTTTCAGATACACAGAATAAACCATACTAATCAGGGAAGATGACAACACAGAAGGTATACACTTGTCGTGGTAAACAGGATTGGGGGCACACACAGTACTGTGTGAACATGGCAAGGAGGTGCCTCAGGAGAGCTGGGATGGCATGAGCACATGTAGCAGGGAGTATGAAGGACTAAGCAGACAAAAGGATGCAGTGAGGCAGGAAAATCTGTGAGGAAGAGAGAGTGGTTGGCGCAAGGTATGAGGTGGTGTAATATCATAGAAGATGTTGGGGATTATGTCAAGAGTGTGAACTTCATCCTGAGGGCCAGCTAGCACTTTCAGGCTGGGAGAAACAGATCTTCCATATAGGATGCGTGTAGCTACATGGAGGCTAGAAAAAGGCAGGAAGAGCAGTTGGGAGCTGCTATCATAATGCAGGCCAGGGATGATACAAAGAAATGGATGTACTAGAAATGCTAAGGAGATAGAGTCAACAGACCTTGATTTGCAAGGAAGGCTTCTGTCCTGAGTTGACAGCAGTCACTGCTGCCTTTGATACTGCTAGTGCTAATTAGGTGCTATGGTGTTAAAGAAAGAACAGGGTCACCTCAAGGTCTATAGTCAGTCACTGTGGTGAAACAACTGAGTTCGAGGAACCAATTGGCTCCTTCGGCCTAAAACACCATTTCAAAGTTCTTTTTAAAAAGTACCAATAGTGGGGGAAAGCGAAGGAAGGAGTGACATTGTACAAAAGAGAAATGTACATATTACCTGAATTGTGAAATGGCGATAGCTCTGTACAAGCCCTTAATAGTAAAAAAAAATTATATTTTACACACACACACACACACACACACACACACACACACACACACGTGCATGGAAGCCAGAGGCCAGTGATCCAAACTTGTAATCCTAGCACCTCAAACACTGAGATCTGAGGATCACAGTTCAAAGCCAGCCCAGGCAGGAAAGTCCATGAGACTCATCTCTAATTAAGCACCAAAAAAAGCCAGACGTATAGCCTAAGTGGTAGTGTGCGAGCTTGAACAAATAGCTCAAGAACAGTGCCCAGGACTAAAACTCCCCCCCCCTCCCTCTCCCTCTCTCTCTCACATCAGTCACGGGACTTGAACTCAGGGGCTAGACATTGTCCCTGAGCTTTTTTTTTTTTTAGCTCAAGAGCTAGCTCAAGGCTAGCTCTACCACTTTGAATCACAGCACCACTTCTGGTTTTCCAGTGATTAATTGAAGATGAGACTCACAGACTTTCCTGCCCTGGCTTAGCTTTGAACCATGATCCTCATATCCCAGCTTCCCGAGTAGCTGGGATTACAGGCATAAGCCACTGGCATATGACTGGTTTGTACTTTTCTATCACCAGAGTGGCAGATGACAGCACATAAGGATTTTATCAAATGAAAATTAAACTGGTTTCAGTTTCACTTAGGATTCAGGAATTATGATTCAGGTTTAAGTCATAGAGCAAGGTGAATGTACTCAGTATCACTGAACTGGATATCTGAACATGGTGAATTTTATGTTGCATACTCTTTTTTTTTTTGTCAATTGTGGGACTTGGACTCTGGGCCTGGGTGCTGTCCCTGAGCTCTTCAGCTCAAAGCTACAGCCCTACCCTTTGAGCCAGAGCGCCCGCAACTTCTTGTTGCACACTTAACAATTAAAAAATAGGATTCTGGGCTGGCGCTGGTGGCTCATCCTTGTAATCCTAGCCACTCAGGAAGTTGAGATATGAGGATCACGATTCAAAACCAGCTTTGGGAAGAAAAATCTATGGGACTCTTATTTCCAATTAATTGCCAAAAGCTAAAAGTAATAGAGCACCAGCCTTGAGCAAAAAAACTTGGGAACAGTGCCCAGGCCCTGAGTTCAAATTCTAGGATTGGTACAATACAACATAATCTGCATTTTTACTCATAGGTGTAAACTAGACATGTATATACATGTATGTACATATATGTGTCCATATACATAATTATTTATATGGATAAACCTAGAATAGGAATCAAACTAAAGAACTATTTAGGAGTAGAAAGAGAAAGGGAAAGGGAAATAGTAAGAAGGTGAATAATTTTGTGAAATATTAAAACTATATATAGAACCAGCATAATTTACTGCATTGAATTCTGTGGACCAAAAGGGAAAGAGAAAGAGAAATAGGAGGGGTAGGCCGGGAGTTTGCCTAGTGGTAGAGTATTTGCCTAGCATGCACGAAGACCCAGGTTCAATTCCTTGGTACCACATACATAGAAAAAAGCTGGAAGTGGTGCTGAGGCTCAAGTGGTAGAGCTCTAGCCTTGAGAAAGTCCAAGGACAGTGCTCAGGCCCTGAGCTCAAGCCCAGGACTGGCAAAAAAAGAAAAAAAAAAAAGAAAAGAAATAGGAGGGGTAACTAGAAGTGGTTGGGCTAACAGGGAGGAGGGAGAAGGCTGAATACTGTCAAAATAGATTATTTGCCACCGTGAAAACAGAGCAATGAAAATTGTTGACACTGTTTTAGGAAAGGGGAAACAGGCAGGACTTAGGGTTGATTAGGATATAATATAAATGTGTAGAAATGTAAAAATGCCCCCCTCAACCACATAATGTAATCAAATTTTTAAAATGCTCTATATAACATTATTATTAAACTGAATTTATTCTTGAACCCACTCTTTTTTTTGCCACTCCTAGGGCTTGAACTCAGGGCCTAAGCAATGAAATTAAAATACATTTTTCAAGGCCTACTATTCTACCACTTGAGCCACAGCACCACTTCTGCCTTTTTAAAAAAAAAAATAGTGTATGTGGTACCATGGAATTGAACTTGGGTCTTTGTGCATGCTAGGCAAGCGCTCTTACCACTAGGCCATACTCCTGGTTCTGAACCCACTCTTTTTTATAGCCTCTACAACATAAGACTGGTCAGGGTCAGGAGTGTAGCCTAGTGGTAGAGTGCTTATCTAGCATGCACAAAGAGCTGGATTTGATTCCGTGGTACCACATACATAGAAAAAGCTAGAAATGGTACTGTGGCTCTAGTGGTAGAGCTCTAGCCTTGAGAAAGCCCAAGGACAGTGCTCACCCCCCGTGTTCAGGCTGTGGGACTAGAAAAAAAAAAAAAAAAAAAAAAGGCTAGCATTCTAATACTTTGATCCATAGGTGGTAGTTAACTGGGAAATAGGCATATCATAGACTCTCCTGCCCAGGCTGGCTTTGAACTGTGATCCTCAGATCACAGTCTTCTGAGTAATGAGAATTACAGATGTGAGCAACCAGTGCCTGGTTAGAAATGAAGCATTTAAGCATTTAGCCGGGCAAAGTTCCGTGATAAGAGTCTCAAGACTCTTATCTCCAACTAACTACCAGAAAACTGAGAGTAGCACAATGGCTCTAGGGGTAGGGCGATAGGCTTGAGCTGAAGAACTCAGGGACAATACTCATGCCCAGTGTTCAAGTCCTATGACTGACCCCCTCCCCCCCCAAAAAAAAGAAAGAAAGAAAGAAATGAAACGTTTAAAAAAAAAGTTGGTCCAGGAGTTTGGCTTAGTGGTAAAGTGCTTGCCTAGCACACACTAAGACCAAGGTTCAATTCCTCGGTACCACATACATAGAAAAAAGCCGGAAGTGGTGCTGAACCTCAAGTGGTAAAGCTCTAGTCCAAGAACAGTGCTCAGGCCTTGAGTTCAAGCTCAGGACTGACAAAAAAAAAAAAAAGTTTATGGCTTTGACCAAAAGAGAGATACTATAATTTTTTTTTTGCGGGGGGGTCATGGGGCTTGAACTTGGCCTGGGCTTTTCAGCTCAAGGCTACCACCCTAGCCTTGAGCCAAGCCCCACTTCCCATTTTCTAGAGGTTACTTGGAGATAAGAATCTCAGGCTCTTTTGTGCCCTGGCTGGCTTTGAACCTTGATCCTCAGATCTCAGCCTCCAGAGTAGCTAGGATTATAGGCTTGAGCCACCGCAGCACCTTAGGAGATACTTTAATTTCTTTAGCAGCTGATTTCACAATACCAGAATTTAAAATACTGCCTGACCTAGTAATTATACTATTATGAATATTTGCTATAGAATTCCACATAAATGTATAATATATCAAAGGCACAGCTCATTATACAATGCCTGCCTTAGAAGTATGAGGTTGAACTCAGATTTCAATACTGGAAGAGGGAAAGAAAATATGCAATACTATTACTGAAGTATACAGACATCCAGAAATCACTATAAACATACACTAAACAATGCTGGCGTACACCTGTAATCCTAGCTACTCAGGAGGCTGAGTTCTGAGGACAATAGTTCAAAGACAACCCAGGCAGAAAAGTCTATGAGATTCTTATCTCCAATTAGCTAGCAAAAAGCCAAAAGTGGGTGTGTTGGCCAAGTGGTAGAGTACCGGCCTTAAGCAGAAAAGTCAACCAAGAGTTAGGAGGCCCTGAGTTTGAGTCTCAGTACTGGCACAAAGAGAAAGAGAGGAGGACGGGAAGAGAGGAAGGGAGAGAAAGAAGGCAGGTAGGGAGGTAAGAGAGAGAAAGACTGGTGCAATCCCAGCTATATGAAAGGCAGAAGCAGGATTATCTCAAGTTCAAAACCAACCCAGGCAAAGTTAGTGAGACCCTATCTGAGAATTAACATAAAATTAAAGGGCTGAGGGCATGCCTCAAGAGGTAGAACATGTTCCTGTAAACATGGCCCAGTGTGATGGCTCACATCATCATTCCAGGTACTCAGGAGGCAGATTGGGAGGATAGTTGTTTGAGAACAGCCTAGGCAAAAAGTTAGTAAGAGGGGCCGGGAGTTTAGCCTAGTGGTAGAGTGCTTGCTTAGCATGCACGAAGACCCAGGTTCAATTCCTTGGTACCACATACATAGAAAAAGCCGGAAGTGGTGCTGAGGCTCAAGTGGTAGAGCTCTAGCCTTGAGAAAAATTCAAGGACAGTGCTCAGGCCCTGAGCTTAAGCCCAGGACTGGCAAAAAAGAAAAAAAAAAAAAGAAGTTAGTAAGACCCTCATTGCAATTAATAAGCTGGGCATGGTGGTATACACATAGGGTTATAACTTCTTAGGAGGCCATTAGCAGGAAGATCTTGATCTAAGGCCAGCCTCAGGCAAAAATGTAAGACTTTATCTGAAATACAACTAAAGAAAAATGATCTGGGATCATGATTCAAATGAGAATGCCTGCCAAGCAAGTGTGAAGCCTTGAGTTCAAATACTAGTACCAACAAACAAAATAACAAAAGTGCCACCAGTACCAAAAGATGTAAGAAAGAGGGGAAGAATTGGTGCTTGAAAAAATCAGATAGGAAGATAGGCTGTGGCTGAAAGACTGTATGATAGAATATGTAACAAAAGAGCAGCATATAAAGCAGGCACCAACAGCTGTTCAGGATGCTGACACCTGGAAGACTGAGGTTCAAAGCCAGTCCAGGCAGGAAAGTTGAGACTTCATCTCCAATAAACAGCATAAAGATGGACTAGAGTTGTGGCTCAAGTGACAATGTCAGCCAAGAGCAAGAAATGGAGCAAGAGCTTGAGGCCCTGAATGCAAGCCCTAGTACTACTTCAAAACATCAACAGTACATCCAGTGATCCCATCTACTTAAGGTAACAATAAAGAAAACCCACTGGTTTATACATACACACTGCATATATACTTCTACACCACCGGCAATGGAAAGACCTATAAGAAACCAAAATCTATCATTTCCTGGAACTGGAAACCTAGCAGAGCAAGTACTACTTCTTAAAAAATAACAAAAATCTTTTAATGAACAAAGTACCATCCACACCCAATCTCATGGATGAGGCAACTTAAACAACCAGCTAATAACCTAGAAACACCCCCCAATTAACCAATACCAACCACAGCCAAACAAGGCTACTGTTCTGCCCACTGTCATATCACATACCTCTGTAGGTGGTAGATCTTGTGTGTGTACTGGCCTTTCTCACCATCCTTCTCATACGGTTCGTTCACCAGGACCTCCACACCTTCACCACCACCTGTCTCATTTTTACTGGCCTCAGCCACAGAGTACAGCTGCCCCACCTGATACTAAAGGAACAGAGAGACAGGCATCATTCTCCAATAATACAGTGTTACAGTAACATACAGTACAGCAGCTAGTGCATGTGAGTAACCCTGGGGGTCCTCTCATCCAGGAGCCTGGAGTTGCATGCTGAACACTGGTTCATCTACCCAAAGCAACTGAGACTTCTGCTCTGTGGACCCCCTTTAGACTTTGGAAGTATTTTATTTCATTCTCCCCCCCCCACTCTTTTTTTTTGTCAGTCACAGGGCTTGAACTCTGGGCCTGGGCATTGTTCCTGAGCTCTTCAGTCCAAGGCTACCGCCTTACCCTATGAGCCACAGTGCTACTTCTGGTTTTTTTAGTGGTTAATTGGAGGTAAGAGTCTCACAGACTTTAGTGCCTGGGCTGGCTTTGAGCTGTCATCCTCAGATCTCAGCCTCCTGAGTAGCTACGATTACAGGTGTGAGCCACCTCACCCAGCTCACTCTTCCCATTTTTTACATCACTCATTGGGGTTTAAGTAGCCTGAGGGAGCAGTATTTTATTTTTTTGTCAGTCATGGGGCTTGAACTCTGGGCCTCAGTGTTGTCCCTGAGCTCTTCAGCTCAAGACTACCACCCTACCCCTTGAGCCACAGCCCCATTTTCGTTTTCTAGAGGTTAATTGGAGATAAGAGTCTCATGGACTTTAGTGCCTGGGCTGGCTTTGAACCAAGATCCTCAGATCTTAGCCTCCTGAGTAGCTAGGATTACAGGCATGAGCAACCTTGCTGGGCTAAGGGAGCATTCTTAATATCATAGAACCATTCAAAAAATAGATTATAGAGTCTAAGGTAGTTTTATCCTGGACCCACTTCTGGCATTAAGATCCCAAGCAGGATCTGGTTTGGTTGCTAGAAATCTCTTTATCCTATTCATTTAAACTGATCACCAACATGACTTCTTATTAAAGAAAACTCCCCAGAGCTCTGTGAAGTCCGCAACCCTGGCTGTAAAACCAGCTCACCCACTTGTTTTTCTTCCAGTGTTGTCTCCTCCTCCTCCCCACAAGGAACTTATAGAAGAGTCTTTGTGACAACCAGACTTCCCAAATCTTTCCAAGGGCTACTGCTTCCTATATTAGACATACAGATTCTGGTCCCTGGTCTGCTGGCTGGGTGCCCTCCGTGTTGGCAGTTACTAGATGCAAAAGCCTGCTTTTCCTTTATTTGTGGCACATGTTACCCTATCAAATCACCAACAAGATCACTGGCCTCCTCTGACCCC
The DNA here is from genome assembly GCF_031878675.1 of Megascapheus bottae. Lineage (NCBI taxonomy): Eukaryota > Metazoa > Chordata > Mammalia > Rodentia > Geomyidae > Megascapheus > Megascapheus bottae. The sequence continues at coordinate 27,543,838 of NC_143525.1, read as the reverse complement.
CTTGTGCTTGGGCCAATGAACTGGTAAGTGTCCAGGCCTGGCCCTTATACCTCTTCTTTCTGAGGGAGGCTGACTGGAAGAAAAAATATGGTAAAGACAGCATAAAAAGTTTTATCTAAGGGACACAGTTTCTCCATCACTGCCAGTTCCAACTAGGCACAGGTTTAAGTAACATAAAGAAAAGCAAATGCTTGATCAACCAACATGTTAGGAGGATAAAGATTAAACTTCCTCCCACCCTTTCTGGGTCTCCCAGGGATAAAAGACTAGGGATTTTCCTATCTATGGAGTAAACCAGAAACTGTCCTCTTGGCACCTGCCACTGACACCATGGCCTGTAACAGCAAAACGTGTAGTAGCTTCCAGGACTGCTTCACCAAACTTTGGAAGCCTGCTCTGCAGTACTGCAGGAAATATCTGTGCAAGGTCTGGAAGGCAAAGCAATAGACCAAGACAATTCACTGCTTACCATGAAGCCGAAAGAGCCCTAATTTCCAAAGCAAAAATGTCAAAGAAAAGTCCAGGCAAGTGATCAAAGCTCAGTTACTCCCATACAGAGGAACATCTGGGTGACAGCCAGACCTTGACCTTGCTAATCCGAAGCAAATTGGTGCTGCCCAATGCTTCCACAGAACCTCAGGGTGTCTCTGTGCCTTTCTAGTTGTGCCACCTGGCTAAGGCACATTTGAAACCACTAACAAGTGGGTCAGGGTTTGGCTGAGCCAGGGTTCCTTAACACGGAGCAGGAACTCAGTCTCAGTCACAAGAATATCGAATCCTTGACTCAGCAATCTGAAAGGGCAGGCTGGGACAGTGCTTGTCTGGTTGTGGGAACTGGGCAGCTGGCTAGTGGTGCCCCTAGGGGAGGGCATTTTCAAGGCAGGCAGAGATTAATGGTCATCACTGGGTGTCCCCTCAGTTATAGAAATCATAGGGTAGGTTCTAAGAGGATCAGACTGGCAACTTCCCCCTTTAATCTCTCTTGATATTCTGATCCTTTAATTCCAGTGAGACAAGTGAGGCAGTTTTATTAATGCAAAGGAGTAAGATTGCCCTGCACAGGTGAGGGACACGTTTCATATCATACTTTTCTCTGGCATAACTGGTCTGCACCTAAGTAAGCTGCTAGACTCAGAGTGGATGGCAGTAGGAGTGCGGACCATTAAGTCAGATAAGGATTCCAGCCAACTCAGGCCTGAGAAAATGTTCTCTGCCCTTGAGATATGTACCCTGTCCTACAGACTAAGACAGTCAGCTAAGAAAAACAGAGTTGTCACAACTTTGGCATCAGGGGTAGGAGCCCAGGAAGATGTTGTAGGTGGGCCAGACATACTGACATGAAACAGGAAATGAACAATAATACAGCTGCTGGGCCTGGCCCCAAGACTACCAGGACAGGTGCCGTAGGGGAATGGAGCCATGAATCTCTGCCCCACCCACAGTGGAAGGTAGGCTAGCCTGAGCCAGAAACAACTGTGGACACACTCTGACCACACAGCCAGGGCTTTCCTGCTCTGTTGCTCAGTGGTTAGAAACCCAGGGCAGTGTTACCAAAGACTCTGCCACTCCAAATGAATTCTGCCCCTCCCACCCCCAATATTGAATCAGGCCATCAGAATGACTATAAAGATATAACTTCTTTTCTTTTTTCATTTTTCTCCCCAAATCAGAAGGTCCAAGGACCACAAGTCATGGACTCCGGTCATGACCTTCAATATAGGAAATGAATATACCCATCGCATGATGGGCTGGTCCATGGGTATGATGAGTCAGGATGGGGTTACTGACAAACACTGGAAGTTTGTCTTCTTTGACCTCCCTATTTAAGAATTTTCTGATCTTTAGGAACGCAAGTTCAAGGCATTAAAAAAACAGCTTCAGCTCTACCAGGCCATGAACTGCTTTCCTGGCAGAAGTTTCTTATTGAACACAGGCTATCACCACAAATAATGATGTCTAACTACCACCTAATTCCCAAACTTTTGCTTAGCTGAGGCTCTGATTACCCCACTCTGCCCTGATACTTCCTCAGTGCCACAATCATCCTAAGATAAAGCCTGCTGAAGTGGATACTCTCGAGGCAGATTTCCTCTCCTTACACTCTTAGCCTCATCCTAAGTCATGGTTCTGGTTCTCACTGATGAAGAGGTACTCTCAAAGACAGGGAAACCATCATGCCATCAAGAATCTCCCCATGAAAAAAATCCATTCTTCTGAAACAGCACACTGAAAGAAGTTCCAACCCAGTGGGGGAATATACTCTTTTTTTTTTTTTTTGCCAGTCCTGGGCTTAAGCTCAGGGCCTGAGCACTGTCCTTGGATTTTTCTCAAGGCTAGAGCTCTACCACTTGAGCCTCAGCACCACGTCCGGCTTTTTCTAAGTATGTGGTACCAAGGAATCGAACCCGGGTCTTCGTGCATGCTAGGAAAGCACTCTACCACTAGGTCAAACTCCCGGCCCGGGAATATACTCTTGATGGAGGTGGAAGAGTAGGATGACCCTATACAGGAAAAAGTTACTGGACCATATCCTTACATTTCAGAGCAAAGGATGAGCTGGGTCTTTTTGCTTGGCCTTGCTACTCCTCTTGCTTTTCTTTTCTCTTTCTTTCTTCCTTTCTTTCTTCCTTTCTTTCTTTCTTTCTTTCGGGGGGGGGGCAATTCCTGGGCTTAATCTGAGCCTGGGTGCTGTCCCTGGGCTGCTTTTCTTCTTTTGCTCAAGGCTAGCACTCTAGCTGTGCTTGAGGCACAGCTCCACTTCTGGAGGGTTTTTTTTTGTTGTTTTTTAAATTGGGAGATAAATTGGAGTTTGGCCTAGTGGTAGAGTGCTTGCCTAGCATGCACGAAGACCCAGGTTTGATTCCTTGGTACCACATACATAGAAAAAAGCTGGAAGTGGTTCTGAGGCTCAAGTGGTAGAGCTCTAGCCTTGAGAAAGTCCAACGACAGTGCTCAGGCCCTGAGCTCAAGCCCAGAACTGGCAATAAATAAATAAATAAACAAATAAATAGACAGACAGACAGACAGATAGATAGGAGATAAGTCTCACAGATGTTCCTGCCAGGGCTGGCTTCGAACTGTGAGCCACCAGTGCCTGGCTACTTGCCATTTTTAATAATGCATACAAGCAATGAGGCAGCAATAGCAAATGCCTAAAATCTTAGCTACTCAAAAGGCTGAGATCTGAGGATCATAGGTCAATGCCAGCCTGAGCAGGAAAGTCTGTGAGATTCATATCTCCAATTAATCATGAAGAAGCCAGAAGCAGAGCCCTGGCCAAGTGGTAGAGTGCTAGCTTTGAGCCCAACAGTTCATGGACAGTGGCCAAGCCCAGAGTTCAAGCACCAGGACCAGTACAAAAAGAGAGTGCTAAGGGCTTTATTGGCCCGATTTCATTTCTCAAAGGCCCATCTCCTATTTGGAGCAAAGGGGAACTTACATGTTGGTTAGTCACCAAGTATGGTTACAGAGTTGCAAGAAACAGATGAAGCCATGGCTGAGGGCACTACAATGGCCAACAAACCACCCGACTCAAGTTACAATGGAAGCTGGAGTGGGGCAAAGAGGAGGCAAAGAACAAATCTGCACCAGAAGAGGAGGGGAGAGGAAGTTCAGAGGAAGGGTGGGTCAAGGGAGGTTCTGTAACAGTTTTCTGCTATCCAAGAGACCAACTCTGAGTCAGCATGGCCTATGAACCTTCTTATGGCAAATGCTGCTGCCAAATGCCCAGACAAAGGGACGTCATACTCAAAACCATAAAAGGACACAGGGAAAGCCAAGCCCATCTATCATTCCCTGCTCTCCCTCAAAGGAGGGTTCTGTGCCAGCTATGATGGCACAGCTCTTTAATTCAGTACTTAGAGGGGAGAGGTAGGAGGATGGTGAGTTTAGTGAGGACAGTGAAGGACTTTACTGGTTTACACCTGTAATCCTAGCTACTCAAGAAGCTAAGGTCTGAAGAGCATACATAGTTCAAAGCCAGCCGGGGCAGGAAGTCTGTGTGTCTTATCTCCAATTAACTACCCAAAAAAATCCAAAAGTGGAGTTGTGGCTCAAGTGGTAGGCAGAGCATTAGCACCGAGCACAAAAGCTCAGAGACAGCACTCAGGCCTAAGTCAAACCCCAGGAGTAGAACTAAAAGAAAACAAAACAAAAAACAGAAAAGAGCCCACTGCAGTTCCTAAGCTCCAGTGGACGATGGTTGGAAGCAACAGAAAAGTTTGCTAGATAATACCACAACTAAATAAGTTTTATCAAAAATAATAATCATAACCCCCCCAAAAAATTTGATAGACTCCATCTCCAAAATATAGTAATAAAAATAACCAGCAGAAGCTGAGTGCAGTGACTCACGCCTATAATCCTAGCTACTCAGGAGACAGATCTGAGGATTGTGGTTCAAAGCCAACATGGGCACTAAAGTCCGTGAGACTCTTATTTCCAATTAACCATTAGAAAACCAGAAGTGGCACTGTGGCTCAAGGGGTAGGATGGTAACCTTGGGCTAAAGAGCCCAGGGACAATGCCCAGGTCCAGAGTTCAAGCCCCATGACCAACAAAAAACAACAAAAAGTTAAATAAAAATAAAATAACCAGCAGAGAGCATGGCTAGAGGTTGTAAGCCAGTTGAGCAAAAACAAAGAACAAAGCTATGAATTCAAACTCTAGTACTACCAAATAAAAAAAGGGAAAAGGGAGACAGGTGTTAATGGCTAATTGCCTGTAATCCTAGTTATTTGGGAGGCTGAGATCTGAGGATCATGGTTCAAAGTCAGCTGGGGCAAGAAAGTCTGTGAGACTCATCTCCAATTAACCTCCAGAAAAACAGAAGTGGCATTATGGATCGAAGTGGTAGAGTGCTAGCTTTGAGCCAAAAGAACTCAGGAGTAGTACCCAGGCCCTTATGACAAAAAAAAAAAGAAGAAAAGCAAAGAGTTCTATGTCCTGGTCTTTCCAGCAGTCATTCGAGCGGCTAGCAAGGGCCTCAAAATTCATTTCCTGCCCTGCTGGTTTGTTGCCAACTTGAGAGCCATGTACATCTTTTTGTCAAATTATGGAGGTCCCAGAAATGCACACACTTCATCCCATCAATAATATGTCCCCAAACAGACACAACTCCTGCAGGCAAAGGACTGATTTAGCCTCTGTTCACAGCTATCTAGTACACCAACACCATGGGGCAGGATTTCCATGCTGCCCAGATACACCACTTAAGTGCTCTTTCTTAAACAGCACCAGGAAAATTTACTGAAGACACGGAAACTGGTTACCTCTAATTTAGGACAAATAGGAAAGCTACATAAATAACATGGCCACTTTCAGCCCAACTGAGCCAGAGATCATCAGCAAGACTTAGGTACAACTATGCACAGTAAAGAAAAAGAACTTACCTCATCTACAGACACAGGCAGGATGACTCGACTACAAGAGAGGGAAAAGAAAGAATCAACCTCGGGTTCCAAAACCTTCTCAAGACTCTTAAAGCATCATTTTAGGACAGTATTCAATGTTTTGTTGCATATGACTCTATACTCACTGACAAACACTCAGCAGGGAATGGCCCTCTGAGTGATTTGAGGTTAGGACCCGCTGTGCCCTTCTGGAATCCCATTTAGAACCCTGTGATTGAGGGTAAACTCGAATCCCCCCACCTCCCAGCTACTTCCCAGGCTGCTGACTCACATTTGGAGCTGTCTTCTTCTCATGCTCCCTCACCCATCTCTTAATGTGTCTAGTAAAACAGAGAGGTTAACACAGAAGGACCCACCATGAGGAGGATTCAGACCCAAAGAACCAGGCCCTGGGGATTTGCATCTCTGTGGACCCAACCTCCCAACATCCACCCTCAAGGTGAAAGGCTGGGAAAGAGGCCAAGATCACTGGAGGCTTAATCACCTTCAGCTCTGAACCAGATGTGGTGGCTCATGCCTGTAATTCCAGCACTCAGGAAACTGAGTAGGAAGATCCTAAGTTCAAGGCCAACCAGGGCTACAGAGTGAGTATGAGGCTAGTTTAGACTATATAGCAAGACCTTGCCTCAAAATAAATAAAAGATAATTTTTAAAAAAAAAAAAAGCACATGCCAACCACTTCTGCTATGGGGCAGGATATTACAATGTAAACTATTAAAGTGCCAAGTGCTAGTGGCTCACACTTGTAAAACCCTAGCTACTCAGGAGGCTGAGATCTGAGGATTACAGTTTGAAGCCAGTCTAAGCAGGAAAGTCCTTGAGACTCATCTCCAATTAAGCACTAGAAAACCAGAAGTGGTGCTAGGGCTCAGAGTGGTAACATGCTAACCTTGAAAAAAAATCAGGAAGCCTAGGCCCTGATTTCAAGCCATATGACTAACAAAACCAAAACAAACTATTAACATACAACTTCAAAAGAGAACACCCAGTCCTGTGCCCTGACCTCTAGAAGCTATCAAAGGCACCCCCATGGAATATTTTTTTCTTCTTCATTTCAATGACCATCAGTTATTAGAAGTACCATCAATAATTTTATGGAGAAACCATGGCCAGTAAAGTCTTCTATGGAGTCAGGAGAGTGAGAGACAAAAGGGGCTAGGGTCACTTCTCCAGGTGGCTCACATGTATAACACAGATGGATGGCTGATCCCCAGTTCAGTACTAGGTAAGAGAGCTGAGGAAAAAGACCTTGGCTCTCAAGCATAGCTTCTGAGATCTCAAACCCATACTAAGCCCTGCTGGGCCCTTCTGTCTTATGTGCTTGCTTTGTGAAGCATGATCTTACAGTAGGTTCAAGCATGACTCCTTACTTCAGGCAGTTGACTAGCTATTTTCTAGTTCTAAACAGAGCCCCCAAGAATCAAGAGCACACAGAGGGATCTGAGGAAAATATCACAGAAAAATAGCAGGAAAATCAAAACAGGTTCCGAGTCTTTATTGTCTTCTAACAATTCCCATCTTCCAGAATGACTCAAATAATGTAAATCATCTAGTTTACTGGATGCTGCTATGAAAGCTCTCCCCCCATTAAAGAAAGCAAATGATGCAAAAAAAAAAATGCTCCCATCTTGGAGACCAGAATTTCTGCACCCTCAGAAGAAACTTCCTAGAAAACAAATGTCTTCTATCTTTAAGAACACAGCAAAAATTACATCCAAGAATTTTTAGAACTCAAATTAAGAAGAATGTTGTTAGAGGAAGTATCAGAAGAATCAACAGGGACAACCTTCAGATCTAAGCCCCACTCCCACAAAAGACTGGTACTAGTCAGTTTGTGATAGGATGCTCTCATTTACAGCTGCACACCCAGACATGCTTCCAGTGCTCCGTGGGAACAAAAATTCAGCAGCAATAGTGTACAATTACAAAGGATAGGGCACAGCTGGCCTGAGACAGGAGCTATGCAGTATACTGTAGTATGACCTTCAGTTGCACCCTTCCTATAGCTGTAGCACTGAAGTCACAACCAAGAGTCTCTTGGATGCCCACTCCCACCTTGTCCCGGTGTCTGAACACAAGTCTAGCAGTAAGGAAATACAGAAGCCAGGCAAGCTCCGTATACCCTGCACTTTGGGCCTTTTCCTGGCAGGCTTCAAAGGAAGGAGAACAAAGAATGGGAAAAGAGTACCTCCCTTACAAACTCACTCAGATCTCTTTTGAAGGACCCTTCCTTCCCTTGTATGACCTTCTTCTCAAAACTATAGATTTCTGCAGATTCTAGGCTTCATCAAGGAATGGGAGAGGAGGAGAAACAGAAAAAAACCCTTAAGAATGGGAAAGCTACTGCTTTGGACGCTGATGATGAAACAGTAAGATGTTCTTCCTCTTCATCATGTAAAAGTCAGCTCTGGTTAGACTGACTACAGACTAGATGTCAAGAAAGCAGAGTGAAGGGGGACATCCAAAGTATGTTCTTCACTTAAAGTGTCTAGGTGGATGACAACTAGATCCCTTTGTCACCCAAACTCCACACTATGTCCTAAATGTAACTCCAAGGGGCAAGCCAGATGGAGCTGGGCAAAGTGCCTTCGCTGACCAAGTGGAAAAGCTCTGTATACCTACCTGCCTACTAAGAGTCCCACAAGATTCTATCTACTTGGGTATTTCCCTGGATTTCCAGGGCTTCTGACTCAATGTTGTCAGAATCTTCAGAGATAGGTCACTTTGTATTTGAAATATTTAGCCATTGAATCCCCTGGATTTCCACCTCCCTATTAACCCTTGCCCAAAATTACCAGCTTCTCACTGCCAAGGCATTAAGAACTCCCACACCATTCAACATCTCTCCTCAATTAATGACTTTATGGAATCTTCCTCAATTCCTGAAAGTCATTTCCCTATCTCTTCACACCGAGAAACCTTCAGAAACATTCCACCCCTGTCCTGGCCCCTGCCACCTTCAATAACAGGTGTATTCATGGATAAATATTCTCTCCTTCTAGGCTGCTCTTGGTCTTGATAACTTCCTGGGTCCTTTCCATCATAACTCCCTCAAATCACTTCAGTGTGCCCAACATCATCATCTGGACTCTTCACTCAGGTGTCCCTCAATTCCTAAGCAGTCATCCCAAGATTTTTCTAAACACCTCCTCTTCTGTACCTACCATCTGGACACCCTGTCACTCCAGCCTCCCCACCCCCACTCCCACCCCGTATCTCAGCCCCTTAAGCTATACTTCCCTTCCTCAATCACCCAAGCCTGACCCAGACTCTCGAGTCCTTTTCCTGGGCCGCCAAGGTATTACAACCCTTCCCTGCTGCCTAAGGCAGCCACTGTTCCTCCTGCTCCAGGTTCCGCTTCAGCACTCCTCGCCACCCCTCGCCCCGCATCTCAACCCCATTCCAGGCGCTGTCTTATCTGATCCCTGCCCCTCAGTACCGTTCAGCCCACAAATCCCTCCCAACCACCCGCCGGCTCGCCGGCTCGGCCCGCCCTTGTCGCACCGTTCCAGGGTCCATCAGACAACCCCTCCATCTCCCGCGGGTGCTATCAGCCCCTCCTGCAGTGCCGGCTAGCCCTTCCATCCACCTCCCTCGGCTCCCCGTGATGACCCGTAGCAGCAGCTTCCTGTCCCTTTGACCCCATCTGGCGCCCGGTCCGGCCCCGCGGGCCCCCTCGGCCTCACCTCAGGCCTATTCGTCCCTCGCTGCCCCTCCACCGCAGGCGGCACGCCTGGCTCTCTCTGCCCCCTCTGGCCTCCCCGATCCCTGTCCGGCCCTCAAGGTTCCCCTCCGTCCCTGCTGGCCACCCACTATCCCATCACCAACCTCCGTGGCCGCCATCCCCGACGCTCCCTCCCTTCCTCCCGGCTTCTGCACCGCGGACAGGACACTCACTACTCCTTGAGCAACACCATGTCGCTTCGCGGCTCGGCGACGGTCGGCTGTCCGCCCGGCCTCCCGCCCGCTTCCCGGAGGCCGCTCTCCTCGTGGCCCGGCCCGGCCCGGCCTCCTGTACGCCTTCGTCGTGGTCTGCTCCGTCCCCGCCGCTCTCGCTGCGGTCGCCGCGCGGGATCCTGCCACCCTAGCCTCGTCGCCTCCCGCGCCGATGCCGACGCCGCCCGGAGCTCCGGTTCCGCAGCGCCGCGCGGGGGCGGGGCGTCTCTGCGGCAACCAGAGCGTCACACGCAGCGGTACGCGCTGACCTCACCGAGGGGCGGGGCCTCTCACGACACGCCCCCTCGCGCCTTTAAGTGGGCTGCGGCGTCCGTGTGGACGTCAAAGCTGGGCCCCGCGCTAAGCCCGGTTAGTAGGCAGAGCAGGCATCTAAGGGGTTAAGCATGAATGCTCCTCTACAGCACGAACGAATAAACCCGAATGCCAGGGTCTCCCCAGGGGGGAGGTTGAGACCCACCTAAAGGTTGTGTCAAAAATAAAGGAAGCCGGGGATGTAGCGCAGTGGCAAAGCACTTGCTAGCACAACGAAGTAAATAATAGCAATAAATAATAGCCAAACGTGTTTACAAGTACTGGATTTATCACAGCTCTACCAGAACGGTACGGTTACTGTCCCATTTACAAATGAGATTTAAGTTAGATTTGCTCAAGTCCACAGCTCCAGTATGAGACTCGTTCAGTGTGTGTGTGTGTGTGTGTGTGTGTGTGTGTGTGTGTGTGCGCGTGCGCCAATTGTGGGATTGAACTCAGGGTCTGGACACTGTCCTTCGACACTTTTTGCTAGCCACAGCGGCACTTCGAGCTTTTCCTATGTATGTGGTACCAAGGAATCGAACCCAGGGCTTTGTGCATGTGAGGTGAGCATTCTACCACTAGGCTACACTTCTGGCCCAGAGAGTTCAGATTTTTAATGCAGCAGCCTTTTCAAATTAATTAATTAATTTTAAATCATCTTTAAGTAGCTGTAACAAAGGAGTTCCAATTCAACAAGTCAGTTTATGAGTACAGGCATTTGATCAGTATCACCCCTTTTCATTATTCTCGGGAATCTCTTCCAACCCCACCCATCCCAACCCAACAGCTTCATTACTATGTCATACTTAGTAATGTACTTCCCTTAAGAAAGTGAATCTAGCCCTTAGTGAACTCAGAGTCAGATAGTATAGATCATATCTGGAGGTGACAGAGCCAGGCAATTAGAATGACACTTGGATTTGGTAGGCTTACACCAAGAGGCACTTGATTGAATGTGAGGGAGGGGTATGTAGTCAGGGAAGACAGCTTGGAGGATAAGATTCTTGGCTGAGATCCAGAAGGGATTGTGGAAGAGAAGCGTATGGTGAGCAGAGTGAAAGCAAAGGCTTCTGGCAACAACATACTTGCCTTAAGACACTGAAAGAGGTGACTGGAGCTTTGAATTTGGAGGCCAACAAGCTAGGGAGGACATGAGTCAAGCAGTGACATGAGTAGGTTCACTGTGCAAAGGCTCACACCAAAGCCTAAGGAATGGAGACATCTAAGAATCTAGCTATCTGGGCAGGTGTGAGGTGTGAATGATCTTTTGTAAAGGAACAGGTGCACCCCAAAGCTTGGACTTTCCCCTGGGAGATGGTGGTTGAAACCCAGGAAAAGGTTGTGTAAAAAAGTAGTCACTGAGCTTGGTGGTACACACCCATAAACTCTAGCTATGTCAGAAGTGTAGATCAGAGGATCAAGGTCAGAGGCCAACCTCAGTCAAAAGTGCAGGACCCTATCTGAAAAGTAAAGCAAAAGAGGGGAGGAGACATGAGTACTAGCAGAGTACCAAAACCCAGAAGGACAAATTAAAGACTGGAGATGGAGTGGACTAATGGAGAAGCAGCAACACTTGTTAGGAACCTGCCACCCACATCCAGGGAACACGAGGAGTAAAAAATTGAAGGGCTTATTAGCTAATTGGCTGAGAGGGTGACAGAGTATTAATGATGAACTGGTGAGAAAAACTGGAGGCTTTCCATTCTGGGAGCCTGGGTGGCCAGTACTACCTTTAGTGAAAACATAGGAAGACAAGTTGACCAGGCAATAATGACTTCGATGTGGGACTCACTGAGAACAGGGACAACTCCATTCAGATGAGTGGATGCTTAGGGAGGGAGGATGGGGTAGGTACTGTTGTCCAATGCGTAATGCCCAGGAATCCCATGGGTGTTGCATGTGTTGACTACTCACTCATCAAACCATAGAGGAGGAGCAAGTCTAACTCTAGAAATCCAAGCCCAAGCTCCTCAAGGGAAAGCCAAGAAAGGAAATGGAAGGGACCTGAAGTCCAAGACTAAATAACAGCCTTGGACTCTGGTCCTCTGACTCTCTAGTAAAGGGCTTTCTCCTCTCTGTAGTATCAGCGAATAGTTCTTTAACAGACCCTGTGCACTGGCTCTCTCCAGGAAGTAACCAGATTCTATCCCCTGGGAACTTGCAGTCTAGTTCGGGAAACTTCAATTCCTCATTCACTCAATAAATATTGATTGAGCACCTGGTCTTGTCCTGGGCCTTTTGTTTTGTTTTCTAGGCATTCAGGACACTGGGATGACCAAGAAAAGCAAGATCCCTCCCTCCCTTGCTGAGTGGAGGGAAACATAATTAAATAGATCTAGACAGTAGTGATAAAGAAGCTGAACTGGTAAGCAGTACTAGCTTGTGGTCAGAAAAAACTTTGGGAGAGGCCATTCTTTCTTTCTTTTCTTTTTTCTCTCTTTAGGTCCAAGATCAGAGTCAAACTTAGTACTTGACAGTCGCACCGTTTCACTCATGGGCTGGCATTCTACCAACTGAACCACACCCAAGGCCATGTTTAGATTGAGACCAGAAAGACCAGAGGGATTAATGCTAAACTGACTACTTAGTTGATAAGAATTCAAGGTGAGATTAAGGGCTAGGCTGAGCAACTAGGAGAAATAGGAGTGAAAACAAGCACTAGAATTGGTGAGAAATGGGATCATCTGTAGGAGAGAACTTATACTAGAAGAAAAGAATCACTACTGTGCTGGTGTCTCACGCCTATAATCCAAGCTACTCAGGAGGCTGAGCTCTAAGGATCACAGTTTGAAGTCTAGCTGGCAAAGTCCATAAGACTCTTATCTCCCATTAAGTACCAAAAAGTTGAAAGTGGAGCTGGGCTCTGTTACAGCCCCAGCAAAAAACTAAAGGACAGCTCCAGGGACTTGAATCCAAGCCCAGTTACTGGCATAAACAAAATGAGAACAGTCACTGGGAACTGGATGTAACTTAGGGTGTGTAACTTAGGGGGTGTCCTAGAGTTTGAACTCAAGGCCTGGGTCTGTCCCTGAGCTGTTGGTAGTTTATTGGAGATGAGAGTCTCAGAGTTTCCTGCTTGAGCTGGCTTTGAACCACAATCCTCAGATTTCAGTCTCCTGAGTACCTAGGATTCAAGGTGTGAGCCACCAGATCCTGGTTTGGATGTAGCTTTTGACAAAGATTATTATGTCACCTTGAGCATCAGCACTAGCGAAGCATCTGGGAACATGGGGGCCTTGGGCTAGCTGAGACTAAGGGGCAGAGCAAAAGTAGAGGACAGGCTTTGATGCTGGAAATCTGAGCAGAGCATGCTGGATGCAGTGAGCAAAAAAATGAGGTAGCCAACAGGTGTGGCTGAATGTGGGAACTTCAGTCCCAGGTAAGAGAGTTGGGGATCCATTTGAGGGTCCTTAAGGACCTCTCCCCCAACTCATCACCCAATTTTAACTGTTATAAAATATTTGCCACTCTTTCTTTTCTCTCTCCCTCTCTTTTTTTCCCTGAGGTATACATATATATGCAGTGTGTATGTTCGTATGTATTGGCAGTACTGGAACTTGAATTCAGGGCCTTTGAGCTTGCTTGGTAGTGCTCTACCATTTAAGCCATGCCTCTAACCTTCATGACAGTTTTATTTATTTATTTATTTTCATAACTTTCCTGCTCAGGCTGGCTTCCAGCAGATCTCAGCATCCTGAGTAGCTAGGATTACGGGCATGAACTACCAGCCCCAGCACCTGACTTTTATTTTTGTACCTCAGACTGGTCTTAAAACTCCAGGACCTCGCTGGGCTCCAGTGGCACAAACCTGTAATCTAGCTAACTCAGGAGGCTGAGATTTCAAAGCCAGCTTGGGCAGGAAATTCTATGAGATTCTTATCTCCAATTAACCACCAGAAAAACAGGACGTGATGCCGTGGCTCAAGGTATAGGGCAGTAGCCTTGAGCTAAAAGAGCTCAGGGACAGCTCCCAGGCCCAGAGTTCAAGTCCTACTACCAACAAACAAACAAAACCCTTGAGAACCTCTTGCCTCAACCTCCTAATCACTGGGATTACAAGTGTACAAACACTACACCCTGAATTCTTTTTTTTTTTTTTTTTTGCCAGTCCTGGGCTTGAGCTCAGGGCCTGAGCACTGTCCTTGGGCTTTCTCAAGGCTAGAGCTCTACCACTTGAGCCACAGCACTACTTCCAGCTTTTTTCTATATATATGTGGTACCAAGGAATCAAACCTGGGTCTTTGTGCATGCTAGGCAAGCACTTTAACCACTAGGCCAAACTCCCGGCCCCTACACCCTGAATTCTTATACGCTATTTTACTCCTTCTCCCTAAACCCTTTTTTTTTTTTTCCAGTCCTGGGGCTTGAACTCAGGGCCTGAGCACTATCCTTGGGCTTTTTCAAGGGTAATGCTCTGCAACTTGAGCCACAGCACCACTTCTGGCTTTTTCTATGTATGTGGTATCAAGGAATCGAACCCAGATCTTTGTGCATGCTAGGCAAGCACTCTACCACTAGGCCAAACTCCTGCCCCCCCACCCCCAAATCTTTTGTGTCTATCTGCTCTGTCTCTTTCTCTACTACCTGCCCCCCATCTGCCTACCTCTGTCTTTTTACCTCTCTTCCTCTCCCCCTCTTTAGGCCTTTCCTTCTGTCTCTCCTCCATGCTGCCCCACCCTTTGTCTTAGTTCTTGTCGCTCTCCTAGGGAAGTGGACCTTCAGCCTGTGTTTCTTTCATCTTCTCTTTGCAGCTGTCTCCTTCCCACCTGTCTGCTCCTCCCTCTCTCCTTGTGGGGAATGTGTGCTTACATCTCTATAGCTGTGGCTCCCTGCAGTTGCCCCTGGCTGGCTGGCCCCTCACTGTGGTCACACTTGTAACCCATCTCTTCTTTCCTATCTTGGGGAGACTGTGTTTCATTGTTTCCATCTTCTGTTCTGTCTCTTCCTGGCTGCTGAATGCATGCTCTTCTCCAGCCTCTGTCTCTGTTTCAGCCTTTTTCTTTTGCAGTAAAGAGGCTTGAACTCAGCACCTCACAAACACTCTATCACTTGAACTATGCCCCAGATCTTTTGTCTTTATTTATTTTTATTCTTATTTTATTTTATTTTTTGCCAATCTGAGGACTTGAGTTTTCTCAAGGGTAGCGTCAGATTTTTCTGTGCATGTGGTACCAAGGAATCAAGCCCAGGGCTTCATGCATGCTAGCCAAGCACTCTGCCACTAGGCCACACTCCAAGCCCTGTCTATCTCTTTTTAAATTACATCACCACAATATTTACTGAGTAATTCTTCTATACCAGGAAGTACAGTGATGATCAGGGTAGCGTGCATGCCAGCTTTTAAGGAACATTTGTTCTGGTGGTGAGACAGATAGGCAAGGGAACAAACTTGGACTCTGTGTATGAATGTGTGTGTGTGTGTGTGTGTGTGTGTGTGTGTGTGTGTGTGTGTGTCTTGCTTAGCAAGTAGGAGGCACTTGGTTCCATCCCCAGTACTATTGTGTGGTTTATTTAAAAAATAAAAGTAAAAATAAAATGAGATAGCTGAGCATGGGGTCACCTACTTCTCCCACTGGGCACAAGGGTCATACTGGCTTTGGATAGGGAGTGTGGCCCTTGAGGGTGAGCTGGCTCACTCAAAGCTTCTCTGACAATTCCTTGTCCCTAAATAGACACTGAGCACCACAGGGGACGGAGATGAGAATGTTTAACCTATTTGCTCACTCAGTAGCATTCACTATGAGCCAGTCTGGGGGAGACAAAAGTAAAAAAGGAAATTGCTCCACCCACGTAATGTAAGAGGGAGAGGAATGTATGATCTCCTGGGCAGAAGGGACACCCAACAGCGGTGGGGACAACAAAACCCTTTATTTGCTCCCCTTTTTCCCTACTTCAACAGGGTTCAGCCTACATAGAGTTAAAAATGATTTGTACAGCTGTGATATTTTCCTAAAAAAGTCTTTTGAGCCAACATTTGAAAAGGGGGATATTTTATGTAAATCTCAGCTTCCAGCTTCTCTTAAAAAAAATCAAAAGGTCTGGCAACTCATCTCGAAATGACAGCAAATGGCTAGAGCTGTGTCTAAGCTGTCCCCCCTAGATAGGGGCTGTGGGCTTCAGGTCTTCCCCAACCCAAGTCCTCCCGTGTTCCAACGTGGAGGTCAAGATCTAGCTGTTGCTGTTTGACCACAGAGTTTAACCAGGGGCTCTCCTAGAAGAGCTGTCGCCATCAAAAGTGGGAAATGAAAGGTGACAACAAAGGGATGCTGGCCGAGCTCAGCCTTTGAAGTTGTGGTCCTGACAAGAAGTAGCCACCAGGCACATCCTGATGTGTCTGGCAAGTCTCTGCCCTGGCTGCAGGCCCCACCACTCATTCCTTCCTGAGTGGCGCCACCCCAGCTGTCTATGACCTCACCTGGGCCCCAAGCCCCCAGTGTCAGGTTATAGGTCTCATTCAGACAATTTGTTTGGCTTCCTCCCCTGTCTGGCTCAGAGGGGGAGCTCCTAGGAGCTACTCTGGGTAGGCCCAGAAGCTGTCTCTCTCTTAAGGCCATTGCCCAGGGTCCAGGTAAGAAAGTGGTCAGTTTGGTGAGAAGGCCATAGGAGGAAAAGCAAGGATGAGTTCCATTAGAACCAGGACTCAGTCAATGTGAGCAAATAGTACACACCTGTAATCTTGAGTACTCAGGAGGCTGAGATCTGAGGAATATATTTCAAAGTCAGCCTAGATAGGAAAGTCCATGAGACTGGAATTTCCAGTTAACCACCAGAAAGCTGCAGGTGGAGCTATGGCTCAAGGGTAGAGTGCCAACCTTGAGTGAAAAAGCTAAAGGAGAATGTCCAGATCTTGAGTTCAAGCCCTAGGACTGACAGAAAGACAGACAAATGGACACACACAGAGAACCATGATTTAGCAGCAGCCCTATTATTCCCATTTCCCCTCTCGAAGGCCCCTTTTTCTGTCCTGTCCACCTTTCTCAAAGGACAGAAGGCTAAAACAGCTAAGGCAGCCTGAGGAAGATGGAGACCAGGACGCATGTATTTACAGAAGGGACAGGAATTCTGGACACAAGATACCTGACCAGGGGAGAAAGAAACACAGGAGGCATGGAAGGTGCAATTCTTAGTCATACTCAGCAGACATTTATTGAGTGCTTACTGTGTGCCAAGGAGTAGGCCAGGTGCTAGGAACAGCGAAGGGGCAGGGAAGAACCAGGGTCAGCTGCTGAGTTGTCAGTGACTCTGTGTGACCCTAGTTAACATCAAGAGTGGATTCCCTAACAGGCGCCACTCTGAGGCCTGGGCTGGGCCCTGAACTCTGGACCCTGAACCCTGAACCCTGAACCTGGCTTGCCTAGATGCTCCTTTTAGCAATGGAAAGAGATGCAGCCAGTGAGGGCCTTTCCTTCTCTATTCAGGTGCCATGGCACATATTCCTGTAAACACAGACATCCCTTGACATACCCGGACCACACACACACACACACACACACACACACACACACACACACACACACGCCCAGCCAAACAGCCAAACAGCTGTCCAAAGAGGTGGCTGTAGAGGTGCTGTGTCCTCCCCCACCCTACCCCTGGCTTGGGATTAGAGTTATCGCATTCAGTGTAAACCTGCTTCCATTTAGAGACAATCCAGACACAAAGGTCTTCTGGAAACAACATAAAGGAAAAGTGGTCAAGAGAATCACTTCTTAAGGCTTCGCTGAGACAGGGGTTCTGAGAGGAGTGGGGTCAGCAAAGGACATATCTCACTGTCTACTTGGCTGCAAGTCCATCCTGGTCAGAGCCACCTTAAGTAGGTGTCCTGTCATATGGGTGGGGGTGCTTTGTTCCCTGTGCTGTCTGCCTTCTTCCATCAAATAATGCCCCTGTGGTTAAGTGCCTGCTAACTGCTGGGTGCTGCTGAGCAGGCGCTTTACATACATGCAGCCACATGAGGAAACTAAGGCTCAAGACTTGCCTAAATGCACCAGAGAGAATGTGGCCAGGCCTCATGGCCTTTGCTCCCCTGTCTCCTCAGCATGGGGAGATGGGATGCCCTCTGAGAAGGTCCAGGGTCAGGGATGGCCCATGTCCCTTGTTCAATCTTAGATCTGCCCAGGCAAGTGACAATGACTAATTTAGACATAGCCTTGTCAGCTCCATGCTGGCAGGGAGAGGCCAGAGTGGTGACAGGTGACAGGCCAATCTCATGAGCATGCAGAGTCTCCTTGAACCCCAGGAAGATCCTTGACCCCCCCATCCCAGTCAGGCGCCAGGTATCAGGGTATGGGGGAATGTCTCATGGGGGCCACCTGCTCCCCCCAACACCGTACCCCAAGAAAAGGCTGCAGCCTGAGGATAGGCAATCCCTCTAATTCAGGGGCCCAGGCTGCTACCCTCATAAGCCATGTGTCTGGGGAAATTGGTTCCCTGGTAATTAACACAGATAAGGCACCTCTCTCTTCCCAAAGTCCCTTAAGAATCTGTCACAGGAAAGGTGACTGCTACTGAAATGGCCCATGCAGAAGGCCAGGTTCTGTGGAGAAGGCAGGCAGAATAGAAGACTAGAACTCCATACAGAAACTCTTTTTTTTGCCAGTCCTGGGCTTGAGCTCAGGGCCTGAGCACTGTCCTTGGACTTTCTCAAGGCTAGAGCTCTACCACTTGAGCCTCAGCACCACTTCCAGCTTATTTCTATGTATGTGGTACCGAGGAATCAAAGCTGGGTCTTTGTGCATGCTAGGCAAGCACTCTACCACTAGGCCAAAATCCCAGCCCTTTACAGGAATGCTTTACCACAGGTTTCCTATAGCTTGTCCCTGCTCCTCCCCATCCACCATCTCCTCAAGTTCAGACGAACAAGTGCATTAAACCTCAGTTTAGCAGGCTTAGTGATACATGCCTGTAATCTCAGCACTCTAGTACTCCAAAGACTAAGGCAAGAGCATTCAGTTTGAGGCTAGTGACATAGCTGGTCCCTGTCTATTTGTACTAAGGTCTAGGACACACGTGGCTGTTATGATCCAGATTTCATTGTTTTCAGTGTTCCTGGGTCCTAGAGCAATGTGATGTCCTCAGATTGCCTAGGCCACAGAAGACTGCGTAATGTTCTTTTGACTACAACCATACTGGGCACAGGAAAGGAAGGGAATGGGGTGAAAGAGGGGCCCTAAGGGCCTGTATCTCGCCTTTGGTCTTTGCCAAGGTAGAGCTGACTCTGTGGATAAGGGCTGGCAGAGGCTGCAGACAGAGGCCCAGAGGGCTTGGAGGAAGCCAAGCATAGAGTACCTGGACTCCAGAAACTAGGGAGACTGGGGAAGAGGGGCTACCACACTGCTCCTTCTCTGGATCCGTTTCCTGTTCCTTCTCTCACAGGAACCTGGAGGACAAGAGGGAAGACAGGGGAGGGCTATGGCCACGTGGTGCCCTGGCTTGTGATCATGTTCCCCTCTCAGGGTGTAAGAACTTGGAGTGACCAGAGAAGTGACCCATCAACTTTCAGGGCTCAAATAACTCCACTGGGTAAGTAGAATGTACCTTATTCCATGTAAAAACTAGAGACCTCAGCTTTCTCCCCCTTGTTGAGCTGTTTGTTGTCCTATTAGAGGGTGGTGCACCATGGAGTTGTAGCAGTGCATGGGATGTCCTGGTCTAAGGGGAAATTGGCTGCTCTGAGAGCTTAAGACCTGTATTAGAGTCCAGGTTCTAACCTCAGGTAAGTTACTTCACTTGTCTTGGCCTCAATTTTTCCAAGTGTAAAAAGGATGATAGCGTCTATTTCATCTAGACTGTTAACATGATGACAAGAAACTATGTAACTCAGCTACTCTGTAAAGAAGTCAGGGTAGAATGCCCCTGGCTAGGCTTACTTATCTGGCTTATGCTCCATTTTTATGCCTCTGCTTCCTACACTGCTGTTGGTGGATTGCTTTCTGTCTTCATTTCTTTTCTTTTTCTTGGGCATGGGGCTTGAACTCAGGGCCTGGGCATTGTCCTTGAGCTTTTGTGTTCAAGGCTAGCGCTCAACTACTTTGCGTCACAGCACCACTTCCAGTTTTCTGGTGGTTAATTGGAGGTAAGACTTTCTTATGGACTTTCCTGCCTGGGCTGGCTTCAAACTGCGATCCTCAGATCTCAGTTAGGATTACAGGCGTGAGCCGCCGCGCAACCAGCTTCTGCCCTCATTTTTAGTTTCTCAGTGCCAGCAGCTTCCCTCAAAGTGCCACAACCCAAGGACGCTGGGGTTTGATGTTGGTAGGGACAGTGCAGGCTGACTATTCAACCTCCAGGTTATCAGCTGGAAGGGATGCTGCCAGAGGTTCTGCAAATACCCTGCTCCTCGATGCTGCAAAGCACCAGAACCAAGGCAGAGGCAAGACCTGGAGTCTAGCATTGTCACCAACACCCCAGGAGCCTCCAGTGTGGCCGGGCGGTCAGTTACGTGGTGGGGAGATGGTTCCAGTGATGCCAGCCAGGCCTCAGCCGCCTTGGCTTTTCTCCTTTGTGCTTTCTGGTTTGTTGAGACCCATCCCGGGAGCCGAGGCTCTTGATCCTTGGGCTCGGCTTCCTGAGTGCTGAGCTTCTGGTTAGGCATCACCACGCCTGACACCACATCCCTTTCTCGTTCAGCCTGGGCCCTCACAAATGTGGAGGGAAGTGCTGAGTGCTTACTTCAAAGCGATGGGCTTGACTTTAACTCAGCATTTCCCGTGTTTGACTATCAACCTTTTCTAACTAGAATAACTGTTAACTCATCATAGACCAGTGTTCTGGGGAAGTATTTGGGAAATGACAATGCAGTGCTTTTTAGGGACAAACCCAGGGCCTTACTCATGCAGAACACATGCTCTATCACCGAGTTACATCCTTAATTCATTATGCTTTGGGTTGTGATTGCTTTTTTTTTTTTTTTGTATGTATGTGCTAGTGCTAGCAATTGAGTGCTCCCTCAGCTTGCTTGCTCACAGCTGGCACTCTTATCCCTTGAGACATGCTGCCAGTACAGCATTTTGCTGGTTACTTGAAAATAGAGTCTCATGGGTTTTTTTCTTCCTAGGCTGGCTTTGAACCATGATACTTTGGGTCTATCTTCCTGGATTACAGGCATGAGCCGCTGGTGCCACTGGGTTGTAATTTTTTTTTAATGTTTGATCAGACTGGAGCCTCGAGATTCGACGGTCCACTGTGACTATGAAGCTTGAACGTGGCTTGGGCCTAACCCTTCCTTGTCTGTTTGCCCCCCTCCCTCACCACCATATCCTCATACTGCTCTGTAAGCCTGCAGTTTTCTGGAGTCACCCTATGACTTGTACTTAGGAGGAACCCTCAGGGCTGTGTGACAGTGACAGGAAATCTGTGTAGATGATGAGATGGGGTCAGGATTAGTCAATGTGGCTGGGACAGACAGCTGGGGAGGGAGTGGCCCAAACGGCTGTACAGTGAAATGGAAAAAGAAAGAAATCAGAGTGGGGTGTCTTTTCCTGTGTCACTGTTCTTCCCCAGATAGGCCACCCAGGGAGATGGTGAGGCTGGTCGGTGGCAGAATACCTTCTTAGGTCATTTCTCCTGTACCTCAAGATAGGCACATGTAGTGGTCAACTGATAGGCTAGGAGGGCATCCCTTACCAGGAGGAAAATGGGTTTATTGCTTTATAAAAATAAGTCTGATAAAAGTTGAGAAAACAACTACAGACCTAAAAATCAACTCACTCCCCTTGGCTCCCCAGGAGGTCTCAGACACATTTCTGGGGACGGTCAAGGTGGGTGGATTAGTGAGCCAGGCAGGACTGGCCTCTTCCAAGTGAACACTCTGAGGCTCTGGAGTCTGCCAGCAGGGGGCACTGTGACCCCACAGCCATGGACAGGCTCCTGGTTATGAGCAAGGCTGCTCAGGTATATCCTAGGGATGCTACAGACCTGGCTGGCTCTTGGTTTGGTCTGTGAGTATAAGGGCAAACCTTAGAGCCCACTACCATCTCACACACACACACACACACACACACACACACACACACACACACACACACACATCCCATGGGAACACACACCTCTGTCACTCACCAATCTACTTCCCTTCTTAGGCCTGGACCTCCATATCTGCCAGTTCCAGCCTTACTTGTGCTCCCACATAAACAGCTGTGAGGAGTGGAGTGGGGAGGAAGGCTGACCTAGTGGTGCCCATTTTAAAAAATTCCCTTCAAGCTGCAGATGGACCCAGTGTGGCAGTGGAAATGTGCTCCCCTCCAGCTCTGAGAGAGGAGATGAGTGATGACACTTCAATCTTGCCCATGGTTCCAGGGGCCTTGCGTGTGGTCATCCTGCCCTCCATCCCCTCCCCAGGCCACCAATGAGAGAACAGGCCATGGACAGGCCACAGGGGGCTGCGATTACAAAGGGGTTAGCACCAACAACAGGAAGCAGGTCTTCCTTCCTCAGGCAGCTGCAGACTGGCCAAGGGAAGAAGTGAGGGGCCAGGCAAGGGATGCAGACAGTGCAAGCCTTTGTCCTCAGGCAGGCGTGGTCAGTGGGCATGCAGCTGAGGGGCAGGTGGTGGGAAGTGGATGGCAGGCCCTTCTGCTTTGGCAAGAGGCAGAGTTCAGACCCTTGAGAGAGACAAAAAAACAAGCCTGCCTGCTCGAGGTGGGGGGTACCCTTAGTTCCTCCTGTAGTCACCATGGAGACCCAAGGCCTTGGGGTTCCTTAGGGACCTTGGGGTTAAGAGCAGGACCAGGCCAGCCCTGCTTCCAGCAGAGGAACTTTCCTGTCCTCAGCTCTCTCCCATCCGTCCACCACTGAGGTCCGAGGCAGGTACCAGGGCCCTGGGAAGAAGTGTGGACTCACTCCAACGTGGAGAAGGAGATCATCCTGGTGGGGAGGGTGTGGGGTCCTCTGGGGTGGGGAGGAGTATGTCGGTCAGTCACTGAAGCACGGACGGGAGGTCCCAGTTCTGAGTGGCAGTGCTACACAAAAGCCTCCTGATTGGATGAGCCGTTGATCTTCAGGAACAGCTTGTCATCTTCCCTCTTCTGCTGCAGCTGCCTCTCCAGCTGGCGCCGGTAGCAGATCAGGTAGAGGGGCAGACAGAACCCTAGCATGCTCACGATGAGCAGCCCCACGTTCACCTGGGGTGGGGGGAGAGAGGCCATCAGCAGGGGCGGAGGCGCCAGTCACTTCAGGGCCCAGCTCAGCATCTTCCCACATGTACCCTCACTTGGGTTTGGGAAAGGAAAGTGGTCATGGCAGAGGGAAGTGAGGGGGGGAGGGGGAGAGGGTGAAACAGAAAAACTTAACATGCTGGGTACCAGTAGCTCATGCCTATCCTCATAGCTACTCAAGAAGCTGAGGCTGAGATCTGAGAATCATGGTTCAAAGCCAGCCCATGCAGGTTAAGTCTGTAAAATTCTTATCTCCAATTAGCCACGTACAAAAATATGTCAGAAATGAAGATGTGGTTCAACTGGTAGAGCACTAGCCTTGAGGGGAAAAAAAAAGGCTCAGTGCCTAGGATCTGAGCCCCAGGACTGGCATCAGAAAATAAGAAAAAGGAGCCAGGAGCTTGATCTAGTGGTAGAGTGTGCTTGCCTAGCATGCACGAAGACCCGGGTTCGATTCCTTGGTAGCACATACATAGAAAAAAGCTGGAAGTGGTGCTGAGGGCTCAAGTGGTAGAGTTCTAGCCTTGAGAAAGTCCAAGGACAGTGCTCAGGCCCTGAGTTCAAGCCCAGGACTGGCAAAAAAAGAAAGAAACAAACAAACAAAGGAAAAGAAAGAAAAGCTCAACAGGGCCTGTCACTCCACATTCCAATATCCAAATTTCCTGGTTGCCCACTCAGCAGCTGCCCTCAGGGCCCAGCCTGAGGTTGGGACAATTCATGGTACCTGCTTAAGAATCCCAGCTCTTGGCAGGATTTACAGGAACTCTCTTCTGTTTTTCACAAATCAGGTACAGAGAGACCATTTTTTTCCTTTTGCCTGGCAACAGTCACAAAGGTGACCTGATTTTGTCCTAACCAAAGTTCCCAAACAGCCTGTCCTTAAGGCTCCCAGCTCCCAGGCAATGGAGTGGAGAGGTGACCCCTGCCCAGCCCTTCTTACCCATAGAGGGTCTCCTTGGAGGGGACCCATCATGGCCAGAAACAGAGGCTGCTGGAGGAGAGCAAAGAGTGCACTGACCAGAGACTGCAGTCCTGTGAGGCTGCCAAACTGGGTAGAGGGGTACCTGTGGGGGCAATGGAGACCTGTCAATGGCCCGTGCCATTCTTGGGCTTCCCTCACCCTACCCTGGCCTGGTTCCACCAGTACCCACAGAGGCACCTTTGGCCTCTGCCTGAGGCAGGAGATCTTTGAGAGGGCTGGGTGCTGGCCCTGGGTTCCTTTCTCCTCAGCAGCTGCACTTTCTGGTTGGGACCACCCCAAGGCCCCAGATTCTAAGAAAAGCCTGCCTCCCTCTCCCCCGGCCCCCATGCAACCAGATGTGCCCTAAGCCTGTGGGTGTCTGGTGGAGTTAAGTGGAAAGCGTGGTGCCAGCAGGAGTCTGCAGCTTGGGAAACGTGCCCAGGGAGCAGGTCCGAGGCTGGGCCTGGCTCTGCTGTACCCTCCTCCAGAGCAGCATTGTGTAATCACGGAAACTCAGCATCACAGCTCTTGCCCTACTCCCTCACACCCTGCCAAGGCAGCCACAACTTCCTCCATGGGTGGGGGGGGGGGTTTGGACAGGGGATAGGCCGGCCTGGAATGACCCCCGTGGGATGTTGCTGGAAGAGGAAAGAGTTCTGGGTTGTCTTGGTAAACCCCAGGAAGGGAAGGGGCTTCCAGCAAGCAATGAGCTAGTCAAGAAATGGTAAATGGTGTGTTTGGATTCTAGTTTTAGGACCAAGCAGGGGGCCAAAGGAGAGCCAGCTGTGTAGCCTCTTGGAAAAAGTGCAGCTTTCATTTCAGCTAAAGCCTAAGATGGTTATGGCAGCAGTAGGGCTTTTGGGGCCTTGGGCAAGGAGAGCCTGGCACATTCCGGGGTCAGTTACCCATGTCGCTGCCCCTGTGGAGAGCCATTTGAACTTCAACCTTTAGCTTCAGGCTGTCCTAATGAGCAGCCAGAGGCAGTCCCAGGATGCAGCTGAGCCCTCACGCACTGCTCCAGAGGCATTGACCCAAGGTGAAAGAATGATTTCGTGTTAAATGCCAAGGCTCATGGGCATCCAACTGTCTGCCCAATGTCCTACCTGCTGACAGGTGTGGCCCTCCCTTGACATGGCCAACAGAAACCCTGGTACCTACTCTGATAATGGGACAGGTTTGGCTCAGCCCCAGGGACTCAATCCCATGCCCCCACCCTCAGTTCATGTCCTCTCCTCACCAGAAAGCCACCCACAGTTTCCAGGACTTACACAGCAGCATACAGGCCCCCAACGGCAGAGTGGATGAATCCTCGCACGATGGTGTGTAGAACAAAGGAGAAGATCTTTGGGAAGGAGAACAGAGAGTGAGTGGCAGACCCCCAGGCCCTCCCCTTCTCCCTCCCTCCCTTTCCTAGCACAGAAGCAGGGGCAACCTGGAATTGGCTGCTCCCATCTACCCAGAGCTGACTGTTGAATTCTTAGTTATATAGCCAGTTGTTAAACACAGTCGTGATTAAAAATTAAATTGTATAAGCTTATAACAAGCTTATACAAGGGTAGTGAGTACACAAAATGCATCACTTTCTCCTTTCTTCCCTCCCTTCCTCCCTCCCCCATTCACTGCTAATACCAGGGTTTAAATCCAGGGCCTCTCATTTTGTTCAATGGCCTTCTACCACTTGAGACATGTCCCCAGCCTGGCTTTTTACTTCAGACACATGCTTACAGACTTTTTGGCTCAGACTAATTTTTTTTTCCTGGTCCGGGGCTTGAGACCAGGGCCTGAGCACTGTCCTTGGGTTTTCTCAAGGCTAGAGCTCTATCACTTGAGCCACAGCACCATTTCTGGCTTTTTTTGTTTTTTTTTTCCTAATGTATGTGGTACTGAGGAATTGAACCCCAGTCTTCGTGCATGCTAGGCAAGCACTCTACCACTAGGCCAAACTCCCGGCCCCTCAGACTCATTCTGAATCAAAATCTTCTGGATCTCAGCCTCCTAAGTAACCAGGATTACAGGCATGAGCTACTGCCAGTTTGTTTCTCATTGCTGTACTGTTTTACTACTACCTGTGCTCTGAAGGTGTCTCACATTGGTTACATGGAAGGTAATAGCATACCGTGATGGTTACTGAGCATTTTTTTTCACTTTTTCCTTCTACATTCACTGATATCATATTGAGAGCCAAGATGAGAGCGTTTAC
Organism: Megascapheus bottae; assembly: GCF_031878675.1. NCBI lineage: Eukaryota > Metazoa > Chordata > Mammalia > Rodentia > Geomyidae > Megascapheus > Megascapheus bottae. The sequence goes on along the minus strand of NC_143525.1, from coordinate 27,517,864 downwards.
TACAAAGCATCTGCAGATGCTACAGATTAGGGATCCTCTCCCCCCCCCCACCCTTAGGACTACTAGTTCTATGGATAACCATGCATTTATGCATCATTGAGCAGGAAGTTATTAACCATGACCTTGAGCTGTCTTTGCCTTATCTGAGGTCTCTGTGCCTAGCACCTTGGCAGGTGGCTGGCCTTAACAATACCCTATAGCATTAGAGTAGCCCCCTTCCTGAGAAGGACACCACTGACAGCTCAGCAAGCTCAGAGGCACCCTTGTGAATGATATGAGAACATCAGAGCAACTGAGTTGCCACCACAGCCCTGTGTTTGCCCTTTGTGTGTTTTATACACAGCCCTGACATCTTGCTTAACAGCTAGGACCTGCTCCTAGGAATGTGGGTGGTGGAGGGGGAAGGGGCTGCCCTTGGCAGGGTTGAGAGGGCTGCCCTTGGCAGGGCTGTGGTTAATGCACACGCACATGTACACACACACAAACATACACAGGCTCCTTCTCTGTCCTTCCAAGGCCTTGCTGCCTTTTCACAACTTTCCTGCAATGAACTTGCTAAAAAACAAAAAAACAAAACAAAACTGTACTCCACTGAGCATTGCCCTGGACTGGGCAAGATGGTCAGAGCCAGGGTCTTCCATCTTCACAGACAGAGCAGCTCAGGAGACCAGGGAGGACCCACGAGCAAAGAGCCTGCCGCTTGAAACGGGTGCCTGTCTCTCATGGGTTACTCTGGTTTGCATGCCCAGTGTTGGCACGTACACTTGACTACCTGTGGGTGCCCACACCTGCGTGCTCAACCTAGCTCAACACCTGGCCCCTTGTAAACAGGAAGGGCCTCTTCCCTTTCTCCTGGAACTGGTCTGACATACCATATGGTCTTGGGCTATGCCCGTTGGGAAGCAATGCAATGCCATCATGTATGTCTCTTAATGTGTGTTAATTTGGGGACTGGGCCAAAATCTACTGCCTGAATGTTATGACAAGCCAAAGGGTGGGGCTGGGCAGGTGACAAAGTACACATTGCTCCCAGTCTATAGCAAGTCAGGTTTTAAAAACATCAGGGATTGGGAGTTTGGCTTAGTGGTAGACTGCTTGCTTAGCATGCATGAAGACCTGGGTTTGATTCCTCCATACCACATACATAGAAATGCCAGAAGTGGTGCTGTGGCTCAAGTGGCAGAGATCTAGCCTTGAGGAAAAAGCCCAAGGACAGGACTCAGGCCCTGAGTTCAAGCCCCAGGACTGGCAAAAACAAAACAAAACATCAGAAAAGCTGGGTGTAAAAGCTGCGTAAAGCTGGGTGCTGGAGTATGTTTGTGAATCCCAACACCTATGAGGCTGAGGCAGGAGGAGCTAGAATTTGTGGCCACCAGAGCTCCACAGCGAGGCCAGGATCATTGTTTTTCAGTCCTTCCGGGCCAGAAGCCCTGTGGGCACTCTTGTACTAGATGGAGATGTTCCCAGCAGTGCTACTACTGACTGGCCACGCTTCTTTAGACACTGCATTCCAGATGTTTGAGCAAATGCAAAACAAGCAACCACACTACTGCCCTACAGTTCCAAGAAATGGATGATGATGGTGTTCATGGCATGCAAGGTAACCAAAAGACGAAGAAGAGCAATGTGTTCTCATGGAGAAGAGCTCTGTACAAGAACCCAAGTCTCCTTTACAGCTCTTCCTCCCACTGGGCATAGAGAAAACCATAAATAACAGTGGTTAAATAAAGCTCTGGGTACTAATGGCTCATGCCCAGAATCCTAGCTACTCAGGAGGCTGAGATCTGGGGATCATGATTCAAAGCCAGCTGAGGGAAGAAAGCCCATGACCCTCTCATTTCCAGTTAACTGTCAAAAAGCCAAAAGTAGAGCCGTGGTTCAAGTGGCAGACTGGTAGCCTTGAGCACAAAAGCTCAGGGATGGAGTCCAGGCCCCGAGCTCAAGCCCCAGGACTGGCACACACCACAAAAGGTCACATTGTCTTTGTTGATGGCGTCTGTGGCACATAATATAGTTTTCAGTGTCTAAACAAATGTCCTTCTCATTGTTCTATGACCACCCCCCTCCATGACCTCTTTTTTTGTCCATACCCACCTGCAGGGGCAGATTGGGAATGAGGCAGGTCACCCCAAAGCCTACGAGCAGCAGGTTAGTAAAGGCAAAGGCCCGCATGGCATTGGTGATCTTCTGGATCTGCCGGTCACGCTTCTTCTTTTTCTCACCTCTGTGAAGACAGCACACACCATGGCTGAGGAGTGGGGAGGCTCCCTGGAGGAAGTCAGTCCTCCCAGCAAGTCAGGATTAGGGGAACCTAGCTTATGGACTGATGCGAGACTTACAGCATATGTTAGGGGCTCTGTCGGGGCTAGACTAATTGCAGGACACTCCCTAGGCCACCTCTGGTTTTTGCATGAATGTGAAACTCAGTAGAAGGTCCCTGACCCAGGATGGTGACCCTCAGTACATACACTGCCCAAGGACGGGAGCTCAGGTGAGGGGAAGGGAAGCAGAGGTTCCCCTGGGCTTGGATGCGGCAAAAGCCTCACCACCATTAGCACTGAGTTCCCACAGTCCTGCAGCAAGCTGGTAATAAACCAGATAATAAGCCAACTAAGAGACAGACAGACAGACAGACAGAGAGACACAGAGGAAAAAATGGATTTCTCCTTTCGGGGGCAGGAGAGGGTGAAGAGGAAATAAATATGCAGCAGATGGAGTGGGGATGGGCACAAATAACCCCTTGGCTGTAGGGCCTGACCTAGATAACAGAGTATTCTCTGTAATTATTTCCTTGTGAATTAACTACTGCTGAGGCCAATCTCACCACCCACACTGACACCCAAGAGTGAAAGCCAAGTACCCAGAGAGGAGCAGGGAGTCTCAGACCTACTACTCCCTAACTACGTGACCTCGGGCAGGTGACTCAAACAGCTCACTTCAGTCCCCTCATCTGTAAAATGGGTACTATACCAGTCCACACCTCCCATGGTGTCAGGATGCTGAACTAAAGCATTGTGTGTTAAGTGCTTGGCACTGAGCCCGACACAATAAATAACAGCTTATTATAATTAAGGTGGAGTTGTAGAAGACAAGTTTAGCTTATCCTCTGATCTTACAGCCCAGCCCTTTTATAAAGTAGGGCTCCAGCACCTTGTTTAATCCTTACAAACATCAACAAATCCATTAGCACATGTGGTTGTAGCAGCTTTCTACTAGAACTGAGTGGAATAAACCCCGAGGCAAGTGGCTTTATGATCGCCCCATGCTGCTGGTTTGCCAAGGATCTGAGGCCTTCCTGGGGCCCTGGTCTTTCCTCTGGTGTCTCCCCTTCTTTCATCTAGCCCAGTCCCTCCCAGACTTCGTTGCATCAAAGACGAGGTGGGAGACACTGGAGAGCCAGTAAGCACTCAAGGACTTGAGAGAGTACAGGGCCCACTTCTCTCTCACCCTTCCTGCTGCCTATAAAATTGAACGTGCCCACCTTGGCCCTGCCAAGATAGTTCTTTTCAGTGATCTTTCTCTGGGGGCTGGGAATGGGCCTACGCACTGGGGGGCGTCTTTCTCCTCGGGCTCCTCAGAGGCATCTTCACATTCCTTTAGCCGCCAGTCCATGATGTAGCCGATAACAGGGGCTGTCAGCAGGCAGAGCAGCTGGAGTGCACCAAAGATGGAGGTGTACAGGGCGACTGAAGAAAAATACAGTGTGACATGTCACAGAGACCCGGGGGGAGAGGCCAGGTGGAAGCTGAAGGGACCTAGAATCTGCAGGCCCATTTCTGGGGTCTTCCCCCAAACCCTTTGCTTACTGCAAAGCCTCAAGTCCTTAACCTCTCAAATTCAAAGCTGGATCAAGAGACAGGTTACCTCATTTTCTGCTCCAAATTCACTGCCTATGTCCCAGAAATGGCTAATGAAATCCAGTATGTCACAATGATCCCCCACCAGAAGTTCTAGGAAGTCACGATGTCTTGAGAACCACAAAATTACCAATGCTCACAATTGAGGCTTTGTGTGACTAGCCATTAGTTTTCTGCCTCTAGAAATATACCAGGAAGGCACCAGTCTCAGGAACTTTGACGTAAGAGCATCCATCTTCAAAGAGACTTAAAATTATTGTAGGGAGGGTGTCAGGGAAATAGCTAAAAGTTAATTGCTCCCCCCCTAGATTCTCCCCCCACTAGTTCAGTCAAGAGGGACGGTCAAGGTGGGACAAACCCCTGCTTACCCGTGGCCATCACTGCATTGAAGAAGCAAAGGAAGAAAAGCACAAAGGAAAGAGGTTAGTGGCAGACAGTTGAAACAACTATTGCAAGTAGATGCAGAGGAAATAGGCTAGCTCCTAGTCTGGCCCACCCACCCTCCCCTTCCACCTGAGACCTTCCTTCAGAAGGCTCAGAAGTGGCTAAGCCTGGCCAGGCTCCCAGGAAGGATCTGAGAGAGAAAGAACTGTCTGCTGGTGCCTCATCACGGGGCAGGCCTACATTTGTTGGCCAGTGCTCTGATGGGGAAGTGGCATGCTGGGTACAGAAGGCCTGGCAGAAACCAAGTCCCCCACTAACGTGTGACCCTGTGGGAATGCTGTTCTGTCACCGTCATTTCCTGCTGCACTCAGACAGAGAAAGGTGCAAGAATCTGCCATGCCATCTGATACCCCCACCTACTCCTTGATCCAGCAGCAGCCACTCTAGACAAAGCCAGACCAAACTTCCTGCCCTGATTTCCTCTATTCTTTGAAACTGATTTTTTTTAAATTTAAAAATGACAGAGATTTGCTATGTTGCCCAGACCAGCCTCAAACTTAGTATTTTATTTTAGCTTCCTGCATAAGCTAGGATTTACAGGCTGGTACTATGGTGTCCAGCTCAAGCTGACCTTTTTTTTTTTTTTGGTGGCTGGTACTGGGGGCTTGGACTCTAGGCTTTGTGCTCTTGTCCAGCTTGTTTTGTTTATAGCTATTACTTTATCATTTAAGCCACACCTATACTTCTGGCTTTTTGTTGGTTAATTGGAGATAAGAGTCTCACTAACTTTTCTGCCTGGACAGGCTTTAAACCAGGATCATCAGATCTCAGCCTTCTGAGTAGCTAGGATTATAGGCATGAGCCACTGGCTCAAAATTGGCTTTTGAAAGTTTATGTAGGAAATACTCGGAAAAAAAATCCCCTGGGGCAGCAAAACTATTTTTACCTGAGTAAAAGACCAAGCTGTTACTTTGTGACTATAGAACAGGACAGGCAACCTCTGCCTACCCCAGGTTCTACAGTTCCATAAGTTTTAGTGCTTATAACAGGGGTGTCTGTCTACATTCTATTAATTTTATTAATTAATTAATTTAATGTCAGTCCTGGGGCTTGAAACCAGGGCCTAGGCATTGTGAATTTTTGTGCTCAAGTCTAGCACTCTACCACTTGAGCCACAACTCCACTTTTGGCTTTTTGGTAGTGTGTTAGAGATAACAGTTTCACAGACTTTTCTGCCTGGAATGGCTTTGAATTTCAATCCTCAGATATTAACCTCCTGCATAGCTAGGATTAAAGGCATGAGCCACCACACCTGGCTAGTCCATGGATTTTTAAAGAGCATTACATAAGGTTCTCCCACTTGCAGTGTTACACACATGTATTCAGGAGACAGGAGGATTGCTTGAGCCCACAAATTCAAGACCAGGAAATAGAGAGCCTGTCTCTTTATGAAATGTGGGAGTATGGCTCAAATGGTGGAGTACCTGCCTAAAAAACAAAGGCCCTGTGTTCAAAATCTTACTACAGCCAAAATATACATACATACATACATTCACATTTTTTTTAAATTTTAAGGGTAAATTTTGTGGAATCATCACTGAACAAATCTAAATCAGTTATTTTTTTCCCCTGTAGGGTTCTCCATGGCCTTTGCTCTGTCAAGTATTCAGTATAACTTTGCCTGTTGGATTCTCCACTTGTCCAATATCATCTGATTCCCTTGGCTATCTTTTTCTTTTGTGAAAGCAGAACTTATTACTGTTCCAAACTGGCATCTGCTTCCCTACAGAGCATCAGCTCTTCGGTACACACAAGAAAACCAACAAAAAGCTGCACACCAGTGAGCCTGCCAACAAAGAGGCCTTGCAGACTGCTGGTCCTGCAGCCGCCATGGCGGCGGCTGCTGCTGCTGCTGCTGCTGCTGCTACAGATGACTAACGCTGACTCAGCTGGCCCAGGGAGGCACGGAGGTGCAAAGGCGCTCCTCAGATGAAGACCTTCTGCTGCTGTTTTCCTACTGGTTATCTAGCAGCCCTGTTTACCAGAGCTAACAAGCCTCGACTAGATTACTTGTTCCTGGGAAGCCTCTGTTTCTCTGTTTCCCAGTAGAAGACACAGATCCCAGCGTGGCCCTAACTGCTGTGTCCACTGGACACACATCCTCCCCTGGAACCGCAGCCCTCCAGGCACCATGTTTGTGGTCTTCAGGAATCTAGGTGGTGCTGCGCTTGCTGCCATCAGCAGCCCCCAGATGTAGGCCCGAGGTCTGCTGTTTCATTCACACACACACACACACACACACACACACACACACACACACACACACACTCTGGGCTCCCCCACCAGTACTGGAAACAGACACCCCACACCCTAAACACAAGGAGCTATTTCAGTCCCTTCCTCCTTCCTCAGCTGGGAAACTCTGACGGGGACATAGAGAACCGTCAGGCTGGCAGTGACGAAACCGCTCAGCTCGGATGGGCCAACAGGCCCAGCTGATCCAGCCCGGCCTCACACCTCCCAGCTGGTGTGGCCAGTGGAAGTGACCCAGTGTCCCCTGGGACCCAGGGGTCACCTACCTGTCTTCTGGTCACCGCTGACCAGGAACTCGAGGATGCTGTTCATGGCCCCCATGTAGAAGATGAGCCGCAGCTGTGTGACACACATGGTGACCAGGCTGAGCAGCAGGATGGGGCTGAACACGCTGTGCATGAAGGAGGGGGCCGCTGTGGGGAGAAGGTGGGGGCTCAGGGCTGGGAACGCGGGCCCCTCACCCTCTGGGGGCTGAGTGCCAGGGAGGGAGACCCAATGTGCTGACCTCATGCTGGATGTGAGGAGGGGAAATGAGAAAAAGGCCCTGCCCTGGGAGAGGCATGGCGCGGATGCTGGATGGAACAGCGCCTCCCTCCCAGCCCGCACTTCTCTCTTAATATGTTTGCTTATAAAAACAAGGCTGGTGGTGCCGCTGCCCTGTGGGGGATGACGTGGGAATTCAGTGAGACAGTACCCACCCAATCTGGGGTCACTGCCTCCAGGTCACAGGACTGGGGCGGGCGGTGGATGAGAAGGTGAGTGAGTACCTGCAGCATCTGGCTGGCACTTCACTTCCAGGTCCACGGTGGACAGGCACAGCTTGTGGCCCTCCTGCAGCGCGGCTTGCTCCTTGGCACTCCGCATGGAGCTGCCCACGCTCAGGCGGCGCCCCACCGTGGTCACCTGCTTGTAGAACTGCTTCCCTGTGATCTTGTGGTCAAAGCCCAGCCAGCTGAACTTGATCTTCACCCTGCAGGCCATAGAAAGGTATCTGTTGGTGTGGCCCAGGACTCCGGCAAGTGTGAGGGTGGGGCAGAGAAGCACAGGCCAACTTACGAATAGTCCATGTCCTCTGGCCCAGGGAAGGGCTCCAGGGGCCAGTTAAAGAAGCAGTTGAGGAAAACCAACCCAGAGCAGCCGGCCCAGACCACGAGGATGATGATGAAGGAGGCGCCAGAGTCGTAGATAAGCTGCTCAGCACCATGGGGTAGAGGTGGGGACAAGAGGGCAGAGTTAGCTGGGGGAGTCAGTTAGAGTGGGAAAGCAGGGGGACGGCACCTGGCTGGGCTTTCTCGCCCTGTGCTGAGTGAGCTTCGTGAGGAACAGACCCTTGCCAGCCGGCCTGTTAGGCCATCAGAAACCCTCACATCTAAAAATCCCAATTTGTCTGCCTTGCATATGCAATTGGACCAAAATATTGCCATGTTGGTGAGGCCTTGGCGGGCTGTCCCATCACACCTGTCTCAGGCTGACAGTGATTAGAGCTGGCTGTCTTTTGAGTCATTTATTTGTCTGCCATCAGCCTAACTCCTTGCGGACAGGAGGCTGCCAGCCTCATCCACTGGTGTTTCTCTAATGCCTTGAAGAGCACGTGTGACAGGCTCCCCTCTGTACTCAAGGGGCGTCCCTCTGTGGAGCCATGTGATCTCAGCATAGGAATCGCTGAGTACCCAGCCTGTTGAACATGCCAGAGGTTATTATCCTGAGAACCAACATGAGGGTCCCCAAAGTGCTGGCACACAGAGAGGAGGCCGGCATCTAGCCACTTGGCAAGGAGTATGCGGGCTTCTTTACCATTTGAGAGCAAGAGGAAATCCACAGGACACCTGGCCGGAATCCAGATGCCCAGCCGACTACTCTATGTCTCCTGCTCATCACCACAGCACCCGCTGGACTTCTGAGTGTGGCTATAACTTGGTGCCAGCCCCTGCCAAAGCTCTGGCAGAGCTATAGGACTGGCTGAGCCTGGTGGACAATGAAAGCCGTGGCTTTATCCTGACTTCTACAGGCTCAGAATCCTGCCTGGGAGGGAAACAGCTGAACCAACTGGGCCAAGTGCAGTACTTGGCTAATGGGAGCAGCAGCCCAATAACAACAGAGTAGGGAGGGGACTTGGGTCACACACTACAATGACACGCCCACATCGCCCATCCCCCCATGGTTTTCTTTTCTTCTGTGGTAACAGGTGCATCCTGCCTGAGTGTGGAGAAGCCATCCCCATCACCCACAATACTCCTTCCCTCCTTCCCTCCCTCCCTCCTTCCCTCCCTCCCTCCCTCCCTCCCTCCCTCCCTCCCTCTCTCTCTCTCTCTCTCTCTCTCTCTCTCTCTCTCTCTCTCTCATCAGATGTAGGGGTGGCACAGCCTTTGGGAGGCCTCTGCCAGGACACTAGGATAAAGCAAATGGCCATGCTCTCACCTTGATTCCTGGGAAGGTGACTGCTGAGGAGGCATAGGATCCAATCATCAAGGCAATAAACGTGGAGCGAAGGTCACCAAACATGTTTGGCAGCTGAGGGGAAGAGAGAGAGGGAAGGTTTAGGAAGAGAGGGAAGAGAAAATGTCTAGGCGGCAGATCACACTGTCCCTCCAGATAATCCACAGAGTAAGCCCAGCGTAATGACTACTAATTGTAAGGTTTCCCTCCTGGGACAGCAGTGGATGAGAAGAGGAAGGAGGGAGAGTAAAGGAGAAATCCAATTCCAGGTAAAAGGCGATGGCTGTTTGATTTTCTGGCTGGGCTCACCCTCGTCCCCCAACTCTAGTCCTGGCATAGGCAAAGGGCCTTCCATAGAAAGCCCCCTGAAAATAAGAATCTATTTAGGGATAAGAGTGTCATTTTATAAATTAAAATATCAGAGTCCCAGAAGGAGCAGATGTCAGCAAAAGCTGTTTTCAGTTTTGAGAGTAGGTTTCTGGAAGGTGCTGATAAGAATTCTTGTCAGTTCCCTCACAGCTGACAAGAGAGCTGGTTGTTACTGCTTTTAAACTTGTGGGTCTTTTTAAATTTAAAAATGTTTCTATTGTTATTATAAAGGTGATGTACAGAGGGGTCATAGTTATCTAAGTCAAGTAATGAGTACCTTTGTTTTTCGACAATGTCAACCGTTCCCTTATTCCCAGTGTTTCCCTCCCATCCCTACCTACAAGTTGTATGGTTAATTTTCAACATAGTGTCTATGAGTACCACTGCTGTATTTGTTCACCCTTTGTCCCTCTGTTTCTGTGCTTTCACATTTCTAAGTTGGAGCAGGGGAGCCTCTCCCCACCTAACTCCACCCTAGTTATCAATTGGCACCCGACAGGGCCAAAATCAGAAAGGCTCAGGCTCTATTCCAAACACAGCCACTCTGGCTCACAGCCACTAGCTGTGGAGAGAAAGCTTGTCAAAAATGACTTTATAGTGGAATCCTCAATGATGCTGCAGAAATCCAGGCACGGTAAGATAACACGCAACAGAGTTGTGGACTCTGATAGATCTGGGGGGAAGCACATCCTCCCAGACAACCCGCTATCTGTTCCCCTCCCGGGAGAGACCATGTGTGCTGCGGCACATTTCGGTGCACACTGACAGTCCCTGTTCAGGATGCTCTCGGAGTGATGTCAAACTATTCCATTGAATTCAGGCTTGTACATATGCATCTACACTATGTCTCCCTCCCTCGTTTGTCTTGATTTTTTTTTCTGGTGGTGCTGGTGTTTGAACTCAGGACCTCATTGGGCTTTATTGCTCTTGGCTGGCATTCTATCACTTCAGTCCTATCTCCAGTCCAGCAATGCCTCTAGTCTGGCATTTTGCTGATTCGTTTTTCCCCTGCAGTGGCTTGGAACTGAAATCCTCCAGGTCTTAGCCTCCTGAATATCTGGTATTATAGACATGAGTGACTGGCATCCAGCTTGAATCATTTTTGTTGTTGTTGTTTTAACCAAAGATGGCTATAGCTGGTTGTAGTGGCACACACATATAATTCCAGCAATCAGAAACTGAGGCAGGAGGATCTTGAGTTCAAGTCCAGTTTGAATTATAAGGGGAGCTCTAGACCAACCTGGGCTACTTAGGGAGACTGTCTCATAAACAAACTAACACCTGTGGCCGCTGCAAGAAAAACTCATGGCTACTGATGGAGGTAGTTGTGACCGGCTTTGCATCTCTCTATCCTCATCATTGCTGCTTGTTTTCCCTACATTTATACATGTACAGTAGACATCAAAAACCTCTGTCACCCCAACAGCACCATCAAGAAGGTGGAAAGGAGCTCCATGTCATCTGTCCTGGAAAAATGCAAATCAAAATCATATAAGACACTACTTGAAACCAATGAAGGTAGTCATAATTGGAAAGGCAGGGGATGCTGGTGAGATGATAGAGGGCTTAGAACTCATATACTTCCAGTGGGAATGGAAATGGTATTGTCCTTTGGAAAACAGTCTGCCAGTTCTTCAGACAATTAAACACAATCTACACAGAGAAACCCAGTAAATGCCTGAGAGAAACAAAAACATATGTCCACATAAAAACTTGTATGGGAAATGGCTCATGTCAGCTACTCAGGAGGCTGAGATATGAGAATTTCTTTTTTTTTTTTTTTTTGCCAGTCCTGGGCTTGAGTTCAGGGCCTGAGCACTGTCCTTGGACTTTCACAAGGCTAGAGCTCTACCACTTGAGCCTCAGC